>NC_065437.1:9045274-9735124 GCF_024364675.1 Aethina tumida | reverse complement strand
ATACATTTAGTTATATTCGAAAATGGACTTTGACTTTAACGTGAACGAAGTGTTCAAGGATCCGATAACGGAAATTGATCACACCATGTTGCCGACCAACTTTTGTGGTAAAAAATGCGAAGCTTACGATGCTGTCAGTCGGATCACCAAGATACTGAATGCGATGGGCGAAGCCTCGGCCAAGTCTCAGGGCCTGAGGATTCCGATCACGACTGTTGATCGTGTCAGGTATTCGAACAACAAGATCTATTTTATGGTGGACAAAGACGCGAACGAAGGTAAAGGTGCGGTGACTGGGATGTTAAAGACAGGCGTTAAGGGACTGTACGTTTTCGATAAACACGGCCAATATCACCATACAAATCCGAAGTGTGTGCTGGATTTTTATGTGGCGGAATCACGACAACGATCCGGGTTGGGGAAGGAATTGTTCGATCACATGCTGAAGAAACAGGCAGTCGTACCGGAGAAGCTCGCCATCGACAAACCCACTAATAAAATGATCAGTTTTTTGAACAAGCACTACAACCTCAAGGAGCCCATTAAGCAAATGAACAACTTTGTAATATACAACGGATTTTTTTCTGAAGGCTCCTGCGAAGGTGATACTGTTAAACATACCAAATTGGGATCGAATGGGATGCAGTACGAATTGGACACTCAAAACCTGAGAAGCTTTCCGGTTAAGCCTAATCAGGTATTTTAATCAACAACCAATTAATCAAACATTAACATATTTTTAATTATTCAGTCTTCTTCAACCAGTAATCTGATTGCTCCGGATGTTCCAAATTCTGAAACGAATCGCTCATCCAGAAGATCCGACACTGATCTCAGATCTTCAGTTAAATTGCGCCAACTAAAGGCTAATCAAAGAACTGCTTCAAACGTATCTCGGCGACTTAACAATAGGTCGTTCTTAATGGCCCAACGTATGGCTAACCAAGATAAATCTATGAATGGACTTTCAGCCAGATCCGGTTATATTCCGAATAGTTTTTATAAAATTAGCGCCAATAATTTGTCTAATGAAGCTACTTATTAATTTCAAAAAATATAAATTACTTTAGATGTAATAATTTATAATAAATAAATTTACTGTGAAACTATTTAATTTCTAGAATTGTTTGACTATCTTTGGAATGATACTATTGGTGTAAATAATTTATGTACTGAAGCTAAGTATTAGCATCACAAGATAAAAAATATTTACACTTTCTAGATGTAATCATTTATTAACCATACTCTGTGAAACCATTTAGGTTGTTTAATGTTTGGCCTATTTAATGTGACACTCTTAGAGTTGTAATGTAGCTGAAGCTACTTACTAGTTTCAAAAAATAAAAATTATTTTAGATACAACAATTTATTATCAATATATTTTTAATCACACCATTAAATTAATAGAATTGTTTGATTTTTTGGTTAAGATACTTTTGGAAAAAAATTATTAGTCTACTCAAGCTGGTTATTCCTGGTTTACATTTTTAGGTATAATAATTTATTAACGACACTCTATGATATTATTTGATTTGTTGAAACTGACCTTTTTAATGTGATATTGTTAGAATCAATAATTTAATAACTGAAATTACTTATTAGCTTCATAAAATAAAAATTACTTTAGATATAATAAAATATTATCCTTAAATTTCCTGTGGAACTATTTAATTTTTAGAGTTGTTGGACTATCTTTGATACGATACTATTGGTGTAAATAGTTTATGTACTGAAGCTATTTTCACCACTTTCTGTAAAACTATTTAATTTATGGAATTGTTTCACATTCTTGATAAGATACTCTTGGTGAAAATAATTTGTCTATTGAAGCTACTTATAAGTCTCGTAAAATATAAACTATTTACAGTTTTAGATACAATGATGAAACCAATTACTTTATTGAAGGTTTGGCATTTTTATGAGACACTCTTAAAGCCAATAATTTGTCAGTAGATATAATAATTTATTCCCCTTCTCTCTCAATATATGAAAATTATTTACATTTTAAATGTAATAATTTATTACCAATAAGATACTCTTGGTGAAAATAATTTGTCTACTGAAGATACTTATAAGTCTCGAAAAATAAAAAGTATTTACAGTTTTAGATACAATGATGAAACCATTTACTTTATTGAAGGTTTAGGATTTTTATGAGTCAGTCTTAAAGTCAGTAATTTGTCAGCTGAAGTAGATGTAATAATATATTTCCCTTAAATTATCTGTAAAAATATATATAATGCAGAATCTGTTGATGTTGTCAAACCAACAGTTTAATTAGAGTCCTTCGTACGTCATATATTGACAAGTCATCGACTTCCGAAGTTTCCGACAAACTGAAACCGTCTCATGTATCCCATTAAAACCCGATAGTGGTTTATTGATAGTTGACATTGGGTAACAAGAAGTACACGTCTCGTCTCCAACAGGGTGGCGGATTAACCTCCACCGATTTCAATCAGAATGCGCACGGCAGGCGTTCCCACTAACGTTCGCCTCGTTCGTTATTAATTTGTTTTTGCTTATAATTCTGTTACGGTTTGCACCGCAGCCGTGTTTATGTGTGTTGGCGGATTAATATACCGCTGCAATTCATTCGATTCGGATTGCTGTTATCTAATTTTAAGTTTTCCGTTTTGATTAATCCCCATCATGTTTGAGGAAGTTCAGTTTAATTTCGTTTCAGTGTTGATTTGTTTTCCGACATAAACAATGTTGTTTTCATATTTTCTTTGTATTCTTCTTGCCCCCAACGTGCATATGTGGGAACGGGCAGATTGAAACCGACGAACGTAAGCAATAACGGTTTCAGTCGGTTTAAATCACCTCGAATCAAACCACGCAATTCAATTTTATTCAAAGCTATTTCGAATATTAAATTTCTTGATGCTCTAATTAAGTTTTCAGTCCTTGACTTCTTACAAATAAACAACAACCACTAATAAAGTATAACTGTATGTAAATAATGTAAAGTTGAGGCTTTCGTGACAATTATTTCCATATCTATAGTTGTTCCGGTTTATTGGTCGACGTTTGTTGGAATTATTTCCTGACGTTTTGCACGAGTGGCTACACAAGCCTAACTACAACAAGGTAGATTCAACACAGTCCCAGATCTGCCAAAGATAGAAGGAACCATCAAACAGCTTCTGACATACCATGGTCTTGCGGGAAAGTATACATCTGTACCACAAAACGTTCAATAAGGACTAGGATTAAGGAACACAAACGAAACTGCATCTCAGACAAGTCTGCTGTAGCTGAACATGCACTGTTAGATGGAGATGATAAGATAAAATTCCAAGATACACAACTGCTTGCCACGACAACTGTATATCACAAGATAATGATTAGGGAAACAATTGAAATCCATAAACACGGAAACAACCAATAAACCGGACAACCATAGATACGTAGGTAAATAAGTTATTAAACATTTATGTTTGAGGTGCGTTTTAACTGCGTGTATCCGATATGTTTGCAGCTGAAAACGCAAACTGTTTCGCAAACGTAATTGACAATTCGACCATAAACTGCACTATTTATACTAAAAAATTAAATGTAAATACCATCGATTTAATAAAAACGAACTAATCACATTTATTCCGCAACGGTTAAACATATAAAAAGTAATTATATTTGGGCGAATTTACAGAAAAGTATCCCAATTAACGGCATTTGCATACGTACATGTACAATTGAATTAGCATGTTTTATTTTGCCTTTGACGAAACTCACGTGCCATTAAGAGATAATTTTTGAACAAATAATTACAGGAGCGGGACGCGCAAAATATTGACAACCGCAAATTTTTCTGCCCTGCTAATTGGTTAATTATACCGGTCCGCTTGGAGTGAATAATGACCCACAACCTTATAATTTTGAAAAAACGTCGCCCGAACAAAGGAGTTTTAGTGGAATGAAATAATTTCGATGTAACTTACTTAGGTTAGTTAATTTCTTGTTTGAAACTTTCAAAAGCGTGGATTTCGGGTAAAAACTAGAATATCATTCCCTGCGGACGGGAAATATAAAACGGGAAGGTCTTTAGACCCACGGTAAAGATACAGCAATTTAAGTTTAAAGTAATTATCTGTTGTGGTGTATCCTCAGACATTATTTGTATCTAACTTTTTTCGGGAAATTGAGCATGATGTTACATTAATGGGGCAAAAAGTAATGAAGTATTCTACTGATGCGCCAAACTTTACGTAGTTTTAATTAGTAATTTTGTTGTAGATGATTTTTAGTGGAATTAACAGGTGGATGGTTCCCTTGTTTTATCTAAAGTGTCTTGAAAGCAAGAATGTTAGAAATAGAAAATAATGTAAATAAAGTAAATCACCTTATAAATACCTGTCGTCTTTTAAAAAAATAGGAGTATCAAAAAACGATAGAATTTATGCCTGCTTTTATCTTAGGGTGTGGGAATTTTGCAGACACAGACAATGTTTCTAATGGAATCAATCCGTAATACGAGTTTTTTCGAATTTCAATAAAACAGCAATAAATTAGAAAAAACATTGGAACAAATAAAATCCATTTCAACAAATATACAATTCATAGAGGTACCCTTAAAATATTTTTATATTTAAATAAATTTGATAAAACAAAATAAAAAAATATTGGTCAACAAAATCTATAAACAATTTAGTAAATTGCCCCGTAGGTATTTGTGTTGATTCTTTCATAGTGTACATTAAAGAATTAATAGATGAAATGTATGTTTTCCACAGTATGTTGTACTGTAATAAATATTTACAAAACGAAATTACATTTAAGTCTTATTTATGTTACTCAAATAAAGTATAAAATTAAATTAAACATACTATATTTAAAAAATAACTTAATAAGGTCATTTAATAATATTTACTGAATATTTAATATTTTATTTATGGTTTTTTACTAAATAATTTCATTTTAGTACATATAGTGATGGCCATGTTAATTAGGAATGGCACACCTCTAATTAAATGAAATCAAAATATTTTATTTAAAATAATTACTCCATATTCTTTCTGTCATTATTCATTTCGTAAATCATTTTATCTATCTATTAACAGTATTGTTAAATAGTTCCATAAAACATAAATATTTTTAAATGTGATATTTCTTTGGCCAACCAAATCAAACTAATATTCAAATATATCAAAGTAATATTTCAGACGTTATATATATTTTTATACTGACTGGACAAAATTTGAATTAAATCCTTACAAAATGTTTGATTTTAAATTTTGTGCTATTTCTCTGATCACCACTGGGTAATTAATTTGTTGCCTTTTAAAACCCTGTTATTTAAAAATTGAGTTAATAGCTATTGGGACGAGAATTTAAACGCAAATCTGTGTTTGTACATCAGAATTATAAATCCATATTTCATTTGGAGAAAAGCCAACCAACTCTGTTAATAATTCAATCCATGAAAAATTCTTCAAGCCAATTTAGTGTATTACAAAACTGCAATTTTTCTAATTGGACTGACCCACAGACTTTAATAAGATCATACATAACTAACTAGCTTATTGATCTTTTTTGAATGAATTCAAAAGTTTAATTGTTTGTTAAATTTAATGGCTTTAATTACTTCTGGTGTAAGAACAAGGGTTGATAATTAAGTGTTTTTAATTGCCCCGCAGTAATTTCTTGAATTTTTCAATATTTATTGTTTGCAATCATAAGTCTAGACTAATTAATTTTATCTTTGATCTGAATCCTTCATTATTCAAAATCAAATACTTAATTAATAAATGTTTTGTTAACAATCACACACACATACAAAATAAATTTACAAAACAAATCGAAACTATTTACTCAATACCCATGTTACCCATTGATAGTGAAACCAAAGCGTAACATACATTAGGTTACACCCACTTACCCAATTTGCGGCCGACGTGTGTTTGACTACCGTCTCGTTGTCTCGTGTGTGTGTGGATGTCAGTTTGTTGCCATTTATTTGCACAACTAAAACATTTTCATTAATGCAGTCGCATACTGTTTGTTTAGGAACGGCACACTGTGCATGCTAATTATATTGCCAAGGCCCAAAAAAAAGTACTCAACAATTTCTATTTTCGTTTTTTGTAGGGGGTTGTGCCAACTTCGGTCATTCCTGTTACGGGGGGATGGGGAAGAGAGCCTCTACCGGCGACCTGTACGACACAAACGAGGAGGTGTTGCAGAATGGTTTCCAGGACGCCGAGGAGAATCCCGCCTTCGTATTCACCGGTCCGAGGAGTTCTTACCAACCGAAACCCAAACTTACTCCGCAACAATACGACAACATATCCAGGATCATCAAATCATGGGTATAATTAAAAATTTGAATTAAATTCCCAGAAAAAAAATTAATTCCATTACCGTACATAGGTATTTTTATCCAGTGCTCAGTAATTTAATTTAAAAGTATACATTTTAGATGATTTTGCCTATTTAAACAGAATATTTGTTTATATTAATCTGAGTAAAACAACGAATACCTTCCTCAAGAATTCTTAATATTTTAATTTTTTTTAACAAGTTATTAAGAAAAACTTTTTATGTACATTATATATAAAGATTATTATTAAAGTTTAACGTTTCAGTTTAATCTTTTAATGTTTACTCTTTAATCCTACTTATTTTAGATAATTCTAAAAATGGTTTGTTTGTTTCAGATTCAATCCATCAGCAAGTCTCAAGAGCGGCGTGCTGATAACATTTAAAAGAATCAATATTTCCATGTCATGTATCTCCAGAACTGAATTTTTTCCCTTCTAAACTATATTTCTGTTGAAATGCAGCAATTAAAAGTAATAATTATATAAGAATTTAAGTAATAAATGTGAAAAAATAAAATATATATAGGCTTACTGTAGAATAATGTCAAATGTTAAATAGAAACATATATTATCCTATATTTTCATTGTGATTTTATTATTAAGAGTTATAAAAAATAAAATAATTTTGGCTGGACATTATATTTATTTCTTTTTAATATTTCACCCGCCTATTTTTAATCCTCCACGAAAATTTTTGAAAGGTA
The DNA here is from genome assembly GCF_024364675.1 of Aethina tumida. Classification (NCBI taxonomy): domain Eukaryota; kingdom Metazoa; phylum Arthropoda; class Insecta; order Coleoptera; family Nitidulidae; genus Aethina; species Aethina tumida. The sequence goes on along the minus strand of NC_065437.1, from coordinate 9,728,097 downwards.
AGAAGTGGTGTAAAACTTAAATTTCAAAGTTTTAGTGAGATCACCAGAAAGCCTCTCCCAAAATAATAAATAAATAAATTTGATACCAGATATATCAATTGTATATACTAGTATATACTAATTTTGGCTGGACATTATTTCTTTTAATATTTCACCCGCCTATTTTTAATTCTCCACGAAAATTTTTAATAGGTAAGAAGTTGTGTAAAACTTAAATTCCAATGTTTCAGTGAGATCACCAGAAAGAAAGCCAGAAAGCCTCTCTCAAAATAATAAATAAATAAATTTGACCACCGGGTATAACAATAGTAATTAGTTTATAAAATAAAAAAGGCAAACATTGAAGTAGTCATATCTGTGATATACAAAAGCATAATTTTTTTTAACAAGCTTTTAATAAACATGAAAATAATGAAGACTATTAATAAACATAAAAATAATGAAAACTTTATGTTTAATAGAAATATTATAAATATAATAGTTAAATAACAGAAAAATAACATTAAGTTATTTTGAATATTGGATTGTTTTTATTTAAAATTAAATGATTAAATAATAACACAGTGTAATTGAATTATTTATTTATTACGGGTGTCCACTAAAATATGAGAAACTGCTCTTAAATTTATATTAAAGAAAAAAATATAAAAATGTAACCTTATAACATAATTTACTTCTTCTGTTTATCATCCTTATCTTCTTTCTTCTTATCCTTAAGATTTCCTACGGCTTGACGAATAGCCTCAGACGACGGGTCGACGCCGGGTAAATTTTCTAAAACGCTCTGCAAAAACGCTGGATCATTCATTACTTCCGTATAGTCCTCATCCGCCTCCACTTCCATTGGTTCATCTTTAGTTGCGGACGCCGAAGATTCTTCTGAAAACCAATTTACGTTAATTAACATAATTTTATTTATAACCAAAAATACGTACGAGCATCTTGCATGGACATCTGCATGGCAAAAGCGATCTGTTCGTCCTCTGTCATATTGGCGAAATCAACCGGCACTCTACTCGTAGTGGTTTCGCCGCCCTCTTCCATCGACATGGCCAAAGCCTTCTCCAGCATCGCTTCTTCACTCGGCTCTTCTTTGATGGGCGCCGCTTTGGTGCCGGCCTCCGCAGAAGACGCCTCCTGGGCCCTCCTAGCCTCGTCCTCTTGGCGCTGGCGTTGCTCCTCCATCGACACGCGCAGCGCCAAGGCCAATTCGGGATCCTCGTTGGGGTCAACGCCAAATTCAAAACCGACGCCGCCAAGACCAGCGCCTCCGCTTCCGTCCTCTCCTTGAATTATTGGGGAGGAAATGAGGGCATCTGATAGATGAGGACCCGGCGGTACCGTCACTAAATGGCTGCCGCTGCCGTCCTGCAAACCAAAATATTTACTCTGAGTTTTTATTGGGGACAGGGGGGAATGCTTGACTACTTACTTTGCCATTAAGAGTATTGACAAAGGAGGTTAGGACTTCTGAGTTTATTGTATCTTCGCCAAAACTAATTATGTCGACGTTCACTTTCTCCTTTTTCAGTTTCTTCGCCAGTTTTACCAGTTCTTTTTCCTCACTAGCTACAGGGCTGCCCACAAAGACAACAATGCGCATCTTGTGGTTTTTACCTTGTCGATGTTTCAGTGCCAGCTGTAACATGTATTTTGTTAATTTACTCAGCATTATATTAAAATAGTATTCTTACATGGGCAATTCTAATTCCAGTATGTAAATTGATATCTCCATTAGGTGTCACTTGGTGCAATTTGGACAAAATGCGGCCCACATCACTTGTCAATGTAGCAAGAACTTCCACACTAAAAAATAAATATTAAATTTTAAAATAAATAAAATAATGAGCATCATATAGATTTGTCTTTATAATTGCCTAAAAGAATTTGTTTTCATAAGTTTTTATATGGTGTGTTTTGACTAAATACTATAAAACATCAAAAACAAAGAAAAAAAATTTGTTCTTATAATAATTACAAAGAATATATTTAATAAGACAAACTTTTATAAATACAAATATATAGTAAAATTGATGATACGACTTACTTGGCAAGAGTGAGAAGTCCTACATTGTTTTCAGGATTAGATCTGGTTTTGGAGTGGCATACCAGATTTACTGCATCTTGTTGCGCTTGCAATCTCGTCGGAACGAAGTCTCCATTTCGCATGAAGTCGCTGTTATCAACACTGCAAGAACATACACAATTTTCATTCACGGTTCTATTAAATCTGTAATGATATTAGCAAGTCATCATGGAAGTAAGGTTAATAGGAGAAATTATGGGGTTTTACAATATCCAATTTAGTTAAATGTCAATTACCATATCATTGTACTTTCGAGTACCATGGTGAAAATGTTTTTTGCTAAATATCTTATACAAAACGGAAAGAAAGTTAAACTTTAGATTTTTGACGTTTTGTTTTGCACAATCAACACAACTTGACGTACAACCAGGATTGCCAACTGAATCTAATTCTCCATTAAATGTATATACACTGTTATTATTTGACTATTCATAAAAGATACTTTCACTTATTACAATAAATTGTTATATAATTATTGAAAATAAATCGATAATTTAGAATTTCAAACTTTAACATAAATAAATAGGCAAACAGCATTACATGTCAATCACCCCTCAAACATTACAAGATGAAAACATATTTTCTATAAATAGAATTTCTTTTATGTAACAATAAACAATCAAATTCGTTTAACATTGACGTAAAAGTGTTCGAATAAACCGACAAAACAAATTTTGGTCAGTCAAAAAAGATTTATCTAATGGGAACAAGTCGCACGGGTTCAAAACATTACCGATTTGGTTAAATAATTAAACAAGGATTATTCCTGTTTTCGAAACATGGATGACAAGGTTTACTGCAAAAATAATTCAAAAACCAGAATTATTTACAGGTACTCTGACCGTGAGCTATTTTCATTTGTAATAGAACAATAAATATATCCAGTCAATTACAATGGTAAGTTATTTTTCAAATATTACGAAATTCCAGTTAGAATTAAGTTGATAAAACATATTGTCATTGAAGATATGGGATGAGACTTTATCATATCATATTGTATTTGTTCTATTGTATCTACATTATATTCAAAACTGTCATCATATTTTACAATTCTAGAATGAACCAGAAGAATGTTCAAACTCTTCAGATGAAGAGCATTCTTCAACATCCAACCAGGTACCAAAACAATCTAAATTATACCTCTAAATATTAACTGGAATCAATTTCAGCCAGTTCAAGATGTGCTAGCAGAATTCAGAGAAAAGTGGCAAAAAGAACTGAGAATTTCTCCCAAACATACTGTCACACCAACCAAAGCCAATAAAGAGATACAAGATGAGATAATATCAACCTCAAGTGACATAGAAGAGCAAGCAAGAAAACTGTTCCTGAAAGGTGTTGAAATGGAGAGATCTGGAAAATTGTATGAAGCTATACAGTTTTATAGGAGAGCAGTGCAAATTGTGCCAGACATTGAGTTTCGTTTGGAACCACCCAAGATCACTCCTAAAGAACAGCCTCCTTCAGTTGAAGGCAAGTACTGTTTGTCTTATGAAAGATTTTATTAAATTTACACTTTCAGAAAGCCCCAGTGTAACTATAGAATCAGATGAACCTTCAGACATTGACTCTGATGAGGAAGAGATAGAAGAAGGAAAACTGTTGCCCAGAATCCAAAAAAAGTTGGCCAAATCTCCAACAATCTGTTACCCACATTTTGAACATGTTGTATGTATTAATACAATTAAAATGTAATTTATGACTTTAATTATGTATTTTAGGGCACTCATATATCACAGCTGCCAATTGAAATTATTTTTTTAATTCTCAGATGGTTGGTTTCAAATGACTTGGATCTAAAATCATTGGAATCATTCTCTGGTGTTTGTAGAGGTTTTTATCTCTGTGCCAGAGATTCAGAAATATGGAGATTGGCTTGTTTAAGGTTGTTGTTGAATTATGTAATTTAAGTTTATTACTAATATGTTTTTTAAAGGGTTTGGGGCTTAAATTGTGGATGTAGTCCAGGTTCATATGGAACTTGGAGGAACATGTTTATAGAAAGAGGCAGAGTACAATTTAATGGCTGTTATATCAGTAAAACTACTTATATAAGACATGGAGAAAACAGTTTCCAGGATCAATTCTACAGGCCCTGGTATATTGTTGCTTACTTTAGATATTTAAGGTAAATAATTGTCTAGTTTATTTATAAGAAATTGTCTATTTATTCTTTGTAATAGGTTTTTCCCAGACGGGAAAGTTCTCTTTCTGACAACAGCTGAAGAACCAGCTCAGTCAGTGGGTCATCTCAAGTACAAGAACGCCAAAAACCCGGTTCTTACAGGGTATTACAGAATAAAAGACGACAAAGTCACTCTGATTGTGCAAAAAATGAACGACAAAACTGGACAAACCTTTAAGCGGAACAAACGCAAAGATAAGGATAACATGTACGAAACTGCTGAACAAACATTTCACATGGTAATTCTTTGGTAAATTTATAAACCATTCAGTACATAATACGTTTTCTTCCAGGAATTGCAGATTAAAAATCACCGTCAAAAGAGACACATGCAGTTGATTTGGACTCACTATTCAATTTACACAAGAAATGTTCTGGGTCATGAGAGTACCTGTAACTTTGACATTGTACCAAGCACGTTTCCCCCTTTGTGGTTCTCACGTGTAAAAAGTTACACGACCGAGTCTGAAAGTCCTTTACAATAAATGTATATTTTTCTATATATTTTAGTAAAAAACCCCGTTGTTCCTTTGTTAACTATTTGATGATTTATTTCGTTTTTTGAAAACTGGTTTACACAAATTTGTTAATGCCGGTTGAGTTATTTACTCAATGTATATAATAAATGTTTTTAATTCAGTAAGGCATATTTTTATTTAATCCTTTAATAAAAAATAAAACTATTGGTAGGTTTGTAGTTTAACTTATATTTATTGATTGAACTGTACAATCTTATAGATAATAAAAAGAGGTTTGTCATAAAAATATTTTGCCCCAATCAGTTACTGAAAGGCTAAATAATTAGAACCGCCGTAAAGTGGGTCCTATATTATTGCTACCTCAATTATGAAGAACTATTAGTAACTAGGACAATTAAATGCTTCAATTTATTTTAACATTTAAATTTATCATTATTAATTGACTTTAAATTGTTTTTTTTTGCTGATAATTTTTATATTTTCTTTTATATACAACAGAATACGTTAAAAATATTTTTTATAAAAGTTATCATGTACTACATACATTTTACTAAATATATTAGGAGAGTTAAATCAACAATTGTCCTAGTTAGCGTATTTACTTGTTTCATAATTGAGAAATCACAAGCAATCGTATATTTCAACAAATTTTTAAATTGAGAAAAGTATTAGGCATATATATATTTAATTTTAATGTTTGGAATGTGTCCTATTTTAGGCTTGTGGTCTGTTATATACAATAAGTAATTTAGGTATACTTTTGTATGCCTGAAGTCTGATTGTGAAAGTGGTTTGTTGCATAGCTTTCAATTTTATCGAGAATAGCAAAAGTACTTAAAATTTAGTAAATTCTGGTCCGACTCTGTACATTCGTTCTAAACCTACATAATAACAATAATAAAAACAGAGTTCAGAGTAAATATTTAATACGAATAATAAAACCTTATGCGAAATGGATTTGCTAAAGTCGTGCGCGCATTTGACACATGTTAAGACTCGATTTACATATAAGTTTTTTTCAGTTTTTTGTACATTATTGCGTAATAAATTTGTTATAAAACTCTAATGATTTGCGATTGTAGCCGAAAGACGGACGCCATCAAAGGGCCGCGTTGCAATTCACCCTCGACATCCACGTCAGGTCTTTCATTGTGGCGATGTGCATCGAATAAACGGCCGCCACAACAAGGATATGCATTATGTTATGCGAGTTCCAGCACATGTCCAGCGAACCCGGGAACCACTTCTCAGGAATGTGCATCGCTCCTATCGCTCCCCCAAATATAGACACCACATCCTAATAACCAAGAAATTCATCAAATGATATTATTACTGTGTAGTGGAAGTGGGGCTTACTTGTAACAGGACATGTGTGAAAGCTGCAGGATCACCGCCCCCATAGCTGGTAAGTCGAAGGCACCACATGCATATCCTCAGCAAGAACGGGAACAGGAAACACAATCTTCGATCCCATGGACACAGGGCCGTCAAAGCTTTATATAACGTGTATAAACTTAGTACACTATACGAAAGAATTATTAATGATCGTAAAAAGTACGGAAGGCAATATACTGTTGCCGTCACCATGGGCATAGCACCTGAAATAAATTATATTAAGTCGTAAATTTTAGATTACATAAATCATCTTACCGAAACTTTGACTAATCCAAATGCCCAACATGTCCATCTGCAGTAATTTGTAGTAGATGTTTTCGCCGCGTTCTAGATTCATGAAAACGTGATAAAAGAAGCTTCCAATCCACGGACACAAAATGCCTGCAATGTGACACCAAACGAGGAAACGAAGATGCGTGTAAGACCATGGAAGTAATTGAGGCACGGTGACGAGTATATAAACGATAGGGATGGCTGAAAAATAGAAGTATTTATTAGACTCAAATATGGGTTAAATAATGATTAGTCAAGACGTGTGTGTTACGATTGAAGTTAATCCAAGCATAATTAAAATTTATAGATCCATGGAACTATTTCTGGGTATATAAAAGGTAAGTAAATAAATTTCATCAATAAATTGACAAACGATGACGATGAGATGATTAATTATTAATTTCAGATGCGCAGTTCCTTCATTCCCAACAAGATATTAATAAGTAGTGCAGTGTTTCATTATTCCTAGCAAGAACATGAAGATACGCCAATTAATTAAAAGTGTTTTCTTTTCGGTGAGTTAATATTTTCTTTTGTAAAGGATGGTCAATAAAATTTGATGAAAATCAAATTATTTAACCTATACTTATAATACTTCAAAATATTAAAATTGAATCAAATTGTAATTGAATATGTATAATCAACATATTTTTAATAAATAAGGAAATTATATTTGTTGAAATAACTCATTTTATGTAAAAATCGATTAATGTATGAATGTGTTAATATTTAATGAGTTTCGGAAATCCTGCATGTGACATATATTATCAGTTGAAAATCTATACACCTCACTAATTGAATCGTATGAATATTGATTGTTAATATTATTTTATAAATTATAATATTAGTTTATTAATTATTAATAACCGTAATAATGTTTATTATATATTTATATTATGTAGCTCATTATGATAAAACAGAGCATGCGTAGTCCACAATAGTTGATCTCGTTGCCATCTGCGCATGCGCAGTTACTACCCGACCAGTGACATTTGCAAGCAAACGTCGCAAAGTTTTTTAAAATGAGTCTTCGAAATGCCGACGTTGAAATTTTGCAAACTCTACCTAGCACTTACATAGAATTACAAAAACTAAGAGACAAACTCTATTCGGAACATCATGTCTACGTAAAACATTGCATACACATGAATTTGAAAGTTCCTTCGGTTAGTAATCTGACACCAGTTATGCAGATGATTTTGTTCGTGAAGTACAAAATGGGCCTGATCGATCCGGAATTGTGTGCCGAAACTGGAAAACCAATGACTACGGAGATGAAGTTCACCAGATTGTTGTTCCAGAAGGAACTGCTCAAAGTCTTCAAGGAAGAACTCAATATAATCGATCAATCATGGGAACTTTATAGAATGGTTACGTCGTTCCGACAACTTCAACCCGATCGAGATTTCGAAGAGGAGTTCCTCGGTAATTTCCGCAGATTCAAGACCAATCGCCCGATCGGTCCAACAGATACCGGGGGCATGGATGGTCAGTCTCTGCGCGAACGCGTCGACAAGTTGGAACGTTTCTTTGGCTCGGCTGGGAAATTTTTCGAACGACATTACGACATAGATGACGATGGCTATAGGGCCCCGCCAGTTGGATGTTTGCCTTGGAGCGTCAGATTCGACATCCAATTTATGAGGAGCATTGTATATGACGTAATGTACGGGGACATGTGGTGCAACCATCGCACCGACTACAAGCTTTACATTTGCAGTGTCCCCGTGACAACAAACATGACAACGAAGTCGATGACCACGTTCAAAATCAGCGACGAGGTTAGGAGGATTGTGAAGTACTTGAGGATGCTGATCATAAGAATGTTGACGGGGTTGTTGAGTTACTCGCAGGACGAGCTCAGAACTAAGGTTCAGAACATTATGGAAAAACGTCCTAGAAGTATTAATTCGGAGATGCCGTTCACTTTGAAAATTGCCTGTTTCGAAAACCTCGAGTCGTGTGGCTTTGGGTGGCGCACAAAGAATCTTTTAATCAATACACCTGATTATTAATTTGTTTAACTTTGGTATTTTATGAAATTTCCCAGGGAGTATCCAATAAAGAAGAGAACATTAAAAGTTTCTTTTAACATTCGTTTATATATTATTGTCTCTGACATATTTGCTTATTTATATCTTTAGGAAAACTACTAAACTTTATTTAAAACATACAATTTTTTTGAGCTGCTTGCGATGAATCGTTTGGAATTAGAAACTTAAATTTTAAAATTAAATCTGCCGAAATATACAGTAGGAAAAGCGTTTGACACGCCTGAATCTAGAGGGAGAAATCATGCTCGACAGAGAGAGCAGAAGTTAGTCACCTAGCGGGAGACAGTGATATCTCCCTCAAGATTCAGATAGATCAAATTCTTTTGGTACTGTATAATATTCTTTCACAAACACACTAGACCTTATAGATAGATCATTCTCTATTATTTTTAACATAAAAAGAAAAAAATTTGTTATGACGTAATTGCATTAAAAGTATCAATTAATATAAAATATGTTGTAAAAAATATTTTATTAAGGCAGATTTCTATAGTTATAATTTATCTACCATTAATTGAGAGCAATTGATCATATTATGATCACAAAAATATAAATTATAAATAATATGATTTTAATCATTATTATCGTCATTGTATTATTATTATTTTAAAGATTTATTTTTTCAAATATTTTATAACTTGTTTTTTACTGTTATAAAATCCCACGGAACATAATAATAGACTTTAGTACCTTAAATTGTAATTAGGTATAAGGTATAGTGTAAATAAAATATTCTACATGAAATTATTAATTGCCAAGCAGGATTTAAAAAAGAGTACAACAAATCTAGGTATAAGCGGCAAACTTGTTCTAATTGAAAGCCAAAAACAAACCTAATTACCATGGGTCAAGATGTTCAACGTTTCATTGTGGATATAAAACATACTATTTACACAACCCCACACTGACAATAGCGGTCTGTATCCCGTGTGGATGTACGGATTAAACTGTAAATATTTTGGCATGTCCTTCCAAAGTAGCAACTTGAATTTTTTGTTCGGCTCATTCTCCTGGCATTCGTTTTTGGCGGTCTGATTGCGTTGCCGCATCTCCGATTTTGATTCGGTCATCGTTTCTCCAATTTAATTCTGGATGAATTTATTTTGGCATAATCCGCGGATCACCGGCTCATAGAAATTCTGGTTGGAGGTACGGAGTAACACAGTGACATTGTTTTGCACACGGTAGCTGACTGAACGCGCAACTCATGCCAGAGCTGCCGGACTACGAAAATTATTGATTGCGAACTGCAAAGGTCTTAATCTAATTTTAAAACCCACATCTTTCAAGGGCAGTGTGTTAGGTACAATAATTTTGATTTACTTCAACAAACGCTGACAATTGTCACTGTCCAAATTTGATTTTGAGTCGCGTTGACAAATATACACGGCGAATCTTCAACAACTCACGTAATATTTTTTTTATTATTTTTTTAATTAACTACACATAAAAATTTTGTGGGCACTATAACATGTTATGTATAATCCTTAAACTCATATATTCACATTATCTAATCTCAAAATATTTAGTAATGGGCACAGATCATGTGATGACACGTCGATAAGAATAATATTGCTGATACAGCCAAATTTCATATACAGTGTGGCTGATTTGAAAGCGGGACACCTTCATAAAATGTGTATTTTTTGACCGATTTTAACAATTGCAAAGCATAAAAATATGTATTACTGAAAATATACACCAAATTTCATAAAAAATTAAAATTTCATTTGTATCAGAATTTGGAGTTTCCTAATTTGATAGAGGCACGCTTCAGCACACCCACCTTTGAAACAATAGTCCGACCTTAAAGCGCATGTGCAAATGACAGACCCAAATATAAAATTCAAGATTTATTTATAAAACGAATTGGCACATTTAAGAGTGCCTCTGGAGAACTTGCACACAAAATATTCGTTGAAATTTAATATGAAATTGGTGTATTTGTTTAAATGTTCCTTATATCTCTTTAAATATTAAGTTATATTTTATTTTGAAGAATAAGCATAAAAATGTATTTTTTAATAACATAGTGTCAATAAAATCATTTTCATAGGTGGCTCGTCTGATCTGCGTGACTACCACTGCCACATACTTATTAAAAATATATAATAACTGAAATGGTGGAAATAAATTCAGACTCTCAGAATAAGTATATATATATATATATATACCGATTGGAAAGTTTTTGATCCTACTGAATTTTGAGAGAGATATCATACATGACAGAGACAGTAAGAGCAATTAAAAATATGTGCAATTTTTTATAAAATTTTAGAGGATAGCTAGATTTCATTCAATTTTAATTTTCATGCCTAAAAAACGTCCCTGTATGTTTTGATTTGAACACACTTAATTTTTTTTCACAAAGACTAAATCTATCTAATTTTACGAACTTATATTACTTATAATTAGTTAGTAATTATTTTCACAAAAGCCGAAATATGCCTGACTTTCAACTAATTATCAGTATAAGAATAGATTACGGAAATTTATCATGTTTGTATATGTATTAGACCTATTTAACATTTAAATATCTATTGTAGAAAGTAAAAATTATCTTAGTATTCCACGTCCTTGCATCGAATCGACCCGATAATACCGAAAGAAAAACATTACGTTAAGTTTCCTGAACGAATAATTAATTGACAATTGATTTCCCGGTTCGTAATTTTTTGCACGGGTTCAAGAAGTGGCGCGTTCGCCCCACCAGAATTTCGTATTTGGCGCGCGTTTGGCCGGTAAAGTGGCAGCTGCCGTACCGGTGTGAGACCAAGCTTTCATTTTTTTGGGATTCGGAGCTTTCCACGGCCACAAAATCGTGATTTAATGGGAATTGTGTGTGAAAAGTGCATCCCGAACGGCCCAACCAGTGCAAGCAACCGTCTGGATGCGACAGTTCTGGCGAAACGGCCAGTTTTCTTTCATGGTTTTTAAATTGTATCGCCAGTCGTAGATCCTACCGTCCAACCAATAGGTTGGATCGATGTTTGGCTTGTCGTTAGCCACCGAGATATTTCAAGGTTCTACTGAGCGGACTTGGAATTGTGTATCGAATTTGGTTCATTTGATTTGGAATAAAGTCTACCACATCCGGGATCCCATCGTAAGTATGCAGTGTGTGGGGAAATGCGTGAATTTCATCGATTTGCGGGCGTTACTTTGTGTATACGGAATGCTATCTAATAAACAATTATGGCTGCTTTTCTAGCATGTCGCGGAAATAACCGTCGTTCAACGTACCCGATTATTAATCATTTTGGTTCGATTTCTTTTTGTTAACGACGTAAATCGATGTTCACAACCGCCTTGTCTCGAACTAAACAATAAAAATGTCAAATCTGACACGTACTGTCTTAAATCTTGTAAATTTTATGTTATACATTGCCAACATTACAACTGCATTACAATGTATCTAGCAACGTGCCAGTTGCAGTTAAAAAACGAAATGCAGGCAGTCGACGTTAGTGCCCAACACAATCAACCAACCCCCTGAGCAAAACCCTAACCTGAATCTCTTATTCCAGATGCCCAGATCACGGAAGAGACACCACAGCAGGTCCAGATCGAGATCCGTCTCCAATGACAGGTCCAAAAAGGAGAAACTGCAGAGGAATGAGTCCGGAGACAGGGACCGGAAGAGGACCAAGATCGAGCTGTATGAAAACAGCCCACACCAGAAGAGATCTGTTAGGTGAGTGTCAATGCTTGCGTTACGCAAGATGAGTGCAAACGTTTTTGGGGGCACATTCGGGGCTGTACGATTGATTTATGCGGGAAGTTGTTGATTTGTTGAAAAAAAATGTTTGGGTTAGTGACCTTGCAAGTGAAACTGCAGATATATTCGCGCGCTTTTAGGTTAATTAGGCGTGCCGTGCGTAGATGGCGCGAGACGCTTTATAAATAAATATTTACACTGGTGTGCAAATTGAATTTGGTTTATCCCTGTTTATGTCAATTCCATTTGAAGGACGTACAGGTTTTTTTAAATTAATTTGCATTATATACTTATTGGCTAATCCAAGAATATGAATTGTTTTAAGTGTCCTAAAATGTAGTATAACCCCACTTTCTAACACATAAATCAACATCAGTTTTTAAATTGTTTATGTGGTTTCGAAGAGTTAATTTTATGTTAAAGGTATAAAAATTTAAAAGACCATTTTTCAGGTATTGATTTGATACACAAAATGAAGTGTGTAAAATAAGAGTAGAGTATACCACCCTATAGGTGGGTTTAAGTAAAGTTAAGTTAAACAATTTATTATTACCATTATTTTATGACATATTTAAAAATGATTTTTTTTAAAATAATTCATGGTTTTACATTCATTAAAATATTTAATATATTACTAAAAACCCTTTTGTACAGCTTGAGATAGAACATTAAGAAATATCTCACAATGTTTGTAAGTTTGGTTGAAAAAAATATAGCGGTGGCCAGAGAAATAGCACACATTAGTGTCTCAACGTTAATTAGGAAAGGCATTCAAATATATTCAAAATATTTTATATTTTATTTAAAATAATTACTCTATATTCTTTCTCCCACTATTCACTATTCATTTTGTACCTAAATCAAAATAATATCTACTTAAACTAAGTCTTAAACAAAATAAATGGTCACAAAAATAGTACACATTTGAAGAATATGTATTTGTTAAATAATTTAGATATAACTTTAGACAAAATTGTTAATGAATCTTCAATTAATAACCACAATTCATCTAAAATTGATGATTTTTCATGTTTTAATCGAAAGTACATTTCGTTTCAATTTTTAGTTGTATTTCCTTCACCGTTTTTCAAAGTTATTGTAATGTATCTAAGATCCATCTGGAAACATTTATTATGAGTATTCCATTGAACATGTGTTGGATTCATCACTTCAAAGTACCATTTGCCAAAATTCTGCAGGAAATTAATACATTTTTGTGAACATTGTTTCTTTATTAAAATATATTCTTGTACATGTTGTTCATTCAGTCGACGTCTGATTATTCTACTAGACATAATGATAATATATGACTGAATTAATTCAATTTTTATTTGGCTTGTAGACAAGAAAGGATGCTGTTTACTGATTTTTTAAATTTGTCAAAGTCGGTCAATAAAAGGAGTTGTTTTTTTGTTGGCATATTTTCTTTTTGTGTGTTGTTTCATATTTGTTAATAAACATTATAAACTATTTTCACCACTAGCATCATAATGTTTTATATTAATTATTTCCCCTTTCTTTGGAATGGGAAGTTCCTTCCTTCTCACTGAAAGTGAATTTATTTATTAAAATAATATAAATTCTACTAAGAATAAATCTAACTTAAGAGTATTGATAAATGTCATCCTACAAATGTTTTATAATTAATGAATGAATTATTTATGTAGTACTTAAGGTTTGAATAATATGGTATGACTTTACAAAATATATTGAATAAATAGTAAATAATTGAAGAGAAATAATTTTTTATAATGACTACGAATATTCTTAGAGGTTTACTTTATAAAAGTCAAAGTTAGAAGCAAGTTACTAATAAAAAATGTAGAATTCTTAAAACCAATTAATTTTTATTTGTTACAAAATATGAATTATATAAATTTTGAACTCGAACATGTTATATTGAATAAATAGTAATTAATTGAAGAGAAATAATATTTTATAATAACTACGAATATTCTAAGGGGATTACATTATAAAAGTCAAAGTTGGAAACAAGTTACTAAAAAAAAGTAGAATCTTAAAAACAATTATGGAATGGAATAAAAGAGGTATAATTTTACCTTCATTGTGACAAGCTTTCAGAAATGATTTTTAATATATAAGTTTTACAGAACTTTTTTATCGTTGCCTTTTATTAAATTATGTAAATGAACCGAGTAAAAGAGAAATTATCCACGGGTTTCCTGAAGTTGATAAAACAGTTGGAGCGAAAAGTGATCGATAGTCAGTCAGAGTTATGTCACATGTCAATAATGAATAAATTCACCTTCGATTTTTATTCGCGCCGTCCCAGTTTCTCGTCCGATTTTCATTAACTCCGCGGATCGAACAAAAGTGCAATTATTTTTAGGTCAAGGCCGCTTAAAATGCACAAATGTACGGTTTGCGCCTTTTAGAAAGCGTCATGTGCGCCCATACATAGATGTAAATGTTTCAGAAGAAAAATAAATATATATAAATATAATGAATGTTTGCGCGGCGTGTTATTGTAATTATTATTTATCGATTGTCACTTCCTGTGGCTAAAAATCGACGGGGTTCATTACGTAACGCCCATAAAGGAATGCGTGTGTGGGTATGATTTTATTTTGCATGTTACGGTTCTATTTTTAATTGTTTTGTTCCTTTTTTGTGGTTCAATTTTGCCGAAGTGAAAATTGTTTTTTTATTGTAAATGTCTTCTGGTAAAAGTGTTTTAAAACGGTTCAGTAGTTTTCAAGTGGAGAAAAAAAACAACTGGATTTGTGCTGATTAATATTAGTGTCTTAAATTAATTTTTTGGCACTGCCCGTTCTCTAAATTTAACCATCGATGTTTTCTTTTCGTTATCAAGCGTTGAAAATAATTTAGTGCAGTCTGAAATAATATTTGTTTCGTCAGTTGCCCTCGATTATTTAATGTATTTTAATGGAAATAAAACAGAGCAACATTGTTATTTACCGCAAATTATAATTATAAACCAGTTTTACGACACATTGAATCTATTGTCTGGTATTTAAGCTGTGGCCTAAAATTTTCAGCAGCGAACCTTTTTATCGCAATCAACGCGTTTCTTCAGCCAATTTTATTGTGAAAACCATGTGTAGTGGTTAGTCATTGTTCGGCGATGGTCGTCCCACGGGTCCGGTGTGCGCCGTCCCACGTCCCATTGTCGGCCGTGGGCCGACGAGAATTCCGTTTCTGCATCTCGCGGATTTTTTACCCGGACGACGACCACCACATCCCGGTCCGCGAACGGCCTTGCCATATATGAAGGCGGGGAACGATGCACTGCCGCCGCCGCCGCCGTCGCCGGCCCACGCCTTGCATCATCGGTCTTTTGTCTCCTCTTTGAACTTCTCGGGTTCTTTGTGCTCTCGAGGACATTTTTTTTTTGGAGGACGTACTTTGTTTTGTTTCGGGTTGTTGACTAATTTGAGTCACGCCGCTTGGGTCGTCTGAGGTTTGAGTGTGTGGGCTATGTATTTATTAATAATGTACTCCAATTATTGTTGAATATTTTTAGATACGACACTATTTGAGTTTGGAAATGCGATCTTGTTAAATTGTAATAATTGGGACGCATAAGTTTGTCGCTATTGAAGATTTTAAATTAAGAGCTTGCATATGGCCAGGGTCACGAGGTTTTCTTAATTTTTAGTCACTTACAAATGATCAAAATTTCATGATTATATAGATTTTTATCAGAAATAGATTATTGCTATGGATTTTTTGTATAAGTACTATTTGTTTGTTTAATTACAGTCTAAGAAAAAAATTGTTTAAAATATTATTTAAAATTATATTTACTCATTACTAAAAATCAGAATAACAAATAATAATAGAGAAATAATTTTTCTCATATGTTCATATGTTAACAATATAAAAAACAAATTTAGAAACTTATTATTACTTATATATCAAAATATATTGGATAAATAGTAAAAAATTGTAGAGAAATAATTTTTGTAATGACTACAAATTTTCTCAGAGGTTTACATTATAAAAGTTAGTTTTAGAAACAAGTTACTGATAAAAAATGTAGAAACCTTAAAAACAGTTCATTTTTATATTTTACAAAATAATATTTATATAAATTTAGAACTCTATCAAAATATGAATAAATAGAAAATAATTGTAGAGTAATAATTTTTTGTAATGACTACTACGAATATTCTCAGAGGTTTACATTATAAAAGCCAAAGTTAGAAACAGATTACTATTAGAAATTTAGAAATCTTAATATATATATATATATATAAACAATGATATAAGAATAATTTAAGGTACTTTGCTATTAATTCAATATTTAATTTAATAGCACATGTCTTTTGTTTGGACAACATTTGGTGGACTAAAAATTCTTGATCGATCATGACATAATTATTGATATTATCCATCCAACATTCCTTTTTTTTGTTTACACAGTCGATATTGATCATGTGTTATTTTTGTTTTTTTAAATTAAATTTACCAGAACGGCGTAAATGAAAATAAAAAGGTAATCGCGAGATTTTAATTTAGTTCGATGTTATTTTTTCGTCGTCACCGGGCCGAAATAACTCTTGGCAGGTGATACGCCTTTCGACAAATCTATATATTTTAGGGACGATAAATTTCCACCAATAAATAAGTGAAAAAGAAAACAGCTTTAACTTTGTGTACGTTTTCGCACTCAAATAAAATAAAAGTATTACGTAAATATGTAGAATTTATACTGGTATTGTGTCGTTTTGAATACGGGGACGTGGGAAAAGTTAATAATGATACGGTTATTGTTTCACAATTTTGGTTTTTTTTAATGAAATTGCCGGTTATTCAAGTTATCTCTCAGTTGTGCGTAATTACGATGTCAACAGTGGTAAGAAACTGTTACGTCGTTATTAAACGGGTACAACAAAACGAATGGCTTAATTAATTAAGTTTGCTGCGGTTCAATTTTTAATGTCACAACTCCCAGACCTAATTAAATATTCTGTACCAATTCTCGTGGGATGTTAATGTCAAAGTGGCTCTAAAATTAGTTTTTTTGTTGGTATAAAATAGTGTATATTGTTGATGAACCAGATAAAATTTGAATATGTTTATAATAATCAATAAATAACAGTCAAGGTTTGATGTTTGGGCGCCCACCAAACTTATTTATACTTTATAATCTAATTAAGAACGGAAGCGACTTTATACACAAACGTGCGAGCTGGAAAATGTATGTTTTCAAGAAGAAAACAGGATTTCGATGCAGTCACGTTTTTCCGAGCGGCGACACGAGACGGTGTCGGGTTCCTTCAGCGGCCCTGAACGATAATCTCGTTCCACTGTTAGTCACACATCGACAACGGGGGGTCTCCACGCCTACCCACCACCACCGACACCACCGCCAGCCGCCACCTGTTCCGAGTGTTTTTCAGTTTCCAGTCAATCGGACAATGTCAACGGGGTCCTCCTCATCCGCGGCCGAAGGTTCTTTGAGCGTTGCTGGCGGCGTGAGTGTGTGTTCGTACAGTGGACTGGCAGTGATGAGTTGATTTTTGTGAAACTCACGTTTTTTGGTTTGCTTTTGTGAGGTGCAGGTTTTTTACTACGGTATTGTTGTTGGGACGGGGAAATGTTCTTTATGTGACTGTTCCAAATTCCTTGATGTAATTTATGAGTAATGCGTTAAATATCATTGGAATTTCTCTACTAGTTGATCCAATTTAGTTAACCTAATTATTTGTGGGATAGTTTATCTCATCTTTCAGGCTGTTCTAAATTGCTTGATGTTTTAGTTCTTGTGAAGATAATTTTATTGATTGGGTTGGATTAATAACTAAATTTGAAAGTATTAATAACTATTTAAAATTAGCTCTTGCTTTAGAAATATTTTCAAAAAGGCGAATTTTAACAAGTTATTTTTCATAGAAATTTGCTGTATTTTTTTAATTGTTGAGAAAACATAATCGATGATGTTATTTTTTTATTATCTACAAGAATTTTATAGAAACACTATATTTTACTGGTTTTCATACATTTTTAGGTATGACTAAAAGTAATTTAAATTATAATTTGATTTTATTTATACAGTGAACATAATTTACTCATTAATTAAGTCTGAGCCCTTTACGGTACAACAAAGGATGTATTTTTTACTCTTTTTTTCTACGTATGATAGACAGGGAATAATTGTAGTTGTTTTAAAGTTTTCATCTTATCTCTTAAATTAAAAAAAGTACAACTTTTCTAATTTATTTTGAATAAAATTTCATTTTTGATTTCTCCGAATATCACCAACTTTGTTATTTTCAATGGAACACCCTATACATTTTTGAATTTTTAAATTTTAAATAAAATGATTATATCACGTCCTATACGTAAACCGAATACTTTTCGAGCTACTATTTTTTCTATAAATTTTGACAGATTAATCAGAATTTTTATACAGGTTTTTTTTTTAATTACGTTTAACTTTGTGCATCTTAAAACATCAATAACTTTGTTATTTTCAATGAAACACCATCTAGGATGGTAAATCCTCTGGTAACATCAAAAATTTTTTTATTTAATATTCAATTTAAGTATACCTTCATGGAATATACATTTCCATTGAAAATAACTAAACCCACTGATATTTTGAGATGTACAAAATTAGATGTAAATAACTAACACTCTGTATAAAATTTGGGAGTACTAATAATGGCTCCTTATAGAATGTGTATGCCAAAAATCATCAAAATTGGGGTTTTACAGTAATTTTAATTACAATGATAATTAAATTATTAAATTGTCTATCTAAAAAGCCACAATTGAAGGAAATAGAATAATACCGATTTTTATATTATCTTTTAATTTTGATGATACAAGGTGATTCACTTATTTATTGGAAGTTAATGAAGAACTGAAAAAGGTATTGATTTAAAGTTTTTATAGTAATTATTTGATTTGAAGTACTTGTTTAATTTATTTTGAACAAAAAATACTTTTTGATTTGGCCGGAAGTGACATCAACTTTGTTGTTTTTAATTGAACATTCTGTATATTTTGGGATTTTTAAATTCTGCATGTCATAATAATAAATAAAATTGCAATACTACAGGGTGTTCCATTAAAAAAACAATGCTTTTGTCACAGATAAAATCAGAAGTCAAATTAAACAAAATAATTCAAGTAAAGTTATAATTTCAAATTAATATTTCTTTGACTTCCTTATAACTTCTAATAAATAAGTTAGGTGAACCACCCTGTATACGTCACAATTAAATGTGAATCAGACCTCGAATTATTTGCGACTTTCGTACACTCGAAACGGCTCATAATAATTAATTTGTGGGTTTACGGCGAGATACATGGTCAGTTTAACTGACGCCCAGTTCCACAATAAAACTTAATTAACCTTAACGTTTGCCTTTCTTCAGTTTCTCTCCTCCACGTTGGTCCGAGACAATCGCACGATCCTTGACAGGCAGCCCGTCCTTTAATTCATTCGATTCGTGCTCTTTTTTGGCAATTAACACCACATAACTTGGGGATAAGTGGGTGTCGCCGATCAGTACGGAATGTTTATGTTTAAAAGTGGTTTAGACGAAAATGGATCGAATTATCACCTCGTTCATTGTACGTAATAGGC
The DNA here is from genome assembly GCF_024364675.1 of Aethina tumida. NCBI lineage: Eukaryota > Metazoa > Arthropoda > Insecta > Coleoptera > Nitidulidae > Aethina > Aethina tumida. The sequence continues at coordinate 9,708,325 of NC_065437.1, read as the reverse complement.
TGGGGCGGACAATAACCTTTCTGTGACTGATTTTGTTTAAAAAAAAAGGGTTCGAATCCTACCAATATTTTAGTTTTGGACTTGTCCAGCTTGCTTACAGTTAAATGCTGGTAGGGATTAATTATGTAATTCAACGTGCATGTTGCAAGTGCGGCCAAATTATAATTCTAATATCGAGATAATGAATCGCATTGTAAACAAATATAAAACGTATATCCGCTTGATTAAATACAAATAATACAAAGCAATAGCCATTAGAAATCTATATTGCCTATTATTTCATATATTAATCAACACAGACACTTAATAAAAAACTCTGTTAGTCTCTCCAAGAATTCCTTTCAACCTTGGCGAAGCAGGAAAAGATTCTGTACGGCCTACAGGCATTTTATCATGCAAAAAAGTATTGTGTTCAAAATACAAATAGCACATCAGATTTCAACGTCGATACAAGGTTGTGATTGTTTTAATTGTCGGTGTGGAGTTTGAGAGATTTCCTGGTTGCACCCGGAGGAAATTTGATGCTCGTGACGATTGACGCACTTCAAATATCAGATTAATTATAAAATATTTATTGCCATTGAAATTGTTATTCGATTATCGTGTTTGTTGAACGTATATTTAGGACAGCTCATCACGAACGAATCTATTCGTTTTGCAATAACTATCACGAACAATTAAAACCGTTTGATAATAAATAATAAACACCGGAATATTTTGTTTGGTTGCGTTGTGCAATTGAATTAATTTCGAAACTTGTTAAGTGAAAATGTTACGTATATTCACACGTATATTTCTAGACGGTTTCCCGTCAGGAAATCCTGCAATCAAACCGAAGATCGACGTTTAACGTAAAATTTGAACAACCGACACTTTCTAGCAGACGCTCGCCAAAAACGGTTTTATGGAAATCATAAGTAAAAAATGGTTATTGCAACCGATTGCGACACTTAACACACAAATCGTCTTATAAACATCGCCTTTTGCGGCCGGCCGTTGATTATTTCAAATGCCAGACGACGGACGTGTGGCAACGGCACCGAAACCCCCCGAAATCAACCCCACAAAACCGGTCGAAATTGGAAAAGATCGTTGTTGGATAATCAGATGGTCGCATGAATGCGACAACCTTGCCCCAAATGCTGCACGAAGGTCGCCATCTCGGCTTTTCGCCTCCGGTATGATTTTTGCCTTGTACGGTCATTCCAAGGGACCGTTTTGCTCACGCATTTCGTATCACGGTTAATGTTAATTTGTGTCGGCAACCGTTCGATTGTACAATTGGGTGGAAAATTAATGTTGAGATTAATCGTTTCCGGTTTGGACTGTTCGAAAAGCTATTTGTTCTTGGCGGATGAAAATCGGTTTCCCACGATGCCGGTCTAACCAATTGGAACATGTTAACGTCCTGCCACCATTGTGTGCTTTATTTAGATTCCTGCTGTTATTTTTGTGATGCCAATTTGAGTGGTATCATTGGGAGGAAGTTTTACTGGTTTGCCTCGATTTTGTTTCCATTTGTTCGGAGTAATTTGTTAATGAGTTCTGGAAAGTTTTAGCTTTAAAAATATTTTGCCTAACGGTGAGATTCATGGAAGTGTTAATAGTGGAATGTCCTCGTTAGGAAACAATTTGTGTTAATTTAACGTCCTTTTTGTTTTAAAGTGTCGTACAAGAAATCGGAAACAAACGTGCCAAATTTAAATAATAGTAGATTTCCATTGAATTTGAATGTATCAATAGCTTTTTAAATTTAGCTCCTGCTTTAGAAATATTCGAATTTTAACAAATTGTATTTCATGAAATGAAATAAAATATTATAAATCTTCGTATTATGGTATTTAAACAACGATTAGTATTTTCAATAATTGGATTTTTCTATTATCTACAAGAATTTTACTGAAACATTATATTTTATTGGTTTTCATACATTTTGAAGTATGACTAAAAGTAATTCAAATTTTAATTTGATTTTATTTATACAGTGAACATAATTAACTAACTAATTAAGTCTCAGTCCTTTACGATCCAATAAAGGATTTATTTTTTACTCTTTTTTCTACGTATGGTAGACAAGGAATAATATGTAGTTGTTTTAAAGTTTTCATCTCTTCTCTTAAATTAAAAAATGTGCAAATATCCATCAAAAGTACTTTTGACATAGATATTATTATTCTATAAAAAAATCTAGAAAATTTTGCTTTTCCAAAAATATAGGGTGACACACCAAACTTATTCATTAGAAGTTTATGAAGAACGGGTAAAGTTACTGATTTGAAAATTTTTTAAGAATTATAATTTTTCTTGAACAACTCTTCTAATTTATTTTGAAATATCATTTTTGGTTTCTCCGAATGTCACCAACTTTATTTCTTTCAATGGAACACCATGTACATTTGAGTTTTTAAATTTTAAATAACATTATTTTATCATGTTCTATATCTAAACCGAATGTTTTTCGAGTTACTATTATTTCAAAAAATTTTAGCAAATTAATTTGAATTTTTATACAGAATGTTTTTTATTTTATTTTACGTACATTTTAAAACACCAATAACTCAAAAACTATTGATTACAGGTGTAGGACATGGTATAGCCATTTTATTTGCATGTAAAATATCTCTTCTTTCCATTCCCCAAACATACATCCAAAAATTGTTAGAATTTTATGCATATGTTATGGTACTTAAAAATACTTATTTAATTTACAAAAATCTTTAATACTTTCCTCAATAAACATAGTCAGAAAAATAATGCCAGTGTTTACTCGTTGTTGTTAAAACACTGAATTTATTATAAACATGTTAGTCTGAAGAAATATGTTGTTTTCAGAGTTTTAGCTTGGAACACATAATTTAAATTTCGCATTATTAGTTTGTTTTCGCATTTCTTGTGTGACCGGAAACTTCGCCTTCCAGGCCACAGTGAAACTCATACAAACTAAAAACAAAACCAACGACCGACCAATAAATAATGTGATATTGTGCGACTCGCGACCGAAGCCAAAAAACCTGTGATACCAACACCCGGCTGATGTGTGATAACCAACCCCGAAATTCTCTTTACGTCATCCGTGAAATTTAAACGAATACAAAAAAAAAATATGGTAACGTCCGGCATGTCGTACGCCGTCCACTACGAGCTGGGCGGCCGCCCGCAGGACGGCATGTTGCGCGATTTTTCGCGCATGCGCATCGACTCGTCGCGGGAACAGCCGATGCTGTACGTGGCGATGGCGACCTGGATACCCAAGTGCAACATGTACCACCACCATCACCACCACCATCGCCAGCATGTCGACGATAAGTAGGTGTTTTTGCCGCACGAAAACGCCGCCCCCGATTCCGCAACGCGTGCGTTTTTGTGTTCGCCCAACTTGGTCATATTTTATGCTTCTGCTGTTTTGTCGTTGCGATGAGACATTACTACCATATTTGAGCGTGCACGTTTTTGTTTATTTCGTTGCCTTACACTGGCTAAAAGATTCCATTATTGTTCAAACAACTCTATTACAGTGCTTTTGGTGCCCATTAAGAAATTGGTTTATTCCATTTCAAGTCGACTGGTGCATTTTTGTCACGATTTTATATTTTATTAAATATGTTCCACAGATTTGAAATAGGATAGACCAAACATTTTAGCATGTGTTATTTTATTATTTGCATAGATGCTTCAACGTATACTATAATTTATCTATTCATAAGGAAGTGATTAAATTTTGTTTGAAACAATATATGGCATTGTTTTGTTGTATTATTATACATTTTCATATAGTTTCTCTTGATTTTAATGTATGCTTTTTATTATTGTTTTTTATACGATGACTTATTGAGTAATCAATTTTAAGTTTTAAGTGACCAAGTGCTTTTATACCTCATCAATGTTGTCATTGGCACGTATGTTGTTGTCTTGCAATTAAGTAAGTGATCATTTCCTCCTTAGACCGAAATAGTCGCCATCCAGGTAGGTACAATGAAGTCTAATGGAGAATTGAATCGATTGCCTACTGAACTGTCTATATTTCTTTCCTGTTTTAAGGTCGATACGGGTATTTATTTTGGTCTCAGGACGGAGCTGATGACTTGCGGAATTGAACTGTGGAAACTGCTGCTATATCAAAGTATTTTTTCCAGTGTGGATCAAGACGTCAACAATGAAACAGGTCATGACAGAGACGACGTCGAAATTGTAGAGAAATCAGCCAGTGAATCCACTGGCGATGTCGATTTGGATTCTTCGGTCATATCTCAAAATCTTCCAGACAAAGAAAAAGCAGGCGATGTCGATATGGATGCCTCAGTGGCATCGCAAAGTCCTGCAGACAAAGAAAAAACTGCCGTTTCAGCAAATGATGATATGGATGTTTCAGAAGCTTTAGAAGACAATGACAATAACTCCACAAGAGATGATTTGGATGCATCAACTGTATCAGTAAATGACAAAGAAGGCGATGCGTCAGTGGAGCCTGCGGTGAAAGACACGCCGTCCAAAGTTAAAAAGATCGAGGACAAACTAAAGATTACCCCTAAGAAGGTATTGAGTCCTAAACAAATACAAAAAAAACTTGAGTCTGAAAAGAAGCGGGCTGAAAAACAAAAGGAAAAGGAAGAGAAAGAAAGACTGAAAAACGAAGAAAAGGAACGGCTTAAGCAGGAAAAATTGAAACAAAAGCAAGAGAAAGATGAGCAAAAAAAGAAAGAGAAAGAAATGAAGGAACAGGAAAAACTGAAGAAAATCGAAGAGAAGGAACAGAAGAAAAAGCAAAAGGAGGAAGAGAAAGAACAGGAGAAAATTAAAAAACAGCAGGAACTGGAGGAAAAAAACAAAGAAAAAATTAAGCAAGAAGAGCTGAAACAGAAAACTGCTTCGGCGTTCGTCAATTTCTTCGCAAAGAAAGACACGTCAGTCGACACGAAAAAAATCGAGGAGGCCGCCTCCGTTTTCAAACCATTCGAAATAAAGTCGGACATGAGACTGCCTAAACTGCGTCGAGAACCGTTGAGCGAGTCCGACAAGCACATTTTAATCCAACTGTTGGAGAATCCCGACGAATCTTGCTCGTATCTGAAAGATTTGAAGGCAGGCAAAACGATCGGTAAGAGCGAGAAAACTTGGCCGGTTGAGGATGAAGGCAACGACGATGACATCGTCGTTCTGGAGGAAGAGTCGAACCTGGGCGAGTCTATATGCGAAGACAAGCCCAAGGCCGCCATTATGAAGGCGAAGTACTTGAAATTCCACGAGAACCGCAGGCCCGCTTATCACGGTACGTGGAGGAAGAAAAGCGCCTTCATCTCGGGCAGAAAACCGTTCGGTACCGACAACAACATGTTCGACTACGAAGTCGACTCTGACGACGATTGGGAGGAGGAGGAACAGGGCGAATCCATCGCCGGATCCGACGATGAGGAGAAAGAGAACGAGCCCGAGGACGATTACGAGGTGGACAACGAATTCTTTGTGCCGCACGGCCATCTCAGCGACGACGAAGTGGACGACGAGGAAGCCTCGAAACTTTCGCCTGAAGATCTGAAACAGAAACTCAAATTGTTAAAGGACGAGTTCGATCAGGACATGCAGTCGAAGACGCACAAACTCAAACCTAGATCTATTGGATGCGTTTGGTTTAACAAGGACGGCTCGTGCGATGAGGAGGCCATAGAAAAGTATTTAAAACCTTTAAAGATGATCACTAACGGGCAAATTATTATTAAGAGCCGTGCGTTGCTGGACTTGGTGACCACCACCAATAAAAAGAAACAAGCTTTACAAGATTTGGATCCGGAAGTTATTAAAATGTTTATCAAATTCATTCACGGGAACACGAACAAGAAGAGAGTGTTAGTAGAAGAGTTTCTAACGTATATTGGTAATGAAAATTGTAATGTGGAAGTCAGAAAAGGCAGTCTTTATAAGCACTTAAATCTTTTGGCCACCTGGAAGAAGTGCACGGAGGAAGGTCTCTTGCGTAATAAGCATTGCTGGATGGTGGGTCAGGATGTACAGAAAAAATACAAGGTTGAATTATAGATAGTTGAAAAAATGGATTCTAGTTAGTTAAGTTATATATTTTAGTTTATTTAGTTGTTACGTTGCTTTATATCCTGTATTTATGAATAAAATACTCGTAAATTAATCATTGTTTTATTGGTATAAAGGCACCACCCACACTAGTATTAAAATATGACCGAGTTGGGGATCGTGTTTTTGTGTATGTGTGAGAGCAGAACCTGATGGCGGCGTGTTAGAATACGGTGATTTATCTTTGCAGTAGCCAAAGGGCTCATAGATCGCGACAGTATGAACGAGGTTCCAGCGCGGAGCGCCGCTACAAGCGCAGCAACAGACGATCGCCGACGTCGAAGAAACGCCACCGGCACCGCCACGACCGCACCCTATCGAGGAGGAAGCACAGCCGCCGCTCCTACTCCACAGACCAGGTCAGTACGCACATTTGTGGCTAAGTGTTTTTCTTTTCAATTCTTGTGTCCCACACACGGGTAAGCGACATGTTTTTATTGAATTTTTAACTGTAGTCATTTGGCGGCGATCACCATCATTACGGTTCAGTCGAAATGTTTCTGTGTATTGGATTAAGTATTTATAGATAAGATGTTGAAGGGGTAAATCTGAGTCATTATGTTGAACATGCAAACCCAATATTTTTGTTTGTATTAAGGGGAATTTACATGTTGATCTGATAACCACTTGAACTAACTACCATTATCTACGACTTAATTCACTTGATGGAAGAATATGAAATTCGTGGACGTGAGCTAAATGTCACTAATATCTACATGGTGGTGACATGATTTGGAATGGGTTATCTATCTCCTTTGCATAGAGGATATCATGAATCGTTTTATATAAAAAGAAATATTGAGGAACAATATTGTACCCTATTCAGATAGAAATATGCCACTAAAACTTTATTTTCAACAAGATAATGACCCGAAGCACACTTCAAAATATTTGAAGCAATGGCTTTTAAGGGAAAACTTATGGGAGATAGTGAACAACAAAATAAGACACAAAGAGTATAGTAATCAGATTTATTGACGGTTCTGTAAGAGTCCTGGCAAAATATGTATCCAAATATTATTGACCATCTTTCCATTTAAAAAAGATGTTTGAAATTATAAATTATTATTATATAAAATTATTTGTAGTAATAAAACTTTAAATAACATAAGCTGTTACGAAATCCATATTTTTTTTTTAATTTTATTTTATTACATTTTATATTACTTTAAATTATTAAAATTATTTTATTTTATTCAAGTTTTAATATATAAAAGTTCATTTATTATTTAGTAATTTCCAAGAAGATTATAAAAGAAATGTCAATAAAAATAGCCAAAATATTGGCAAAAATAAATTAAAAATGTTATAAATTAATAAATTCACTAAAAAATGTTTAATTTTTGAATTTTTGAAATTTTTGAAACATATTTAATGTGATTTATTGCTTCTGACTTTTAAATATACGAATTCCAAATTTTATTTTTTTTCATTTTATGTTATTAATTTTTATTAATACTTTATATGTTTATTATTTGTAATTTCAAAATTAATAAGGACAAATATCAATAAAAATAGCCAAAATGTTAGCAAAAATAAACTAAAAATATTTAATATTCACCAAAAATTCTTTATTATTGAAAATATTTTATTTTGTTCAAATTTTGAATATATAACTTTATTTATAATTTTGTAATTTTCAGTTTAACAAAAAGATTATAACAGAGTTCTATTTTTTGCCAACCTACAACAAATAATCATCAGTAAAATGAAACTCTTTTTTTAATTATATAATTGTTAACATTAAAAAGGGAAGTTAATTTTCAATATACATTTTTTGAACATAATAACCAGCCAAAAATTATTTGAATACTGTACATAATCATATAATTTGGAGAAAAAGATAAAACTTATTTGTTAGAATTGTTACAAAATAAGTAAGACGCAAAAATCTAATCTATTATTAAGCGTAAAATCAGCAAGAGCAAAGGTCGTATTAACTTTACCAAAATTCGAATTCAATGAGTTTTTGGTTGACTCATTCGTACTTGGATGAGGTGGTGGTACCTCCGAGGAAATAAAAAGTGAGCAAGGACGTGTGGAGAGGCGAGATAAGGACGGGACGTCGGACCAGATTCCGACATATTTATAGACCGAGATAACGAAAATTTCCACAATGGCAGCCAGAAGCTTATAATTTTTTTTCGGTGCACCTCATCGACCATCCGTGTGTTTGTTTACGATTTGGTTGCAGTGGGCATGTGTGACGCGGCGTTTAATTGCTAAATAATGATGCATGTCGGCCGTTTATTTTTAAATGACCGCTCCGATCCGTTTTCGAAAGCGCGTTTTCGAAATGCGGCGTGGCCGCGCGCGCAGTGCTGTTGTGTGCGCGGTACCGACGAGTGAGCGGAGGCCGTGGTGACAAAAGGCCAACGGCATGGCCAACTGGACAGCGGCGCAGAGGGTGGCCGCCGCCCGCATCTTCGCCCAGGCGCTGCCCGCTCCCATGGCGCCGCCGCCACCCCCGTCGCCCAGCCGGAATCGGTACGACTACGATGATAGCGAAGACGACGACGACGACGACGACGACTGTTCAACCACAACCACTCAGACACCCACCGAAGAGGTGTGCAGTCAGAATGCAGTGCTATAAATATGAATGTTGAACGTGCATGTCCGAGTGTCTAACCCAAAACGCCACCACTATCTCGGGTACTCACTCACTTATCTAGCGTTGGATTAATAGGCTGGAATAAAAGAACATCCTCCGTGGTCGTGCATGCGGCGACGACGCGCATTATTATTAGACGCAGAGCCGCACGCGAGACCAACTCAACTTTCCACCGTCGTCATTCGCAGCACACGTTCAAGAATGTAGAGCAATGTTACCGCCGTGTATTTCCAAGCCTCCGATGATAATAACTTATTTATAGTTTGTGTATAACAGCATCACTTGTGAAATAGTTATTTATACATTTTGTTTTTACTAACATCAACAATCTAACATGTGTTCGTAAATCCATATCGCCACTATTATCATCATCAATAAGTTGGAAGTTGTAACGGTGCAGTGCTGGTCCACGAGCTCCAGTCCTCTCCACAAATGAAAAGGAAGTGTCAAAAGGCCAAAATTAGCCGACCGAATGGCCAAGTGCTCGATGCCATTAAGCGCATTTTTCAACTCTTCCTGAGGGTTTGTTGATTTCTCTTTAAACTTTTATTTTAGACCAACTTGTTGGAACAAGGTGGCACCATGTTACAAGTCAACATTCCGTTCACTAACGTTTATGCATGGCAATTATTGCACCTATTTAAATAAAAAATCAATAAATTTCATTTATGCAAAGTTCCTTGAATTGATGTCATGCCATCAAGACTGAATTAATGACCAAATCCTCTTATCATCTGGCCCCCGAATCGACACCACATGTTTACATCCAGACCAATTTCAAATTAGATTTCACCTCGAAAGTAGAAAATCGCGTCGGCTCGTGGTGGTTAAAATTAAAATGAACTTGACAGTCTGCCTGAGAGGATTCGAAAAGATGACATGACGAATGCTCGAAATGTTGAATGCTCGAAAGGTCGGAACCGATCGGCTACCTTCGGCGTGCGCGAAATGTACTATAGGACGTCCGTTATTTAGGAACATCACTAACATCTACTTTTGGGGGTGTTTTGTGACCTACTCTATGTATTTTAATTCGTAACTTATTTTCATGCCAGTAAAAAATGACAATAAAATTAAAATTATTGTAATTTTCTGAAGATTTAAAATGAACTCCAGTTATAGTTTGATAACTATTTTAATAGATAATATATACTTTTAAAAAAATATATTAAAAACAAAAAGAACAATAAGAATTTTTAGAAATACATTTATTTACACTACATTTGTTTGAACCTAATATTAAATGTGATATTTTAATGTTCTTGCTCATACCAAATTTTATTACAAATTTGAAGTATTTTAGTATCTTACTTCTATTTCTTAATTGTTTCAACTACATTAGGTAAACTATCTACAATAAATGAAATTGCTTTTTTAATATCTAATACTAAGTTTATAAATAATTCTAACTAGAACTATTGCATTTTGTTGCCAAAAAATAAATATATTTAATACATTAGAAGTATAATTTTAAGTTGTGTATATACACTTTCTGTGATATCTTTGTCACATTTGATCCCTGTTGTTCATATTACTTTGAATACCTCTTAAAATTAAAATATATAAATATCTCTACACAAATCTAGCCATTAATTGGTATTTTATACATTTTTTATTGTAAAAGATATTCTATTCGATAGTGCAAAGACCCTAAAGTTATCACATTTATTATTAAGTTTGAAGAGACTAATATTTATAATATTTGCTGCCTGAATATGTATAATTGAATAATTGTATAAAAATATCACATTTATTATAGAGTTTGAATACACTAATATTTATAATGTTCGGTTCCTGAATATGTATTATTGGCGGTTAATGTTGAATGATTTTCAAAATAAATTCCCATAGGCTGTCTCAGCTGCACTTCCTCCTTGAGCATGCGCACTTGTTACCGCCGTGCACATGTGTCGTCGACTCGGATGTCGTCGGATGTTTCCGTTTCGTGTATCAGATATTTAGAGCGTTCGACATTTCGAGTAGCCGAAAAGATGATTGTTTGCGAGTTCCGTCCAACTCCGAATGTTTCAAAATAGTCGTTGCCGCGCTTCTATCACATTGCTCACCTCAACAATTTACGTAACTGAAGTTTAATGCGCGACCGACGGCAAACGTATGGCGGCCGAGCTCTTTACGCCCGGATATTTTTAGTTTGGCAGTATTTAGTAGAGCAGGAACGGTCACTAGAGACGTGCGTCTTCTGCACGCGTATCTCCCGAGCGGGTATCAGTGTCGCCACGTCATCGACCGATCAATTTTCTTGTGCTGTGCGGTGCAACAAGGGCATGCGAAATACCAATGTACAGCTCTGGCCTGTCCTATAGCCGATATCGTCCAACCTATGACGACACGGACCGCCTCGGTCGCACCACCGCCGGGGACTCATGGCACTCGTGGTCGACCCGACCTTCGACAGCATCGACCAAAACAAACTTAACCTCTCCCCGAGCTTCGGATGCGTCCATGGCTAGTCATCCGACCACGCAGGCGGATGCGGCCTCGCGAAGACCCCGGTACTCGCGCTCCTCCACCGCCAGCGTTGCCCAACTGTTAAGTGACTCGTGCACCAGCCTCCTGCAGAAACTCACGACCAGAGTGCGAGGTCCCTCTGCCACGGTCGAAAGAACTCTGGCCAACGGTTCCGGTGCGCTGTCGCAGCACCATCCGAATCCGCTGCAGACCAGCAAGAGTTCCACAGTGGTTCCTAATCTGGGGGCGACTCGCACCCGCCTCGAGGACAAGTACTCGTCCGTCTTGGACCGGATTTACGGCAGGAAAAAGGACCCGGAGAAGACAATTGAACCCTCGGTCGGTCGTGGCCTCGCAAAAAGTTCGACCACAACCAACGTGCTGCTTGCAGAGAAACAGTACCCATACGTAGCCAGCAATGCCGTCCCGGCAACACCTGCACCCCGGGAGAAAACCCCCTACAGGGAATCCCGAATATCCCAGAACCGGAAGAACTATCCGGAACCACCGTACGCTTATCTGGATCGAGACTCCGCGTATCGGGTCCGCCACAGATCGAACCATTCCGAGTTGAGGCCGCGACGGTCCTCCAAACCCCAACGGACTGGCAAAAGTGAAGTGAACGACCGCAAAACTGTCACCAATCTGAAATTATGTCCGGTCGAGATACCGCTGAACGACACGCACAAAGAAACCACCCCGAAACTCCTGAACGACGTGACGTTGAGCACGCTGAGCGCCGCGCCGCCGCCCACCACGAGCGACGACGACACCACACCGACACCCTCCGCCCCCGACACCCTGACGGAGCGGGAGGCCAAACGCAAAGAGATTCAGAGCCTGATCATGAAATATTCGGCGTTGGACGAGGCGTACAACCGCGTTAATTCGTCCGCCCAGGCGGCGGGTGGTGCGAGTGGCGTAACGAAAGAGGCGGCCGTCGCCTCGGTGGCGCCCACCACGAGCGTGGCCGCCGCCATTACTAAGAAATATTACCCCAACCTATCGGCTGTAAGTAAGGCCGTGTGTCTTATTCACCCTCCCGGTCCCGTCACTAACACGAGTGCCGCTTTCGACTTAACCAGATCGTACCGCCGCAACCTTAACATTGTGTAAGTCTCGTATCTCGGTGTATTCCGTTTTTTCACACCTTAAGGTCATGTTCCTACAGGCAATCTCTCTCCCGTTGGAAGTTTTTATAAACATCGTATTTTAATTACATAATTTAATATTATAATAACGTACGTAAACAGTTCCACGATAAATATAACTTACAGCTGATCTTCACTCCCATTGATAAATCTGTTTTTTATTTAAGATAACTTAGGATAAATATTTAACTGATCTAATTTTTCTTATGTTTAGAACTCAACTGGAACTGGATTGATAAAGTTGTTTGAAAAACATGCATTTTTATTATTTAACCAGAAATAAATATTTAATTGATTAGTTATGTTCGGGTAAAAATTCAAGTGGTCATAAAAACAAAATTAAATCACTAGTCGTGTTATTGGGGTTTGCCTGTTTGCATTAGCTAAGAAAGGTGCCTGAAGAGCAACCGCTTTAGTAAATGACTAGAATCACATTGAAAATAACAGCACGCTGATTGATTTTCGAAAGTTTATTATTTCATCAGTAAATTATCTCTAGATTCGCACAGTTCTTCTGTTATATTTTGGTACGTGTTTTCATTGAGTGAAAGTCTAGAATTTACGGTTGTTTAAATTGGTTCCCGTTTTATTTTTTGAACTTCACTTTAGCGAAGGTAAAGTTGTCCGGAGTACGAACTAAGCCAATTTGTTCAAAGTATTTGTGCGGTGGCCAAGAGTATGTTGCCAAATGATTAAATTCTACCAATCATGACACGAACGTTAATGTGACCTATAAATACTAAATAGAATTTATAGTAATTTCGACGCAAACACGTATTTATAATGCGTTATTAAAACAACAGCAGACAACAATTTTTTAAAAGTCTTTTACGTTGTGTGTTTAACTGTCAAAGCCAGTTGTGATCTCCTGGTTTTTGTAATTTCCCTCTTCAACTGTGAACTGTGAACTTTAGTTATATAGCATATGATAATGTAGTTTTTAAATAGAGAAACACATACCACTAATATTAAAAGGGAACTATGTAAATCTAGTCTTAACGTACTATTAGGAGCACGCTAAAGTTGTTGCTTGTATTGATTTTGACTACTACCATAAAGTTTTCTCTATAAAATGATAAAAATGAAAGACGACGCAATACACAGAAACAGCGGGAGGTATATTACGGACTGTCCGACGGTGGTGATCGTCGAAAACCTAAAAACTGTCTTAAACATATATGTATTATATAAATGTACCCAAAAAGAGCATAAACCACTATCCCGCATCCCTCATATACCTTCATCTGTTAAAAAAAAATATGTTCTGGTGCACGTTCGTGCAATTAAACGAGAATGATTGTTGATTTGGCAATCCGTTTGCCCTTTCCTCTGTCTGCTTATTGGGCCACAACTCCATTGTATTGGCGCCACATTGACGTGATTTGCTGCGGACCTCTGATGCTGTTGTCTCTCTCTGATCTGATGACGATGACGGTGGTGGTGACGATGATGATGATGATGATGATGATGATGATGATGATGATGACGATGATGACGATCGTGTGGCCGGTGCGATGATGTGACCGATGCTGTCCGCTACCCTCCCGCCCCCCTACGGCCATGGTGAATGCAGAGCTCGCGCGCGCCCTCGGTGGAAGACGATGAAGAAGGCCATCTCATTTACCGTACGGGAGACACCCTACAAGAGAGATGTTCGTGAATACTACAATTTGTTACACTTAGCAAATATTTTGGATAAGTCTATACTCTCAAATATCCCACAAACATGTCCCATCCAGTATTCGTAACTACCTTTATTTTCAGCCGGGGGAGAGGTCAACGCATCTCCCCCAGTCCAAAATTATAATTATCAAAACAGATCATTATCGGTCTCATTTACAACTACCGCCAGACGTTCCACCGAATTTTCTTTTACATTGTGTCACGTGGTGTGGTGGATTGAGGCGTAGTTTTAAATGGGCACGATTTAATAAAAGCAGTCACGTGTTGCTGTAATAATAGTACAAGAGTTCAGATAAATACTGGACAACTTTCTTTAATTTTTTACAACTAAAATGTTAAGTTTTTGCATGCCACATTATTATCATTATTCGAGGTGAAGGCTGAGGCAAATGATATTTTAATTCTGGCCCCGGTTTTTTCATTTCTTGTTCCTTTTATCATTAACAACGTCAAATGTCACGGTGTCGATTTTAAAAAGAATATTATGTTATTATTATATTCACATACCTTTGGCTTGACGCATAATTTGAAATTGGTTCAGTCTTCTAGACAAAAATACTTGTTCCTTGACATAGTTTCTTTTAATAAACGGCATAAGGGATTGTGTTTCAAAATTATAGAATGGGATAGAATTACTTTTTCGATCTGTTAAAAGCCATTTTTGTATTAATCAGTGGCCTATTTGTGACATAATGTATTGCTGCTTTTATTTTACATGATAATACAATTAATCATACTGGTGCTTAAATAATACATCTACCCACAACAAACAAGTCGTTGAAACCTTTGTTGAGCCTTCAATATGAAAATTATTTTGAAAGTAACTTCCGACAAGTAGAATGAAGTATAAAGAGTTTAAGAACCTACTCCATTCAGTAATGTATACATTGTCATGTTGATGTTTTGCCAAGATAGCAAAACAGCACATTAGAAAAAACATTCAAAAGTATTTCGGAGAACACAGAACATGTTTATATTCCCATTATTCGTCGCCAATGTAATTTTAGACACAGTGACGTATCCAAACATGTGTATTGCCTTTGTTTGTTTTATGACTACTTAAAATACACTTTTCCAATATACTTTTTAATAGATTAGTCTCGAACTTGTATCAATTCATTGAGTATGAACCAAAAAAAAACCAACTGACTAATATTATTTAATGAAATTACGGCACAAAAGGAACAACCTTTACAAACAGAATTTTCTTATCATTTGCGCCGGTCTTGTGCGGGATCAATCCTTATAAATTTTGATGTTGCATTGCAGATAAAATTCTTGGCACGCTCGGTGAAGGAACTTTTGGCAAAGTGGTCAAAGTGAAAGATTTGGAAATGTACGTAAATATACTTTTAATGCCTTTTATATCTGTTCGATGAAATGTGTTAATGGTTGTTTTGTTGGTTTTATGTAGGGAGCACTCGATGGCTCTAAAGATTATTAAAAACGTTGAAAAGTACCGAGAAGCTGCCAAACTGGAAATTAACGTTCTGGAGAAGCTTGCTGATAAAGATCCTGATTGTATTCAGTGAGTACATCTTTGTTTTGTCCTTTTCAAATTATTGACGTACAATTTTTTTAGCTTGTGTGTAAAAATGCTTGACTGGTTCGATTACCACGGCCACATGTGCATCGCTTTTGAGATGCTTGGCCTCAGTGTCTTCGATTTCTTGGTAAGTTTTACGGTTTTGTTGAGATTATGTGTTTTTTATGGTTGATTAAATTACAGAAGGACAACAATTATCAACCGTACCCATTGGATCAAGTGCGGCACATCGGATACCAGTTGTGTTACTCGGTCAAGTTTCTTCACGACAACAGACTAACGCATACTGATCTCAAGCCGGAAAATATCCTATTCGTAGATTCTGATTTCGACTTAGTTTATAATAGCAAAAAAGTAAATCACCGCTAGTTAATAATAATTATGAATCATTAACTTAATTAAAATTGTAATTTTAGAGAAGAGACGTGAAACGCGTCAAAAGGACTGATGTTAGATTAATTGATTTTGGGAGTGCTACCTTTGATCACGAACATCACAGCACAATTGTGTCGACTCGCCACTACAGAGCACCGGAAGTTATTCTAGGTAATAATTTTAATATCCCTCATTTTATACTTAATACATATATCTTAAATTTTTAGAGTTGGGCTGGTCACAACCATGTGATGTCTGGTCAATTGGTTGCATCTTGTTTGAGCTTTATTTGGGTATAACACTCTTCCAAACTCACGACAACAGAGAACATCTCGCTATGATGCAACGAATTCTAGGAGAGATTCCTGTTAGGTACGAACGATTATAATTTATACGTTCCAAATTTTATTTTTCATGTTTCCTAGGATGGCACGCAAAACGAAGACCAAATATTTTTACCGGGGAAAGCTCGAATGGGACGAAAAGAGTTCAGCTGGACGATATGTCAGAGACAATTGTAAACCTCTATTGGTATGTTAATTAATTATCCATTTATAAATACGATATCATAAATAACATATTCTTTTTTTATTTTTTCGCAGAGGTATAAACAGTATGATGAATCCGAGCATAATTACTTATTCGACTTGATATTCAAAATGTTAGAATATGAACCGTCCGAAAGGATAACATTGAAGGAGGCTATGATGCATCCGTTCTTCAACAAGATACCGTCGCATCAGCGTTTGGGCGAACAATCGGGAGATGTGCGACGAGAAAGAAGCTTATCTTTGTCACGATGAGAACTGGATGCAGTTTTGTAAACGAAATGCAATTTAAAATTTTCGCCAACCATTTTTCTTTCGATTCATTCATGCTGGACAATAATGGGTTTTATTGTAATTAATTTGAAAATATTGTGATTGCAGGTTTATATGAATCTTTGTGTATGTGTTACTTTTGTTCAGATCACAGCAGTTGATATAAATAAAGAAACTTTGGTTGTGTTTAATTTATATTTAAATTTTAAGAAGTATTCCCTTATATAGGAAATATTATATTGAAGCATATGGACAATGTATATGTAGTTTCAAAACTTTTTTTATTTATGCTCATCAACAGTCCATAGTTATCTAATTTTAAGGTAATTCAATGTAAACAACTTATGAATGTAAATATATTTACGAATAAACTCTAGTTTTTAAACTTTGCTTTTTATTTATTTAAAATTCATTCTGTTACGTTCAAATTAAAATCAATTTTTTAAAGCTCTTATTGAAAATTTAATTTACAACAGTATTGACTAGACTTCAATTTTATATCCACCTCATTAGCATTACAAAAAAAAATTGAAGGGTGGATCATCTAATAGTAAACTAACATCTAAAGTAATCCCACATCCATGATTTATTAAAGAAAAAAAAAATAAAAAACATGGACTATAAAACAGTGGATACAAATAAAAGATCAAAACATTGTTAACTTTTATATTTAAAATTAGGGTCTTACATATAAAATTTATCAATGAACATTTTTATTGTTGGGAATCTGAGGGCATGGATTTGATGATGTCAGAATCTCCTGGATCCGTGATAGACATGGCGCACACCCTGAAGTATTTACCGCAAGCAGTTCCCAATTCTACATTGTTACCAGAGTAGTGGTGCACTCCAGTTTTGGCCAACATAGCATAATATTCAATTTCTGATTTCCTTAGTGGAGGGGTGTTGTTGGCAATGATGATCAATTTTGCTTTTCCTTGACGAACAGTCTAAAACAGAATGAATATTCATTATATATAAAACAATTACCGTCTTTATTTTAGTTGTTACACTACTGAAACATTATTATAATGAAACAACTGTATGAAACTCAACTACAAAAAGTAAAAACAGGGAGGAGATCAAAATATTGACTCAATTGTTAATTGTAAGATATCTATTTAACAAAAATTAAATATGGAAATAAATAAATTTATTAAATGACAGTTCATCAATTCCAATGAATATATAAATACAGATTTTTATTGGAACATAAGAATTTTTGAACACATGTCATGAAACATTTTATAGTGATTAAAGGAATATAAAACTCACCTTAAGCGTCTGTTTGTAACCCAAGCAGTATTTTCCAGATTTCATCACAAGAGCCAAACGGCTGTTGATGCTCTCAATAGCTTTTTTCTGTTTCTTTTGGGCTACCATTTTGCCTACAACAATAGGTTATGTCAAAAAAGTGGTCGCGTAGTCAAATATTCAAATAGTTCAATATATTTTTCACTGCTTCAGTTGTCAGATGAAATAATTAATGCAATTAAATTAGATGGAGTTATTAAAAAAGTGAAATATTGATTATTTACCTTGCTTTCCCAATACACGTGCAAACCGACGAGAATGGAACTTAAAAGAGGTTCACTAGTGACACTTCCGGTAACTTCAGGCCTGCCAATAATTACTAGAAGAAGCGCGGGAATTTTGAATCACACTGAGTTTATTGAACTTTTTGTTACTTTCATTACGTACGTATCAATGGGAAAATAATACTTATAAATAAAACTTTGTTAAAATACTTTATAATAATTATTTTTTATTGATACACAACGTTTATTCTCTATAATATTGAATCTTAAAATTAAAATATAAACATGTCATTATCATGTTTTCCAGTTTCCTTCTTCTCCACTTGTTTTCTCAAAAATTTAAGTCCTTCTTCTATGGACAGTTCAATATTTTCTTTAGATTTTGACGTTTTTGATTTTTTAGTAGAACTTGGTCCATAATAATCATAAGTAGGAGGTGGTGCTATTTCTGCTCCTTTCCTTTTACTATCATCACTGTCTGAATCTGAAGAATAATCACTTTGAATTCTCTTTGTTTTATTATGTAATGGAGTTTCAACACATTCATCAATGAT
Organism: Aethina tumida; assembly: GCF_024364675.1. NCBI lineage: Eukaryota > Metazoa > Arthropoda > Insecta > Coleoptera > Nitidulidae > Aethina > Aethina tumida. The sequence goes on along the minus strand of NC_065437.1, from coordinate 9,689,493 downwards.
TGGAGTAGGTTCTATTAATTTATCCTGAGGTATTTCTTCATAACTGCTTCTCTTGTATGGATTAACGTCGTCTTTTGAACTTCTCTTTGTACTAAACTTTAAGGACCTATCAACATCTCTGGGTAAATTATCTTCAACTGTACTCCTAAAATTCTTCCTATAACTGGACGGCGGCGCAAATTCCTCAGGTCTTTCCCTTCTTTTCTTATCAACCCATTCTTCTTGGCTGTGTACATAATGCTCTTTCAGCGCAGCTTTTCCTATATCCCAAGGTCTTATGTGTTTTTTTCGCGCCTCTTCCAATTGTTTTTGTTTTTCTATCTCAGCTGGATCCTCTATTTTTTTTTCAGGGTCTTTTTCAGTTTCTTTTGGAGTCTCCTCAGTTTCTGGAAATTGGAAAACACTCAGTTTTAAGTGAATTTAATTAAATGTTTATTTACCTTCTTCTGGAGGCAAACCCATTCTGGCTCTCTTTCTATTTTTAGCAGCAAGTATTCTTGCCTTTAGTTGTTTTTCCCTCAAGGCTTTCATCTCTTGAGACTTTTTCTGTTGGGCTTCTGTTTCCTGTCTGAGCTTATTTAATGCTTCTTGTTGAGCAGCTCTTTCTTCTTCATCCTTTGAGAATCCATAATAGCCAACACCATGAGTTCTTGCCTCTGAAGAAAACATGTTTTAAAAAATGTTTAAATAAATGTCAGTATATATACCATTAAATAAAATATCTTGATAATGAATATTTGTTTTATCTCTCAGTTCATCCTCTTCTTTTTCCCACTGCTTTCTCAACTGCTCTCTTCTCATGTCTGCTGAAAGTAGTTCACTTTCTTCATCATTTAATTGCTTTTCCTTTGTTTTCTCTTTTTCCTCTTTAGGAACAACTTTCTGAGGTTCTTCATCATGTTCCCTTCTTTTATCTTGACTTTGTTTCAGTTCAGCATCATTGGCTTTAATGTGTTCCAAATCTTTTCTCAGACATGTTCTAGTTCTGCCGAGACAATCCACATATTCAACCCTAAAAATTATGATGTTAAATGATTCACTGATAATGTTATTTATAAATTTACCATTCATCTTCAGGATTTTTGGGATCATCATAGTCATCATAATTCCCATTATCATCACTATCAGGATATTTGTCTACATCATCAGGTTCATCTGGTGGTAAATCTGGAACTTTGCTGTTAAATCTCACCAAATATCTCTTTTTAATCTCTTTTTGTTCATCTGTCAAATTCTTGGAGTTTAACAATTCTTCATATAATTTAGATTTTGCCTCTAAAACAGACCTATACAAAGTTTGTTAATACTGTTTTAGTTTATAATTATAGTTTTAGTTTATAATTATATGTGTACCTTGATTTTTTTAGTAATTCTTCTTCGGCATCTGTTAATGGTGCATTGTCAGCTAGTTTTTCTTTATTTTTAACTTCTAAAGGGGTATTCTTTTTCAATGTTTTGATTTTCACCTCATTATCTACTTTAATTTTAGTACATTCTTGTTGTTTTCTTAAAATTTCTGCTTTTAGACTAAGCAACTGAAAACATTAAATTTAAAATTGGTTTTTACCTTATTTTAGGAAATACTTACTGATGATTTACTTATTTCATAAGTACTCATTGTGTCACAAATTTATTTTAAATAAATTATATATTCTTTTAATTTAATTTGACACACATTTGACGTTTTGCACAAAAACAAATTAAGGCGACATCTAACCTTCGTGCTGCATAGCGATGTTGCCAGCTCTAGAATATTTTATGTTTTTTAATATTCTGTAGTTTGGAGAACTAATAAATATGTAATAATGATGATATGTAAATAAAGTTTTGTTTCCTAAATTATAGAACCAACAAAAAGAAATTTTATGATAAAGGAGACCGAACATACGGCAACATCGATTTATCTGAACAGCTGTCTCTGTAGAAAGAAAATTTGATACGAAATCTTTTTAACCGTTCCTCGTATTGGTACAGTTTTGTTAATAGTATGTTTATTTATAACATTCCAATATTTCCGATAAGGTTCGTTTTGTCGATTAATTTACCCAATCGAAATAAACATAAATTTGGAGGTCACACGAAACATTTTTCAGCGCACTTTGTCGCTTACGGTAGTAGTTCGGAATTTGAGGAATGCACGGAATGTTGTTCACATGCCATCTCGCGGAGAATTCGGATTAGAGAAGATTAGAAATTTCTCGTTTGCGTATACGAAGCCCGTCGCCTGTTTTCATTATCCGCTGTTGCAATGGAGAAAAACTGTTTCGGGGTGCATTATTGAGCTCAATACGACTTCTGTAAGTTCTTATCGTTGTTCTGGTGTTACTTTTGTCTGGATTGCGTACAGTTAAATGCGAGTGAAAGTTTGTTGCGACTGTGGAATTCCGATCCAGCTAGTTTACAAAATGTTGCTCCTTTAAGAAATAGTGCTTTCGGACCCGAAATATACGCACTGATATTTTGGTGCGTATGTTCAAGTGCTTTAAAGCTTTGATAACATTCTTTGTGTTGAATATGAGTATTGGTAGTATTTATTATGAGTACATTCTTGGAATATTTTTTGCATTACTCCATACTATTATATGCAATTATTAAAAGTAAACAGTTTTTTTAACCTTTTGACCCTTTATTGGAGAACTTGCCTAATCAGCTAACTTTATTTACGCAATTCTAATTATGGCATTCATTTTTCAGATGAATCTATAACATACAAGACTAAGGATAAAAACAACATAGCATGACAACAGTTTAATAAAACTAAAAGTGGAGTTGTTAAAATGGGTTCTTTGGAGCAGTCAAACAGATTCCGTACATTTATACAAGCATGTCAAGGTAAATTACTTATTTTAATTGCAAACTTTTAATTCGTTTTTTGTTATGAATTTATTTTAAATTATTACAGGTAATTTTCCACAAAGTTTAAGTGGAAGTGAAACAGATGTCTCAACATCTAATGAAAATCTATCAAACGAAGAAAAATATGCTATTAGACATACACCAAGGCAAGAACCACAAGGACAAGAAAATTTACAAGTATCCAACAGAAGCTCCCTAAGAGATAGTTTGCCATCTAATAGGAGTTCCCTAGATGTCTCATCTTCTTCATATAACACTCTAATCATACACAGTGCAGGAGATGAATCATGGTCAGGTAATTAAATTATCAATGGCTTTATATTGCAATTTCTGGACGCATTCGTTCATTTAGGGAGGAATTCTGGTCCAAGGGAAACAACAAACATGTCACCATTAAACTATGCAGTCCATCAGAATTCCAGTGTCTTTGCAGACCCAAAACTGTCACCAAGTCAAAAACGGGCTTCCGCATCACCGTCTCCTTCCATAACCAGCACCGGTAATTGCCCCTTATAAAAATTGCATCAGTGCATCAGTAATAAATAATCCATTGTCTTATAACCCAGGTGTGCAAGAAATAACAGAAATCCCCGACGACTATTTAAGCCAATCGTCGGTCTTGAAACATTTAGCCAAAGAAGTCAAAGTTCCATCGCCAAACGGCAACAACAAACAGGAGACCATAGACGGCATGAAGTTTGATCCTTCCAATTTTGACATCAACAATCTTCCGCCGCCTCCCGAGTATCCAAAATGGTCGGACAAGTCGCCCCTACTGGCGGCTGTTAATAACAAAAACAAAATCAACGCCGAAAAGTTGAGTCTGTCCAAGTCGCAGCCAGACTTGTCTAGTATTGGGATGAGAAAGCACTCCGATTTTGCAGGTTTTCGAAGGGGTGTGTCCGCACCAAGACCACCCACCAAAGGCAGGGAAGAAAGCGACTCGAAGAGCGAAGAAGTTTGGTCTTCGGCGGACATGGTCGAGATTTTAATACAGGAAAACAGCGCCCTCAAAAACGAATTGGAAAAGTGCTATCAGACCGTTGAGAAGACTCAAAAAGTAGCTTTATGTCATCACAACTAGAATATTTTAATGAATGTTGTTACTTTGTAGTTGGAGCACGAGATCCAGAAGGTGTACAAAACGCAGGAAGAACTTGTACAATCCAGCGACAGAAGGGAAAGACTGGAAAGGGCGGCGCGAAGCCGACTTCAAGCGGACAACCGTAGATATCAGGAACAAAACAGGGCCCTTAGAGAACAAGTCGACTTACTATCCGCCCAAATTTTGTCCGTTCCCGATAACAACGGACCCGATAGTTTGCGACGAGAAATCACCAAACGCGACGTGTTCATCAATCAATTGATATCACAAAGTAACCTACATTTAAAAAGTTTCGATTAAGGTTTGTTAACGTTGTTTGTCACAGATAAGGAATTGACTGCTGCCAAAGAACGACAGGAAATCGAATTAGCTGCTCAAAGGGCCACGTTACAAGAACAAAGAACTCATATTGATATTCTGGACACAGCTCTCACAAATGCCCAAGGCAACGTTGTACGACTCGAAGAAGAGGTAATTTACCATCACTAGCTTATAGAATTCTTGATACATTTAATTGTTTTAGTGTCGCAAAAAGCAAGTTTACGTGGAACGAGTCGCTCAACTGCAGAGAGCTCTACAATCTCTGCAGCTCGCCAGCGAACGCAGGGAACAAACCGAGAAGAAATTGCGACTGCAACTAGAGAGAGAGTTGCAGAGAACTAAGGCTGCTCAAGGCGATATCAGCAAGTCGGGCTGGGACTCCCCGAACGGCTCTGGCAGCGAATCGGCTTCGGAGTTGAAGAAGAGGTTGCGCGAAAAGGAGGAGAACATCATGAGACTGGAAGGCGAGTGCTCCAAGTGGGAGCAGAGATACTTGGAGGAGAGTGCTCTCAGACAGGCTGCTATTGATGCTGCTAGCATACCAAAGTACGATTCGTTCATACAAATACGAAATAGTTTAATCAATATTGAGTTTGTTTACAGGGATGCGAAGATAGCGGCACTGGAAAAGACGAGCCAAGAGACTGAAAAAATAATCGCAGAAGCGAGGAACGAGAAAATTCGTCACATGGACGAGGTTCACGCAGCCCAGAAGAAGGTTGCTGATCTGGAATCCAGGTAAGGTTGAAATTTGTGCGTCGCTTGCCGAATTTTAATGTTTGTTCGTAGGGTGAAAGATTTGGAGTCGAAATTGGCGGAAAAAGACGCCATGATAAAAGTACTTCAAAAGCACACGTACGACAAAGACGTGTCCAGTATGTTGGGCAGGTCTCCCCATCATACCCCTCACGCCAGTTTGGCCGGAGGAGAGTTCGATCACTGCTTAGGCACCACCGTTTCTAGAGAAGAACTAGGTAAATTAGGATTAGGAATTTTATAATTGTGCAACTAAAACGGTCTTTGATTATAGTAAGCAGTGTTTTGACGAATTCGACGGCGTACGGATCGGGCAATTCGTACACGGGCAGCGATTCCTCGTATCACATGCCGTCTTACAGCAAATACGAGTCGAATAAAAGTTTCGACACGGCGAAGCAGGCGATCGGCAATCAGCTGAAAGAAATCGACAACCAGTTAGACTCGCAGCTCCTTAGTAAGGTAGGAGAAACCGAGACGTTCTATTGACTGTATTTATATTTACGACCTCTGTTCTGTACCATTCGGTTCGGTTTTCTAATCTATTTACGTATTTTTACAATATTGTTGATTATCATTGGTAGTACATAGTACATGTGTCACGTCATTTGATTTTATTAGTACAGAATAAGTTAATTGAGAGTTTCAGAGAATTTATTACAGTCAAATAGTGAGTCAGTTTTTTGTTTGAGTGTTAGTTTACAAGGGTTTTTTAGATTTTGTATATACTATTTTTAATTTGATGAAGAGATTTACTCACAGACACATTGGAATAGCCCCATTCTCCAAATGGGTTTATACTTTAACTAACAGTTATTCGTGTGTCGCTTTTACTATACTGGTGACGAAGTATGCTTTGTTCAGGTCAAATTTATATCTGCATTTAATTTTATGGCAATTTTTTTACCAGTACTGTTAGTTAGGAATGCATGTATGTGTTGAATGGCATGAAATTGTGAAATAAAATTGTTTTTATTGTGTGATCAAGTATTACTGAAACACGCCTATCCCAAAAGCTTTTTCTGCCACGAAAAAAAACATTCCCTTTTAACCCCCCAATCCTGCATGGCTAGCCGTGTGGCGTTGCCGTGTGACTAACCCTTTAAACTCAGGTCCTGGACATCTCCCAACTGTGGCATTTCTCTTCTCCTTTTCAGCGGGGTCTTTGCTGTTTTCCAGGATTCACTAATCCAGTCACTGCGCAGAGAAAAGGAAAAATACCCAAGCCATTATTGGCAGGTGTGAGCCCCTCAAGCGGTGGCCTCTATGAATCCGGTTCATTTCTCCTTCCTCCTGCTAGGCACGAATCCGGTGAGATGCTGCTGTTGGAAAAGCAGGGACGCACCTCGCAGCAGCAACGCATGCAGGACAGCGGCGAGCCCAACGCCCCGACACCGGACGGTTCGATCAATCATTGCCCGGCGCCCAGCTCGCTACCGCGTCCGCCCCGCTCCGCGCATCGCAGCGGACTGCCGCGACGCATGGGCGACTACAACCGATTGCCGGACACCGAACTGCCCAGGAAGAAGTCGGACGGCGGCGACTCGTACAGCTCGAACACCAGCAGCCGCAGGGTGTCGCCGGCGCGTTCTCTCATCCCGCCGCCCAGGAAGTTGGGCGAGTACGGACGGCTGTCGGAGAGCGGCGGTTCGAGCGCCTCGCTGCGCAAACCGTCAGCGCGCGTGCGCAGTGGCAGCTCCGGCGGCGAGAGGGACTCGGCCTCTACGTTGAGCGATAACTCGGCCAGCTCTCTGCCGCCCCCGTCGAAGGTGCGCATGTACGGTAATCCGGCGCTCAGGCGCGGCTCTTCGCTCGGTCGGGACAGCAAGTCATCCACTGATTCGACTGCGAGCAAATATCGTATACAGTTTTAAATGCCAAAAATTCACTGATGCTCTTAACTAGTGCCTTGTAGTTTTTTTTAAGTAAATTTACGTAGACTTGTTCAGCGGTATGCAGGTATGAGATTAATTACTGCAGTTAATTTTTTATGCAAAATCATACTAAAGTCAAATCAAATAAATTATGGAAATTATGAGAATGAACGAAAATTTGTAGCTCATTACTATGTACGTAGTTTAATCTAATATTACTAACGCGGCTCAGTCGATGGAATATGTTTAATTTAACTGTATATATTGGTTTTTTAATATGCGAAAATTGAAACATTGTAAGCAAATTTATTTATTCTTAATTTCTTTTCATTTGGAAAAATGTTATAAAGATAATTATGTATGATTTGTTTAAACCCTTTTTCCCTTGTATAATCAACTGCCAGTACGCACTATTTCCTTTCAACAATGTATACTTTCAGTTCTTTTTAGTATTGTTTAGAAAATTATTTATTTATTGTTAACCTATTCCAATCTGGGTAAATAAGATTTGTATGGAAAAAAGAATTGAAAAAGTTATTTTTATAAATTTATACAATTTCATAAAACTTCATACCATTAAAACAGATAGGGACCAAAATTTTAAATTACACGTGGGTTTTTTACAATGTTTTGAGGTTGCACACAAGTGCTCTCTTTATCAAGTGAATCTCATAAAAAAGTGTATTATTTATTTTATTGACACTTTTGTATGTTGAATATTGTTCTAGTTGTCTCTAGTCTATATAAGAATTTATGTAATTGTTGAGACAATAAATAAGTTCACCGATTTAATTAGAGTTTTATTTACTGTTTTAATTTAATGATGCTCTTAAAAATAAAACATCGTAAATTGTAATCGTTGCTGATAAATAATGCTAATCGTAAGTATTTAAAATGTAAATTAGTTGTTCATGTATTTTTATACATTTTTATGACTGATTGCCAGAGCTAGATTTTAACAACTAATTTAAATAAATGAATGGATGTTTTATGTGTTCCAAAAATAGTTTATTCTTTTTTTAATATGTAATTACAGATAAAGTCCTTCAGGAGAACCTTCATTTTTCCTGTACAACACATTTTCCTTCGATTTCTTAAAATCTTCATTGATCACCTTCATCCTGCGTTCTCTTAAAGCCAAAAGGCCTGCTTCAGTACAAATAGCTTTGATATCAGCTCCTGAAAGATCGTCCTTGGACATGATTAGTTCGTTTAAATTAACATCATCGGCCAAAGTCATCCTAGAGGTGTGTATCATAAAAATTCTCTTCTTGGTTTTATCATCAGGCAATGGAAACTCAATCTTCCTATCGATGCGACCAGGACGAATCAAGGCGGGATCTAGGGAGTCGATTCTGTTCGTAGCCATTATTACCTTCACGTCTCCTCTCGAGTCAAAACCGTCTAACTGATTGAGTAGCTCCAACATAGTCCTCTGAATTTCTCTTTCCCCGCCTGAATTTGAGTCGTAACGTTTCGTTCCGACAGCATCGATCTCGTCAATGAACACAATGGAGGGTGCGTGCTCTTCAGCAACCCTGAACAATTCCCTGACCAATTTGGGTCCATCACCGAGGTACTTTTGAATCAATTCCGAGCCGACTACTCTAAGGAACGTGGCGGACGTCTGATTCGCAACTGCTTTAGCCAGAAGTGTTTTTCCAGTGCCTGGTGGCCCATATAAAATAACACCTTTAGGGGGCTTGATGCCCATTTCCTCGTAATACTCGGGGTGAGTCAATGGGAGTTCCACGGACTCCTTAATTTCTTGTATTTGCGGGTCCAAACCTCCAATGTCGGCGTACGTTTCCTGCGGCGCCTTCTCTAACTTCATAACAGTAACCATCGGATCTACATCATCCCCGAGGACGCCCACAACGGCGTGAACCTTATGGTTCAACAGTACCGAGCAACCGGGTTCCAACTGATCCTTGTCGACGAACGATAGAATACTTACGTAATGTTCACTGCCCACCGAAGTGGATATAATAGCGTGACTGTCATCAATGATCTCCTCTAAAGTACCCACAGACATGGGCGTACCCCTAAGATCGTCCACCTTCACTCTTTCTTCCTCGTTCTTCTCTTCCTGAGGCTTAAACCGTTCCTGGTTCTGAATGAACTGTTCCTCCATCAGGGCATAATCCTTGATCCTTTCAAGTTTAAGCAATTTTAGGCGGCATCTCGTGTGGGGCGTGACGGCCGGTAGTTTAAGGGCAGTGTCCGGCCCCTTAATTCGTCGCTTCTTTTTGCCAACGCGTGTCGGAATTGGCGGCTCGAATTTCTTTTTCTCCTTGTCCTTTTTCTTTTCGCCAGCGCCCGAAAACGACTGGTTTTGGCCCATTTGACGGTGTTAATTTGTTTGTGTGTTGTGTAGGTTATGAAGACCAATATATTGACATTAGATTTAAAATTTTCATAGCCGCCTTTGATTTATGTTATAAATGCTTATTAATTGAGATTATGAAATTTAATATCCGGAATTAAATCGTCTCACATTGCACATTAAATACTTAATTAATTTTGTTCACTCTCTTAGTCTATGGTTTATTAACCGTAAATTATATAATCGGTATTAAAAAATGTTTAAATTAATAGGAAACTGTCGGTGTAATTGACATAGGTATTAGAATTTACAGGACGTGATAATAATAGGAGAGAGTGACTCCAAGGTTTCAAATAAACTTAACACGAATTGTCTTAGGTTTTGTTAATAATGATTTTGATGGTTGCAACCATGAAGGAAAAAAGTAACAGAGTAGTTTTTAATTAACATGTTAAAATTTACAGAACAATAATTAAACTCAAGGTTCTAATAACTGGCTAGAAATTGTCATAGGTTTGTTTGTTGTCGGTTTGTTTAAACGATGTAGTTATGCATAAAACACAAATCATTTGTGCCATATGGTCGACTTTCGGCGCAATCGTCGCGTAAATACAGTTAAGATTCAGTGTCAGGTCGAAAAGGAGGTCGATAGCGGTGTTTGCGTAAGGTTCACGTTTAAAATGAACCTACCTGAGAATCCACCAACTATACCTTGGCACGCTTTCACCATAGCGGCGGATTTTACCGACCACTATCCTCTCAGGTTTGTTTGCTGAAATACTCATAAAAATACACTTGACGCGCCGACTATTAGATATCGATTCGATGTTTCGTAATGATCATTTCCTGTTGTGTTAATCCAGTAATAAATAAATATATACAATTTTTTCTACGCTGAACTAATGAGAAAGATAAACATGCCGGAGGGTAAATAATGTCGTTCAGGTGATTTGTTGGTAGACGGAAGTTAAAAGGAAATATCGTTAGGTTTAAATCAAGTAAATTGCCAAATATTCAAGCTGCGACGCGGCGAAACGTGTGAAATTAGGATTATTGCGGAAAACTGGTCCTGCGGGCCAAATTTGTGCTGTTTAAATGCCCATTTGTTGGGGGAGCATTACAAGAAAAGTTAAAGTTTAAATTTTTCAAGGTCGTCTACAAATTATGTAATAAAAAATGTAGAGAAAAATGTTATTAAAAATGATATAATTTGACAAATTATAAATGAAATAAAAATAAGAATTTTTCCACAAAATTATGAAGACAATTTGGTATATACCCATTTTTATGGGGTGTTTAATCCAGTTAGATTTGCTATAAAAAATTTACTAGTATAATTACATCAATTTTCATGTCTAAAAAATTATTTTATTACTATTATACTATATATTAAGTTTTGGTCTTGACGACGTGACAGATTGCCCATCCATACATATTTTCATAATTTACAATTAGAAAAAAATTTGTCAAAATCGAAATTGTATTTGGAGTTATCTCATTGGCTGGAGGCACGCCTTAGCTGCCCCATTGTTGAAGCAATAGCCCGACCTTAAAGGGCATGCGCGAATGTTGGAACCAAATAGAAACATTCAGTATTTACTTGAACAAATTGGAACGAAGTGGAACATTTAAAAATGCCTCTTTAATTTTTATATCTAAAAAATTACTTTGTAGGATTTTAGGTCAAAAAACGTGTCCATAAATATAAATTTTTATGATTCACCATTGAAAAAAATTTATCAAAATTGAACAAAAAATACAAATTATGACGGTGTCCAGCTTTTAAATGGGCCACATTGTATAAAAGTTATTATAGAAATTAGATAATAACTTTTCTTTTATCCATAAAATTATGAATAACATATTTTCTTTAATGAAATTTGGTATATATTCATTTAAAGGGGTGTTTAATCTAACGGTTAAATAGATTAGCCAAAAAATTACTAGAATGATTTCTTCAATTTTCATATTTAAAAAATTACTTTGTAGATTTCGATTTTAGGTCAAAAAAGTGATACATTGTCAATATATATACATTTTTATGATTTACAATTGAAAAAATAATTGTCAAAATTGAAAAAAAATTACAAATTTTATAACGGCTCTCGCTTTAATGGGCCACACTGTATGTAAGTTATTATAGAAATTAGATAATAACTTGGTTATATTTAATAATAATTAATGCGACATATTGAAATATTCTTTTTTCCTTAAAAGATTTAAAAACAAGTTAGATTAACTAGATATTTTTAATTAATTAAATTTTCAGTAATTAATATAATTAATTACTTCGCTATGTTTGTATTATTTATCTATAAATTACCTCTGCTACGAATTAAGATTTTAAAAATGTACAAAAATAAAGATTAGTGTGTTTGTAAACATTATAAATAGCAAATATAAAATTATAATTATTCTGTACTTGAAACTGTTGAGGATTTGAATAATTATAAAGTCTTGGGAATTAGCAATAAGTAAGCATTAAGTAAAAAATAAATTACATCCAAAAATCAAAAATTCAAGGTTTTGAATGACGAAATTATTGTAAATGTTTTTGTGAGTAATAATCAGAGAAATGTTTCTTTTAACAGTTTACAAGAATTTTTGTGTTGTATTCAATTGTATTTTAAAAGTTAGGTTAGGATGGTTGGTTAACACTTGATTTTGTAGCGCTTGCGTCGTGAGGTACTTTGGTACGCTCATTTAATATATTTTACTTTACAGATTTTCATTTTTCAAACATTATATTTTTATTTCTTTGGTAAGATCATTTTTAATTTATTGCCAGTGATTTTTTGAGTTATTTTACTCTATAGTTTATTTGGGTGCTGTATTTCGAAAACATTACATTTAACTAATTAAAAATGTATTTTTATTATTTTTTAACTTATTTCCAATTTATTGATAAATTTTATTTATTTACTTATATGATGAAATAAATATAAAAATCGCAATGTGTTTATGAGCATTTTAAATTGTAGAAGGGAGTATACTTATTCGACTTTTATTTTTTATAAAACCACTTAAATGAGAAAAGTCAAACATGAATCCCAAAATAAATTATATATAGATTATAATAATATTTTTTTCTACATATTTCATTAAAACTTAAATATGGCAACTATGCCTAAACAGATAATTTCAAATCAAGTTGACGCATGCGCTAAAAATATTCCTTAAAGTCGCAGATTCAGCAATATTACCATATTTTTGTATTAAGGGAATAAATTTATTAACAAATTTTAGAAATACCTGTTTGTCAATAAAGTTAAACTCTCGTGCAACAATTGAAGAAAAACAATGTTAGAACATCGATCGTGGTTTAAAAAAGTTGTTTGAACGGTGGTCGCCGGTTTCAAAAGCCACTGTAAAGCCGGATCTAGCAACAATTTCGGTCTAATTGGGAATTTTGTCATTTCGGTACCGTCGCGGAGTGCGAGAGGCGAAGCGGGTCGCGGGCCGCGGGCCTCGGGCCTCACGTGAGCCAAACAAAGTGGTTCCGTCGCACGGCGCGCCGCACCACGCTCGTGCCCCCACTCCCTGGTCCCCCGACTCCGAGACGCGAAACTCCTGCGTTGCGTTTCACCACCGCGCGCCGCGCTCATTCGAGCCAGCGTTCCCATCGGGTGCACGTCCCCGCTTCGTCCGTTCGCAGCCGCGCCTGCTACAATTTCTCACACAGTCAAGTGGATCCGTTGTTCCCGGATAAATTGGGTCCGGCCGTCGGGCGGACGCGGTGCCGGTGCGTTTTTTTGTATTGGTGCAGTGTTCAGCTTGTGTCAAGTGCGAGGTTGGTGCCGGGGATCGGCGTGCAAGTGGATCGTGGTCCGCGGTGATCGGGCTGCGGAATGTTTACTTAACGATAAAACGTTTGTGTTTGTGTGACTGCTATTTTAGTTTTCTTTACCAACATCTCTCTGCTACGTGGCAGTGTTTAGTGGGTTATTTTCGTATAAGCCGCACGGGTTTTCGCCAGTGGCAGTGCGGCCCAAAACGCAAACGGTTCGGGGTACGGTGGGACCCGCAGTGGCCGACGGTCCGAGTCCCGCAACTGTTTTACTTTCGTTCCGCGTATCTGTGCCATCGCTTCTCTCGCACATCCCGGTAAAAGTGTACAGTGACCTCACAACCTGTCCGCTTTATTTTGGATTAACCGTCTTGTGGATTACTGCATTTTGTCTTTTTTATCTCGTCGATATTGATTAAACAACGGGCACGGGTATGTATTTTAACCACTTTCACCGTTCCGTTCATAGCCGCCTAATCGATTTGTAAACATTCTTTGTCCCCGAATTGTTTCGCAACTTTTATCAAGCGAAATTACACGCCTCCTCGTTTTCCTGCGTCCCAATTTGTCTGCGGACTTAACGTCTTCTCTTTCGTCTCCACCACTTTCCAATTACATTGTTTATGTCCCACAATCATCGATCTCTACTTTATCAGTGAACAATCAATTGCGTTAAAAAAATCACGCGACTGTCAGAATTGGAACGGACGAATTAAACATTCATTCATTTACGTCGGTTCGCACGAATTTAATCACGTTAAGCGGAACTAATTTCGAAAAGGTCAGTTTTTCTTTGTGCTCTTCGCTTTAACCGGGAATTATCTCCGTCAATTGTCCGCCACAAATTGATCAGTTTTATAGTTTTGAATTGGTTTTTGTTTTGGTTAATGGTTGTGTGTTATTTTCTGAAAAAAAAAATCTAGCGGTATAGTTTAAAAGTCGGTTTAATGTGGATTAAAATTCTGTTGTTGTCAGTAAAATCAATAAATCACCTCTGACATTAACAAGTTTTTCTTGTTTATATTTGGAATTTTATCATCTGCATTAGTATTTAAAAAAGACACTTTCCTCATATTGTCCCATTTTGTTTTGCGAGATTAAGACGTATTAACACTTGATAAATTTGTCCACAAATAACTTAATAATAAGGTTGAATATTGAGGTATATAATAAATTTACTTACTCATTAATGTTTTGTAATTTTGTTTTGCGATATTAAAACGTTTTAACACTTAATGTTACTTAAATGTTACTTAAACATCTATATTAAAACCTGTAATATTTGTAGGTTATGTCCTGTTCTTTTCGTTATAATGGTTGAATATTGCAGTATATAATAAATTTACTTACTCTTTAAAGTTTTTTATATATTTGGTTATATTGGTGTTATGTTTTTTCAAAATATTATTAGTACGTTACTTTTTAATATAGGAATCATAGTAGAAGTATGTCCCATAGTGGGAGACTTACTGTTCCTATTGTACATGTTTCTTTCAGGATTCAGATGCATTAAGTTGTTGTCGTACTGTATAGTGTGGCCTATTGAAGCCTCATTCATTAAATTAAATATAATACAATTTTTTATATAGTAAAATAAATTAAAATTGTAATTAAAATAATGGTAATAATGAAAATGTAATGTTTTAGAAATACTGCACCCAAATAATATATAAAGTAAAATAATTTAAAAAATGACCCAAAGGAATAAAAAATAATGTTTTAAAAATGAAAATAGTCTGTAAAGTAAAATATATTAAATGAGCATAACAATAATTTAAGAATGTAATTACCAGAATAATAATACATAATTTTTAAAAGCATCTCGGGAATATAACCTATTTTATTTTATTTTGTTGTTTAAATTTTTAATTTTATCATTTGCATTAGTGTATTTGGACTTAAAAAATATATTTTCCTCATACTGTTTCATTTTGGTTTGCCATTTTAAAACGTATACCAACTAAATTTGTTCATAAATTGATAATTTATTTATTTACTAAAATTTGAACGTAGTATTATTAGTATAATATTCCAGTGTTGATGAAAAACAAGATAATTTGTGCTATTTTTGGCAGTTTATTCCATAAACCAATGGCGAGTCGTGAGGTTGGAGTCTGGTGAGACACATTATATATTGAGGCAAAAAACAAAAACAATATTTTATGTTTGTTTACGCAAAATTAAAAACATACAATTTTAATGATCAGTAATGGTCGGTAAAATCATTTATTCGTTACTGTACATCACGTTAACCTAATACAATTTATTAGTTAGTCTCAAAATATAGTTAATCCGCTATTTTTTTTTTTCGTATTTGTTAAAGTATTCAATTTAGAAATTAAAAGATTTTAATTGTTTAACAACAAACATTCTGTCATAGTAATTTAAACTGGAAACACATTTATTTATTTAAATTTGCAATAAAAATTTGTTAGTATGACTTTTTGTCTAAAAAAATACCCTGTGGGTTTTGGTTTTGGGGCAATAACCTGACATTTTGTCTATGTCACGCTCTATAATTTAAAAAAGTTAATTTTATGAGGGTGTCCCGCTTTCAAATAGGTCACACTGTATACCGATTGAATTGAGATATCAAGCACGACGAAGACAGTAAAAGTTTGCAATTTTGCTCTGTAGTAGGAGACTTTTACTGTCTCTGTCATACATAATGTCTCTCTCAAAACTCAATAGCATCAAATTCTTTTTGATAGGTATATTAGGTTATACTGGCGTTCACAATTTTGAAATGAATTTTTTTTAATTATATTTATGCAATATTCACTTTATTAATTCCTTATTCTTTTCGTTTTCTATAAGTTTAATTTATACTTAGACGAAGAACATTTTGATAAACAGAAAAGAAACAATATGACAACATTAATAAGCAACATATTAAAACAAAGGTAGTTCGGAATAAAGCACTCACGTTTTATTATAATTTCGGACAAACACATAACTTGGCGTAGACGTTCGTTCAAGTTTAAAATGCCTACGGCGAATATTCCAATTCAATACGGTCCCGAACATTTTGATGATTATCTCCTCGAGTTTGATTAACGTTCGTTCCAATTGTTTGATGATGATTTTTTTCCGTGTTTCGTGTTTTGCGAAAGTTAATTTGTCGCGGCACTTCGCGAAAACGGACGGCCGTGTAAATATTTCCTCAAAAACATTATTGATTCGTCGGGCCAAACAAACGGGAGAGTATCTGGTGAAACGAGCCGCCTCGACCTTCAACGTTCCGCTTTTCCTTTAATTTCCGACCGTTTCGAGGAATTTTCCTCGTAAAAATTACAAACTGCCAAGTAAATAATGTTTGTAAGTTTTTCTCGTTTGTTCGCCTAATTAATTTATTCTTGTGCGGCGGAACTCTATTTATTCGTTCTCTATTTTGTCGTCATTCGCAGTTTCACGAAACGGCTGAAAATACGAAATGTGAGCACGTGATTAATTCGTTTTTGAATCGATTTTAACGTAAATTAAGCGGATTTAAATCGGCGGCAAAGCGGACGACAAAAAAGATGTGGATTTATCTGTTTTGCAGGTCGTGACTGTTTTTTACTTGTGTTGCGGTCGTACGAAATAGAAATATTTATTTTATGTAAACTTCATGACGGTTATGTTTGATCATTTGCTTATTGCGGTTCACTAGTTTTATGACTTTAGGTTAATTGATAATAATTGTATTAAAATGTGATAATTGTGTTTAATTGTACTAAATAAAGAAAATATGGAAACATTTTTAAAATTTATTTAAAACAATGCTTTATAGTTTTATACATGTATTAATATTATAGCTAGCCAAATTGTTATATTTCATATCACATCTAAAATGAATATACATCCTCGTCCATAAGTAGAGCAACAATTTAATAAACATTTAATAAAATTTAATAACACGAATGATTCTTTTTTATTTAAATTTATACTCTCTACATACATATTTTCATGTTTTACAATTGAAAAAAAGTTCATGGATCAATTTATGTATAAAGAAATATTGAGGAACAACATGGTACCGTATTCAGAAAAAAATGTGCCCCGATCTAAACTCCATTGAAAACTTATGGGAGATAGTGAACAACAAGAAAAGACACAAAGAGTAAAGTAATCAGCAACATTTATTCACGGTTCTGCCTGGCAAAATATGGATTCAAATATTATTGACCATCTCTTGCATTCCTTAAAAAAAAGTTGTTCGGAAGTTATTCATAATAATGGTAATTTTACAATACATTAGTGTAGAATTAATTAAAATACTAATTACAAATTATTTGTAGTAATAAAACTTTAAATAGCATAAGTTTTTGTCAGCCCAAAACAAATAATCATCAGTAAAATTAAACTCTTTATTATTTTTTATTGTTTATGTAATTGTTTTGTTAAATTTATAAAGGGAAGATAATTTTCAATATACAATTTTTTAAATATAATAACCAGGACAAAAATTATTTAAATTTAAATAATTGTTCTATCGTTTTCTTACCTTTATTCCTCATTTACGTTTGAACAGTACTTAATTGTATCTAGTTTCTAGTCCTATTAAAAAGTCGATTGGATTTAAAACATGTTTCATAACCGAAGCAATTTAAAAATGAAATGAGAATGCGTAAATCATATTTTCAATTGATCGCAGTTTAACGAGAAAGTATATTTGCGACGAGACAAATAGATTCGAAATTTGCGGTTTGCGTGTTTTCAAATTCACACTAAGTTCAATAAAACCGATATAGGTCGCGGTTCTAAATTTAGACGGCGCAATTTTTCAACTACGACTGACCAATTTTCATAAATTAATCCAAACATTAACAATAAGAATATTCGTGAGTTTTTCTGCACGCACAACACACCACACACAACACAACATCAACGACAGGTACCGCAGTACAACGAGGCGTTGTTGTTCAATGGGACACAGAACCAAACAAAACACGCCAACAGAAAGTGTCCACAGAAAGTCTTATCTGCCACGAACGTTGTTAGATAAACAAAAAATTGTCACATTTCGTGCAACCTTGATCATAACATAACAGATCTGGGTTCGCAATGAACGTGGAGGGAGTAAACATTGTAACATCCTGTCGCGGCGGCGTTTGAGGTTCGTGCGCGTTACTTTCACATCGCTCGACGATGTCGACCTGGGGAAAAATATTCGCTGCGAAAACAGCGCGAACTAATTATAATTGCCCGGTTGACGCAACGTTAACAACAAAGTTTTGATTCAAACAAAATAACAAGGCTGAAATGTCCATTTTAAAGAAATATAACACAAAATTGGAGTTTAATTTTTATGTTACATACATTGGTGACTAAACAGCTAATAAATCAAAATAATGTCTACTATAAAGGTTGAGGCTTTCGTGACCATTGTTTCTATATTATTTGTTGGAACGTTTCGCTAGCACGAGTGGCTAGCATCTTCAGAGCTCTGATTTGGTTTGTGTCACTTTGACATCTGATTCACAACTAAGTGACAGCTTAGATAACTGATGTTCTAGAAATTTCGTTCTGTTCGTTGGACGTCCTTATCTGCTTAGAGATTTTGGTGGTTTTGAGCACTGGTGTCCATATTTTATTAGGCTTCAATGCTTCTTCTTTTCTGTTGAAGTTGTTTCCGCGTTTATGCATTTTAATTGCTTTCCTGATCATTCTCTTGTGATATCTAGGTGTGGAGGCAAGAAATTGTGTATTTTGGAATTTTATCTTATGATTTCCATCTAACAGTGCATATTCAGCTACAGCAGACTTGTCTGATTGTCCTAGGATGCTGTTTCGTCTGTGTTCCTTAATCCTAGTCTCTATTGAACATTTTGTGGTACCAATGTATACATCCCTGCAGGAGAGACTGTGTTGAATCTTCCTTGTTGATATAAAAACAGTATAGATGTTATGTTTTAATAAGATTTTGCCAATTCCATCGGTGACTTTCCATATATATGGGAGAAAAGTGGAAGGTGTTCGTAAGACCAGACTTAGTTGTTGATGCAATTTTGTTTAATTAAAGTATTGGCAGAAAGTAGAGTAACTTTTTTAAAATTTAATTAATTTTTGTCCTGGTTATTATGTTCAAAAAATTGTATATTGAAAATTAACTTGTCTTTATGAATTTAACAATAACATAGTTAAACATTAAAAATGTACAGTATGTACCTAATTGGCATAAATTGTATTAGATTTGCTTATACAGGACGGTAGCAATTTATGTATTTTTAAAGTTCCTCTACTTTTCCTCAATACTGTACATACACGAAACGTAAATCTGGTGTTGTAGAAACTCCTACAACTTAACTTAGAATTTTATATTTGTATGATAAATTTTAATGCGGAGTGATTCACGTGTTATTCCGCGTACGGCGTTTTAGAAAGGTGCGGATTTCATTAGTTCGAAATCGGGCGCACACTGCTGTATGAGAACAAGGGGGATAATTAAGGCCGGGAGACGTTTTATTTTGTTGTTGTGCACTGATAAAAAGTAAAGCAATAATCGTTCGGTGCGTCCTAACGGCTTTCGTCTTTCAGAAAATGCCGGAGGCGAATTGGAATTTACGATGAGATAATAGAATTTTTTTATTGCATGTGTTGCGTTGCGGTTTTGATATTAAAGGAAATGAAACCATAAAAATTGAATATGTGTTCAATTCAAATGTTACGTTATAATAATATTGTTGGTGTTATTGAACTTAACATGAGATGAGTTTCTCCTTACTTATTATACCTACACAATTTTAGAAATGATAGTGTACAATTATATTTAGCAACTGTCTGTTTACACAATTTACATTCATCTCATTGTTTTAAAAATGTGAGAAATTTGGAGTAAACTTGGCTTCAGTGGTTTTTCAAGATTTTAAAACTGTCACAATTTAGCAATGATTAAATTAGAATTTGGTGTTAATTTTATTGTTTTTATTTGTTGATAAACATTTAATAACAGTGGAAGCTTAATGATTATTTTATGGTTTTCAAAATCATAAACATTTAGTAAGTGTATGTTAGAAAGGCTTTCAGGAAATGCTGGAACTCATAAGATACAATAAATCAGAAAATTTTGAAAATCAGTAAAAATTGTTATTCTCAGCACCCTGTGAATTGATTGATCTAAATACCGGATATGTTTTGGGACATGGTGGTAGCACTATATATACGTTAAAAATAATTTTTATTTACATTTGATTTACTTTTTATAATTATTGTAATTAAAGTTTCGACTAACTTCACAGAAAATGAACAACATGTACATTCTGTAAGGAATAGTTATGGAACCCTCATATTATTTCTATATTTGTACAATAATGTCACAAACACAGAAAAAAGGCTAAAAACTATTTTTTGAGAGGGCGTCTGAATTAGTTCTTAACACATATATTTGCATATTTCTCACAGTTACCTTTTGGCGGACCTGTTTAGTGTTGACCAAACTTGTTGTTATGGCTCGTACGTAAACAATAAACACAACATAAAAAGTTTGAAAAACAACTTAACAATTATTAATGTTGATGAATAGAATAAAATTGAGCAATTGTCTACAGGTGAATCAGTTGTTTTTGAATTGAGCTGTGCACTCATTATCTCGTATCTAATAAACAACGTGGCTTTGGAAACAATGGCCAGCCAGATTATGAACCTGTTTGAATAACGAGAGAAAAGTGTACCTGAAATGATAATGGCGAGTGTCGCACACATCACAACCGCACTCGACAAACGAGCAAACGAGCGTGTTGTGTGCAATCTCCCGCCCTTTATCCAGCGCACACGGTCACTCACCCTTCGGATGATCTAGCGTTCGCCGCGCCTGAGATCGATAATTGACTCGACTGAACCGATCCATTTTGCGGCGGGACGGCAGGTCGGGAGGTCGGGACGTCGGGGGCTGCACTCTACGCACGGCCTTACTTTCGTTAAGGGGAATCACACTTCGATTCGACTATTTACACCCCTTCTTAACATTAACATATTTACTATTTAGCTTTAATCAATTTATATTAAAGAGGTCAGAAAGGGTGCACCACTTCGCCATAATGGCCTGACAATTACATGAAAATTTTTATATGTAGGAATTTAGGGCTTTTTATGGGTTCCAAAATGGTCAAAGGGAAAAGAAAACTAACTCAAAAATAATGGATGTTTTTTTAAATTTTAAGATTTCTCTGTACAGGCAGTTTTCTCATTGATATCAAATGGTTAACTCCGTCGATTACAAAGTGTTCTTAGTCCAAAAATGTCAAGCTTTACTGTAAAGTTCGACTTCACTCAGAGATTCTGGGATTGGAGCTGTGAAATCCTAAATTTTTACACTGTAGAAGTTTTGGGCTTTTTACGGATTCATGTATGGTCAAAAGAATAAAAATATAGCTCAAAAATTAATGGATTCTTTTTAATTTTAAGATTTTTATGTACTGATAGTTTTCTTACTGACATTAAAGGGTTAAATCTGTTGATTTCGAAGTGTTCTTGGTACTAAAATGTCGGTCTCCTTATTGGCTAATTTCGGCCTAAGAATAAAAATTTTGGACTCGAAGTCTTCGAGTGCGGAGTACAGCTTTTCTCACCTGCTTTAATTGATGGCTTTAACGTAACGTTAAATTAAAGGGCATTCGTGTTCTGGATAGTTAAAATTAATTTAACCCTTGTCAAAAGTTGTGTGTGTGTATTAATACAATAATAAAATTAATCTTAATTACCCACAGAGTGGAGAGTAAGAAGCAATCAATA
The DNA here is from genome assembly GCF_024364675.1 of Aethina tumida. Lineage (NCBI taxonomy): Eukaryota > Metazoa > Arthropoda > Insecta > Coleoptera > Nitidulidae > Aethina > Aethina tumida. The sequence goes on along the minus strand of NC_065437.1, from coordinate 9,667,756 downwards.
ATAACTCGATAGTAAATCCAGTTATCAACTGTTAAGCCAATTTAATGGAAAGTGCGCCTAATAAATATTTTATGAGCTGTTGAAATAAGAATGTGTTGCGCAACACTTAATAACAAAACAAGCTGACGAAGGATTTCCGAAAACTCGCCGTTAATTAATTCCCCCGGATCGATACGAACGACTCCTTTTCTTAAACGCACGACACAAACAACCCTTTCCTCTTGCAACTGCACCGAATTTCATTCCGAAGAAAAATAAAAAAACCGTGAGAGGAGAGATTTGAATAATTTTTAATTAGTCGTTTCGCTCGACGATAAATTTGAATGGACTGAACCATTATTGGAATTGGAAACAGGCTCCGGCGTCCTTGAGGAAGCAGCGGCCGCACATTCGGAATCCTGATGCGAGTACACGCGGATACGTGCAGTGGAACGGGCCCCGTTTCATTTCTCTCTACAACAGGTCGGATCCGTTTTTACATGGCGGCCAATTAATTTTAATGAAGCCTTTCCAGAAGATTTTCTTTCATTATTCACACTTCATGAGGCCGGCTATCACGTCTCTCAACAAAAAATATATAAAAAACCTGTATTTGTTGTGCGTCAGAGTTTTTATTTTGTAAACTTTTCTTCTCTAGTTAGGTGTGCCCACTTTTGTTTCTTTGCCTTTGAAAAGTGAGCTTAAGTTCATTTAGATCTAATTGTTTGGAGTTGGTCTTAGTTAACATACTAAAGAACTGTTAAATACTTGTTATTATATATTTTAAAATCACATTTATCCTAACCGATAATTGTCATTTATATTTATATTATTTGTCTTTCTGTGTTTTTTCATTTTATAAATTACCTTATACGTATCTTTTAAGAAGTTTTCTATTATTATCATTTGTATTATTTTCAATTTTTATAAACTTTATTATGCTAATAAATAAATTATTAAGTATTTATTTTGTTATTTTTTTAAAGTTTTCAAATTTATAATAATATTTTTTGGTTTAATTGGTCATTTTAATTTTTTAGCTCAATTTATTATTTAAATTTTAAATTATAATAGATATTTTTTTAATTTAATTGATAAATTATAATTTTTTAAGATTAAACTTTTAAACTATATGAATTTGGATTTAAATGGATATATTATTTTTAATTTTATAATCATGTTTTATCATATTTTATAAATTTAAATTAATAATTCTTTTGTTTTTTCAATTTAATTGGTAAATTCTATAAATTTAGATTAATAATGTTAATTTCTTTTAATATAACCGGTTATTTTCATTTTTTTTATTAATTTAATTTAATACTTTTATTTTTTCTACTTAATCGGTAAATTTTCTATTTTATATCAACTTTTTATTTTTTTATTATTAAAATTAGCTCCTTATTTCTTTTGTATTTACTGTTTCATGTCTCTGTCAAAAAATTAATAATTTGATAATAAATAATTATTATTATTTAAATTTACAAATTTAATTTTCTTACATTTAATTTGTTAATTTTATTATTTTTTAAATTTAATTGGTAAATTTTAATTTTTTCACTATTTTTTTTAATTTTATAAATTTTATTTTTAAGCTTAATTTTTTAAATTCTATAAATTCAAATTAAAAAGATTAATTCTTTAAATTCTATAAATTTTTTAAAAATTTAATTGGATATTTTTAATTTTTTAATAAATTTTATAAATTAATATTCTAATTTTATTTATTTAATTGGTAAATTTTAATTTTTTACAATTTTCATCATTATTTTTAATTTTATAAATTTAAATTAATATTCAAATTTTTCTTTTTAATTTGTATTTATAAATTTTATTTTTAAGCTTAAATCCTATAAATTTAGATTAAGAGAATTAATTTTTTAAAAATTTAATTATATATTTTTAATTTTTTAATAAACTTTTTTAATGAATTTCATAAATTTTAATTAATATTCTAATTTTTTTATTTAAATTTTATTTTTTTATTTACTTAAATTCTATTAATTCAACTGATTATTTTTATTTGTTTAACCATATTTTTTAAATCAATAATTTTAACTTTTTAGATTAATTATTTATTTTGTATTTATTGCTTCTTGTCTGAGTCAAAAAAATATTTTAAAATACATATTTATATTTTATATTTAATTAAAAATGTAATCTTTTATCAATATATTATTAATTGATATTGTGCATTTTTTCCAATTTTTAACAAAATTTCCAATTAATTACTTTTTTTGTAAAAATTTTTTTTCTTTAAATATAAAAAAAATTATTACGAAATTTTGTTTATTTTTGTGACTATTTCACTAATTAAAATTTTTTTCATTGTTTTATTAATTTTATTTAAATATTTAACAATTACTTTATATTTTATTTTTGGTTATTTACTTTTTTAATTAATAAACTATTTATTTACTACTACTAATTTTATTTTGAAGCAAACATTGTATTCTCAGTTAAAAATTTCATCGTTTCTTAAAATTATATATTTTACCTAATTTGAGTGTTTCTCGAACAATTAAAATTAAATCAATTTAAAACTTAAATCAATTACATGTAGATAATTTGATAATTATATAAAATAAGTTTAATTTCTTAAAACCATGAATTAACATCGTAATTGTTGAAATAAATGACATTGTAGTTCCAATGGCAATGAAGGAAGGTTGTTCATTAAATAAAAGATAAATTCCATGTTTGGTGCTAAGAGAATGTTACTTATTGATTCATACGATTATTTATTCGATGCTACAGTTGTAAAAATATCTTCTACGAATACAGTACAAGTAATGAATTAATAGTTATAGTTCTTCAAGTGAAACGCCGAAACACAACACTAATTAACATGTATGTTAATATTTATCCTAGTGAATTAATTTTTGACATTTAAACATTGTTCATTGACTCATTAAAGTTCCTATTGGCACCGATAATTTATCGAAGGTCGTTCCACGTTTCCCACTTCAATAAAAAACCATCTCACCGATAATTCTTTCAGCGGCAAGATTCCATTTGTGTACCGCTTTAATTTCGTGCTAACATTTTTTTTTTTGTTGCCGGTTTACATAACAGCGTTTCTCGAACGTTTCGCCATTCGCAATCTGCGGTCGGCGTTTGGAAATAATTACAACAATGCGCAAGAATTGAATTAAAAAACATTTTAATTGAATCAAAAATTAATGAATCGCCGAAAATAAAAATGGCACGTCCAGCGTCGATAAAGTCGCAGAGATAAGTTCGGTATGTGGTAACTGAAACACGCAACCATCAAGGACGAATGCATCGACTCGATTGTCTATCGCGTTATTGTAAATAAATGAGCATACGAGTTTTTCTTCATAGGTGACGTCGGTTTGTTGTTTTATGTTTATCCATAACTATTTTGTAGTTCGTTCGTTCCGCAGGATTTTCGGCTGTTTACAAGTGAAATTATTTTAAATGGGTCAAGTTTCATAATCACAAACCGTGTTGATAAGAATTTGTGTCTGTTAACTGTACATTAATTAATCATAGTCGTTTCACATTAATTATCTATTAGCATAATATTACTCTTTTATTTATTGGTTTTAATATATTTGACGAATGTGACCTTTAAAAATTGTTCGTTTTGTTGAAGACAACGAACGTGATTAATATTTTCATTACTTATGAATGACAATCGATTTATGTTGTAAACAAACTGCTTATTTATTATCTAATCTCTGTGAAACAATTTAAATAACGAATTTTTCGGTTGTATTATTTTTATGATCTTTATCGTCATGATTTTAAAAACGGTCAGATTAATTAGTCACTAATAGTTTGGTTTATTGTTTAAATATTTCTTTAATATTTGGATCTTTTGCTGACTTTATACCAATCGAAAACCATTTGATCCGACTGAATTTTGAGGGAGACATCATGCACGACAGAGACAGTAAACTTACTTCGTAGTGGGAATGGTTTATTGTCTCTGTCATTCATGATGTCTCTCTCAATATTCAGTAGGGTCGAAGGCTTTCCAATCGATATAACTGTCCTTTGTTTTTAACCTGTTATAAGACAAATATTAATGAATACAATTCGTTTTCTTTCCTTCAGTTTTTAAAGAAAATTTTGTTTAGAGGATTTTAGTAATAAAATTTTTCTAATTAAACTTTTTATTAATTTTTATGTTTAATTTAATAAATAATTATTTTTTTAAACAAAGTTTTGCACTTTGTTTTAATAACTAATTAAAATAAGTAAAAATAATTATAATAATAGATAAAAGAATTAACTTAACTAATTAATGAACTTTAATATATTTGAATTTTATCAAATATTTCATATCATATCATATAAATTTAAATTATTAATTCTTTTTTTTTTTTTTAAATGGTAAATTTTAATTTTTTTAAGCTTAAGTTTGTAAATTCTATAAATTTATATTAATAATGTTATTTTTCTTAATTAATTTAACCGGTTATTTTTAATTGTTTAAATTTAATTTTTTATGAATTTAAATTAATATTTTCTTTTCTTATTTAATCAGTAAATATTCATTTTTTAAACATAATTGGTAAATTTATTTTTCTTACATTTAATTTATTTTTTTATTTTTTAAATTTATTTGATAAATTTTTTTACCATTTTATTTTAATTTTATAAATTTATATTTGTATTCAAATTTTTCTTTTTAATTTGATTGGTAAATTCTACAAATTCAGATTAAAAATATAATTTTTATAAAAATTTAATTGGATATTTTTAATTTTTTAATAAATTTTATAAATTCGAATTCGAATGTATTTTTTGTACATTTAGAAATACGATTAAAATGAATTAATTAGGTCAGACGGCTCTGATTTCCAGAAATCACAACATTTACGCTGCTTGGCGGTGAATCAGTAAATTTAATGCATCTTTAACAGTTATCGATGAAACCAGGACACGTTCACAGGTTTACTGTATAATTTTTTTTTGTGTTGTTTGTACGTTTTATTTTGACTGATTTGGGGAATGACAAGGATGTTTTATTAAAACTGTTTATTTAGTTTAGAAATAATTAATAATAATTTAATTTTCACTGTTGTACTGTTCATTATTAATTTTGTAGTCCATAAAGTCGAATATCTACATCTCATTGTATTGACAGAAATAAAATTGAAATATATTGTATTGTATATTTTTATAGTTTGCTGTGAATTTGTTATGTTGGTAACTAAAATAACCAAAAATTATTTTAAGTAGAAAATAATTGAAAGGAAATTTAATTTTTATTATAATCTTATATTTGAAGTTGTTATTATTAATGTATATGAAAATTGCATTTAAATAATAAATCAAGTAGTCCAGATATATATTTGTATAGTAGGCTGTGAATTTGTTATATGGTAACTAAAATAATCAAAAATTATTTTAATTATAAAGTAATCAAAAGGAAATTAAAATTGTTAATTAAGGTAAATGTAATTCTATATTTGAAAATATAACATAGTTTATATTAATACACATGAAAATTGCGTTTAATAACATATCAAATATGCCAGATGTATATTTTATAGTAGGCTGTGAATTTGTTATGTTGGTGACTAAAATAACCAAAAATTATTTTAAGTATGAAATAATTAAAGGGAAATTAAAATTGTTAATTAAGGTAAATGTAATTTTGTATTTGAAGATACAGTTTGTATTAATATACATGAAAATTGCATTTAAATAATAAATCAAAGTAGGTCAGATGTATGGCTGTGTATTTATGGCTTCCAGGAATTACAGGAACCGGTATTTCTGCAATTAACGACCGACACTGATCGGGTGCATTTTTGACAGAATTTCTGATGAGAATAAGACGAGTCTGTACTTTACTTTGTTTTTCGACAAAATTTGTAGTTTATTGTATTGTGGTTGTTTTATAAATATGTGAGATTTTAACGGAAGATTTCATCACATTTAATCAAAATGACATCTCTGTCATCGAGACATTTTTTGAAGTTGGCCATACTCGTAAATTTGTAATGGCCGACGCTGTTTTATTGAGAACAATGTACATCAAATTTAATAACCAGCAACTAATTCCGTTTCGATATGTGGTAGGTGGTTTGCTAAGTTCACGTTCATGTTAGAAAGATCAAAGATTGTAGGAATAAATCGTCGGAAATAAGTTGCGTTATTTCGGTAGGCAACGTCTATATTTAGAACGCAACCTGGAAATGAGTTAAACGTTACACAGAACTGTAATAATAAAGCACAAGTTGGAATTAACTCGATAATCACTCGGAATCATTTTCTATCCCCACCAAGATGCCACAAACATCGCCGTAGCCGAACGGTCTGCGTCGTTTGTCGCTTCTCCTCGACTATTTTAGGACTGCACAACGACCAGGTTCAAATTTGATACGCCGTTCACTTTTTCTCAAATACCTGATGATGAACACGTTAGCCTATTCTTGACTTTCCATGATTGTTGATTAGTCTTTCTGAAGGTATTTTAATTTACGGCTATTAACATTTTGTTTCTTTTGTTCTAGGTAAGATATCCAGATTGTGCCAGTGATGTATGTTATATGTAGAAACTGATTCACCTAACATATTCATTAGAAGTTAATGGAGAACCAGAAAAGGTATTGATTTGAATCTTTTATAGAAGTCATAATCTGACTTTAACTACTTTTCTAATATATTTTAATAAAATTTCTTCAACTTTGTTATTTTCAATGGAACATCCTGTAAATTATCGTATTTTTAAATTCTACTTATTATTACAAATAAGAGGGCTATTCCATGTCATATATCTAACTAAATTCAATAATTTTTGAGTTATTAATTGTTTTTCCAAAAATTTTGACAAATTAATGGTCTAACTAAAATGTTTATAAAACCATCAATTTTGATGCTAGAAAGGAGCTGTTATTAATACTCCTAAATTATATAGAGGGTGTACGTTATTCACTTTTAATTTTGTGCATCTTAAAACATGAATATGAAAAATGCTTTGATCGGTGTAAGCATTATCTATACTTAAAATATTAACAATATTATATATTTTTTCAATAAAAATTTTTAACGTTTTTTATTTGGTTTTATTTTATTTATAACCTTGATGAATACAGTATAAATTGTTCGGTTATTAAATTTTATGATTATTATTTAATTAAAAAATAATTTTTTCTTATATTTTAAAATAAAATTAATTTTACAATGGAATTAATTAATTAATTCTTGTTTTTTCTCTGTAATATTCCTTTTTTTTTTGAAGATTTATAAGAAAATTTATTTTTTTAACATTTATTTATTTAGTATTTCATTCATTTATCTTATTTGTAACATTGATGAACACAGTATAAATTGTTCAGTTATTAAATTTTATGATTATTATTTAATTGATTTTGGAAGAATTTTAATTACTAACTCAAAAATAATTTTTTCTTATATTTTAAAATAAAATTATTTTACAATAGAATTAATTAATTAATTCTTGTTTTTTTCTCAGTAATATTCCTTTTTTTTTAAGATGTATAAGAACATTTGTCTTTTTAACATTTATTTATTTGGTATTTCATTCAATTATCTTATTTGTAACCTTGATGAACACAGTATAAATTGTTCAGTTATTAAATTTTATTATTATTATTTGTTTGATGTTAAAAGAACTTTAATTACTGACATAAAACATAATATTTTAAAACAAAATTATTTTTACAATAGAATAAATTACTATTCTTGTTTTTTCTCTGTAGAATTCCTTTTTTTTTTTTGAAGAATTATAAGAAAATTTGTCTTTTTACCTTGTTTTAATTAGTTTCTAATTGATTGTTTTAATTAGTTTCTAATTGATGCTTTGATAAAATTTTAATTTTTCAGTTATTAAATTTTATGATTATCATTTATTTAATGTTGTTTTTAATAAGTCATATTAATTTTACCATTAAGCAACTTTTAAAACAAAAGTTTTTTCTTACGTGATTTAATTTTTGATGTTTTATGGATACCACTTCTATTGTTACTGATAATTTATTGAAGGTCGTTACTTCAATTACAATAACAACCTAAAACCCATTTTAGCTTTCCTTTTCCCATTTTAGTTATCCCGAATTTGAAATTAGAACGTGTCAAACAGTCGAATGAAAAACGGGCGAACAATAAACCTCGAGGACAGTCGGTGGTGGGTTTTTAACGGCACGAAGATCGTGCGATTTGTGGACCGCACGACGGCCAAAGTTTCAGACTGAGGCAACCGGGTGACAATGAACGAAACTACGGAAAGTGGGACATGTGTATACAACAAGCGGACCGATAATATTTCCGTCGGGGCCAATGGCTTTGCCGGCCAACCTTTGGCTGGGTTGCCAACTGTCCGCGCCTCGGATTCTTCTCTTCGCCCAAGAACACATTTCGTATGTTAACGGTCTTCTTCAGCTGCGGAAGCACTAAAGCTTAATGGTGTTATCGGATCGGTATTTTAATTGTTCTTCACTTGAGGGTTGATCAATTTCGATTATTCAGGTTGATTCACTGATTTTGGGCAGTGTTAACTTTATTAATTATTATTATACTAATGAACAAGTCAACGATGACAATTTTCCTAATTTAAAACTGTTTAACGCTGGGAAAAACGTTGGTTAATTATAATTATCTTTTCAAGTAGGTCGAATAAATCCGAAGCAATTATAAAAGTCACTTGCAAAAATCGAGATTATTTCAGGTGAACCGGATTAAATCGTTTTGACTAGACCTAAACGTGTATTTCCGGCAGGAAATTAATTTTAACGCTCGACATCATCCCTTCGGGCTGCAATGGGGTCAGCGAGGGATACGCGATTATATTTTACGTGAATGATTATCTTTTGATGGGGAATTATTTTATTTCTAATAATATGCACGTAAACTTGTCGATTCAGTGCGAATTTACACGCACAGAAATAACTGTGCTTCTTTATGGTGTACGTTTTAATTTTATTAAATTATTTAAATTTATTCAAATGGTCGACAGACAAAGGTTTTGATGATCTAGTTCGGAAAAATTTGGGAATTCCTGAGCTTACGGTAAACAATTAGAATGACCTTCAAATTATGGTGATGAATAATGTTTACGTTATTACATTTTCTTATTATTCTCCAAAGATTTATTGCTTACTTTTGGGTTGCCCTTTTAATTGTTTTGTTTATGTTAATTTTAAATTTACAATAAAACTATTTTAATATATTCTAAAATTGAAAACACTTTTTTTAAGTAATTAAAAGAATTTCTGTTTTTTCTCATTTACTTTTGGCAATACACTATTTTTTCACAAATATTTTAAAATTAATTTAATTTGAATATATGTAAGAAATTTTTTTTACTTTTAATTAATAATAATTTTTTTGTGATTTTTTAAATTACACCATTTCAAAGAGTTTAAGTTTAAATTAATAGTGAAATTTGTGATTTACAACGAAACAATTATTTATATTATTATTTAAGATTTGTATTTTTGCTTTATTTACAACACAGTATTAATTAATGTTATTCTTTCTTTTTTTTTGTTTTTTAAGAAATTAAATGAATTCCTGTTTTTTCACTTAACCTAACATAACCTAACCTAACCTAACAATTATAACAATTAGTTAATTATTTTTATTTTTTCTTTGTAATTTTTCTTTGAAGATTTATAAGAAAATTTGTCTTTTTAATTTTAAATTTTTAAAAAATATGTATTTTTAAATTATTTATTATTTTTGTTTGAGATTCTACTTTTTTATGATTTTTTATCCACCACCATTTCAAAGATTTTAAGTTAAAATTAACTGTAAAATTTGTGACTTATAATGAAATTAATTATTAATTTTATTTTTTTGGAGTTTGTCTTTTTACTTTATTTATAACACAAGGTTATTTAATGTTATTAGTTTTTTCTTTAATTTTTATGGTTTTACCGTTAACTTAAAGTAAAATTAATTCTAAAATTCATGATTAATAATAGAATTAATGAATTATTAATCTTGTTCTTTTGTGCTTTTTTAATATTTACAAGAAAATTTGATTTTTTTGTATTTTTTTTACAAAGTTAAAATTAAATGTAAAATTTGTCATTTACAAAGAAATTATTAATTTTTTGATGTTTTTTAAGATCTTTGCTTTTGATTGCTCAATAAATAAAAAAATTCATAGAAACTTTATAAAAACAGACTATATTTAAATTCAAGTGCCATATTAATCAAGTTATAAGGTACTATCTGACAAAAATATGGTTCCTTGATAACATACTATTTGTATGTTTTTATTAAAAATATGTTTATTACTTTTGACTGATACTGTATATATCATCGAATATTAGAAACGCATTAAAGTTCAAAAAAAGAGTATAAAATTTTCACAAAATTATCTATTCCAGGTATTTTAATAAGTTTAATTCAAAATTCATTCAATCAATAAATTATTAACAATTTAAGATATGTATAAATTATTTAACAAATATATATTTTTCAAAAGTATGCAATTTCAGTGACCAGTAACACTTGGCATTTATTTTGTTTAAGATTTAACTTAAGTAGAAATTTTAATTTAGGTACAAAATAAACAATGGGAGATAAAATATAGTGAAATTATTATTAAAATTATTACTGATAAGATGGTAATGTACTACTTTATTGACTATCACTGTGTATAAAAAATTATAAATTAACTAAATTACTCATTGAACTTTTGCAATTAAAATCATTGAATGTAAAAATTTGGGGAGTAATAATTTGTAAACTATAGCACAAAATGATTTAACGTATTTAGTAATACGTAATTAATAATTAATGTTACATTATCTGTCTAAAAATGGAGGTAATTGTTTAAATAAGCGCTTCTAATCGTTATGGTAACAAAGTCAATATATTAATTTACTGCAATTTCAATTAACACAACAATTATTGTATCGCAAACACAAATTTTTAATTGGTTTACTATTTAATCGAATGTGAGTTATTCAATTCACACACCTCTTTACCAATTTATACATACTCAGTCTGTTTATTATGTATTTTTGTTGTTCTGATAATATTAATTAAATGATTTCATCATATTTTATTAAATTATCCAAAAGCAAACAATTAAAACAACACTTTTACTGTCCAAATCTATTATAAATTATTTATTGCATCCATCAATAATGGCACACATTAAATTTTAATCAAGTTAAATTTACACCACTATTAACGATCCAGTCTTGGTAATTATGTGCTGGTAGTATTTTTGACGTCGACTGCGTGTCATTTAAAACAAAATCATAAATGGATGAATTAAACGGCCGGACGCGCAACCGCTTTTATTTAAATAAAACATATTCCCGTGAATATTCCACGAGCACAAAATTAACTCTAATTTGATTATTGCGCAATCACAACGTTTTTTAGTTGAAACAACAAAACGCGAAAAGAGAAAACGCGAAACTGACGCAACGAACAAATTTTAGTTATTAACGTAGGAAAGGAAAAAGTGCGGTGGACGTGCAATTAAGACAGATTTCCGCCGTGTTTGAACTTGTTACGGCGTTGAATGTGTGCAGATGTAAGGACGGGAAGGACGGGAAGGACGGGAAGGACGGGAAAATAACAGTGCGAAACTGCGGGACGAGTCACGAATATAATTACATTAAGTTGTCCGTTTTGAGCGGAGCAGACGCTTCGAACTGCACCTTGAATAACAACCTGATTAAACGGAACGTGTCAATCTCTGCTGCAACCGTCAAAACTGCACATCTTCTCCGGCCTTGTTTATTATAATTATTACTGTGATTAGGAGTAAATGAGAGTTGAACGAGGCGACGCTACACCAAGGACAATTAAAAATCTAGCGACTCCGAAATGATGTTATAAAATATTCTATAAAATTAATATTGTAATGAAATATAATGAGGAAAACAATGATCATCATCATTTCAAAGAGTTTAAGTTAAAATTTGTGACTTGGAGTTTTTTGACTTGTTTAATTAGTCTTTTTGCTTTATTTATAACACAAAGTTAATTGATGTTCCACATCACCAAATCAGTTTATTTTGGTGTTTACTGTAAAAGTAAAAATTATTTTTAATTTTGTAGAGATTAATGACATTTAGTAAAAATATGCTCTACTTTTTACCAGTCGAATATTTAGTTTTTTGATTTGTAACTAACAGATTTTATTTTATTATTTTTAATACATGAAATATTCTTGGATAAGTTTGTACAAAGTGTGATCAAAATTGATATAAATTATATTAGATTTACATATACAGGGCGTTAGCCATTTATGTATTTTTAAAGTTGTTCTACTTTCTGCCAATACTGTAAGTATAAATATTGTTTTTAATTTCATGCACTAATTTAAATATACAAATGTATTTAGATGTTTCTTTCTAAAAATAAATTTGTTGCTTCACTTATGACTGATATTGTATATATTTTTTAAACGAATAGGAGAATCGCCATTATAAACATAATAATAAATACAATATATTTAGATAATTAAGAATTAAGAATAGTTGTTTCTCGAAATTTTACGACACATTTTCATCTAACATATTTTGGACAATTACAAATTCGTGTTTGCGAGGTTAATAATGTATCTGTTGTGATAACGAATTATTTAATTAACTTTGTTATCTCAACGTTGAAAAGCTTTGGTTTTAGTAATTAAGCTTTTTAAAATACTCAAAACAAGTTTAAATTAATATTTAATAAACACGAAGCTAGACGTAGAGGAACTGTAAGTTATAATACTGTTGGACTTTTGTTTTAACGTCGGTAATAAAATGACGAACTAATTAGTATAATTTTAATTATGTTAACAATAAATCAGTTATTTAAAATTTGCAGTATAATACCTATTTGAAACGAACGTAAACGAAAAGGAGCGTTATTTTCCTTCCACCTACACCGATTCGTAACTAAGTTCGACCCAATCAATTGTCCGCCCGCCGTTCCGCCGTTCCGCCGTTCCGTCGTTCCGCCGTTCCGTCCGTCCATCGTTGTTTTGTGTTTTGTCTAGAAACCAATCACGTAGATCATAAAAGCATAATTTTACGAGGTCCATGGCCCTAATAAAAAGCACGGCGAGGCGTTGAAGCGGCGAAACGAACACGTACCCGTCTGTAATTGTCGCACTTTTGTTTGTTCCGTCGATAATATTTTTGAATGATGTCACTCACGTCCGTTACGAACGTACGAAAACCGAAATCGAAACTGGTTCCGAAGCCGGGCCTCACCAAATTCACGTAATTGCGTTATTAACAATGACAATGACATTCTCACGTACGGAGGGTGTGAGGGGGACAGGGGGGAACGAAACGCAACGACCAATTTTCCGACGGCGAAGGAAAACGCCGCGACGTTTCACGATTTAACGATTTATTGTCGACAGACGGCTGCGAATTGATAATTCCGCGTTAAAAATACACGAACGTTAAATTATTGCTATCCTTGAGAGTTGTAAACATTTTGTTTTTGTTTCGTGTGCTGCTTTTAGTTTGTTTTTCGTTTTTGTTGGTGGGATGACGAAATGATTTGCTGCAGAATGTTGATAAATGTTTTATCATTGTAAAGAATTGTTTCTTTTTATTTATTGAACAATTAGTGAGTGAACTGAATAAAAACATAATATAGCAGTTAGCTAATTGAATTAGAAATAAAAATTGAATGAAATCAAGTTTAAATTTAAATTAACTTATTAAAGCTGAAACCAGTTTTATTGTTTGTTTTTAAGGTTTATTTATAGAAGATTGGTTGGTTGACAATTTATTCAATACTAATTAATAAGTATCGGACTAAATTAATAAATAATTAATACTGCATATAATTTTAATTCTAAATTTAAATAAAATTAAATTATTTTTAAGTTAAGTTTAATTGATATATAAACTTTAAAAGAAAACAACCATTTTTAAAGAGAATTAATTATGTATTGAACCAGAATACAGACAGTTAAAAGTTATACTGTTTTTTTTAAATGCCTATAAAATAATTGAATTTAAATATATAAATGTTGTTTTGAATTTTTAACAGCATATTCATTGAATAAAATTGTACAAATGAGAAATTAAATGCCAAAATTATTCATAAAAAGGAATTTTAAATTTAAATTTCATATTTTATCATTATGAGAACATACACTAAACACTTTTGTTCGTAAAAATAAACATTTTATAATTTTCCAGAGTTTTAAATGAAAATATTTATACAAAGTTTAATTAAAACGACTACAAAATAATTAACAAAATAATATAAAATTAATTTTAACCCCAGCGTTTTGTACATTTGATTTTATAATGAGAAGTTTCATAATTAATTAAAACAATAACTTTGAAATTTGTTTTTTTATTTATTTAATTCATTATATCTGTCTTGAAAAAGGTTAAATTCTAAATTGAAAATATATAATTGAAATCTGACTACACATTTTTGTACTTTTCGTTATACTTTCATTAATAAATATTATTTATTTGAGCAATTATTCTATGAAATGATTAACATAAATTAAAAAGCCAATAAAAACAACATTAATTTGATAATATTCTTAAAATTTTATCAAAAAACGAATTAAATAAACAAGTACTAATTATGAAAAAATACAAAATAAATCGTATAATTTAAATTTATCGTCATAAAACATTATTTAATTAATTAATTTCCTTCACTGAAAATAGCTAAAACATAAATTAAAAGCCAATAAAAACAACTTTAATATGATAATATGCTTAAAATTTATCAAAAAACGAATTAAATAAACAATTACTAATTTAGAAAAAATATAAAATGAATCGTATAATATAAATTAATTGTAAAAAATTGAAATCGGGTTTTAAAACCTTTCTATATATTTAAAGTAATTAACAAATTTTAATTGAAATTTAAAAAGGCTTGAACGAAATTAAATATTATTTTTTATATTTTAACTAAATTGAAAAAATAATGAATCATTTAAATTACAAAACAGTAAAATGAACATTTTGCCTATTTAATTTATTCTGAGAATATACAGGATGCTTCACCTAACTTATTAATTAGACGGTCATAGAAAACGGAATAAAGTATTAATTTGACTAATTTTCTAAATTATTTTGAATAAAATTATTTTGAATAAAGATTTTTAATTTTGTCGGAAATGATATACACTTTGTTATATTCAATATAGTATCATTTTCATCATTAATTTAATCAATTAAACATTTTAAAACATTAATAACTGTTGTATAAATAAATAGAATTAAATTAATTGTATATTAAAAATTCTTTGGATTGGTATAATCATTTGAATGACATATACCCTGTATAATATAATAACTTCAAAACTATTGGGTTTAAGGACATAGTATTAACATTTTATTTGTAATTACGTGTAGAATTTAAAAATTGAAAATATACAAGGTGTTCCATTGAAAATAACAGAGTTAATGTGACTTCCAGAAGTGAAAAATAAGAAAATTAAGAAAGTTAAGCTCAATTCATATAAAAATTGTAAATCAATACCTTTTACCCTGTATTTAATTTAAAACGTAAATTAAGAATAAATTGATATTGAAGTATTATAAATTTGAAAATTATCAAAGCTACACTATTCCAGATAAATTATTACAAACTAATTTCTTTGTAAAATTTAAATTAATATTGTTTTAATATCTTGCTAGTTACACAATTACACAATTATAAATAATAATTATTTATAGTAACAATTCTAGTTTATGATGGAATATTTTATAAAAATTAAAATTTTTATCTACACATGCTGAACCAAATTCATTAAAAAGTCACTTGATAAAAGCAAATCAGTGTCCTAATTGAGTCGTTATTAATTAATCAATTACGAAAATCGGAGGCAAACAAACAATGGACATAAATATATTGTACTTCAGGAAAAGCACGTGAGGAATTTTTATACCGGCACGAATCATTAATTATGGAAGCAAATAAATAAGTACGGAGGGTTCCGCCGCCCCCGAAATTTAATCTCCGATAATCTCGCGCAAGGTCGAAACTTTCTTTGTGTCCGTTCCAACGTTCCCTCCCCCACTGCGGATCGTTCTGATTAAAGTCGTCGGCCGACCGCCGAAACTCGAACGCAATTGTTTATTTATTTATTTATCGGTCCCATATTCATTGTGTGTTCCTTTGTTCGGGCAATTTGAATCGTTATCTGTTCATTTGAGCGAGCTTCGATCCGATTTGAGAGAGTGTGGCGAATTCCGAAATAAAAAGGAAGCGATACTGTTATAAAATATTTAGGTTGTTGACATTAGAAATGCTGATGGCGGAATAAAGTTAACGAGGTCACGTTCCGTGACGTTGCCTTTGCCCGTACTCGCGTGTACACCGCACTGCACTGCACCGCACCGTACACGACGAGAAATGGTAAAAGGTGTTCGCCGTTTGGCTGCGACATATGTTGTCTTCTCGCACCGAACTAAACCCAATCTCCAATCCACTTCGTCAACCCACTATTTGGGTGTAACGGTGTAATTTCAAAAGTAAAATTGGCCTAAGGGAAGGGGAGAGGAAGAGGATGATGATGTACGAGCAGACGAAACGGCGAAGAAAAGCGGCGGTTTAGCAAGACGAGCACCTGACATTGTATGAAACGATCGTAAAGTTGATCCACAACAGTTATGCAGGTTATGTAAATTACAACTTTCACACCGTACGGAGAAATCACGTTGTTCGGGTTCAACGTTTAACTTTAATTTCTGACGGTTTCAGCGTCTTCGACATTACGCTTTTCTTGTTTCCTACACGAAAATAGTTCCTGTTGTTATTTCGAGTCAACAACTAAAAATAGAACGTTTGATTTCATTAAAACTTTCTGACGAACTTTGTACTTAAATGTACTTAGAACGTAATGGCTGATAATAACCATTCCAGAAGTTTTATAGAGAGAACCAAAGGTATTTCTTTGTAAATAATGCCATACAACATTTAATTATTAAATTTATAATTTACTATCGTGATCTATAAATAAGAATTTTTTAAATGTTTATAAAAATTGAATTATATTATATTATTAATCTATATGTAAACTATAAAAACGAATAAAAATTTTATCTTGTACTTGAAAACATTAAAACGGGTTTTAATTTTTTTATTATAATAATATGACGAAAGAATTGAGTTAAAATTTGCAATTAACATTTGTGAATTAACTTATTAAAGAGTCTATCAACAACAATAAGTGCAACTAAAAATTTATTCAAGTTCATCATAATTATCAAAATTGTTTTTTAAAAATTTGGGCAATTTCAGCTGAAACCTTATCTATGTTGTTACAATGATTAAAGTAAGATTTCAGTACGTTTTAATTGTTTCAGGTGAACTTTTTGACACTAATCTAAACTTTTATTTGTTAATTTTTTTATATTTTTAATTACTATATTAGTTATAATTATTTTATAACGATTTATGATTACTTTTCAAATGAACAATAACATTTGTGGTCTGGAAAATTAAATTATTAATTAATAACTATTTTAATTTTAAATTAACTGAAATTAAATATTTAATTAATATTGTGATTAAATATTTATTCAAGTTTTACATAATAATAAAAATGATTTAAAAAAAATTGGAAATTTCAGCTGACGTAAATTTAAAGAAATTTATTATATATCAGATTATTATCAAAATTTATTTAACAAATAAACAAAAACATTTAAGTTAATATTACCAATTAATATTTGTGGTCTGAAATATTAAATTTGTTAAAAAAATTATCATCAACTATTATAATTTAAATTAACTGAAATTATATAATTAATTAATATTCTGATTAAATATTTATTTAAGTTTTACATAATAATCAAAATTATTAAAAAATAAATTGGAAATTTCAGTTGACTTAAATTTAAAGAAATTTATTATTTATCAAATAAACAATAACTTTTAAGTTAATATTACCAATTAACAATTGTGGTATGAAAAAAAAATTAAACTTGTTAAAAGAATTATCAATAACTATTTTAATTTAAATTAACTTAAATTAAATAATTAATTAATTATTAAAAATTAATTAATTATTAAAATTATTATAAAAAATTGGAAATTTAAGCTGAAATTTAAAGACATTTATTCTTAATTTCTTTTACAATTCTTAGAGTTCTTCAGTAATATTCCAATACATTATTTTTGTTTAGATTGAGATACATTACTGAAAACTTTTATTTATAATTTTGTTAAAATTTTGATTTAATAAATTGAAAATATTCTTTATTTTCTGAAAAATGCAATTATTTGTTAGGAATTAACAAAATATTTAAATCTGTAATTACATTTTCCATTGAAGATAACAAAAAAGTGATTAAAAACGATTTTATTTTTTGTGAAACATGATCAGTTTTTAATTGACGTATAAACTGTAAAAATGAATGAACGATTTATTTAATAATTGAAAAATAATCACGTAAAAACGAGTTTAAATTTTTTAATTGCGATTTATGAGTGTTTATCAAATGAAAATTCATATTTGAATTAAAATTGGGCTGAAAAGTTAAACTTATTAAAAGTCAGTCAACAATATCCAATTAGACCGAGTTGAAATTTCGTATTATGTATATAATTTGTATGTATATTTTCTAGTTTACATCGGTTAAATTTCGTTAAACTGCCACTAAAAAAATTAATTAATCTATTCTAAATTTTAGAAATTAATTAAAAACATAATTAAAAAATTTATTTCTGTTTTACATAATAATGAATTCTTCTTATTTTGTTTCAGGTGAGCCTTTTTTGGACCATCAAACATTGGGTAAATAAATTAGTTATTGAATTGATAAATAATTTTGAACCATTGGACAAAATTATGATAAACATGTGCCACAATGTAAAAGTTTGTTTACACGGAAATTGTGCATAGAAATATTATAAATAAAATAACACAATACACAATACAAAATGCACAAACGATGCGATATTTTAAGAACAGGTGTACGTTTTATTTTCGTATCGTAATAGTTGAGCTATTTTAAGAAGCTAAATTTAGATGCGTGACCTCTTACTGAGAAACATTGAATCCGTTTGTTTTGCCTGGAATTTAATGTCCACATTTTTTACCACTTCTTTTTCGGTTACAACCGTAAAACTCACTTATTCCCTTACCCTTAATCATTAATTACAAGTTTCGAGGCATGAAAATTAACGTTTACGTGCTACGAAGAAAAAAAGTGGTCGGTGAGAAATTTTAAAAATAGCCTTAATTAATCGACACTCCATTGTGATTAATAATGCATGGAAAAGTTCAATGCCAGACACTGAATCCGTAATTAATCCAAGAACGCGATCAATTTTTTTGTGCACCATGCGAAGTGGCATTTCGATATAATCGAGAACGGGACGATTAAAAATTATTTGTGCACTTTATCTAAAGATAAACAAAACAAATCTTGCATAACGTAAACAATAGATAACCTATCGCAACCTCCTGCTTTATTTTCATTCATCTTGTCCGTCGGGGATTTTAAACCTGTTGATTTTGTGCTTCATAAACTTATTATGTGCAGATAAAAATATATCAATTTGTAATTTAAATAATATATTAACAAAAGTGGTGGCAGATTTAATGGAAATTTAATATGGACAATCTAAATACGTTTAATAATGGGTTTATTAATTTTTATATTAACACACTATAGGCGGGCAGCAAAATAGACCAAACTAAGTTGTTGAATTATAACAAAAATTAAGAGATAATTTTTTCAGTTCCGTATGTAAACCAACAGAGTAAAATTATTTCAACCCGCTTTTAAAGTAAGTGCATTCAAAAAGGTAAAAATTACCCGGTTCACTAACAATCAACAGTTCTCTAGACGGGTATTTTTACCCGACCCACTTATAGTGTGTTAATATAAGGTTTTTCAAACATGAACAGAATCAAATAAAATATATAAAATTTACTTTTCATTATTTATTTTAAAATGTTTGATAAATTTAAAAAAATATTAATTTTTTATCAATTTAACAGACATATCTGAGTATTAAACTATAAAGAAATTCTTAATTAAAAAAAAAGTTTTTTAAAAAATAATTTAAAAATAAATCAACAATTTTTATGTATAAAATATATTATTTTAAAAAATTTAGAAATGGAGTATTAAAAAAATCTGAAGTATAAATAATATTATTAAGTTAATTAATTTAATTAAATATTTTAATATGTATATTTTTAATTTAATTACACATTCCCAAATTTTTTACAAGGTGTTTGTTATTTACATTTAATTTTATACATTTTGAAACATCAATAATTTTGTTATTTTTGAGGAAACACTGTATATTTTTATATTTTTGAATCCAACATGTAATTGTAAATAAAATGGGTATACCATGTTCTATACCTAAACCTAATAGTTCTTTTTTTCAAAATATTTTGATAAATTGATAATCAAATTTAAATGTCTGTAAAGCCACCAATTTTGATGACGAAAAGTTCATTTTATTCATACACATTAACCAAGGATTATCCTGTAAGTAGCCATTATTAGTACTCTCAAATTTTATACATTATTCACATTAAATTATTGTTATATGTAGCATTAAATACCATCTAAAATGGAGTCATAGATATTATAAAAAATGGAATTTTTTAAAATTTTTACCACCCTGTATCTTAAAATTTAACACTTATAGGACATATATTCACTTGAAGTTTTATTCTTAAAATATACCCATAATTGCTCTTGTAAATATTTTATGTTGTTTATTAAAATGAAATTAATAATTGTTACAAAATTTGAATAAATAATTTATAAACTTCTTGTTTATATTTAAATTAAAATTGGAGTTATTTAATATCTTTTCCTCATTTAATTTAATATTTAGTAAGTAAATTTTTAAATATATAAATAAATAATATCCAAATTATTACTAATTTTATGAAAAATTTAATTCCAACTCACTTCGAAGGTGGGAATATATGGTACTTGTCAGATGTGAAAGCTTTTACTTGGTAATTTTCTAAAAATAAACAAACAAGCTCTATTTCGAGGACTTCCATATTTTTATAAGTGGTTATTAAAACCAAGGATCAGTTTTGGAGAAGGTCGAGAACATTTGGTTTGTGTTTTATTCATAAATCCACAACAAACATTAGTTTTAATTGCTTCTCAAGATAAAAACTGGGACATGAATTAAGCAAAATTTATGATTAAAGTTATGGCAATTAACCGGCATTCAGATCGCGTCGGATCCGCGTTGCGTTTTGCACAAACAAGCAGCCGCCCGCGTGGCGTGTGGCGGCCGGAGTGGCGGTAGCGGCGGGGAGCGGCGGGGCCTGGGAAAGACATGATATACGCCAACCGGGAATCGATCGGCGGTTCCACCCCCGTTTCCCGGTTGCACGGGTGCAACAACGCCTGTCGCCGTAATTCCCCGGAATATTTCTTCTTGTCCGCCCGATAAATGTTGGGGTCGGTTTATTGGCGTTCGTTCGCGAAACGGCTTTTTATACGCGGGACGGGATGAGCGGCGATCATTCCGATCTGATTTCCCTCGAGTTTCTTGTTTTACTTTTCCGACTGCCGGCTCGGCTTAATCAACAGGTTTCGAGGGGGTCGGTCAATTAAAATAAAATTACGATATTGGTAAAAACACGGTGCTGTTTACAGCATTGGCGGAAAGTTGAGGAACTTGTTTAGAATTCTAATAATTTTTGTCCTGGTTATTATGTTCAAAAAATGTATATTGGAAATTACTTCTCATAAATTTAACAGTTACATAATTAAACAATAAAAAATAATAAAGAATTTAATTTTACTTATGATTATTTGTTTTGGGCTGGTAAAAAATAGAGCAACTTATGCTATTTAAAGTTTTATGACTACAAATAATTTCTAATTAGTATTTTAATTAATTCTACACTAATTGTAAAATTCACATTATTATGAATAACTTCCAAACACCTTTTTAATGGAAAGCAACAGATGGTCAATAATATTTGTATTCATATTTTGCCAGGACACTTGCAGAACTGTAAATAAACCTTGATGATAAGTTTTCAATGGAGTTTAAATCGGGAAATTGACATGGCCAGTTCATAACATTAATGTTTTCTCTTAAGTCACCGCTTCAGATATTTTGAAGTGTACTTCGGGTCATTATCTTGTTGAAAATAAAGTTTTAGTGGCACATTGTTATCTGAATAGACATCATGTTGTTCTTCAATATTTTTTTTATACATAAAATGATTCATGATATCCTCTATCAAAAAAGGGGGACTCATTCCAAATCCGAAAAGCAGCCCCATTACCGACCTGTCACCGTGTTTAACAGTGAGTATGGTAAACTTTGGGTTAAACTTTTCATGAATAGGTCGCTTTAAACATAAAATCTCATCACTAACCAGATTAAACTTGATTTCATCACTCCAGATCGCACGTTTCCAATAATTTAAAGTCCAGTTTAAAAGAGATCTGGTAAGCTCAATTTTGGCTCACCTGTCCTTCTATGATAGTGATGGTTTTTTAGTTTGGCTCAGGGTAGGATATTTTTTGAAGTGGAATAAAATTTGTTTTTCTTGAAATCTATTGTTTTTTCTTAGTCTTCCAGTTTTATTTTTTTGTTCTACATCTCCAAATCTTGAAAATGTAATAAATGTTGTAAAACACGCGTTATAATGAACCAATATTGATTTTTCTCTCATGGAATTGAAAGAAAGATTATTTTTAATACAAGAAATATTCATTAATATGTTTGTATAGAGTGTGTTCATAATTGATGTAAATTATATTAGATTTATATGTACAATTTTATATATTAGAGTTGCTCTATTTTCTGCCAATACTGTAACATGTAGAAATGTTGGATAAAAATTTAAACAAACGGAGGAAGTCGCCGGAATAAACAGTGAGCTCGGAGAAGTGGGTTATTGGTTAAACTTTCATGTTACTAAAATAGAACGAAGTCTCTTTGCTTTGACTTGGTTACGCCGCAACGTGCAACGTGCATCATTTACACTAAATCCCCACAATCACGCACCACATCAGATGTTACTCAGTTCATCGTTTCTTTTCACTCGAACAAAAATTGACGCAGCACAACCTTGTAAAAACAAAAAAGTGTGATTCATAGGAAAAATATGCGACGAAGTGACCACTAATCGAAAGGAAAATAATTGTAATTAAAGAGCGGACCGCACCGAGAAGGGAGAGAAAACGCTTAATAAGCGATGACGCGCGACCCACGCGGACGTGCCCCCGAAAATTCACGTCGTCCGCCCATAATTTGATATTGTTTCCGTCCTCGTCACAAATACGGCTCGTTTCGTCTCGCGGACTTGCACGAATTACACGGCTGTCAACCCTCTCTGGAAAAAATTCATGACGGCTCGTTTCGCCGCCAGTAATCGAATTCGTTGCGCCCTTTAAAAATGACTGCTTTCTGTTTTTTTATTGGCTGCCGCAATGTGCTTTTGAAAGTTGGCAAGCGTTTCTTTAATTTGTGCATTCATAAATATTATCTATCTCATAATTCTACATATAAATTTCAATTTGTTGAAAATCAATCAATAAATAGTAAAGTTGTAACTACTCTCGTCTGGCTATTTTTTTTTTTTTTCTTCTTCGAATAGAACAAAATCTCGACCTCAAATCTAACTACGTTAGCCATAAAGTTGAAATGTGCCAAACTCCTCAGTTCCATCTTTTTATTCAGTATATTTTTAAAATGGAAACAGTCATTTTACTATTTTAAAAATTTTATTAAAAACTATTTTACTTGTTAAAATTAAAATTCCTAACAAAAATGACTCCACTTCCATTTCTTAATATTTTAATAATTTTACAGATTAATTTTGGACGAAAAATTTTGGAATATTATATATATAAATATATATATTCCAAAATTATATATATTATTATATAAAATATTATATATTATATAAAATATTTTTAATAATGGTACATTGTAGTAAATCATTTTTTTAATAGTAATATTTGAAACTCTATTCAAATTGAAATCATTTTATAAATTAATAATAAATACAATATAATAACTGATGGAAACAAATTTTTATGTAAATTTTATATAAAATTAAATCAGGATGTTCCTAATATTTTTGAGAGAAATATCAGATTATTATTTTGATCTCCTAATATTTGATATTATATAATATTAAATTGACTTAAAAGTTATTATTTATTCCACTTCTATTTCTCAATTTTTTAATAATTTTACAGATTTATATTGGACGAAAAATTTTGGAAATTAAACCAGACATTAAAATTTAATATAAATAAAATATTTTTAATATTGGTACATTTTTAATAAAACAATTTTTTAATAGTAATATTCAAAACTTTTATTTTACATTGTTAGTTTATGTATTTTTAAAAAGTTGAATATATAAATAATTTACATTAATATTTAAATCATTCACATTAATATAAAAGTAAATTGTTTTGTAAACTATTTTATATTCCATTGTTTTTTAATTTCTTAATAATTACACAGATTAAAAAAAAATTAATGAACCATTTACATATTTATAATATTTTTAACAAAGATAAATTTTTATTAGGACGATTTTGAATATTTTAATTAAATTTGCTGGTTTACGCATTTACATTGATTCCAAATTAAACTCTCACGTAAATCTTTATTCCATTCTGTTTTTAATTTTTTTATAAATTTGAGATATTAATAACAAATAAAATATACTTAATCATTCATTAGAAAAAAATATTGCTACTAAAAATTAAATATAAATTGTACTATGAAATACTTTTTTAAAATAATTTTTTAAATATTTTTAACAAAAAAAAAAAATGAAATTGTTATTTTAATATGCTAATTCAGGCATTTTTGAAGCACATACAACTTTCAACTACATATTTATATTAACATAAAATTAAATTGTATTTCAAATCATTATTTATATCATTATTTCTTAATATTCTAATAATTTAACATATTAATTAATAATGGACAAAAATTTTTAGAAATTAAACCAAAAAAGTCAAATTTAATAACCAATTATAAGGAACAAATTTGTTATATAATTTAATATAAAAAAATATTTTTAATAATAATTTTTAGTAAAACGGTTTAAAAGAAGTATTTACATTAATATAAAAGTAAATTGTTTTGTAAACCATTATTTATTCTGTTGTGTTTTAATTTTTTAATAATTGCACATATTAATAATAAATAAAATTTAATCAACCAGTTATTTTAATAATAAAATTTATAAAATATAATTCTTGAAATAAAAATATAATTAACGAGAAATAAAATTTGTACAAAAATATATATTTTTAATTTGTTTATTAATGATTGTTTTCTTTAATATTAACTTCTCTTAATTTATTTCGCTAGGTAATATTGTGTTGTAAACTGTTGTTTTTTGAATAATGTTTTTTAATTTTGAAACGTATTTCACGGATTCATAGTTCCAGCATCGCATAATTAATTAATCAAGAGCCATGGGTAAATTCAGTCGAAAAACCGCCGCCCGAGTGAATAAACAGAATGGCACAAATTCAAAACAGAATTTAATAACCGAACGTCCGCAGCATTGGCGAAACCGAAATTCCAATTAACGCATCGGGCGGGTGTGTGTGATTGTGAAAAAATCAATATCTAATACATGTATCTGATCGGTGGGAAACGTGTGTGCATGGCAATGAAGTGTACAAGTGACTCATAATTGATGCTGCACCGCACGGCGGGAGAGACGGTGAATCGGCGGATCGGCGGATCGGTGGATCGGTGTGTATGTTGATGTTTGTCTCCTGCGGAGTTCGGAGTTCGGAGTCGTGTTCGGACGCCCGCGCCGCTGTTGCCACGACTTCTCCGCTCGTTCGTGTTCGCGTTCGCGTTCAAGCGGACAAAGACAATGCGACGTCATCTCCGAATTTTACCGTCGTTTATTGCTTGTGTAAGTTGCGACAGACGGAAGCTACTGCTTTCTGTCCTTTGATTCTAATTGGTTTTTTTATGCTTACAAATGATTTTATCAAATTGATAAATAATCTAAAATAAATATTGGTTAGTGATTGTGTGTACTTAATCTATAGATTGTGTAAAAACTAATGATAATAAATTTTTATTGTTCTTACAAATCAATTACGTGTATTTAATAACATATTTACTGAAGTGTCCTATTAAGTATAAAATTGTTATTTTTATTGTAAGTAATTTTAAGATTAATAAAATAAATTACATATATTAATAACAACAACATTAATATTCCATAAAAAATCTTCTGGAAATTTGATATTTTTCTATCAACTTTATGTCAACCCTAATTTATGTAAAAATTATAAATACTGAATGTATTTGTTTTTCACATGAATTTTTAACATTTTTAGAATATTAAAAAAAAAAAAATAATGAACTTTTATTTGTAAAAAAATTGTTTCTGTTTTTACAAATCATTTATAATTAAAACATCTAAAATTAAAAAAAAAAAAAACATAATTGTCACCAATGAATTAATCAGAGAATATCAAAGCATTTATTTGAATGTATTAGAAGAGTTTTTTTTAATAGCAAAATCTTCAAAAACTAGTATTATTTCATGCTGTCAAAAACTTGGTTCATAATTTAATAAATTTTTATGTTATATATTTATTCACAATACAACTATTATAATTAAAACATCTAAAAATTTTATTTAAAAATATTTATTTATAATTGTGAACCTCTATTGTTAATAGTTTTATACGAAATTGTTAAATACTGTTGTTATTACCAATAAATTAATTCAAAAATGTTAAAATATTCATTTGAATTTATTAGAAAAGTATTTTTAATGGCAGAATCTTCAAAAATCAGGATTATTCCAAAGAATTTGTAAAAATTAATTTTTTAGCTTTACAAATAATAAATTTTTATATTATATATTTATACACAATACAACAATTATAATAAAAATATCTAAAAATTTTGTTTGAAAATATATTTATAATTGTGAAACAACCTCTACTGTTAAGAGTCTTACAAGAAATTGTTAAATAAATACTATTGGATTACACCAATAAAGTATGTTAAAATATTCATTTGAATTTATTAGAAAAGTATTTTTTAATAACTGAATCTTCAAAAAACAGGTTTATTTGTTTAAATTTGTAAAAAATAACTTTTTAGCTTTGCTGCTGCTTTATATTATATTTGTTAAATAGTAAAACAATATCTTGAACTTGGCAATATTGTATTATACATATGTAGGTATGAAAAAAAAAAACGTTATCGCAAAACTAATAATTTAAATCACATAACATTATTGCATGCTTTCGGATTGTGTGCGCATTGTTTTTACAGTATTCTGTTAAATCAGAGTTCAATAAACCTCTCCGTTGTAATAATTAACTTGTGTAACCATCTCAATCACAGTTTTATTGAAAACCTAATTATAATGTTTAATTTTTCGAATGTGAGACGTCCGTCATTTGCATTGCAAATGCGCTTAAATAATTGCGACCTGATTAACATAAATTATTATATTCCTCCGTTGTGTCCGGAATTTGAACACGAAATTTATTTGTTTGGAGTTTGTTGTAAATTTAAGGAGTGCAAATGATCCGAAACAAATAACCGTAAAACGAGCCGGCACGATAATAATAAGAGATGATCCCTTATCGGGAAAGTGTGCCATTAAAAAAATCACCCCACATTCGGGCCGACGTCGTTATTAAAAGGAACGGCGCTGTAAATTTGTGTACGTCGCGTCCGCCCGTTCCGTACCGACGACCATCCCCATCCAATTTTGGGGCTGATCTCTCGTCTCTTCCTTGCTTCGGACCGGCGGTTCAGTGTACGCGCGGTCGAGAACCCTCTCGTTCGTTGCTCTCTCCCAACCCTTTTTGTCACGATTAATAAATCCCGCCTCATTTATTTATTTAACGTGTCGTTCGATCTTTGTTCTTTCGTGATGACAAATGTCGAGACGTACCATTAATTAAAAAATGATTGTTCGAAGCCATTAAAATGTTTTCCCCGACTACAACAACAACAAGATGCCGAATGAGGAGGAGGCTTCCTCGAGCGGGGGCGTATTTTGTTACCGTAATTAACTGTACGGGGAATCCCACAATAGTTGTTGTACTACTAATTGTCGTGTTAGTTTGAAACTGAAATTTGATTCAAAAGCTGGTGTTGGTGATTTTATTCTAGAATTACTCGCAATCTATTCGGGGAATTACAGAAATTCTAGGCATAGTTCTTATTAATTTTACTGCATTCATTAATTGACTCACTTTATTTTTTTGTTAAAACAAAACATGATACTGTCATAAACTGTGATTTTGCTATCGTAAATATGTATATTGAAAAATTTCTAATAATTTAGAGTATTAATTTTATTTATGATTAATCTATAATTTTATTTATAGATATTTATTTACTGATATTTACTGTTATTTAAATTATAATATCATTATTTTTGACATATATATTATATATTTGTTTTAAATGTATTATATTTTATTGATATACAGTGGTGTCCAAGGAATTAGCAAAATCGATAAATAAGAAGTAATAAGTTTTTTCCAATCAATTTTAATTGTACAATTATAGATATTTATTTACTGAAAGTCGTTTAAATTGTAATAACATTATTAAGTTTTTAACATACTACAATATTTTTTTAAATGTATTGATATTGATATTGTATTTTTTAATATACAGTAGTGCCCAAAAAATTAGCACACATTACAATTTAATACGATTTAAAAATGTACATATCTAATTAAAAGCCGTAAAAGAATGTTATATTTTATTTAAAATAATTACACAATTTCTTTCTAAAATTATTCATTTTCTATTTAAATTAAATTTTAAACAAAATAAATGCGTAATGTTCGCAGAAATATCACACATTATACCATACCATATTATACCATACCATATGATACTATACTATACCATAAACTATATTATATTTTTTTAATTAAATCGATGTCTGATTCTTCTACTGATACTGCTTGAGTCATTTTATTAATTTTTTATTTGTCTAAAATGCAAGCAAGGATTTCGTTTACTACATTTTCGATTAAGTGTGTGGATTCATGTTTTTTAATAACATTGTAAACTATTTTTCGGGAACACCTTAACTTTTTAGCAATGACATCAATATTTGGACCTTGATGTTAATTATTATTTCTATCTTCTTTGGTGAACAATGTTTCACAATGAACACAGAAAGTGAGGTATTCTTGCTATTAAGTGTATTGTTAAAAAGTGGCACAAAATGTAAATATATTTGAATGAGTTGTTAAGATTAGTATATATTTTTTATACTGACTGGACAAATTTCTTCATGAAATATCTTAGAAAACGATTAGTTTTATATTTTGTTCTATTTATGTGGCTACCACTATACTTTCTATAGAAGATAATACTAATTAAAAGTTGTAGCACATTTATTTCTGAAACTTTCACTATTCGAGAATAAGTTGATTTAATGGAAATTTATAGGGTCTCACGAAGGAGATTCGAAGAAGCAGAATCGTAATTCCGAAAGGAAGCTAATAATAAAACGGTCAGGTGGGCGTGAAAATATAAATAAACCGGCTGCATCTATGAATGCACGGGCAAAAAATCCCCGGCGAGATGTTTTCGTCCGTAAC
Organism: Aethina tumida; assembly: GCF_024364675.1. Taxonomy (NCBI): domain Eukaryota; kingdom Metazoa; phylum Arthropoda; class Insecta; order Coleoptera; family Nitidulidae; genus Aethina; species Aethina tumida. The sequence continues at coordinate 9,638,267 of NC_065437.1, read as the reverse complement.
GTTGAAATATGCGCCGGATCGCGCCTCGCCAGCCAATTAACCTTGCCGATTATTTTTTCCACTCGCACTCTTCGAACCGGGGGAATATAAGAAACGTTACGTGTTAATGTCGGACAAATGTGAGTAATTAGCGGGATAAAAAAGAGAATGAACAGAACGGACGGCGAGTGAGATTTGCACACGAAGCTCCGCGAAGCAACGGTTTCCCACAACGTGGTGCGGACTGCGGACTGCGGAGGCACTTGTTCGGTTCGGGCGGTCGGACGGTCGGACGGCGCTGTTGCCTATATTCATCGTTTACATCCTCATAATGACATATTAACCCATATACACGTATACCGACGGCGATAACAGGAGCCGGAATTAATTATGTGACGTGCGCTTTCTTTCTTTCTTTCCTTCTTTCTCTCTGTATGTTGCTTTAGTGTTCAAAATAAATTCACTGTTATTTTTAAATGTCATCGATATAACAACTGTAAAACGTTTCAAAAACGCGCTGTATCTATAATTGTTCGGGTTTATCGGTGGACGTTTGTTGGAATTGTTTCCTGACGTTTCACTAGCACGAGTATTTAGGGTGTTCCATGTTGTTCAAAATAAATCAAAAATGTAGCTCATGTAATTTATAATAGGTAAACAATTTCAAATCAATATCTTTTTCCATTCTCCATAAACATAACGAACAATTAAGTTGTAATCACCCTGTAAATAATCAATTTTATTTTATTCAGTGTATTCCCATTTTTCAGGTTGTTTACATCAAAACAGAAGTATAAGTTTGTTGACAATGTTACATCTGCAAAATGAAAGATCTAAAAATGATATTATTGTTTGGTAAATCTGAACATAAATCCCACTTAATGCGAACGGTTTTTGGGTGATTCACGTTTTATTTCGTCCCGAACAACACGTTCCGTTTATTTAGACTCGGCCTCTCTTTAAATTTATGACAGACCTAGGTCAGTGTGTTTATTTATCCCCGATAAATAAGCAGCCTGCGGCGTTTCATATAATAGTGGTTAATAGTTTTCTGCATCAAAAAACAATTCATTCAAAACAATCCGAACGGCAACACAAATTAATGCTTTTGTGGGGGGCACAAATTAATTTCCCATTTACAGAGGATTTTTACAAACAGAATTTCGACAGTTTATTTATTGATTGACATTGCACAATTAGTTTGTAGTCTCAAACGTGATGAAAATATATTAATTAGTCGCAAAATAAAATTTATAAAACTCCTCTTTTTAAATAAACGCCCAGTCTGCGAAAATCCACTGACCTATGTCAATTTATTTGTTTATACAAGATAAAATTACTGATTTAAATAATTCTTTTATTTGTGTTAACGCAATGTTGGTTGTTTTGACATAGAAAACGTGGAAACGTTTTAATATTAATTAAATAAAGAATTCCATGAATGACTAAACTATGAAAACAAATCGTAAATTATTTTTCAGCTGACACCAAAACTAACCAGCTAAATCCAAATATATGTTGGCAAAGTTTATAAATGATTTTAAAATTAAAATTCTCTACAAACTTAATTTGTTTGTTTAGCGAGTTGACAAGGGATTTAGTGGAATTAATTGAAATTTGAAAATTTTTAAAATTGATTGATTTTTAATACTGACATTAAAGAGATATTTCAATTCTTAAAAAATAATATTGCAAATAAAAAAAGGTAATAATTTATTCAGTTTTTACAATTACAACTAAATAATTAAAAAATATAATATATACATTAGATTTCTATTTTAATAAATTTTAATGCAAATGAAATTCTGGTAAATAAATTTTATATAGTGTTTACAAAATTTGGGAGGAACATTTGTTTATTATATAATTATTTATATAAGATAATGAGAATTATTAAAAGAAACAGAATTAAAAAATGTATAAATTTTTACTAAAAACAGTTAATAATTTTATATTTATATCTTAATAATTTTTTTAAATACAATTTTTAGGTGAAAAAAGTTCCAGTTTATATAAAGTTTATAAAATCTGCAAATAATATTGATACATTTTTATGAGATAAGATAGATACAATTATAATTAGAATTATTAAAATAAACAGAATAATAAATAAAATTAATTTAATATATATTTTCTTAAAAATTTTATTTTTTATGTTAAATTTTGGTAAATAAATTTTATATTTTTCCTATAAAATAATTATAATTAAAATTATAAAGAATTCTGTTGTTTTTAATAAAAAACTACGTTAGTTTTTTCTTACAAATTATATAAATTTTAAGTTTAATTGTTCAGTAAAATTAGAATTTTAACTAAAATCAGTTAAATAATTTTATATTTCTGGTTTTTTATAATTTATAAAATTAAAAAAAAAAAAATATTTTGATCAATTTTAGATGAAAAATAAGTGTTTTACAAAAAAATTAAGTTTTTATGAGATAAAACACTAATATTATTATTTATTAAAAAAAGAAAAATTAATTTCATATATTGTTTCCTTAAAAACATTAATTTTTATATAAAATTTTGGTATATTTTTATATAAAAATTATAACCACAATTATTAAAAATTCACGAGTAAAATTATATATATATATATATATATATATATATATATATATATATATATTTATAAATTTTGAAAAATAAAACATTTGTTAAAATTTTGTGAGATAGAAAAACAATTAAAATTAGAATTATTCAAAAGAATAGAATATAAAATTAATTTTATATATTTTTCCTTATAAATTTTGTATCAAATATCAAGATTTTTTTTTGATAGTGTTATTATAGAGTAAAATGAGAAATCGGTTCAATAATCTAATATTTTTATACAAAATTTTGGTATGTAACTAACTGTAAACAAAATTATTAGAACTTCACTTCATGAATTTTCACTAATTTTATTCTTCTATTCCAGTAAATTTTTAAAAAGAAATTATGAAATTATTTTTTTATATTTTTTTTATAAATTTTATATCATATATCAAGATTTTTTTAATTATTATCGAGTAAAATGAGAAAAATATTAATTTTATCTAAAATCAGTTTAATAATTTTATATTTTTGTTTTTGATATAATGTTTATAATTTTAATAAAGAGAATTATTTAAAAAGAAGCAGAATAAAAAATTAATTTCATATATTTTTTCCTTAAAAATATCATTTTTTATATAAAATTTTGATATTTGTTAAGTTTTTATAAGATAAAATAAAACAATTATATATAGAATAATTATTAAATAAATGATTTGAACTTACATAATACAGAATTTGAATAACAAATATGACCACAAACTTCGTACTTGCCATTACTATTATATTTATGACTAGCAATAAAAAATATATCTTATTGTAATAAAATGAGTACTTCTACATTTTTAACACGACATAACCATAATAAAAATGATAGAAAATACATTTAAGTATTTTAATCTATAACATTGTTCAGGTCGAATAGACGACAGGGTTTGAGTAATAGTGTCGAACGTCGGTCGCACACACTTTACGCAACGCACCAGATGAGAGGAGAGATAAAAGGGGCGCCTTCCCCGACCTCACGGACGGTGGTAAAACGGTCGGGCCCGGTCGGCGGGACAACTGCGGGGCACCGACTGTGCACTGCACACATAATGGGACGTTGAACTTTCCGACGGGGGATTTGCCACGGTTTTCGAAAAATCTTTCTACCTACTCTCCGGTTAATGGGTCTGCGACCGGGACCTGACATAAATAATCCGGACATCGACGTTTCGATCATTTTTATCGCCGTACTCTTTTATGCGTTCTCTAATTTGAGCCGTCGCTCGTCGGAATCGGCGATCGTTGGCAACGCCGTCCACGTACGGCCTTGGCGGATTTAATCTCGCAGCCCACTGACATTTTACCGAGTTGTTTTCACTTCGGGACGCCTGGATTTTCTCGAAACGATACATTTGTTTGCGGCGCAGCCGAAAATCGAACAGTTTCTTCTTACGCTACTTGCTCAGCATGTGGCATACTTACGGTGAACTTGAGATTCCGGTTTTCTAACTGACTAACTGATGCAATGCATACGGCCAAATCGTTTTTAATTTCGATCGTCTTGAAACAAATCTCGTGTAGGTAGATAAAATCTTTGCGATTTACATATTTATGAATCTTCATTCACTTTTTTTTTTTCGTTTTTATTATTCACAAATTTTTAAACAAACTTTAAACATGAAAATTTTACAAATTATGGATTTAATATTGTAATGTTGATATGTCACAATATAATTATAAAAAAGCTGAATTTCATCAAGCCATTTACAGTATAATTTTGTTTGATTCGAAATATATGAATGAAAAGTTTCTATCTTGTTTATTTTATACAAAATTTATTGTAAATTAATGTAATATTATATATATGAAAATTATTTTACAAATAAAATCACCAACTTCTAAATACAATTTTTATTAAAATCATTTAATAATTTTATATTTCTATTACAATAAATTTATACGTAAAAAATAAGCTTTATACAAAATAATTTGCAAAATAAAATAATAGAATGTAAAATTAATTTTATATATTTTTCCTTATAAATTTTATATCAAATATCAAGATTTTTTTAATATCAAGTAAAATGATAAAAATATTAATTTTATTTAACAATTATAATGAAGATTATTAAAAAGAATTTAAAAAATTTAATTTCATATATTTTTTATTTTTAATATAATTTATATCAGCATTTTTTTGATACTATTATTTCTCAGTAAAATTAACAGATTACAAATTTTATTAAATTCAGTTAATAATTTTATTTTTCTATTTTAATAATTTTTTTAAGTGAAAAATAATGCATATTTTTGTTTTTTTTTTATATGATGTTTGAGAATAAGAATTATTAAAAAAAAATTTCATATATTTTGAAACAAATATTTCTATCTTGTGAAGATTTTACAAATAATAAATTTGATATTGGTATGTTATATATCAAAGTATAATTAAAAAAAATCTGAAAATAAATATACATAATAAAGTTTATTATTATTTACAGGGTGTCTCAAGAATAAAGTAAAATATTTAACGGAATAATTTTTATATATTTTATTTAAAGTAATTACACTAAATTTTTTCTACTATTAGTTATTTTCTACCTAATTCAAAATAATTATTACTTAAATCTTAAACTAAATAAATATACAATCAATTTTAACGGTACAATTATAGATATTCATTTACAGAAAGTCATTTAAATTATAATAATTTTATTAATTTTACTACTTTTAGATAATAATTATAAAAAATATTAATATTTTTCTTTAAATATTAAAATTTTATTTAGTAAGAAGTTTTAAAAACAATGGAATTTAATATTTTTTTAATTAATCATTTAATTTTTTTCATGTATTTTAATATTTCAATTACAAAGCTTAAAAAATTTTAATTTATATATATTAAATTAATTTTACTGCTTTAATAATAAATAAATATTAATAATTTCCTTTAAATATTAGAGTTTTATTTAGTAAAACGTTAAAAAATAAAATTTGTTTTTAATTAATTAAAATTTCCTTCTGATATTTTAATATTTCAGTAAACAATTCAGTTACAAAAACTGAAAAATTGACCTTTTTAAATTAATTTTACTACTTTTAGATAATAATTATAAAAAACATTAATATTTTTCTTCAAATATTAAAATTTTATTTAGTAAAAAGTTTTAAAAACAATGAAATTTAATTTTTTCCCTCTATTTAATATTTCAGTAAACAATTCAGTTACAAAAATTGAAAAAAACATTTTAAATTAATTTTACTGCTTTTAAATAATACTAATATATTGTGATCCTATTCTAATGAACATAAGATACCCCAAAGTAAAAAGTGGGCCACGAAAAATTTGCGTTTTAAAAAGCAAGCGGTAGATGACCCACCCTGTAAAATGTAAAATGTAAAATGTAAAATTTAAACATAAACAAACATGTTTTATGAAAGTTTTAGAACCGTAATAAACATAATTTACATAATGTTGAACGGAAAGAGGAATTATGAAATACAAGTTCGAATATAATTAACCAATTTTCATGTATAATCATTTCGAATCAAATTCCCATTTTAATGAGTCGCATTTAGGCACGGCTAATTATTACAAACAACCATGGCGAAAATAAACCATTAATAAATAAATCTGATAAATCGTGTTATTGTTATCGCATTGCACAAATCAGATTATCCTCGTTACCATTATAAAATTATTAGTTGTCATTTTTTTTATTGTTGCAGGATAAAATCATTGAGTGAACGGTGGACCCTCGAAATTTCCCAATGACTTTATAAGGTAAGAACGAATTAATAATGACTAATTCATAATTAGGAGAACTTTGACAATAATTATAATTGGTCCTTCGAACGAACTCGAGTTCGAACGGGAAAACGGTTTAAGGGCAAACGCGAAGTGTAAAGTTTGCGGCCCGTAATTGCGGCAGCTTTCATAAGCTCCGATCGATCGGAACTGGTTTTTTCTGTTGCGCCATTATCTAGGACATTACAGCATTTGAACGCACCAAACTGAAAAACGATCAATTCTCTTCTGTGTTGCTAATTTGTTTTTGATTAACTTTTCTTTGGTTATTATACCTTATTAAAATTATTATAAAAGGCTTGAATAAATGTGGACAATATTGATGCAGGCATAAACATAAATAGCACATTCAAATACACTCAGAAATTAAAAAGTCTTGTTTAAATTAACGAGGAAACCTTTGTAAAATTGAGTTCTGAATAACAAAGGAAAATAATCTAAACCTTCATATTTTAAAAGTAGGACAAATTTTTATTAAAGAATGTCATCAAAATATGTTTGAGATTTGTTTTTGTTTTATATTAATACTCTGTTCCAAGGAACTAATTGATTGTTATTATATCTGTGTTATCTGAAATACGTATACACTCTTTGTATATTTGTTTAAAAATATATTCTTAATTATAATTATTGTAAAAAATATTAAAAAATATTTTTTTTACAAGAATTAAAAATTAACAAAATTTTATGTTTATAATAAATAAAAATTGAACTTAATTGGAGTATTCCCTTCTCTACTATTCATACTCTAAATCTGAGTATGAATTTCATTTTGGTGCATGTTCTTTCAAATTTCGAGTTGAAGACATTCCACAACCTCTAAGTTATTTGAAATGGTTAGGATGGTCCCTTAAACGTCTCCCAAGAATGTCCCAGATATTGGAAATGGACGTATAAGACACACCAAAAACCTTTCGGCTATTCTGCGGTAACTCCAATATTTTTCCCATGAACCAACAAAAAGAGTCATACAGTATTGGCAGAAGGTAGAGCAACTTTTCTAAAATTCAAATAATCTTTTGTCCTGGTTATTATGTTCAAAAAAATGTGTATTAAAAATTATGTATTTTTAAAATTGCTCATAATAATTGTAAATAGTTTTCGTTTGTTATTTAAATGGTTTCATTATTTATTTAATTTGTTTAGAGTAAAACAGAATTTAACGAATTAAAACCACATTTTTTAAATATCTAAAGATACGTACATATTAGTTTCAGTAAAGATTGCTTAATTATAATTTTTTTTTAAAACATATATGTATATTAATTTGTAAGGACTATTTAAATATTCCTTTAGGAACTGTAACTTCTCCTCCTCCTTCTTGCGATGTTAGAAAGGATAAAGGAGTAAAATTGTTTCCTGTTCTTTATTCCACGATAAAACTAATATTAACACCGAAAGCTAATTATTAAATGAAGAAATCAAAGCACCAAGGGAACGTTCCCATTTTTCGAGTGATTTTGTAGGTGGTAATAGGTGCGAGAGCGTGGCAATCTGGCAAAAACGGGCGACGAGGGACGAGCGACGAACGTCCAGCGTCCAATCGATGGCGGGCGGAGATCCTTGAAAACCGAACGATACACAACGAACTTGACCTTTTCGTCGGCAATTATGCGCGCACATACACGGCCGGTTGTTTATACAAATCTTAATTTAGCATGATTTACCATTCGATTCTGCATGGCTGCTTGTCGCTTACTTGCTGTTTGTTGCTTGCTGCTTACTGCTTACTGCTTGTTGATTGCTGACTGCACTTCGACGGCGGTGACGAGATTCGGTACGATTGTGAGGGCTTAACGCTTGTTTCCTTCTCTCTTAATTCTCTGTTCAAGGTTGAGTCATTAAATAATTCTTCCTCAAATTCTATTTTAATTATAAACTCCTTAATAATTCACTTTTTTAGCGTTTTGGTATTTATGAGTTGATTAAGTTCATTTTAAAAAGTGATTGTTTTTAAGTATTTTGTTTAGCATTGTACAGTTTACACAATGTTTCATAAAAATTAATGTAATTAATTAAAAGTCATTAATAGCTCATTCATCATTGATATTTTTTTATATACCACATTTACAGAATTGGCAAAAAGTAGAGCAACTTATGCTACTTAAAGTTTTATTACTACAAATAATTTGTGAGTAGTATTTTAATTAATTCTACACAAATATATAGTAAAATTCCCATTAATGTGAATAACTTCCAAACATCTTTTTTCATGGAAAGCAACGAATTGTCAATAATATTTGGATTCATATTTTGTCAGGCCTCTTGTAGAACCGTTAAAAAATCTTGCTAATTACTATACTTTTCGTGTGTTATTTTGTTGTTCACTATCTTTCATAAATTTTCAATGGAGTTTAGATAGGTAAATTGTCATGGCCAGTTCATAATATTAATTTTTTCCCTTAAAAGCCAGTGAGCTTCGGGTCATTTTCTTGTTGAAAATAAAGTTATGGTGGCATATTTATATCTGACTACGGTACCATGTTGTTCCTTAATATTTCTTTATACATAATACAATACAAGAGATGAGGACCCATTCCCAATCCAGAAAAGCGGCCCCATACCATTACCAACCTGTCGCCGTGTTTACCAGTGAGTATGGTAAACTTTGGGTTAAACTTTTCATGAATTGGTCACCTTACACATAAAATCCCATCATTGCTAACCAGATTAACCTTGATTTCATCCCTTCAGAACACTCGTTTCATTTAATGTGCAGTGTAAAAAGGACGACCTGGTAAATTCAACTCTGGCTCGTCTGTTCTTTTCTTATAGTGGTTTTTTTATGGTTGGCCATCTAGTATGAAGACCCCCTTGTATTTATCTCTTACAGTTCTTGAAGAAACATTAATTCCAAGTTGTGACTCAAGTAGACCTTTTATTTTGGTGGAACTCAGGAAAGGATCTTTTTTCGACGTTACCAAATATTGAATATTTCTACGAGACATTATATTAACTCAGTATACTTTGGTATATACTGTAAAATTAAAAATTATTGTGGATTTTGTAGAGATTAGTGACATTTAATAAAAAGTCGTTCTACTTTTTGCCAGCTGAATATATTTTTTTTGTTTGGGGGACAAAGGGGGGAACGTTTAAAAACCCTTCTCCGGACACCGATCCGAAGATCATGATCATAGTGTTTACCATGTATGATAAATCATACATGGGGGAAAAGAACGTTTATTTGCATATACGGGCTATGCTGAACTAGAAGACGTGGGACTGACAAAGATGCCAGCCCCGTCAACTGAGTTCGGAAGAACAAGTTCAATCTGAGGAGGACCCGAGATCTTCCTGGGGATGGATTGGACTTGCAGGTGTTAGATCCGTTAGCTCCCCACTACCACTGGCTTCTGGAGCGGCACTGAGCCCCAGCCCCACGACAAGGTGGATCCATCTTGGGGCTGAACATTTAGTTTTTTTGATTTGTAACTAACAGAATTATTATTAATACAAGAAATGTTCACGACATATTCACATTGTATACAGTGTTTTCATAATTGGTATAAATTATATTAGATTTGAATATACAGTGCGGTAACAATTTATATATTTTCAAAGTTGCTCTACTTTCTGCCAATACTGTGGCCCCCTCGTTCACCAGACTGCAATCCAATTGAACACATATGTGACTGTCTTCAAAGAGAAATTTGACACTTGAAACCACCAACCTCAAAATTTAGAGGAAGTTGCTAATGCTCTTACAGAAGGATGGCCAGTTGTAAATGAAAAATTTACTTGCGTGATTTAGTCGCACTACTTTCTGCCAATACTGTATATATAATTTTTGTATACTCATACATACAGTCTTCTGATATAAACTAAAATCCGTTAATCAATTTACGTATTTTTTAATAATTGATTTAATTTATTAATAAATTAAAAAACATATTTTTAATAGAAAATTAAAGATGGTTATTAATTTTGTGAAGGTTTGTTTAAAATAAAACTCAATATGTTTTTACTAAAGAAATATTTAAATAAATCCTATAAGTTTTGAAACACTTCTAATTGTCTATTCTAAATATAGACGACAGTGAAAGTGTCTAGGGAACACCCAGAAAAATCGAATTAAATTAAAAAATAATAACTTATAAATTAGCATAATTATTATAAATAACATAATAATAAATTTTTGGATATTTGGTGAGTGTTATTATTTTAAATTTTGAAGTGATTGTAACAGCACTTTTCAACATATTTAATTAGTAAAAAACACTAGTTTTTATTAAATCATTATTTTTTCACATTGGTTTTTTTTGTTCTATTGCAATAATTTAAGAATATTTAGATGTTCCCATTTTGTGTAAAAAAAGAATTCCCTGTTTGAAAGTATAATTCTGTGCCTCTGGAGATTTAATCCACTTTTAGCTTTATTCAGTATTTCATTTAAATTAATTAATTTTGGTCAATTTGATTTGATTTATCGAATAATTAAAATGCTGTATTAGCTTTGTACTTGCTTAAGAAATTTGAATTGAACATAGAAACGTAAGAAATTTCCTCGGGACAAGGTCGTCCCACATGAGATGTTTAAGGCCGCACAATAATTATTTTCGTTGGTGATACACGTACAGCATGCACATGAAACAATGAAGTAATCCGTTCGGTCTATTACGAGCTCTCGACCGCCGTCGCCGTCATTACGGTGTTAGATATGAAACGAGGTTCGCAAGGCCATTTTACTCTACTTTGTGTTCAAACGACTACGACTACGACTACGACATTATTAATTCAGGCTGTTATCTGATGGCGATTAATAATTTCGTTCGGGAAAATATTTGTGTCGGACGGAGGAGGTGAACGCACCTGATGATTATCGGGGACTCGGGATCATAATTGAGGCGTTCTTATGACAGGAACCGCCGCCTTCCTGTATCGATTCGTGTTTTCTCTCGCCAGATTCGGAACAGATTGAGATATTGACTTGAAATTTGGCAGATGTATTCCAGTTAAGGAGACAGAAACCCCCGAGGGAATGGGGAGGTGGGGTGAAACGGGTGGACGTGTGTTATTCCCTCATTTTTCACCATTTTTTGAAGGGACAATCGGATTTATCATCGTTTTGTTCCCCGCTGAAATTGTCCAGATGGAACGACGACAAAAACAACGATAAAAAGTACACAATTATTTTCAGGTACTTTATAAAAATATGTTCATATAAATAGATTTGCAGGAATGGCATAATGCCCAAATATTGCTGACGCAAACAATGGTCTATTTCAGTGACTGAAACCAGAACATTGACATTAAACAAATACAACGAATGTCAATCAACGTTTATAAATAAACAATTAATCATCGGGTATAAAAAGCACATCATTTCTCATATACGTAACAAATTTAAGGGAAATAAAATATTTTTAGTCGTCACAACGGAAAGTCTTTTAGAGGATGGAGATGTGTAATCGGCCGGTGATGAGATGGGACGTCCGTGGCCTCGTCGATCTCACGCACTTTCACTCCTGATCTCTTTTCGTTCGACACGCTTAACATTTTCGACGTTGCGGTTTCATGCTGTTTTCTTCTTAAACGGTTCTTTCGATAAAAACTTTATTACTAAAGTGTGAATTTTATTGTTAGTTGTTGGGATTTTATCTTATGATTTCCATCTAACAGTGCATGTCTAGCTACAGCAGACTTGTCTGATTGTCCTAGGATGCAGTTTCATTTGTGTTCCTTAATCCTAGTCCCTATTGAACGGTTTGTGGCACTGATATATACTTTCCTGCAAGAGCATGGTATGTTTGATGGTATCTCCTATCTTTGGCAGATCTGAGACTGTGTTGAATCTTCCTTGTTAGTACAATAACAGTATGGATGTTATATTTTAATAAGATTTTTCCAATTCTATCACTAACTTTACATATATATGGGAGAAAAACTTTACCAATCGTGGGCTCACTAGGTGGATCATTATTATTAGTATGAGTCTCATTGTACTTGTCTTATTTCTGATCGTTTCTATCCATTGGCCCGAAGTGTTTTTTCCAAGTGTTCTTGTTCTTCAGTGAAGTGGTGTGTGGCACATATCCTTTTGGCTCGTTCGGTTAGTGTTTTGATGACCTCTTGTTTTTGACTAGGATGATGGTTAGATAGTTTATGTAGTTACAGATCGGTGTGTGTAGGTTTTCGGTGTACTGTATTGTTTAAATGTTCAACCACTCTTTTTACTAGAACATCCAAAAATGGTATTTGATTCATCTTCTCCAAATCCATTGTGAATTTGATATTGTTATGTTAAGAGTTTAGGTGTTTTAGAAACTGATCTAGTTTATCTTGTCCATGTTTCCATATCACGAAAGTATCATCCACGTAACGATACCAAACAGAAGGTTTGTGTTTGGAAATCTCAATCGCTTTTTGTTCAAACTTTTCCATAGAGAAATTGAGGATCACTGGACTAAGAGGACTGCTCATTGCTAATCTTTCAGTCTGTTCGTAGAATTTGTTGTTCCAAACGAAATAGCTCTCACTATATCTGGAGGGAATATTTCTGATGTCGTGTTTAAGGATTCATTGACAGGAATTTTAGTGAAAAGTGACACTATGTCGAAACTGACCAGTTTTTCTTCTACCTCAAGATGTAATCCTTTTACTATCTCAATAAAATGAGTGGAATCTCTGAAAAAGTTTGTTGTATTTCCACCATGAAGTTGTAGTAATCTGGTAAGATACTTCATATGTTGGTGACCCAGGTGCCGATTTTGATGTTTTAGTTAAATACAATTTGTTATAACTAAAATTTATTTTCCTAATATATTTTTTATTTGTTTGCTGGGAAAGAGAACCGGCAACCCCGACCGACATATATTATACAGGGCGCTGTCGAGGGGTGGCGAAATTCAAATTCGCCTGTTCGCTTTGAATTTCCCGTTCGCGTTTCCGTGCTAAAAGTTGCACATGAATACGACGTCTAGGCCCTCACCCGAAAGCCGTTTATGAAACGTTACTTTCCCGCAATTTGTTTATCGAGAACTACACAACGATTTTATTAGATGCTTGTGATAAAGTTCAAACTTTTATCGGGGAAACTGTTTCTTTTTGTATTACTTTATTTGTAAAAAAGAACGTATTGGTTTGCTAGGTAACGAATGTGGTATTTTTGTGTTTTGTTATTGTTTCCTGGAGCTTATTTTTAACGGGATATAACACTGCGCCCCAAAATTATGGAATAAAAATCAAATAAGTATAAGATATTACTTTTGAAAAATAAATTAAGAATACATTTATAATGAAAATCTATGAATTGATATATATATATATATATATATATATATATATATATATATATATATATATATATATGTAATGATATATTTTACCCGTGAAAGAAATTATTTTTCGAATTAAAATTACGGATTGTATCTGTCCTTTCAATCCGATGAGAGAATAATCAATATACATAGATTGTAACGCATATTTTACAACAATTTTCAAGATTTGGTGATATAGAAGGACAAAATAAAACTGGAAGACCAAGAAAAGCCAATAGGTTTCAGGATAAACAAATTTTATCCCACTCCAAAAAATATCCTTTCCTGAGTTTCTTCAAGAACTGTAAGAGATAGATTACAAGAGTGTCGTCATGCGAGTGGGCCAGTCAAAAAAACACTACTATCAGAGAGCCAGAGTTGAGTTTACCAGGTCCCTTTTACACTGGACTTTAAATGATTGGAAACGAGCGATCTGGAGTGATAAAATCAAGTTTAATCTGGTTAGCAGTGATGGGATTTAATATGTAAGGTGACCTATTCATAAAAAGTTTAACCCAAAGTTTATCATACTTACTGTCAAACACGGCGACAGGTCGGTAATGGTATGGATCTGCTTTTCGGGATTTGGAATAGGTCCTCTCCTTTGTATAGAGGGTATCTTGGATCGTTTTATGTTTAAAGAAATATTGAGGTACAACATGGTACTATATGCAGATAAAAATATGCCAAATGGTTTTATTAGTTGTAGATAGAAATGTAGAAACAAATATAAAGCATTTGATTATTAATCTTGAGAACATTTGTCATATTAAAGTATTAAAGTTCAATTTTGCTCACGAAGTCTACAAATTTGGCATCAGAAAAATAGTTTTTTTTCCAACTTCAATTTGTTTAAAAAATATTTAATTGAATTTAATTATTTTCATAATTTGTTTTAAAATTTTAGATAAAATTAAAGTACACATAAATCCCAATAGTTATTACAGACAATTAATATTCGATTTGTTTATATTTTATGGTTAAATTGTAGTGAACATTTTTGTAATAAAATATGTTTATAGTTTTTTTACAGTTATCTAAGAAGACTTACATTTATAGTCACATAATTATTACCGTTTACAATAATTACAATAAAAATAAAATATAATATTAAAAAATTACAATGAAAGTTATAAAACATTATGGGTATTAAAATAAATAATTAAAAGGTAATAAAAATGGTTAAAACCATTGGTATTATGCAGAATATGGAAAATCCATGGAAAAACCGAAGCGCAATATAAATGGGAAACATCACAGGATGAGCCGATAAAAAAGAGCCGGCGCGTCGACACATTTTAATAAAGGCCCGGAGTGATCGAACGCGTAAAATAAAAAATAAAAAGTAAAAAAGGAAAGAACGCAGTGCCGATATGTATGTCTGATTTGTCGGCGCGTTCATTATTTTTAGACGGGTTTTTAATGAAAGCGAAAATAACGTGCGATCGAGAAAGCTGCGACTGCGACTGTGGCTGTGGCTGTGGCTGTGGCTGAGCCAGTGGCGGTGGCGGTGGCTGCACCGTTGCCGGATCCCGCTCTCGTGACGACGCCGTTACGCAATTGCCGTTCGATTTCATATTTTTCTCTGGTCGCCGATTCGTTGTATTCCAACGTAAAATACCGGAGGAAGCGATTAAATAATAAAAACGCTACCACGGTCGAGACATCTGTTATTTTAGCGGATGTTTGGAGCACAACTTCGTTACCTACCCACATAATTGCATTTTAAAACGGAATTCAATTTACTGCAACTTTTCGCTATTCGCTATTCGCTATTCGCTAACCTAATTTGCGTTTTAACGTTCACAAAGTAATTGTCAACGTAACTTTGCTAACAGTATAAAAATCGGCTCATATACGAAACATTGAAACAGTCTCCGACTTTTTCCAGTAAATGTCAACATAAAACACTTCAAATTTGTTTACTTTAGAAATCAGAGCATTTTTTCTTTATTTGTTATTATCAACAGATCTAATCTGTGTAATCTAATCCTAAATGTTAATTTTTTATCTATTCGGGTTTATTGGACGACGTTTGTTGGAATTATTTCCTGACTTTTGACTAGCACGAGTGGTTAGCATCTTCAGAGGTCTATTTAACGTGCGTGTTGAACTAAAAATAATAAAACTACAGTTTTATTATTTTATTATTAAAATATAATATTTCCTTGGAATAAACTCAATATTTTTCTACTAAGAAGAAGACTAAAAACCTATAATATACAAGAAATATTTAAATTTTTATATAATTCTATTTTTAAGAAAAATAACAGGAATAAGAACTAAGACTAAAAAGGCTACAAATTCAGAAATAAATTAACTAAATATTTTCTTATGACGAGAAAAACCAGTGTGAATATTCAAAAACAAATTATCAACTAAATGAGAAAATAGAATTCTAATAAATTACACTTTCATGCTCCAAATTTAGAAATAAATAAAATAAATACTAGAAAATTTTCACTAAATTTAAAAAAACATAAATACTTAATAAATTAATATTACTAACTCTAAACTAAAATTAATGAAAATTGTTAAAAAAATTATTTCAATATTACAAAAACTAAATAAAAATTAAAAAAATATCACACATAAATTAAATAAATGGTGAAAAAGCTTCTTATATCTGAAAAAATTATAAATTCTGGAAAAATTAAACCTAACTTTCAAAATTGAAATTAGTTTAATTACATATAATGAAATATAAAAATAAGAAAATAATAAAATTTAAATTATGAGTCCTGAACAGAAAAACTAATTAAGATTTTCTAATAAAACTATAAAATTTCTTTACTTTAAAATATAAAAATTTTGAAGAAAATCTAATTAAATATTTTCTTATATCATAAAAACAAATGATCAATTAGATGAGAAGATAGAATTGTAATAAATTATACTTATGCTTTCAGGCTCTAAATTTAGAAATAAATAAAATAAATAGTTCTACTATTAGAAAATCTTTACTAAATCTGTAAAATAATTATTAATTTTTTCTGTTACTTTAACAACTTAAAACTAAAATTGATGAAAATAGTTAAGAAAATTATTTTAATTTTTCAAAACATTAGAAAAGCTAAACAGAAATAAAACTTTAACATACACCAAATTCAGAAATAAATTATAATAAATAAATAATTTTATCAAACTTTTTTTCATTATTCATTCATTTTCTCTTTCTAGCAAATTTATATTGTTTCAAACTAACTGCGGTTGTTCAATGTGATTATATTGTTCACCCCTTTACCAAACCAGTTCAACACAATACCGAATAGTTTTTTAACCTTGCGCTGAGTTTGTTCACCTTAAAAACGATAAAATACCTACTTAAATAGTTTCTTACTTACTTAATTGTGATTTAAAACATGGTACGTTTATTGTGTCATTAAAAACGGTACAAAAGTACGTATCGTGTTGCTTTTTTGAACCACTTTGTACACGAAACAAGACGTCACTACTTTTAGGACCTTAATTACTCATCGATGTAAATTTGTTTTTAAAACCTTGAATCTCTATTTAACGTTAGTTGTTGAAGTCGTTTATGGTTTCACTAATGAAATATACAAGATCATATTAAATCAAATCGTTTTATTACCTACAACTTCTTACACCTTCAATTATAGTCGACTCTTAATAAAATGCAATAAATAGGTGGATCAACATTTACATACAAATTAATAAACTGAAAGTAAAATGTACTTGACACGATTTTCAGCTCACGTTAAACAAATATTGATTCGTTGGTGCTAAAATTTGTTTCGAATTAAACTGTCGAAAACACGTAAAAACTGCACGGCAAGTCAGTTATAAACTTTTAGAAAGTTTCCAGTGAGACCTTAGACAAATATTGGTTTATTATTGATGGGAGTATCCGACATGCGTCCGTTGGGGATGGATTTGTGTTTGGAACTCGAGTCAAAGGACGATTCCAATTTGACCGACCCTTGTTTGCTAGCCGCTGTTTAACCGTTAATTAATTTTGCTCGGGTGCGACCACATATTAATCTTAACGTTAATTACCATTATTTGGAGCGGATAAATTTTCAAATATATCTCTCGCGTGGTTTTATTGGGACTTTCCGGTCGCAACATTCTTTCTACGTAATTTCTACCTGCTCCGAGAATTCGTCAACTTTAGAATAATAGAGTGAAGGCTTTCAAAGTTGGCCGGTTGGTCCTGGAACACATTTTAAACGTGCTTATTGTTATTGAGACAAATGTGATGTTTTTCTTGGAATTTGTGCAATTTCTGAGAGAAATAAGAGGCAAGTGACAGTGCTTGTGAGAATTATGTTGATTGAAACTAAATTCGGTTCCAATAAATAAATGTGTGACAAGGTGATATGTTTATTTTGTCTAATAAGTATATACCAAGATTTGACCAATATCTCAGGATATGGGCGTCAACAAAATTTATATTAATGTACCGAATTTTTTATCTGACTTAGATGATTATAAATAACTTTTATTGAAATCCAAATTTTGGGGCCAAATTGATTAAAAAAAATTAATTATTATGAGAATTACAATTAATTATGTTCTTCTAAATCTAAAATAAATATGTAAATAAATTTTATTTATTTTTTATAAGTTGTGTCATAATAATGGTTATTTTACAAAATATAAGCATAGAATTAATTAAAATACCAATTACAAATTATTTGTACTAATAAAAATTTCAAAAGTAGCTCAACCCAAAACAAATAATCATTAGTAAAATTAAACATTTTATCTAAATTTATAAAGGTAAATTAATCTTTAAAAATATACATATTTTTAAACATAATAATCATTATTATTTTTTATGTAATTTAAAAATAAACAATTTGTTTATTTTTATTATTTAACCATGTAACTGTTAAATTTACTTAATCTTTAATATATATATAATATATATATATATATATATATATATATATATATATATATATATATATATTCAAAACAAATTTAATTTTATTTTTTTTTATAAAATTTATGCAGTGGAATTATAATTTGACTTGAACTACATTTGTAATTTATTTTAAACAAAATTTCATTTCTGGTTTCACCAGAACTGACGTCAACTTTGTTATTTTCAATGGAACGCTTTGTATATTTTTAGGTTATATAGTTTCTGAGTTATTAATTTTATTGCAGTTTGAAATCTGATAATGAAAATTTTTATATAATATTTTAGATGTAGTAATTAAAATGATCAAATAGTCTATACGTAAAAGCATTTGTATTAATAAATAGGATTATAGTCATAGTTTTTTCAATTAATAAATTATGTTAATATAAAAACGGATTGATTTTTTTAGGTTCACGTTAAATAAACGTGAATTTTCACCGTGAAACGAAAAACTAATGAAAGTCGTAAATTGAAAAATAAAATGTTCTACGACCATGAATGTTCGCAGCGCAAATTACATCAAATAAGATCGTGCACAGTCGAACAATTGATTACCAATTTATCAATTGAATGATTTATATCAGGAAATTGGCCATTCGAAGCACACTCGCGTTGCAAACTGAACGTATACAACGCTGCTATAAATAGAATTATATTAGGAACGCCGATGCTGATGTCGATGCTGATCTGTACCCGTTTCTATTTTCAAACATTCGTTCGCAACGATTTATTCTAATTAGTTTCAAGTGCAAATCCAGATATTATTATCGCCAACAACTAATATAATTTAGTTCTTCAGATGCAATAAAAGCCGGTATTCGTACGGATCAGTTTGCAGAAAATGGCAGCATCATAACTCATTTAATCCGGTAAATAGAGGTGTAAAACAGGAAAGTTCAACATAAGCGACGAAGTTTGGCACGGACAAAAAGCGCCCGGAACGCATCCGGAGTCCGGACCGATAGTGAGACGGGTTGCCATGGTTGCGCCGCGGCTCAAATAAATTAGGATCCGACCGAAAGCGGAGCGAAAAAGGGACAGAGAACGAAACTAGTGCAAATAGATGCAGCCCATTATTTTCGGCGGAATAATTGAGAGGATAATTTGCTGTTCATTTCATTTACCCTTTTTGCGGGCGACTCAAAGCTCCTCTGTTCTGATACTCGACAATATTCGTCACACGTAAAACAATCGAAAAACAAATCGAAAGATATCAAAAGAGTTGTAAAATGGTGTAACGTTCGTTTCCACACATTGAAATTTGTCGGGAAACTTTTTCGACGTATAATCGAGATAAATGTTGTTCGGTTGTAATATAGGGTATACAAGGGGTGTCTGGGGATTTTGCCGCCTGGCTGGAAAATACGGTAATGAATTCTTGATGGAGCCTCGCCTCCGTCGCTAAACAAGTTAAAACGATACCGATCCAACCACCAATAACAACACCTTTTAGATTTTGACTAATTTGCCATAATAACGTCAGTTGTCACACGATATATATAATATACTTTGAGTGAATTGTCAAATCATCACACATCAAATCAAAAATGGAATCGAAAAAGCACGAGTGCCAGTTAACTCACGAGACCGACTACGTGAACCAGTTCATAGAAGCAGGACTGTTCATAAATTTGAGAAGAAAGATCAAGGGTTGGTTGGTGGTGCACGAGAATCACCCAAGTACCAAAAAGCTATTCAAGTCCAACTGTTCACAAAAACAGGAGAAGATTCGCCACCTCCACAATTACTACTACATGGTGCATCCATTCAGCATGTTCAATTTTTGGGTGAACACCTTCACCGGTTTGTTGTACTTGGTGATTTATGTCTACATCCCCTTCGGCACCCAGATGTTAAACGATATTACTGTTACATGTTTACTGATGATTTTGTTGCTGTATTACATTTACAACTTTTTCCTGGGGTACGTGGACAACGGTGTCGTGGTATTGGTGCCGAATAGAGTCGTCAAACACACGAAGCGATTCATACCCGAATTCATGCTGTCAATATTGGCCATTATAATTTATTCGGAGCCACTCATCTTCTACGAACTTAGATGGTTGACGGAACACTTCAGGTGGGCGTTGGTGGTGTTCTTCTTGAGGTTCAAAGACGTGGACAGATGGTACAAGCAGTTCATGACCTGGGCGGGAAGAGCCGAGACCTTTTTCAGGTACTGCCGAAGATTTTACTTATTTTCCTTGGTGATTTTCTATCCCACTGGCATCTATTACAAGTTCGCCAGTTTGCACGACACCAGGACCACACTCATGGACTGTTTATATTTAATATCGTCCGCCCTCCTACATTACGCCCCGACCAACTGGGACGGAATACCCCTAATAATCCTGGAACTAAATCTAATGTACATCGGAACCGTTCTGGAACTGCTCCTGCTGATATTCCTGACCAGAATCTATCTGCAACAAACGGCCGTGAACAACCAGCACACCCTGGTGATCCACGAGATGGACGAGTTCATGAGACACCACGAGCTGCCGGCCGAAACGAGGATGAAGATGTACAATTTCGTCGAGTTCAAGTACTTCGGCAACTACTACAACGAGCGCAATCTGGAAACGGTGCTGTCGCCGCGGCTCCTGGGTGAAGTGAACGAGTACCTGTCTTCCAAGGTGATTGCGAAGGTGTCGTTCTTGCGGGAGTTTCCGGACCACGCGCTGAAGCTGATCGCCAAGTACCTGAAGCAACAGATCTACATGGAGAACGACGTGATCATCGAATGCGGCTCGAGGGACACGACGTTGTTCTTCATCTATTTGGGGGCGGTGGCCGTTTACAACAAGTTCCACCAAGAGATATGCCATCTGTATGACGGGGACTATTTTGGGGAGGTGGCGCTCTTCTTCAACGTGCCTCGCACCGCGATGGTCATGGCGGTGAGACCTTGCAGGATGTTTATGATCACCAGGAAGGATTTCATGTACGCCCTCAGACACTTTCCCGAGGTGATCAGAAATGCCAAGGAGAAAGTGGTTGTTAGATACATCCAAGAGATCCAGGTTAAAAAGGGGATACGTTGCGACATCAACGTTCCGCAGAAGTTTTACATCATTTAACCACTTGTTTAATAAATCTTTAGTCATTCGGCACGCAATTAATAGAAACCATAAGGCGGCAGTTGCACACACAGTAGGTACAGTTAGGTAACGATGGCAGTGACCTCAATAAGTTCGTTGGCGAGTTCTCGTTCTCGCCGAACGAAAACCAATTACGGTCATGCCGAACGCTTATCGGAAACGCCGGAACACACAAGGCGTTTGACTTACCTTTTTTTGTTGATTATTACAATTATTTTAAATAAAATCGTTTAAGTATCAAGCTCATTGACCTACTTGAAAAAAACAACACGTTTTCGAGGTCACTATTTTTTTGGAAACTATGTGTGTAATTTAAATTGATAAGGCACAACAATGCTTTGTATTTTGAGATTATTTATCTGTATTTATTTGATATACTTGTGTAGTTCTGCGTACTTGTAATGACACTAAAAATATTAATTATTATCACAACCTGAAAGATTTTAGTTTTGAAGTTGAACTGAGATATTTTGGAACTCAGATAAAAATTTTACATGTATTATTACACCAATTTAACACAAATAAATAAAATTATTTATTACTTTAGTCTATTATTTTTAATAAAACAAGTAGTCTCGTAGAAAAATTAACGTTTGTCATTATATAATATAAATTATTTTGTAAATTTCTTTATAAAATTTGTTGTTTTCAAAAGACTTCATTACTCTAATAATATTATAAATATATTTTTATATATAATAATATTTATTAATGCCAATACAATATATGTAAATTGATTCCAATGTCAGAAATTTAACATAGATACAAAATACATGAAAATAAAGCAATAAGGTGTTTAAAAAATATAATACTAAATACATTTTTAAATACAACATGGGTAAATCAAATAATTATGTATTCATATTAAATGCTTCTTTTTGTTTAAATATGTTTTCTCAACCATTTTTTATTTAATGAGAATGTATAAATGAATATTAATTTGATAATTTAAAATTATTAATAATAATTTTTTAACATTAAAAATCAATTTTATGGAAGTCTTTTCTTTTTTGGTAAAGTAATAGCAAATATATAATATACAGTAGGAAAAGCTACTGTATAGTAATTATCTATAACAGATATATATATGATAGATTAGCGACTGTTAATGTGATGTGAGCACGTCGCATCGGTCCATCGGTGAAGGTGATGACGTAAGCTAATATATATATATATATATATATATATATATATATATATGAATTATTTATTCAAAAGATGCATTTCTGGCACTATTTAATGAAATTAAGTTAATAATTTCTTGTTAAATATTTATAAACAAAACAAAAATATAAAATTAGTAATCATAAATAAACACAAATGTCTTGCTAATGCTTAAAGGTTATTTTTAACAAAGACTTAAGTAATAATAGCAAAAATTTTATAAAAATAGAACATGTTTATAAATGAAATAATATAATAAAGTAAATTGGAAATAAATCGCCTTAAAAAATACCGATAAAATGTTAATGTTTTGATGATTAGAGAAACTTGTTGTGTATTTTTAGGTTTTTTACGTCAGTAATACGCTTCTATTTGAATGATGATATTGTGGAAGGTCGCGCCGCATTATCGTGTAAATAAACAATCGTTTTTATCGCGAGGGACACATCTACAATAACGTCAAAGCAAATAAATAATTTTTCACGATTTACGACCCCCCCCCCCTCAGGTAGTATACAGGTAGACACGAAATGGCCATTGCGTGGGTAATTCGGGCGAATTAAATCGTGTGCATTTCAGGAACGTTTAGGTTGTTAAAACGCGACGCGCCGTTGACGGATGCCCTCATAACAGGGATGTATTGTCGCCATGACAACCATGTGCCGAACTATGTTGCGATTTGGAGTGAAACGCTTGCAAAATTGCGGAAATAGTTTTCCGATCGCAATACGCTCATTTTTATCGAATGTCCTTCAAATTAATTTTGCTATTGACAAATGAACTTCGTGCCATCCTAAAGTTGTGTAAATTATCTAAATATAAATGCTGATTTCAACCATTAATTTTAAATTTTTGGATTTAATTTTAATGGTTAATGGTTTAATTTTCAAAATGACTTTTATTTTATAATTTATCATTATCAACTTTTAATTGTTGTTACTTATATTAAATTTCATATTTTATTCCCATAAATTATTAACAAATTTATTTTACTGTTATTGGGAAATTGATTCATTGATTAACAAGTTTTAACATCTTTAAAGGTTAATTTATAAAATTTTTGTAAAAATTAAATTAATAAATTTATTAATTTAATTGTTTATTTTAAACTCAACTTTTAAAAATTTATAAAAACAATATCTGGTATTTGTTTTAAAATTTATTAGTGAATTTTAATAACAATAGAAAAAAACTATGAACTAACTAATTAAATAGTTTCTCTGAATATATTTATAAACAATATGATACAAATGCTTATAAATTATAATAATTATTGAAACTAAAATTAACTTAGCCATTTTAATATACACAATAAAAGTGAAATATGAATAATGAAATAGCCAAATTTGCATCTCTAAAAACATACGAATAAATTAGTGTATTCTAGAATTAATGAAATTCTAAAATACCCAAATTACAAATAAAATTAAAGTAATTCACCGAGTGTAAAATGAAAAAAAAAGGCGAAACGAGTAATCGGTCAAATACGAATGATAAATGCGTTGCGACAAACCACTTCGTTTAACAAATGAATCGTGAACGGCTTTATTTACGTCGATGCCGAATCGGTTCGTTTGTTGTTTTGAAATGGCCGAAGCCATTATGAATGGGAGTCGTTGGTCGATGGTCGATGGTCGATGGTCGATGGTCGATGGTCGATTCGGAATCGCTCCGTTACTTTTTTTTTCCCGCACAACAGAAACTAAACGTGAATTAATGCGTTTACTGGCGATGCATGCAAATATTATTCCATGGTGGTTTGCTGCTATATGCGCTGCTTTTCATTTTTGATTTTGTTAACTAATTCTATTTTTTTATTGTTCCAGGTAAATTACGATATTCGGTGGTCGGCAACAAGGTTTGAAACAATAATTCGATTTTTTGCTATTCAGAAATGATTGAATTGATTTACCTGATTAAGTTTCTATTCAATTATGTTCTCATATTTTCATAAAAATTTTATGAACTTATGAGAATATTTTATAACTCTGAATTTTAAAGATTATTTTATAACTCTGAATTTTAAAGATTATTTTTTAAATTTTTTATGAATGTTAATATTCATATTTCTTTACTTAAATTATTGGTTTTAATTAATTTAATTTAATTTTCGATTAGTAAACAGATTTTTTTTAATTAATTGATAAATTTTAATATTTTTAAATATTGCTGATTTTAATTATTTTAAAGTTTACAGGTAAATTCTATTTTTTTATGATTAATATTTTATATTTCATAAATCTAATTAATATAATAATTTATTTTTTTATTTAATTTGTTATTTTTAAATTTTATAAATTTAAATCAGTAAATTTTTAATTAATTAAACAATTTTAATACTTAATTTTTTAAAATTAATTAATAAATTTCATAAATTTAATAAATTAATCAATTTAATTTTTTTAATATAAACTTACATAAAAAAATATTGTTTCTTATTTAATTTTGTGGTTTTCTATACTATATTTTTTAGTAATTTTAGCTATTATTCTTTCATTACATGCACATTAAATAATATTAATATTTACAATTTCATGAATTTAATAAATTGAATAATTTAATTTAATTAATTAAATTGGCTAAATTTTTAAATTCACTTTTTAAAAAACTAAAACTAAACTAAACTTAAATCAATAAAAATATTGCTTTTCATTTAATTTTGTGCTCTTCTATATTTTTTAGTAATTAGTAAAATATAATTTCCCACCTTTTTATTTATATTTCAATTCTGTTTAAATTATTTAGAATATTATTCATATTTTCTAAGTACATATTTAAAAACTGAATTCATAATTTCTACAAATTGTACAACACTTAATTTTATAATAATTTATATTATATATTTATATTTATTTGCATTTACATAAATAAGTTATTTTATTATTTATTTTTTAATATTACTCTGTTTTTATTAATTATTTTCTATTTTTTTAGTTCTCAATTTTTGAATTAAAGTTGAACATTTTAATTGCAAATAAAAATTTATTATTTACGTCTGTTATTTTATAATTTAAATAAATATAATAATCAGTCTGGTAAAATTCATATATACTTTAATAATAATACTTCACGTAAATTTATATTTCCACACATTTCAAGTACACAATCAATTGTTTATTTACATGTAAAATAAATATATAAATAAATAATTATTATTTATTATTTACTAAATATTTTGCAATATTTGTATTATTATATAAGCTATAAAAACTTAACAAAAACAATCTTACAATTCAGTATAATCTTATTTTTGTTTTACTCATTGAGATGTAAATAATGGGGAATGATTTTATTTTTATTTTAAAATATTCTTTTTATTATTCGTGCTTCCAATTAAAACCATTAAATAAAATAAATTTTATTTTAATACTTCAATATCTTTCTAATTTATGTATAACCAAGAAATTGTTTTAGTTGTTTAAAATCTCCGGTCATCAACCGATGGAGAGTGAAAACATTAACAAGGGCCTGAAAATGAATGAATAATCTTTTGTGGCCCGCAATGTTTTCATCTGATTGTGGCAAAAGGTTCAACTTGCCGTAAACAATAAGCCTTTACTAGAACGACTGCGAAACTGCGAACTGCGAGAATGTAGGTCATTAACGCAGTGTCGTAATTACCATACGTATTTAATCGAATTAGTATTCATCTTTTTCCCTCGCCAACATTGCGATTTCGCTTAAGCTTATGAATTGTTAATTCAATGGAGTTTTTTTCTTTCCAAAATGGATCAATTAATTTTTATTTCTTGGTAAAATTTCGATTTTTTATCGGGTAATCTGGGGACTTGAAACCGAATGATTCCGTTCAGTTTGGAATCCTTTATGGCACACTGATTGGTCAATTAAAGTTGGCCAGATAGAGGAATATCATAGAAACAGTGAAACGAAGTTTATCTAATTGTTCGTGGAACGGATTGTCTGTCTTTGCAGACTGCGAGCAAATGTGATTAATGTTCCATAATGTTTTTGCGTCGGTTAGTAAATGTACTTCCGAGGTTCAAACGGGGAAAATATCGATCCACTCCCGCCTTTCGATTCCACGGTTCCACCGCGTTCATTTAATAAAAAGGTGATGAGCATTTTTTATTGTGTGTGTGTGTGTTTCGATGTTTTGTCAGAAAACATACATTTGGGGAGGGTTTAAGTAAAATCTGAATAATAAATGGGGCGCGGAGAATTTATCGGGCCGTGTGTGCAACGAATACAAATCGGCAGCTTTTATGTGTACGCTCACGAACCCATTGAGAATGTAAACTGCAAGCGATATTTACCGAGTTTGCGAAAACCGCCGGAAACATTTCTTTTTGGACCGTTTCGTCGCGTCGCGTCGCGTCGTCACTTTTTCATATTTCCGATCGGGCCGTGACGTAAATTTAATGTGTGTGTGTGTGTAACTCGAGCCTCGACGGACCGCGTGCGTGAGTCACATACAAATGGGAATTTTGACGCTCCAGTTACTCTTAATTAATATAAATCGGGTCCATTATACGGTTTTACGGTAATTTGTGTCGTGTCCGTTGGATTCGAATATTCGATTACCACTCTCCTCTTTTGCTTCATTCGTTCGCTGCATTCGACGATTTATTCATTCTTTTTCATTTTTATACGATAGATTGATTCGTTTAATAAACTTGCTGAAAGTGAAATATAGGTCTAACTTTTTCGAAAGTGTACTTTATAATAAGTAAGCGGAAGTTTCTTTTATGTAGTATATCTTGTTTTTATATTTCAGTAATATCACTTACAATTTCCATTTAAATATTATAATAAAATCTGATTACTTTCTACGTTACAATTGCTATAAAGATTTCAAAAATCAATATTTTTCCCTTCTCTATAAACTTATAGAGAATATATTAAATGAGTCACTCTGTATATTATAAAAACTGTTCTGAGATAAAGAAAACAGAAAGATATATATTTTTTTATTAATAATAAAATAAATTTATTAAAAAAGTAAAATATGAATATTAAAATAACAAGACATAAAATTTAAATATTTTGTCCGAAAATATATGCTTACCAATGGACATGTTTAGACATGAAAATTGAGGAAATCATACCAGAAAATTTTTAGACCAAATCTAACTACACCACTGAATTAAGCACACCTCTGAAATGGATATATACTTAATTTCATAAAAAAATTATGCATATTTATAATTTTGAAATAATAAAAAAAATAAATATACAGAGAGTTGAAGATGAAGTATTGTTAGAAATATATTAGAAAAGCAGTTAAAATCAAGATATAATTTTTAGAAAAACTTTAAATCAATATTTTTCTCTTCTCTATAAACTTACGTTAAATAAATCACCCTGTATATTGTAAAAAACTGAAATCATACTAGTAATCTTTTTATAACAAATTTAACTATACCACTGGATTAAGCACCCCTCTAAAATGGATATATGTTATACATTTCAAATGCATATACCTTGTATATTGTAAAAACTGTGAAACTTTTAAAATATGATAATAGAAAGATATATTCTTTTTTCATTAATATTAAAATAAATTTATTAAAATTGTATAGAGATAAAATATATATTTATATAGATCTAACTACACCACTGGATTAAACACCTTGAAATGAATATATACTTAATTTCATAAAAAAAATATGCATATAACATATATACCTAATTCCATAAAAAACTATGTATATTCATAAATCTGTGAAAAAATTAAAAATCATATTCTTTTTATGAATTTATAACAAGTAGTCTGTCAATAAATTAAACTATCTAAAACAGTATAAATTATCTTACTTTTCAAGAAAGAATGCTATGTTATACTAATAATACTATACTGATACTAATATCTTTAATATCTTGCAGTTTAGGGTTTTGGGCCAGAAAACACTTTGTCTATAAGAACATATTTTCATGTTTCCAAATGAGCCACTCTGTAGATATTATAAATTTAATATATTTTGAAACTAAAAGGAAAGGGAGTGCAAAAATTAATAATATATAAAAATAATAGTTAAAAGTATAAATTTATACAAGTAGTGAAAATTAATAACTTTTGTTTATGAAATAAAAGTATTGTAAAATATGGATATACTAGAATAGTGTAATCTAATTGTTAAGGCCTAAAATTAATGCAAACTAAATAGTAAATCTAGGTCAACGGTCAATCAGAGACCAAACAACGACAAATGTGTCGACAACATCCAAACAATCCAACGCGTCACAACGGTTACACCAAGTTATCGTTTATTAAACATTCAACCGGCAATGTCAATGCTGCAACTCCACCGTGTCCCGTGTGCCCGTGTGAGGGGCGGCGTCGCCGTCCCCGCAGCGCCAAACAGGCCAGAGAGGGGGAAATGGAAGAGGGGGCCCGTTCGCGAAACGGGGTCAGCCCGAACAAACAAAGGATCGACTCCATAACTTGTTCTTCGGATCAGCCGACGCTGATTTGTGTGCGAACGCGGAAACTAATTGGAAGACGACGAATATCCGTGTCAATAAATCGGGAATCAATGGCCGAACGTCAATTGACCTGTAAACGAGCGGACACGGGATGTTAAACGTGTAATGTTTAATAAAATGGGAGGCGGAGAGTTGGCGGAGCGATGTTCCGTTGTTGACTTACAATTTTATCACAACTGATAAAGTATGTAGAAATATAGTTAATTGAAAAAACTCATATATATTCTTTTCAAGATGTTTAGTTTATTTGTTGTTTGAATTATAATATAAGCCATCCTAAGAGACCAGGTCAGGATAGAAATCATGCTAGAATTCCTGCTCAAGATTGTTTTTTGAGACAACGGTTTGTGACTTCAAGATGTTTAGAGTTTCAGCTAGAAAACGTAGAAAGGGTTCGAATAAATATTGAAACTATTAGATGACGATTTAGGGAAGATAATTTGCAACCCCGTGTTCCAGCTCGAGGCCTAACCGTAGAACCGTAGATCGTCGCAGAGTTAAAAAGCACGTCAATTGGCTACAAGAAAATTGGGAACGAGTTCCGTTTACAGATGAATCTTATTTGGTGGGGTCTCAATTATGGTGTGGGAAGCATTTCTTTAACAGCAGGTACCGACTTGGTGGTGATAAATAATGGGAATCTCAATGCTGGACATTCTAGAAGTTACATGTGCCCATATGCCCCTTTTATAAGTCCATGTTGTTCGAAATTATCTTTCTGATGTAGGGATTAAGTTATGGCCTGGCCAATTCGTAGTCCAGACCTTAACCTAATAGAACATATCTCGGACATTCTTGGGAGACGTTTAAGGGACTATATTAACAGCCTGAATAACTAGAGGACGTGAAGCGTAATCTACTCGAAATTTGGGAGAATTTGGATTAAAATGAAATTCGAACCCAGATTTTTAGTATGACCAGATATGAGTCTATCATTTGTAGTAGAGGTGGAAATACCCCATATTAACTCAAAATTTTATTTGTACCTATTGCACTAATTTACCAGAAGCATATTCGAAAATTATGAAAAAAAAAATTTAACTAAAAAATATTTGAAGTAATTATCAAAAAAATAATAAAATTAATAATTTAAATATATTAAATATAATATTAACGTTAAATATTAAAATTGATGTCAAATTAATTAAAAGAAATTAAAATTATGAATCAAAATTGTAAAAAATAAAATTATTAATTATAATATATAAAATATTAAATATTAAACTTAAGGTAAAGCAAATTAATAAATTATTAAGAAAAATTATTTAGAAAATAATTTTAAATAAACAATACGATTAGATAATAATCAATTATTTAATCATTAATTTAAATTTATAAAATTTATAACTAAATGTAAAAAATAATATACTTATTTAAAGACAGAAGATATTTAGAAAAAAATAAATTAGCAACTAAAATTTTAATTATAAAAATTGCAGAGTAAATTTAAATAAATAGACTTAGAAAATTAATTAAAAGAAATTATTAATTTTGATATATAAAATATTGAAGATTACTTAAAAAATAAAAATGTAACATGTAATTTAAATAAATTAAAAAAAATAACAAATTATTAATTTAAAGATTAAAACTTAAAGTTATTAATTTAAGTTTATTATGTAAAATAAATAAAATAAAAATATTTTGATTGTATTTAATTAGAGGTGTGCCTTTCCTAACGTTAACATAGTAATATGTGGTTTTTCTTAGACCACCTACACAAATACAAAAATGGAAAATAATTAATTCGGGAAAGTGAATTTTATTGACCTTATTCTTCACAATTATATATACGAACTGTAAAAGAAACTCTTTAAAATAAACCGAATGAATTCCAGAAATTTAATACGTTTTGCTTTGAATTTGATGAAACACAGTAAAGATAATGAAACAAACCATCAACAGATTATGGCGATTAGCGGATTAAAAAAAGCCGAGGCTGCTCAAACACCTTCGAATTGGGTCACGGCATTCCGCGAGAGCGTCGCAAACAGCGCACAAGTTTGTTTACATCTGCGTATACGGTAACCGGAGAACCAGTCGGTGCAGAAGAGCCAAACGAGGGGATTCGAAATGTGGTTAATTAGCGATTATCGGACGAGAGAGGAGCCGATGAGCCGACGAGTCGACCAGTCGACCAGTCGACAAGCCAACGAGAAGATACCTGTTCTGTTCCTTACGCGACGTTTCGAATATCGATCCGGGGAGGAATGCGAAAGCGATCGCGAATCGCGATTATCCACAGAACTGGTGAAACGTGTTTAAAAATCGTTCGGTGCTCGTGTGTACAGTTAGGTTTGGGCTCTTGGTGCGGGCTGGAAATGAGACGTAAAATTTCGTCGGAATGTCGCGGACACAATTACTAACAACTTGTCTGTCGCGATTTTTATACAGGCGAATATTTATGCGATTTTTAAATCTATGGACAACATTCCATTCTATTTTCATGAGGCAAAATTTATTTCTCTGTTTTTTACAAATTAAAATTTTAATTAATGTTATTATAAACATATATCAGAATAAAAGTTTTACAAAAAAAGAATAGTAAAATTAAAAAATCGTTTAACCAAAAATATTTTTTTTATATTTATGTAAATTATAATTTAAATAGATAATGTAAATAGAGAATATTTTATTTTCAGTTAAAATATACTATTAAAACCTATATAAGACATTTTTTTTATTTTAAAAATAAAAAAAATAACTGTGAAGTAATAATTTATTTTTAAGTAAATAAGACTTAAATAAAATTTAAATTTAAATCTTTTAATATAATAAAAAAAATAATTTAGTTTGTAAAATTTATTATAAAAAAATTATAAAAAATCATCATATTAATTTACCTTTTTCAAATAAATAATGACTATTTCAAACTAAAATAGATTATAAAAAAAATTAATTTTTAGGTAACAAATGTTTGAAGTAATTACTAACTGAATAAAATAATAATATTAATAATTAAAATATATTAAATTTAATAAGTTTTAAATTTATATTTTAAAATTAAAAATATCCAATGAGTTAGAAGAAGTTAAAATTATGAATCAAAATTAATTAATTAAATAAATTTAGAAAAAATTAAATTAGCAACTAAAATTTAAAATTAATTTAATTAATTAAAAGAAACTAACTATTAATTTGGATATATAAAATTTTGAAGATTACTTAAAAGATAAAAATGTAATAAATTAAATTAAAAAAAAACAACAAAATATTAATTTAACGATTATAAAAATTATTAATTTAACTTTACTAGAATATTTAAATGAAAATAATAAATGATCAATGATAAAAGATATTTATATAAATTAAAGTATTTTAAGCAGAAATAAATTATTAATTATAAAAAATTGAGATTTTTAAGTATGCAGAAAAAATTTATAATTAACAATTACGTAATTTAAATATTTATGGAAAAATAAAAAATTACAATTTATATTATATAATATGTATGTATGTATAAAGAAAGAATAATAACTAAAAATACATATTAAAAGTTACAGAATATCACAAAATTAAATAAGAAATATTTGAATTAATCAACAATTAAATTGTTAAAAATTACGAAATTTTATACATTTAGGAAAAAATATATAATTTGCATGTCTCCTCTTTGCCCCATAGTGGGAGACTTTTAATATCTCTGATTTAATTTAAAGAATTGTATTAATCAATAATTTAAAAAAATACTAATATTAATAAGTATATAAAACATAAAAATATTCAAAATTTATGGAGGTGTCCCGTTTTCAATTGAGTCACATTGTCTATACCCTGTTCTAAACCTAAATCAAATAGTTTTTGCATTATTAATTCTTTTCCAAAAATTTTGACACCAACTTTGATGCTAGAAGGATTATTTTTGGCATACACGTTAATCAAGCACCATTCTATAATAAACTATTATTAGAACTTCCAAATTTTATGCAGGAAGTTCGTTACTTACATTGAATTTTGTCCATCTTAAAACTGGTCTAACTATGCATTAAACTCTCATCTTTCAAGAATGTGTAAAAATTTTAGTAACATCCATTTTTCAATGAAATAACTATTTGTTCTCTTGTTTTATTTGATATGGCAATTTATTTGGATTATGTTTATAATGGATCTTAATTTCTGGTACTTATAACAGTTATCAGAATTTGAATAGCTTTATTGTATATAAAACAAATCGGGTTCCTAAAAATCATTAAAAAACAATTGTAGATCAAAATTATATCAATAAAACCTTAAATTTTAATACTGTGTAAATAATTGTGGTAATATCTTAATTTGTAAAATATGTTAAAAAATGTATCTCCAAATAAGTCCATAATGACCTGCCGCTGGCACAGATTACAAAAACAAACAATTATAAAAAGATAAAGTTATATTTATTATGTATATATAAATATAAATTTTACATTGATACTTTGAGTTGCTTATTTGGATTATAATTTTTTCGTAAATATTTTGATAGTTTTAATAAGTAGCCAGATAATTACAGTCTTATTAGTCATCAATAGGAAAAGTAGAAAATGAATAAATAGTAAACTTTAAGTAATAAAAAGTCCCAGTGACCATTTGTTCTAATGCCAAGGAAAACTGCTAACTCGTATAATAAAAGTTAGACGCGTCCTAAAATTAAATTCAATATAAAACACGTAACGCCGTAATTGCGAACGTGCAAACTCGACGTCAGTACGTCGCATTTTTATTGCCCGACTCGCATAAACACACTCCGGACTCCGGGCAGTTTTTAAAACCGGTTAAGTTCATGCCGGACACAATGTAACTTATAATTGGACCGGAGAGGGTGAATCCGACGTTGAGAACGTAAAGACCGTTAAAAAAACACGTGCTCCGCATATTTGCGACGCGTCAAAATTATCAGACGCTGATTCATGAGAAAATCGGTATAAATTGTGGGTCTCCGTTCGTCGTTAGTCGTTCATAACATGCAAATTACAGATGATTAGCGGGGACATAACGAATGCTCGAAATGTTGAATACTCGAAAGGTCGGAACTGATCGGCTACCTCCGGCAAACTCGAAATCTACCATGGGACGTCCGTTATTTAGGAACATCTTGAGTAAGAGTATTCAAAAAAATTGCTATACCTATTATGGGCGTTCTATGGCTTACTCTATGTATTTCAATTCGTATGTTTGATCTTCGCTTAACCTAAAAATGTTCTCTATTTAAAATAAACAATTCTAATAAGTGACAGCAAAATTAAAGGTTTTTCATTGTGTAATAACTATTCAACAACAATTCTGTAAATACACTTATGCCTTTTATTTACACAACTTTCTTTGCAGTAACATTTTACCTATAATTTGTTTGAACCTAATATTACAATAGTCAATCTCGGGCAGTACCGCTCCACAAGCCAGTGGTGACGGGAAGCCAACGGATCAACTGCAAGCCCAATCCTCACCCAGGGAGGTTCTAGGACCTTCCTCAGATTGGGCTTGTTCTTCCGGAACCAGTTGACAGGGGGCTGGCATCTTTGTCAGTCCCGTCTTCTGGTTCAACTTCACCCGTATATGTCATATATACGCCCTTTCCCCCATATGTGTTGTCACATATGGTTCCTCTTTTGGTTATGATCTCCGGATCGGTGCCCGGAGAGGGGTTTACACTTTCCCCTCTCTGTCCCAAAAAAAAAAAAAAATTACAATAGTGCTTAAATTATTTAGCTAATTTGTTAATTATTTCAGCCAAATTAGGTTAGGTTAGAGATATTCAATCAATTTATGAACTAAATTTGCGCAATAACTTTACAAATAATTACTTGTTAAATGAACCATAACCATTATATATTAGGACAATATCAAATCGATGCAAAATTTAGGTGTTCTCTATATTTCACTAACTAATTATAATAATCCACCTCAATAAAACTCCTTTAATTAATATGAATGACAAAAAGTAAGATAAAGTGTTAAAATATTTATTATTTCCACATTGAATAATTACTTCTGAACAATAATAATATTAAGTTTATAAATAAATAGAAAGTAATTTATCTAACTAAAAATATTACATTAAACGAGAAACTTTGTTAAGGTATCTTCAGGGTAAAGTGTTTCTAGTTGCATATTTCATGTTTCAGTTATTTAAATAACTTAAAGTTTTTACATTATTATACTTCAGATTCTTTCTAAAAATTGAATAGTTTTAACAATTCATAAATATAATTTTAACTTATATCCATATATATTTTTACACTTCCTATAATGTCTTTGTTACATTTCCTCTTTTTTCAATTTAATTAGGGTCTTCGATGCCTGTTGCCAAAATATTATTAATATGTTCAATACATCAGAATTATAGTCTTAAATTGTGTATGTGCACTTCCTGTGATGTCATTGTCACATTTTATAATATTAAATTAATACTACCGAGAGGATAAAATACATATTGAGACTGTTCAACATAGACATATTGTCTGTGGTCAGGGATCAAACCATAATGTGCATATTACTCTTAAAATTAAAATATAAAACCTCTCTACACAAATCTAGCTGTATCAAGTATTTCATACATTTTTTATTGTAAAAGATATTTACTTGCATCTAAAAATAATAAAACACGTTAGTATTTATATACCAATTGTAATTTTACTACTATTAATTTAATAATACAAAAACCATAAAACATCACATTTATAATAAAGTTTGAATACACTGATGTTGCAAAGTGAACGAGTCATTATTTATAATATTCGATGCGCAACCCTGAAAATTTATAACTGACGGTTGATATTGAGTGATTTTTAAATTAAATTCCTGTAGCCCGCCCCATAAGCACGTCCCTCTATGAGCATGCGCATAGCACATATGACATCGACTCGAATGCGTTCGGACATTTCCGTCTCGAGCATTCGACATTTCGAGCATCCGCTACATAGCCCAAATTACAGATGATTAGCATACACGAGAGAACGGTCGAATGCACTTAACCCCGTTGGACGAGTTTTAAAATTTAATTGAGCACACAATTATTTTGCGAACGGCCCAATTTACCGATCCCGGGCTCTTGCCATTTCCTTGGGGACCGTAACCGAGTTTGTTTTACAAACTGTCTCCGACTTTCCTTAGCAATTATCTTAATTGATGGCACGAACAATCCCGAAACCTGTTTATTAAAACTTGCGCACGGTTAAAACCAGGTGAAGGAAAATAAAAAATGTGTATAAAATAAAAGAAGCCGATAAATCCTCATTAGGAAAGTAAAACGGGGTTAATGTTCAAATAAGTTAAACCGCTCCATAAATTTTTATAAGCTTTGCATATATCCAAAGCTCCGAGCTTAGCGTGCGTGTTCACTAGCTCGATGTAAATAAAAACGTGCCGACCGCAATTAACACATGTTCCCGATAAAGGAAACTTATAAACAATATGATTTCTGGGCGTGCGATTTTCGTCGGTGTTTGTTGAATGGTTGAGGCGTGGACGACCCAACAACGAGCCGAGGATCGAATCCATTCGTCAAATTTGATTGAAAATCGATGAGTGTTTTGTGCGTTGAGTCAATTTAATGACTTGACTGGCGTTTATGCTGACTGAAATTTCGATGTAAATTGAGCTTCGTTTATTGCTAACATCCCAGTTACTGACGTCACAATTACATTTTAACTTTATTCAATAAAAATTGGCAAAAAATGTTGATATTTATTAATAAGTATTACGAAACACAGGTTTATATACTTTTTAACTTTCACAATTTTTTAATAAATTTCTACAAAATTATTGTTATATTTTTAATTCCAGTCTTCTATACCTTAACTAATTTTCCTTTTTTCTCCATTTTTTTAATTTATAACAAGCTATAACTTCTATAACCAAACAATATTTAATTATAAAAATTTCATGTGAATATTATTGTGAAATAAATTTATTGCGAAAGCAATATTGGAAGAAATTTCGGTCCTCTCGAACAATTTAGCAAATTTCCCGTATGAGTAGTAAATACTAATGAGCCATACTTTCGAAATTTCATTAAAAACGTGGAAAATTACTAAAAATGTAAAGTGACCTAATTCCATACGATCAAATTCCATACGATTAAAATCCGTACGATCATTTTCCATACGATGAAAATCCGTACGATCAAAATCCATATAATCATTTTCCATACGACCAAAATCCATACGATCATTTTCGATACGATCAAAATCCATACGATCATTTTCCATTTGATCAAAGTCCATACGATCATTTTCCATATGATCATTTTCTCTAGGATCAAATTCCATACGATCAAAATCTATACGATCAGTTTCCATACAATTAAGATCTATAAGATAAAATTCATACGATTAAATTCATACTGATTAAATTACATAGTTTCACTTACTCACTAATTTCCTGAAAAATCATTAAAAAAAGTAAAAATAAATAATTCTAATTCTTCCTGGATTCCCAAAAAAATACTAAAATCGTAAGAAATAGCTAGAAGACATAATCATTTTAATAGAAGAACAATTCTTTTTAATTTAAATTAATTTTATGATTAACTTCATCCGGGAGGCGCCCGACGTGACGGCCCAGTGGTGGCATGCGCGTGAGCTGCGTGTGGTACTGGACACTACTTGGACTTTGCAACATTACTTTATTTTTCTAAAATAAAAGTAGCCTAAGTTATTCCTTATTACATCAGCTACCTGCCAAAAGTTCCGTCAAAATCTGTCCAGTCATTTCAGAAATTAGCAGGAAGAAGCAGACAGACAGAGTGACAAAAATTGTAAAAAATGTTATTTTTGTGTATGTACCGTATTTATATTCATATGTATGTAGTAAAAAACGGTTATTTCAATATTACAAATAGACACTCCAATTTTATTTATATGTATAGATGAGAAAAATATAAACATATAATTTAGCAGTTTTCAAACATTCTTTTGGTTAGGACACTTTACCACATAATATATGATCTTTTAATTGAAATTTCTATATACAAATTACAGTTGTTTACAAATCAGAAAAAATGTGCTTCTTACTGCATTGGCAAAAAGTAGGGCAACTTTTTTAAAATTCAAATAATTTTTGTCCTGCTTATTATGTTAAAAAATGTATATTAAAAATTAACTTCCCTTTATAAATTTAACAATTACATAGTTGTTAATTGTTTTGGGCTGGCAAAAAGTAGAGCAACTTATGCTATTTGAAGTTTTATTACTACAAATAATTTGTAATTATTATTTTAATTAATTCTACAATAATATATTGTAAAATTCCCATTATTATTAACTTCCAAACACCTTTTTTTATGGAAAACAATAGATGGTCTATAATATTTGGATCCATATTTTGCCAGACCTCTTACAAAACCGTGAATAAATCTTGCTGATTACTATACTCTTTGCGTCTTATTTTGTTGTTCACTATTTCCTATAAGTTTTCAATAGAGTTTAGATCGGGAAATTGACTACTTTTTGCCAGCTGAATATTTGTAACTAACAGAATTATTTTTAATACGTAAAATATTCACCGATATGTTTATATACAGTAAGTTCATAATTGGTATAAATTTATATATTTTTAAAGTTCCTCTACTTTCTGCCAATACGTTAAATACCACTATAAATTTCTTATAAAATTTGGCACATTAAATCAGAAAATTACACCTAATTAATCGATATGAATGAATGATATTTTTAAGTTTAACTGGTGAATTTAATTGACCAATTTGGCTAAACAGGTGTTCAAATTAAAGATTTATGAACATTCTACCTTTATTTACAGTTGAAGCCAAAATAATAAGAGGGAAGTATTGAACTAAAACGTTATATTTTAATTTTTATAATTGCAAGTTGGTTTAGACAATAAAATAAGATTTTAAAGTGTGGAGAATAATATTCAATTACAAAATTGCTGGTAATATTAAATGCTAAACTTAGTACTTTGTAGAATGACCTTCGTTTTTAATAACAGTTGCACATCTATTTGGCATTAAGTCTATTAATTTTGATACACCTCGTCTGGCATAGAGTACCAAACTCTCTTTGCATATTCCCACAATGTTATTTTATTGAGCATTTTCTTAACAGCAACCCTTTCATTAAAATATTTTCATAAATGTTGCGTAGGATTCAGGTCTGCACCATCTGAGTGTTTTGAATTAATATCCTGGAACCACATTAAATACATACTTATTCATTTTGGCATAAGGAAGCATATCTGTTTTCAATATTTTCATAGAAATTTCCTTTCACATGCTATTTTTTATCCATTATACTGAACCTATACTTCAGTATGAAAAACAACCCCACATTTTAATGTTTCCCCTCTCTGCTTTAAAGTATCCATTGTATTTTTTTTTAGATTTCCTATCAAATCCATCAATATTTATTTTTGTTTCGTGACGATGCAGGTTATTTTCCTAGATTAGATTTAGCAAATTTCAATTAAAAATAATAAATCCTGTCAAATTAGTTCAGAACTGAAAAAATTTTGAAAATATGTGAATAAAAGATCAAATATGAAAAATTATTTATTATTATAATTTGCGAAAACTGTTAAAAATAATTATTTGAAAAGATACATGTTTTTCAATAATAAAATAAATTTGTTAAAAATGTATAAGAATTAAATTAATCTAGATAATCAAAATTAAAAGTTAATAATGAAAATTTTTAATATATTTTGAGAACAAAAAATGAAGAAAATTTATTATAGAAATTTAATAAAAATCGTCTTATGATTCTAGATCTGACATTTAGACTTTTTAATATCTCTATCTTTTTTGGATTTATCAAATTTCAAATGAGCTCATATTTTTTTACTTATATGTGATTCTTCCATGTTGATGCAACTCTTCTAATGGTCTTCTTGTGGTTCTAGAACTGGCAATTAGATTCAGTATATTTTTTATATTAGATAAATTTATTAGGGATATATTTTATGTTTAATTTAAACAGATAATATTGCAATTTATATTAGATACAATATTTTATTTGTTTTTTTATATAAAATATGATGAGTTTTGAGATTGGTTCAGGTGTTCAGATGCTAGCTATGTTAATAACTTAGTCAGTCAATAATTTATAATAACTACTATTTCAATAAATTTTTGAAAGGATTTTGAAGTTATAAAAAATTATCTTTATCAGAGTTTGACCTGTTATTACCCCATTATTTTAAGGGATACACATAAAAGAATATTAAAAAAGTGTTTATTTTTATGTTGATTGTTTTTAAAATTCAGTAAGTAATCGCCAATACTTAAGAAACACATTGTATATCATGATATGCGTGAAACACATTTTACAAGATTAATAATTTGTTGTTTTCCTTTTGTTACAGAATGAAGGAAACGTTCAGGCAAATGCCGGCCCTGGGCTGGCAGCGACATACTGCCGGATAACTTCAATAAATTTCTTCAGCATAAAGGTACGAACGCTACGAAGAAAATTTAATACATTTTACGCTGCGGACGACGTGAATCGATGCAATTTCCCATTCTCCCTCTTTGAGATCGGACCAGGAATGCGCTTTTCACAATCCTGATCTACATTTTTCGTTGAATATTTAATCATTTATTTTTCTTTCTTCTGTCACGAATTTGACGTTATTTCCGGTGATTTGTACGAGTGATCTGTTGGTTTTTGATTTTAATCTGTTACAAAATCCTCAAAACTCCAATTTAATAATTAGGTAAACCCTAAATATACGCTGAATAGTCAATTAAATTTTATGATGGAATTTTTGTATCAATTGCTACGCGAACAAGCTTTAAACAAAACACAGAAGATATAATTCTTGTCACCGCCATTTAACCGAAAAAGACTAACGACCTTATGACGACATCGAAGGGCGAACACAAACGTAATGTAAAATGCGGCACTTATCATTGTTTACTTTTCCGCGTTCGTTCTAATATAAATCAGGAACCTTGTAAATATCGATTGTGATGTAAACGGGGCTCGGCGAACGCTCCAATTCACCCTTTTCCAGACTCTCCGTCCGTTTCGGTCGGATCCCGAGGGATCCGTACATGCACACCCCCAAACTATATTAGTTTCTGTTGCCGGCAATTCAATTGCCACAATCACGCGTAGATTAATATCGTCGTCGGGATTGCAGCCCTCATTAAATTTTTATTAAAACGGACAACTAAATGGGGCACTGTTTCAAAAGTTGTGCTCTTTACGCCGAACCGCGGACTCGTAAAGCGATAAAAGTTTGCCGGCAGCGGATGTCTGACAATTTAATTTGTGGATGCAAGATTTGATAAGGCAAAAAAGCGGTGACAAAATATTGCGTCACGGCAGCAGGATAATTAGGTGTAAATGCGAGATTTCAATTTTGTAAAATGGCGGTGCGCTGTTCGAAAAGTAATTAGAGATTGTCTGGCGGCAAGTAAGAAGGCATGTTTTGCGTTGCATAATAAATTACAGGTATGCAAACACACTTTCACAACTTTCACTTCGCTGTTCGCACTGTTTTCTTTCGATATTGCCAACGGACGGTCAATTTTTATCAAGTATTTAGGTGATTCACTTAAAATTGCTAAACAAACGAGTATTTATTTGTTGTGTTTGTTAATTTTAAGACCATTTAAAAGGTATTTAGTTAGGCAAGTTGGAAATAAATGACGCAGATAGCAATTAAACTACTAAATAAGTATGAACTCATAAACTATTGACCGAAAAAGCAGAAAAAAATATTGGAAATAAAAGACATTTGAGATATTATTTGATTATTTACCTTAAAAATATTTGACATATTAATATTAATAATAATCTTTTAAGTGCAATCCTTTAAAATAATGGTGTGATAATACGACAAACTCTGAAAAGGATAATTGTTTTATAACTTCACTTTGACTGAAAAAGTTAAGTCTTAACTTAACATTAAAATAAAGACTTCTTTTAATATTCTATTATGTGTATACTTTAAAGTAATGTGTTGACTGAACAAAGTTAAGTCAGTAGACTTAACATCAAAAGAAAGACTTTTTCTTTTATCTTCTATATAGACTTATGTGCAAACACACTACAAAATTGATAAATTCTGAAACGTTAATTATTTTATTTTTCAAAATCCTTTCAAAAATTTTATCGAAATAATATTATTTATTCTAAATTATTACTTAAATTTGGAGTTGAATACAGTAATCAAAATCCATCCCCAAATATTTTATTTGAATGATCAACTATTTCGAGTTATCAACTAAAAATTGTACGAACTCTGGAAATTGGTTATACAGTGTGATTTGCCTAACTTATTCATTAAAAATTTATAAAGAACAATTTTGCTAAATTTTTAATTCCATTCGTTTAATCTCAAATTAATTTTCATATTTTAACCATTTTATTATTTTATTTTTTAATGAGAAACATAAAAATTAATAATTTAGCATTTTCTAGTATTGCTTTTTAACTGCTTGCAGTTAATTAATTTTTCTCACTTCGTTTATCTGTCAGTTTATTTTTAAAATTTCTGTTTCAGTTGAGAACATTTTTCATAATATATAATCGTTTAATTAGAAACATTGAAAGGCACTTCTATACAAATTACACAAGTTTACAAATTGGAAAAGATTTAACTTGCTGTATTTACGGTTTTAGAGATACAGTCATGATGGGAAATTACATTAGCTTTTTTATCGTAAAAGAAAGTGTCATCTGCACCTAAAAAATTTCAAAGAGGATTTAACTTTGTGTCATTCTGTTATTTCCAGTATGATAAGTGAATTTTAAGTATCGATGTTTGAACGAAAACTGACTTTACTAAGTTATTAACATCGCTGGCATCTGAACTGCTGGATCAATCTCAAAACTCATATCATTTTATAAAAAAACAAATAAATTATTGTTTCTATTATAATATTATCTTTATATTAAACATAAAATGTATCTTTAATAAATTTAATATAACCCTTTCAATTAATAATTGTATTGTAATACAAAAATAAGAGTGTCTTGATTTCTGTTGTTGTCTCAGTTATTTTTCTCAATTTCTTATACATTTTATTATTAATTACTCTCATATAACAATATAATTTAATAAAGCAAACGTGTGTGTGGGAATATAGTACTCTAAAAGAAAGGCATAATTCTTTGCTAAATCAAAAGAAAACTTATTGATTTACAATGGTTACATTAAATTATTCTGAATGTCATTGCCAAAGTTTTAAAAAAACGACGACGAAAAATGAGGAAAAGACTCGATAAAGGGATTGAAACGGGGCCCTAAAACATTAGTTTACCACATTATTTAATATAAAAACATGTTCTGAGTCTAATTGCCAGTTCCAGAACCACAAGAAGACAATTAGAATAGTTGTATCAACATGGAAGAATCACATATAAGTAAAAAAAAGATGAATTGAAATTTGACAAATCCAATAAAGATAAAGATTTTAAAAGATCCGTTTACCACATCGTCTAACAGTTTTTGCAAATTTATATAATGATTTAAAATTTTTATTGCTACTTATTTTCGACTAAATTCCATTTTTATCAATTAACTTTTTTATTTTCTTCGGAACAACCTGTATATTTTTGGATTTTTAAATTATACATATAATTGGAAATAAATTGGATATACCATGTCTTACATCTAAATCCAATAGTTTTTGATTTATTAATTTTTTTCCAAAAATTTTGACAGGTTAATGATGATTGATGTTAGAAAGTTCAATTTT
Organism: Aethina tumida; assembly: GCF_024364675.1. Lineage (NCBI taxonomy): Eukaryota > Metazoa > Arthropoda > Insecta > Coleoptera > Nitidulidae > Aethina > Aethina tumida. Next base: position 9,594,460 of record NC_065437.1, on the reverse strand, counting down.
GGCGTTCTCATTAGCTAAGAATCCAATAAGAAGTCGTTATTGATACTTCCAAATTTTATTCAGGGTGTTTGCTATTTACGTTTAATTTTGTGTATCTTAAAACATAATTAACGTTATTTCCAGAATCAAAATTGATGGCTGACAACTTTGTTACACCATCAATGTTGAAAGTAACATCTGTGCGAAAAAGGAACTTTCCATCACAAAAATTTTTCAATCTTTCAAAATTTTTGGAAAAAAATTAATAATTTCAAATCTATTGGGTTTAACTAGAAAATTAGTTCAGGTCAAGTTATGATAGTTACAAAAAAATGAAATCTATATTTTTTTTGCTCTCCATAAACTTCTAATGACTACGTTAGGTGAATCACCCTGCATACATAATTAATTATAATATTTATTGTAAACATCAAATTTTTTGGTCATTATTAATGCATACATATACAATTAATTAAACATTTGAACAACCACGTAAAGAAAAAGGTAAAGGAAAAAGGTGTAGGAGAAAAAAAATGATTTCCCGTCAAAACAAATGATCAGGCTGCGTCCGACGCGTCGTCCCGCATCGTGTGATGAATCCGCACACGCATGCCACCGACTCGAATTAGATATTTATATTCGTGTCGGGCCGGTATTCGTAATATAAAGTCAAGTTCGCAACCGGCTGAATCTGGGTCAATGTGCGGTTAACTTCGTTACGTTACCGTTGCAAACGGGCGCCTATATTGTTGTGGAACACGCCAAAACGCACGGCCGCCATCGATCCGATTGTTTTCGTTCGATTGCCGATTGGTCAATTCTCGCCGCCGCAGCCGCCGCCGCCGCCGCCGATTTTAATGCCGGTTACACTTTTATTTCGAAAAGACGGCTCCAAACGACTAATCGATGTTGGTACAAAGTTATAATTGAAATTCTAATAATACACACACCCCCTCGTTGTTTTTGTGCTTTACTATTTTTAGATATTGATTGATCTTGAATTAATGCTTTGCAACGTTCGTTAAATGACTTAACTTAATGTTGTCCATAATTATGATTAATTTTAGCTATTCACATTTGTATCCTAGAATTTATTTGGCTACGTAGCGAAAGCTTGAAATGTCGAACGTCCGAAACGGAATTATCCGAACGCATTCGAGTCGATGCCATATGTGCTTATGCGCATGCTCATCGATAAACGTACTTGTGGGACGGGCTACGGGAATTTAATTTAAAAATCAACCTCATCCGTCGTCAACATCCACCGTCAATTGTAAATATTCAGGGTTGCGCACCGAATAGTATAAATAATGACTCGTTCACTTTGCAACATAAGTGCAGTGTATTCAAACTTTATAATAAATGTGATGTTCTTAGGGTTTTTGTATTATTAAATTACTAGTAGTAAAATTCCAATTGGTACATAAATATTAACGTGTTTTATAATTTTTAGATGTAAATGAATATCTTTTACAATAAAAAATGTATGAAATACTTGATACAGCTAGATTTGTGTAGAGAGGTTTATATATTTTAATTTTAAGAGTAATATGCACTATATGGTTTGATCCCAACCACAGACAATATATCGAACAGTCTCATCATGCATGTTATCCTCTCAGCAGTATTACATTAGTATTAGAAAATATGACAACATATTTTTAGCAACAATATTAGTAATATTTTGGCAACAGATATCGAAGATCTTAATTAAATTGTGAAATGAGGGTATGTAACACAAAGTAAATGTGACAAAGATATTATAGAAAATGTAAAAATATATATGGATATTAGTTAAAATTATATTTATGAATTGTTAAAACTATTCATTTTTTAGAAATAATCTGAAGTAAACTGTTGCCAAATAAGTAAATAAACACTTTACAGTGAAGATATCTTAACGAAGTTTCTTGTTTAATGTAATATTTATAGTTAGATACATTATTTTCTATTTATTTATAAACTTAGTATTATTGTTCAGAAGTAATTATTCAAAGTGGAAACAATAAATATTTTAATAATTTAGCTGACTTTTTGTAATTCATATTAATTAAAAGAGTTTTATTGAGGTTGATTATTATAATTAGTTGATTAAATATAGAGAACACCTAAATTGATATTGTCCTAATATATAATGGTTAGAGTTCATTTAACAAGTAATTATTTGTTAAAGTTTATGCGCAAATTTAGTTTGTTCATAAATTGATTGAACTTAATTACTTAAATTTAAACAGTTAGATATTAAAAAAGCTATTTCATATCACTAACCTAACCTAATGTCGTTGAAATAATTAACAAATTAGCTAAATAATTTAAGCACTATGTAAGAAAGTGTATATGAAAAACATCAACAAAATAATCTATACTTAGAAAATTTATAACCCAGTCAACTAAGATACTTCAAATAAATGATAGGTAGGATGTTACTACAAAGAAAGTTGTGTAAATAAAAGACATAAATGGATTTCCAGAAATTCTTGTTCTTAATGTTTATTAATATTTGATTGTCGATGAATAGTTAGTACACAATGTACACAAAAATCTTTAATTTTCCTGCCACCTTTTCCTGGCATCAAAACAGGTTCACTAACTAATACTGACTAATCTGTCATAAATCACTTCTTCAGATTAGACCTAAATCTTCATGTAAATGTTTCTTCCTTAGTAAATGATAACTGTTGTTTATTGTAGTAAACCATTCAGGAAAGAATCTTATTAATAATAATACCCACTTATTGTGTATATCCATGGCATATCTTTAAATGTTGTTTCTTAAGATCGACTGTATATAAATGCTAAAATATGTAAAGTGCACTATAGTGGACAAAAAAAGTGATATTTCATTAGTTGTAATAAATATTATTTCATAAATTTCACACACTTACTAGTAATTATAATCAGATTTTTAACAGATATTTCTTAGAATTGTTTGTTTTGAATATAGAATATTTTTAAATTAATTGATATATGTTGGCCTGATGACACCGCGTAGATCAAACATACGAATTAAAATCATAGAGTAGGCCATAAAACATCCCTGAATAGTTGTCAGTGATTTCCTTTAAACGCTCTTATTAAACATGTTATTAAATAACGCTATGTCTATTTATTTCCTTGCAGTTCATAAGTAAATTTTTAATTCATTCAAAACCTGTAATTTATTATTTCCCTTTCCCTGTTGTTAAACTTTTTACGATTAAAAACTTGAGGAAAATCGAGTTGAAACAGTCATAAAATAAAACTATCGTAACGCAAACGGCAATGTTTACGCTTAACCTAAATATGACGTGAATAATTCAAGTGCGCATAATATTTTCAATATGATTAATGTCGCCCGTATTTGCTTGCAGACAGCTTTGAAAATGGTGCAGTGTTTACCCGGACGGCACTTTTCCATTTAAACATGTCCCGACAATGATCCAGAAGACAGTGAACATGAATATTTAATGTGGAAGATCATAAACTAAAACAACCACCACAATCAAAACTTTGTTGACTTATTCAGCTCCGCGGCAGCGCCGCCAATCAAGACGATTTCATCGCATTACCATAATCTCTCCGCCGCTTTCAGAGTCGGTGTTGAAACCACTTTTAACTTTCGGCTTGCGCCCACATTACTCGCGGTCCTTTTCTTTTTTCCAACGGTGAACGCACGATGCGGTTTTCGTCTGACCTAATTCCAACAGACCGGCTAATTTCTATTGCCAATGAATGTTTATCTAGTTCTTTAATATTCTATTTGTTTCAGATAGGAAAAGGGCAGGTGCAACCTGCAGGTCATGGATGTTACCTTTACAAACGTATTGGAGGGGGCGAGACAATATTTCCAGGGGCTACCGGCGGGCACTGGCTCGACGGCAGGCCCCACGCACGCTGACACCCACGGACGTAATGAGAACGAGAACGGCGGCGGTGCCGCCACGGACCAGTCCCAGCTGGCCGCATCAGGTTACTGGCAACAAGCCCAGGACCACCAGAGGCCGCCACCGCCCCGAGACCATACCCCCGTCCAACAGCAGCAGCAGCAACAGCAACAGCAGCAAAGACCTCCTTCGCACCTGTCGGACTCGTCCAGGCCGCCGTCCCACTCGCATCCGCTGCAGTACGTGTCCGTATCGGAGCAACACGGTCGGCTAACGAAATATCCTAGTTCCTATGCGGAGTCGGCGACGTCACAGACGCCGTTTCAGTTCTCGAGGCCGCAGTCACGTGAACAGCCGCAGAACCATTCCCACCAGTTACAATATCCACAACATATCACCACTAGTGCTACCTATCATCAGTCTCCTTCGCCCAGAATACAAACGTCCCGCGCACAGGAGTCGCAACAAATCCCTCCTCCACACTCCCAATCATATCAAAGCTACCCGCATTCGCGGTACTACCCCGTACAGTCGCAGGCGAAACCCGTTTCCACTTCATCCAGCCTTTCATATTCTGCCGCCTCCAGCCAAGGATATCAGCCTACACAAAATGCCTACTATAAACATTCGTACACGCAACAAACTCCCAGTTCTACGCCGAACATCTACCATACGTCACAAAGCCAAGCGATTCAAAGACATACGGAGAGCAAACATATGCCGGTAACTTCGGCCCCTGTTTCTAGCTACCAAAACGAAGTTCGCACCACCCACAATCTTCCTCCAATCGCAGCGTTGTCCGCCACCTACCAACCGAGGAGTAGAGAACCTCCAAGGCTAAACAATCCTCGCCCAAGGACCACTGCTACAGCAATTCCGAGCTATCCACAACAAGCTTCGTCGATTACAACTCCTGTATATCAAAATAACTCCTCGTTACCATATTCCTCTGGTTACAGTGAAAATAAACCCGTCTCATCTTACAATAGTCACGTGAGTCAACCAAACGTGAGCTACCATCACTCATCGGCGACAACTACAACCACCCCCTCTTATAGTCACGTTATAGTGACGTCTTCAACCGTTTCCAATTCCTACACAGCTCCCCAACAGTCTTCCAGCCAATATTATCAATCCGTCAAGCCCAGCTCATTCGCCGCCTCACCATCACGAAGTCAACCCAGCAATATCGTAACGAATCACGTGTCTACTGTACCACAACCTCAACATCACCATGACTACGACCGAAACGTCAACAACGGACGTCTAGCTCCAATAATCAAACAAAAACGAGAATCTCCACTGGATCTGTCGGTGAAGACGGTACGAACGTCGGCAGATTCGACTCTGGACGACGCCGAAGATGCCAGAATGAAGTATTACCATCAAAACCGACACCCCTCGATATCGGCCCACAGTTACCCTCAGTACGACGTCAACTTCCAAAGGAACGTTCCCCATCGGTCGGCGCCCACACAACCTAGTGCCACCGCCCCAAAAGTCGAGTTCAACCCCAACTTCAACATTCAGTCGTTGAACCAGCATCCGGGCAGAGGTTTTGCGCAGGAGATGCAACGTAATCACACCATGTCTTCAGAGAAGCCTCACACCGCCAACAAGCCCATGGACAAGTACCCGGTCAACCAGCAACCGAATATAGGCAGCCGTTATCCCACCATGCCCATTCCTTCGGCCCACATCAATTCTCACCTGCTTCAGAAGCAGCCGCACAACAGTACGCCTTCCAGGGGCGGACCTAGTACAAACAATAATCTCAAACCGCAATCAAACTACTTCAACGCCGGACACGAACTGAACAAGAAACGGGTTTTGGACCCGGGCCCGTCGATTATTCCCAAAAAGATGCAAAAAATCGACGCCTGGCGACAAAGTATAGACCAAGAGATCGATCAAAGATTATCCAGTTACAAACAAGAGCAACAACAAAAATACAACCCGACTTCTAACGTTGTTAACGGAAGTTATCAGTCTGTTGTGGAGAAGAAGAACGACGCCATGTCATCACGACAGCCGACGGCGTTCCTTCCCATAACTCAACAGCCGTTCAGTAACTACAACACACATAATCAAACTTACGTACCTTCAGCAGCGTCCCATCAATATCCCGGTTACACGCCCGGAATGAGCAACCAGCAACAACCACCCTACCAACAACATCGTTATCCGAGATCAAATCCATCAACAATGCCACCCTACAATTCGAAGAGTAATGCTGGTGGTGGAGCCAATAAAACAGTACTGAGTCTATTGAGGAACAGTCTCGAAGTGAAAGAGCAAAAGAGGTTGGAGCAGAGCAAAATCCACGAAGCCGGACAACAACAAGCCAGATCTGAGGTCCAGCATCCGTCAACTGATGTTACCGCACCGATACAACCCAAGCCCGGCTTCAACAGCAGGAACAACGTGTCACCTTTCACTCCGACCAGTTTTCCGGAAACCAGCAACGGCATACCCATGTACAAGTTCCCAAAAGCCATCGATTCCGTCAATTACGATGGCGACAGCAAAAACAGCATCAACGTTGACAAATCCAACGACGACATAACAATAATCAGCAACAACAGTACAAATAGCGAGTTCGACGGTTTGGCCGCACGAATACGGACGAAGGGAGAGCTGAAACAAGGGGGACAAGTGTCCACCGGATCGGGGGCCAGCAAATTACAGCAAGCCTTCGTCGATAATCAAATCAAGTCGCCGTTCAAGCAAGAGCTCCCCACTTTGGGATCAGCGGCTGCGACGAATCTCATTCTACCCAAACTAATCAAAGACAAACCCTCCTCTTTGGTACCACCTAGGCGACGATTGTTCAGTAGAACCGAAGAAGATGGGAGCAATAACGTTCCGCATAGGGACAAATCCGGGCTGAGGAGTTCCTCAGAGACATCGGTGTTCGATTTTCCGGACACGGATTCGGAGAACGAGATGGAAAGACAATCACTTCACGCGATGCGACGAGACAGGAAGGCGTCCGTGAAATACGTTTCGAACGCAAGCTTGGACGTCAAACCTGAATCTCCAAGGGCGCCCAGTCCGTTTGACGATATGTTCGCCCAAGTCTGTGATAATTTTATGGAACAATTGAAGAATGGTAACTGTAGAAAGAAAGGCGGCAGGAAAAAGAAATTCGAACCTGAAGTTCTGGCAAGTTTGCAAACAACCACCAAAGAGAATCCCGTTGATGCTGACGTAGTCGTAAAAGTTGAACCTGAAGAGATTGCTCAAACTGAGCCGGAAGCAGTTGCTGTGAAGAGAGAAGAAGACAATAACACTTCGAAAGAAGAAAAGCCGCTTCTGCGACAGTGCGAGGAGTTGGTAATAAAACTGGAGGCTTTGAAACAAGACGAAAAGAGTAAAGAACCTCCTGTTGCCGATAATACAAAAGCAATTAAAAGAAATCTATTTTCATCAAGCGAGGATGAAGAAGTTAAGACTGAAAACAAGCCTGCAAACGAATCAAAGGTCGAAATTAAAAAAGAAGAGGCGAGCGAAACTGACGCGAAACCGTCAGAAACCGAAACAGATAACCCGACGCCCAAACCGGAAGCACCGATAGTCACACGTCCGGCCAAGAAACCGTCATTCGGAGACGGTTCCGACTTTTATCCAGGCTGGGAGGAAAGTCTCTGCAAATATAAACGGTCGTGTCGTGTGCCCGCCAGTCTGATCCAAGTTACGAGACCTCCGCAACTGAAAAATCGATTATCCACCTCGTTGCCCGATTTGGATCCTTCCGCACGTTCACCCACCCATTCTTTAACAAACGACGGCACCAATGCGACGAAAAAAATGCATAAAATCAAATCTGAGCCCATCGATAGTGATGTGGACTCGAATTGTAGTTTTAACTTGTTCAGCAAACACAGCAGTTACGATTCCGAAGGTGGATCTTCCATTAAGAGCTTGCCGATTATGGGTAGAGAAGGGAACTCTATATTGGACAGATTGTTGGAGAAGTGCGGCGGCAAGAAGAAGAAAAAGAACAAGAAGAAGGACGAGGGCGTCCCTAAAGTTATGCCCAAAGCGGAGAATCCCGTGGAGCTGCTCCCAACACCCAGTCTAGAAGTGCAAAACAAGGAAAACGACAAAAAGCTCCACACGCAAATAATAAAAAGTGAGTCCGCGTTGCTCGGCTTCCGCAAACAGACGATCGAGAATTACAAAGACGAGTTCATTAAAGGTGGTAATTTGCTAGGTGTGAATAAGTTTTCAACAACGATAGTGCTAAGTTCACGGACTAGAAAAGAGACGAGAGTGCTAAAACAGAGGGCTACAATTAAAGAGGTGTTCGGTGATGATCGGCCCGCGTCGGCGCCTCCAATACCCTGTGTTCACGCCAAAGAAGACACCGACGAAAAAATGTCGATCGCCTCGGAGGAACTTAGGATTAAAGACGAACCGCACGATCAAAACGAAGACGACCAAACATTCCAATCGGAACTAGACACTAAGCAAATGCTCAAAAACAAACTGCTAAACAAAAACAAGACCTGCAATAACGACAATCTAAAGACTGATAAGAAAATCAAATCAGAAATTCTGGACGAGCCGGACGAAGACACGATAAGGGAGGACATCATGAAAAACATACTAATAGATCGTGATCCGGAAATCAAATCGGAAACGCCGTCGATAGACGACGAAGGTAGCATCTCCGGCAAAAGGAAGAGCAAGCTGCGACGAAAACTGAGCTCCGGCTTCGATTACATACGAAAGAAAAAGAAGGCGAAAAAGGAGACGAGCGTGGAGGCGGAAACTGCCTCGATTGCGAAGGCGAGACGGCGTGGAGCGCCGGTTAAATCGACGCCGGAATCGGTGCAGGATATCCAGAAGGAGATTAAAACGTGGGTGCTCAATAAGGGTATCGGGGAGTCGCATCTTCATCGTGCTGCCAGATTGGGATACACCGTAAGTAAAAATAGTTGTTCTGGCTGAATGGTTGCTGATTTTTTGGTTGTTATCTTGCAGGAAATCACGGCGTTTTGTTTGGAGAAAATGGATTGTCCACCGTCGCCGAGAGACAACGCCGGTTACACTCCCTTACACGAGGCGTGTTCCAGGGGACACTTGGATATTGCCAAGTTGCTGTTGCTTTTCGGGGCGGACGTCAGCGAATCCGCCCAAGGGGGAATTCGGTAAGTTTTAAGACAAACGCGCATTATTTAAAATACTGCGCTGCGATTTGTCAAAAAATGCACCAATAGATCTAGTTAAATACATAGAAAATCTAAGAAGTACCAACCCAATGTTGGGGAATTTATATTACCGATTTAAAATTAAATATTACAAATCTCCAACTCTCCATTTCTCACCAGTCTGCATCCCGACACATAAAGGTCGTGCCTTTTCGGCGATTCCCAACGTCTAGTCTATGTTTGCCCTCCGTCCCTTTTCGCTTGCCCCCCCTCCTGTTTAACTAACCATTACCAATGGTCATACCAACATTATAAACAACATACCAATTTTAGAAAACGAGTGTAACTTCGGGAACATTTCGCTGTTTCCATTTGGTCCTATTCACTTGACCCCCTCCATAGGTTTACTAAAGTTAATCAATTATTTACTTGTTACGAAACTTTACAGACCCCTGCACGAAGCTGTGGAGAATGGATTCGTGGAGATCGTGCGATTGCTGCTGTCTTACGGTGCAGATCCGTATCTGGCCACATACTCTGGTCAAACGCCGCTCGCCCTGGCGAAAGACGACCTCACCGCCCAATTTTTAAAGGAACACATAAACGACATTGAGGGGAATCCTGGATCGCCTTGGCTGTTCCCCGCCGTCCAAAGTGAAAACGGTACGACAACCACAACAAACAATCTTCCTTATCACTCAACAGATATTTCATTTTCAGACTTCTTCGAGACGGGCTACGACGTGCTGGACGGGGCGCCGAGTCCGGACTCCGATTCGGACAACGACGACATCGAGTTCGAAATGTCGGAACAACTCCTGCCCAATTTGTACACCTTGCGTGGAGAGCCGTCCAACGAACGGTGGATCCTGCTTCAGGACTTGTCGAGTCTGCTGAAGATCAAGTCGCGGGACGCTCTGCTGAAACAGATCACGCCGCCTTCCACGTCGAGCTCGTCGTCGGCCAGCAAAACGGTGCTGCGGGAGCTCAAGATGACGGAGTTTCTGGAGCAGGCGCGCTGCTGTCAGTTTCTGAATGCCGGTGAAAAAGTAAACACTCGTGCGTCGAAAATCGCCTTAGTTAAGTATACGGATAAAGTGAAGGAACTATTGAACGTGGAAACGGTTACGATTACGAACAGGTGACCCGAGAAGTAATTATTTTATTTTATTGTGTTGACTAGTGATAAATGTTGTTTATTTTCGGTTTACCTTTTTATTTGAGACGGTTCATTTGCAATTACGAGATGGTGCTTTCAAATTAAGACATTCAAATATTTTTATGTTTAATATTTTCAAAGTTTATTTATTATTATTACTATGAAAAAAGTATAGTTGATAAGTTACCAAGCTTTTTAGAAAAATTTACAATGATAGGCTATAATATAGTAAGCATGTGTATGTGCAATTTTGTATGTCAACATTTTGCTTTATATAAATTCGTGTAATATACATATATAGTATAATATATATATATATATATATAAATATAGAATTATATGTAATTTTTTACTAAATGATACTCAATGGGGATTAGATTAAGATAGATTTTATCAAATAAAGCTCAGGGAATTGTATTCTGTATTCAAAGAGTACTTACATTAATTGAATGGTAAATGTAAATACAAAAAATAAATGTACTGTATTTGTGACTTTGTATATATTTAAACTTCTGTATGTATTTTCTTAAGGCTGATTGCGTAATTTTCTATGAAATAGATGATGTATTGTGTGCTTGCTCATTTAAGAAAAATAATAATAAAACCCCTCTGTTATATACATATTATATTGGCTTACTATGGGTAGTTGTACAGTAAAACGAGTTATCTGTGATGCGCATCAGTGGCAAAGTGCAATGCTTTTTTGCAATCATATTGTGATTTTGCCAATTTGTCCTATCAGTGTGAATTTAGAAGATATTTTAATTTATAAACATTTTTTCACATTTTTAATGTTTTTTGTTCTACAAAACATGTGAAATACTAATACAATACAATACAATAAATATTAACTGTTGTTTTCTTGTTTGAATCCAATTTATTTATTTACCTAAAGTATTTTATTCTGTATTTCGCAGTAGTAAATATGAACCATTTTCAGATTACAGGTTTCTATTTACAGAATACTGCAGTGAAATTAGTTTCTAATAGAGGGCGCTGTTACATTGTTGTGCGATTTCGCGACAGTCTACTATATTACCTGCTACATTAACGTCAAATCTTCACTGCTTTGATTAATGTCAAAATAGACGTATTCGTTGTACTATTTTAGGAGTGTTTTTGTTTGTTCCTCATTTATTAAATGTACAAACTCACAATCAAGTATATACCACGTAAGTCACGAAACGGTTAGTTTTTAGTGTTAACAGTGCACATATGTTATTCGTAATTCAACGCTGACAACGATTATATAAAAAAATAAGGTAAGATGTGTTCTCTTGCAAAATATTTCTTAGGAGTTTCATAATTTATCGGCTAAGATTTGATGGTGCGTACTTTAAAGATCGTGGTCATTTTATTGTACGAGGTTTCTATTTTTAGATTCAATTTATTTCGAACGTACAAAACAATTCCATACTATTTAAGACTAATGTTTCTAGTTACACCGAATCATATTTATAATTAAACAAATAACAATTGAAGCAGTTTTCATCTGTATAAATTATCTTGTTTACTGTTGATTAATTTATAAAAATTCGATGGTATCAGCTGTTTTGCTTCCTAGAATAATATCTAATGGTTGCATTTTAAAGCACATAAAATTGAAATATTCGAAATTAAAATCGAGATGAAACTCTCATCGTAATTTATGTGTCATGTTCACTAATGCTATGACTTGGCCTAGGTTCAAAATGTTTGCGTTGAGTCATCGCGAACAACCCTTATTTGTGGAACTAATTTGTTGCAGCTAAATTTATTGATCAGTTCTTTTCATTAACTTGAAAATTTTAATATAACGTAATTTTGCAAATAACTAAAATAACGTTTAATTATCAGTTAAAGTATATAAATAGTGCTATTTAAATTAAAACGCAACACAAAACATTTACGGTTAATTAAAGGTTACTAATTTTGTTTGATAAAAAGTTACAGCCACAGAATTTTGATTTTGGATCCCATTAATTAAATTAATTAATGGCAATAAAATATAACATCATCAACATCATTGTGTCTCAGATGTATTTAAACACAAATATTTATGTTTCATATCGTGGTGTGATTCACATTGTTAATTTAAGATTCTGCATTAATTGGAAGTTTCAATGGTTAGATTGTTTATGTATTTCCACGGAATGATTGTTAATTAAATATTGCATTTTACGACAGTGTTTTTTTGTATTATTAACACGAAGTAATAATAATAATTTTGTTTATTGTCCGTTTCTTAGATAACTGGTTAATATGATTGGTTTAATGTAAAACTAACATTTATTATACAGTCAGTGGTGTCCTTCAGGTTAATAACCGTGAGTGTTTAAGACGCATATAACAAATTAAATATTCTTAAACATTTCTAAATCATTGGAAAATTTTGCTATCACACATTTTTCCATCAATCAAAAATAGATAAAAACGTTTAGTAACAAATCTATTCTGTGTTTCCGTGAAATACAGTGGTGGTCAGAGCAAGGCACACATTACTATCTTAATGAGGCAAAGATTCATGATGATTTTTGGTGTTTTAATAGATGTTTATGTTTATATGTCGTTCCACAAGTTTTCAATAGTCTTTAAATCCGAACTTTACACTGGCCAATCGAGAATCTCAACACATCTATGTTTGATGCATGATTCGTATCATTATCATTCATAAAAATGTAAATCATGTAAATGATAAATTACCGTAGGCAAAGGTTCCCTTACATCACGCCAAGGAAAGATTCCCAAACCAAAACCTTTCCTTCACGACGTCGCAGAGTTTTTGTAGTGCATCTGGGATACAAATATTTATTAGGAGAATGATGAATATATTTTGTATCATCTGATCTTGTTCTATTGATTGATATTGATTGGATTAACCACTTCAAAGTACCCTTTGTCAAAATTCTGGAGAATAATTTATACATTTTTGTACAAACTTTTTCTTTTTGATACCAATGATTTATGTACTGAAACATATCCCTACAAATTTTGTTCATTCACTCATCGTCTAATTGTTCTACTAGACACACTAATAGGAGTTATTTTAGTGTTAGGTCATCTTCTGACGTTTATAGGTATTATTAAAATAATAATATTGAAATATATTTTTTATTCTGTCTGGACAAAATTTGAATTAAATCCTTTTATGAAATATCTTACAACATGTTTGATTTCAATTTTTTTGACCACCATATTTAATTCTAAACTAAACTGTTACTGTTGATTCTAAACTAAAGCCATAAAAAATGTAAATTGCCGTTAATGTACTGAATATTGATTGATTAATTTTGAACAAGTTCACGGCGATTACAATTTCAAATGAGGATGTCACTTTCCCGTGTGTTTTGTAAGTTTTTTTTTAATTAAAATAAGTAAAAGTCCCGAATTAAATTTGCGAAATCGGCGTGTGCATGTAATATTAATATTTAATTATTTTCTGTATCATCGTCAACTTTTATTTTATTCATTTAAATGCGGAATGTAAAAAATTGTGCAGTGAACAACATTTCGTGTGAAATTTCGCAACACTTAATCTTATATTTTATTAATAATGCTTAAAACAATACGGCCAGTCGACCTTCAATCTGTCGACACAAAAAAACTTTCTCAAAACCACTCGGGTGTTATTTTTTATTTTTCGAAACAAACAGACGAAAATAGCCATTTTGTCACGTCCGACGGACGGATTTTTCGTTTTAAATGTCGAAACGTGTATCGTAAACACATGCGATCAAGAAACAGTCCATAACGTAATGAAAGTTGTTTTGTCCTTCGCATAATAATTCGCAATCAATGAGAAAAGACCAGTCTTGAAACGTCACAAAATTCCGTACACACATACGCGCACTAACATGTGTGTGATTTTCGTTGAATTTTTATTACGATCGTGTGTAAATAGAAAACTGTCACTTTTTCATTTCACTTTTACGTGTTTTTATTTCTCCTTTGGCTCAAACAAATTTTACAAACGTCCCCAGAAATAAATATTTTTTTCTGGTATTTATGCTAAACAAGCTGAATGGATGCCCGTAACATATACGAACGAAATAAGAAAACAATTGTTTAAACATCACCTTTGACTTATTCACCAACTGAAATTAACATTTTAATTTCCATATTGTTTGTTTACAATAAATCTGCACACCTCTCCGTTTTATTTATGCATTTCGGTTTTCTCAAATTTAAATAATCGTCACAGTTTAATTTTATGTAAATTTCATTTTAATTTATTTTCATGTCGAACACGATAAATGGCTAAATAGAATTGCACTTGACACATTTTTATATTAATTTGCTAACGCACGTGGTTCTTATTATAAAAATTTATTCATTGGTTTTTTATATACATTTCCATGGCACGGTTTCCCGGAAAACCAGGCAACATTCGCCACAACAAAACTAACCTTTTCTAACCCACTTCACCTCCTTATCGACAGGATCAAAGCGGTTTTCGTACGTGACTTATTTGTTTTAAAATTAAATTTTTACAATGGTTATCGGTATTTAATTATTGTTTAAATTAGCGCAACTATTTTATGCACACTTGGTTTTTTTATTGGTACGTCAGAAAAATAATTTCGTAGTTAACGTATATAATTATATTGGTTGGTGGTTTATGGCTTTTGAGGTACACAATTTTATTTCTGAAAACATTTTCTTTATCAGTGCATATTTTTTTAGTATGTTAATTTTACTAAAAATTCACTAAATTTTTGAAAAACGATTAGATACATGTTCATATAATTTTTACTGTATTACAGAATCTCCTGAAAATTACTAAAAATATTTCGTTTATAAATAGTGAAATCTATACTATTTATTTCACATGATAAGAATTACATTTATAACTGAGCATAATTTATTTATATGTGAGTATAATATTTTATGAAATTTTAATTATTTTATTACGAAAATTTTGAATTTTAAAACACTAAAAGTTTTAAGATATTTAAGTTTTATTGTACAGTACTATAATATTTCTCATATGCATTTTTATAAATTGTTAATTTATATATATTATATCACATGATGACAATTAAATTAATTCATATATATATATATTTATATATTTATATATATATATATATATATATATATATATATATATATTCGAGTACCATTCCCCTGCTTAACACTTCCGCTGATTCCAACCAAGTACTATAAGTATGCAACCCATACTAACATAAGTTATTTATGTGCAAGTAAAATATTTAATGGATTTTTTATTTTATATAAAAATAAATTAAAACTCTTGAAGTTTTAAAATTTTATAATATATTTCAAGTATATTTTTATAAATTTTGCGTGACATCAATTAAATTAATATCTGGACACAATTTATTTAAATGTTATAGAAGAAGTAGTACAATATTTGATGGTATTTTTAATTTTATATATAAAAATTAATTAAAATTCTTGAAAATATTCAAATTTTTTAAGTCTTCAATTTATTAATATTTTTCTAATGCATTTCTATAAATTCTCAATGACATATGAACTCTTGAAATTATTTAAATTGTTTAAGTTTTACAATTTAATAATATTTTTTATGGTTATTTTTATAAATTCCAGCAAAATAAAAAAATATAAGGTTAATATTTTATAAAAATTATTTAGTTTATCTAAATATAAATACTTTATTTCCCATGACAACAATTAAATTAATATCTGAACATAATATATATGTTAGTAGAATATTTGGTGAGATTTTTATTATTATATATAAAAATTTCCTCCGGCAAAATTAAAAAAATATATTTAAGGCGAATATTTTATATAAATTATTTAGTATATATAAATATAAATTGTGTATTTTGTATGATAATTAAATTAATACGTTGTTTTATATTTGAGCAAAATATTTTATGAAATTTGTATTATTTTATTATGAAAATTTATTAAAATTCTTGAAAACATTTAATGATTATTTGTTATATCTAAATATAGAATTTCACTGTTTATTTCGCATGATAATTATATTAATATCTGAGCATAATTTATTTATATGTGACTATAATATTTTATTTTGCTATAAAAATTTATTAAAAATTAGTAAGTAAGTTTTACAATTTTATAATAGTTTTCATGGATATATTATAAATTGCCAACGAAATTTAAAAAAATAAGGTCAATATTTTATAAAAAATTATTTGTTATATGTAAATATAAATTTTCACTACTTCTTTCGTAGAATAATAATTAAATTAATATTTGAACATAATATTTTATTTTATTATATATCTTTAAAGTATTCAAGTAAGTTTTACAATTTTATAATATTTTTCATGGGTATATTATAAATTTCCAATAAAATGAAAAAAAAAAATAAAGTTAATTATGATATTTTATATTTTAAAATTAATATTCAATAAAATATTATAATTTAATAAAATGCTTCAATAGATCCAAGTTATTTAAATTTTCAACAAAATTAAAACTAAAAAATTATAAAAATTATGTATTGTATGCGATATACATTTTCACTGTTACTTTCATAAAAATATAGAAAAACCACGCTTGCTATAAAATTAATAACTGAAAATAAATTATTTTTTGTTCAAATTATTAAATTTTCACAATTTTATAATATTTTTTAAAAGTAGATAATTATGAATTATTTCCATTCTCAATATTAATATTCAATAAAATATTATAATTTAATAAAATGCTTCAATAGATCCAAGTTATTTAGGTGAGAAAAGCTGCACCCCGCACTTTGCCAAAACGGTATAACAATTACATGGGAATTTCGGGCTCATTTTGGGCTAATTTCGGCCCAAAAGTAAAAATTTTGGGCTCGAAAAATAACCGCTTTTTTTTTCATTTTAAAGTGCGGGGTGTAGCTTTACCGTAAAGCTACACCCCGCACTGAGTTTCAAAGGCTGGGGCTATCGAATCAAAAAAATTTGCATGCAGGAATTTCGGGCTCTTTATGGGCTCACGAATGGTCAAAAGAAAAAAAATGTAGCTCAAAAAATAATGGGTGATTTTTAAAATTTTAAGATTTCTACGTACTTGCACTTTTCTCATTGACATTACACGGTTAATTCTGTCGATTCCGAAGTGTTCTTGGTACTGAAATTTCGGGCTCTTTAAGGGTTAATTTCGGCCCAAAAGAAAAAATTTTGGGCTCGAAAAATAACCGTTTTTTTTTTTATTTTTAATGTGCGGGGTGCAGCTTTACCGTAAAATTAGACTCCGTGCTGAGTTTCAAGGGGTGGGGTTATCGAATCAAAAAATTTTATATGCAGGAATTTCGGGCTCTTTACGGGCTCACCAATGATCAAAAGAAAAAATATGTAGCTCAAAAAATAATGGGTGATTTTTGAAATTTTAGGATTTCTACGTACTTGCACTTTTCTCATTGACATTACAGGGTTAATTCTGTCGATTTCGAAGTGTTCTTGGTACTGAAATTTCGGGCTCTTTAAGGGTTAATTTCGGCCCAAAAGAAAAAATTTTGGGCTCGAAAAATAACCGTTTTTTTTTATTTTTAATGTGCGGGGTGCAGCTTTACCGTAAAATTAGACTCCGTGCTGAGTTTCAAGGGGTGGGGTTATCGAATCAAAAAATTTTATATGCAGGAATTTCGGGCTCTTTACGGGCTCACCAATGATCAAAAGAAAAAATATGTAGCTCAAAAAATAATGGGTGATTTTTGAAATTTTAGGATTTCTACGTACTTGCACTTTTCTCATTGACATTACAGGGTTAATTCTGTCGATTTCGAAGTGTTCTTGGTACTGAAATTTCGGGC
Source organism: Aethina tumida (assembly GCF_024364675.1). Taxonomy (NCBI): domain Eukaryota; kingdom Metazoa; phylum Arthropoda; class Insecta; order Coleoptera; family Nitidulidae; genus Aethina; species Aethina tumida. The sequence continues at coordinate 9,576,565 of NC_065437.1, read as the reverse complement.
TCTTTAAGGGTTAATTTCGGCCCAAAAGAAAAAATTTTGGGCTCGAAAAATAACCGTTTTTTTTTTTATTTTTAATGTGCGGGGTGCAGCTTTACCGTAAAATTAGACTCCGCGCTGAGTTTCAAGGGGTGGGGTTATCGAATCAAAAAATTTTATATGCAGGAATTTCGGGCTCTTTACGGGCTCACCAATGATCAAAAGAAAAAATATGTAGCTCAAAAAATAATGGGTGATTTTTGAAATTTTAGGATTTCTACGTACTTGCACTTTTCTCATTGACATTACAGGGTTAATTCTGTCGATTTCGAAGTGTTCTTGGTACTGAAATTTCGGGCTCTTTAAGGGTTAATTTCGGCCCAAAAGAAAAAATTTTGGGCTCGAAAAATAACCGCTTTTTTTTTAATTTTAAAGTGCGGGGTGTAGCTTTACCGTAAAACTACACCCCGCACTGAGTTTCAAAGGCTGGGGCTATCGAATCAAAAAATTTTATATACAGGAATTTCGGGCTCTTTATGGGCTCACGAATGGTCAAAAGAAAAAAAATGTAGCTCAAAAAATAATGGGTGATTTTTAAAATTTTAAGATTTCTACGTACTTGCACTTTTCTCATTGACATTACACGGTTAATTCTGTCGATTCCGAAGTGTTCTTGGTACTGAAATTTCGGGCTCTTTAAGAGTTAATTTCGGCCCAAAAGAAAAAATTTTGGGCTCGAAAAATAACCTTTTTTTTTTTATTTTTAATGTGCGGGGTGCAGCTTTACCGTAAAATTAGACTCCGTGCTGAGTTTCAAGGGGTGGGGTTATCGAATCAAAAAATTTTATATGCAGGAATTTCGGGCTCTTTACGGGCTCACCAATGATCAAAAGAAAAAATATGTAGCTCAAAAAATAATGGGTGATTTTTGAAATTTTAGGATTTCTACGTACTTGCACTTTTCTCATTGACATTACAGGGTTAATTCTGTCGATTTCGAAGTGTTCTTGGTACTGAAATTTCGGGCTCTTTAAGGGTTAATTTCGGCCCAAAAGAAAAAATTTTGGGCTCGAAAAATAACCGCTTTTTTTTTAATTTTAAAGTGCGGGGTGTAGCTTTACCGTAAAACTACACCCCGCACTGAGTTTCAAAGGCTGGGGCTATCGAATCAAAAAATTTTATATACAGGAATTTCGGGCTCTTTATGGGCTCACGAATGGTCAAAAGAAAAAAAATGTAGCTCAAAAAATAATGGGTGATTTTTAAAATTTTAAGATTTCTACGTACTTGCACTTTTCTCATTGACATTACACGGTTAATTCTGTCGATTCCGAAGTGTTCTTGGTACTGAAATTTCGGGCTCTTTAAGGGTTAATTTCGGCCCAAAAGAAAATATTTTGGGCTCGAAAAATAACCGTTTTTTTTTATTTTTAATGTGCGGGGTGCAGCTTTACCGTAAAATTAGACTCCGTGCTGAGTTTCAAGGGGTGGGGTTATCGAATCAAAAAATTTTATATGCAGGAATTTCGGGCTCTTTACGGGCTCACCAATGATCAAAAGAAAAAATATGTAGCTCAAAAAATAATGGGTGATTTTTGAAATTTTAGGATTTCTACGTACTTGCACTTTTCTCATTGACATTACAGGGTTAATTCTGTCGATTTCGAAGTGTTCTTGGTACTGAAATTTCGGGCTCTTTAAGGGTTAATTTCGGCCCAAAAGAAAAAATTTTGGGCTCGAAAAATAACCGTTTTTTTTTTATTTTTAATGTGCGGGGTGCAGCTTTACCGTAAAATTAGACTCCGTGCTGAGTTTCAAGGGGTGGGGTTATCGAATCAAAAAATTTTATATGCAGGAATTTCGGGCTCTTTACGGGCTCACCAATGATCAAAAGAAAAAATATGTAGCTCAAAAAATAATGGGTGATTTTTGAAATTTTAGGATTTCTACGTACTTGCACTTTTCTCATTGACATTACAGGGTTAATTCTGTCGATTTCGAAGTGTTCTTGGTACTGAAATTTCGGGCTCTTTAAGGGTTAATTTCGGCCCAAAAGAAAAAATTTTGGGCTCGAAAACTTCACTTGTGGTGTCGCGGTGAGAAGCAATAATATACTTGTATATTATTATTATTATATAATATATATATATATATATATATATATATATATATATATATATATATATATATATATATATATATATATATATATATATATATATCTGTATCCACATTCTTATATTTTATATATCGATTCTAATAGATTTCACTGGATTATTTAAAATTTTCTCCGTTTCAACTTAACACGGCGACACCACAATGTGAAGTGTATAAAATTTTCATTAATTTTGTTTAAAAATACAAACGATTACTAACTAGTTCTAGTAGTAAATATTTCGTTCGAAAAATCTAATTTTAAGCATATTTTTCAAATTTCGGTGGCCCCTCATTTAAATTTTATAACTTACCGCAATTAGTATTACTACTATACTATACTATATATAATATTATACTATACTATATATAATATTTACTATATTTGTCCCTTGTATACCTCTTTTTGGTGTACTGGGCGGAGCTTATCGATAGCGGGTCTCGTTGGATTTTGTTTCCAAAATGGTAATGCCATTTAGCAGCCGACTGTACATGTGTAATGTTATGAAAGTGTTGTATAAAATATTCGATAGATCTGTTTATATTTGAGTCGTGTTCCAGTTTAGAAGAGTTATCCTAGTGTAGTAGTGATAGTGATAAATACACAGTGTGAAATAAATAATTTATTTTAATCATAATCGGGTACGTATTTGCAAAACTTATCCACAACGTTTAATTTTAACAAATAACAAAAGTAATTTCAAGTTTTTCGCCATAATGAAACCATTATTTTTTGAGCTACATATTTTTTCTTTTGATCATTGGTGAGCTCGTAAAGAGCCCGAAATTCCTGCATATAAAATTTTTTGATTCGATAACCCCACCCCTTGAAACTCAGCGCGGAGTCTAATTTTACGGTAAAGCTGCACCCCGCACATTAAAAATAAAAAAAAAACGGTTATTTTTCGAGCCCAAAATTTTTTCTTTTGGGCCGAAATTAACCCTTAAAGAGCCCGAAATTTCAGTACCAAGAACACTTCGAAATCGACAGAATTAACCCTGTAATGTCAATGAGAAAAGTGCAAGTACGTAGAAATCCTAAAATTTCAAAAATCACCCATTATTTTTTGGGCTACATTTTTTTTCTTTTGACCATTCGTGAGCCCATAAAGAGCCCGAAATTCCTGCATATAAAATTTTTTGATTCGATAACCCCACCCCTTGAAACTCAGCGCAGAGTCTAATTTTACGGTAAAGCTGCACCCCGCACATTAAAAATAAAAAAAAAACGGTTATTTTTCGAGCCCAAAATTTTTTCTTTTGGGCCGAAATTAACCCTTAAAGAGCCCGAAATTTCAGTACTAAGAACACTTCGAAATCGACAGAATTAACCCTGTAATGTCAATGAGAAAAGTGCAAGTACGTAGAAATCCTAAAATTTCAAAAATCACCCATTATTTTTTGAGCTACATATTTTTTCTTTTGATCATTGGTGAGCCCGTAAAGAGCCCGAAATTCCTGCATATAAAATTTTTTGATTCGATAACCCCACCCCTTGAAACTCAGCACGGAGTCTAATTTTACGGTAAAGCTGCACCCCGCACATTAAAAATAAAAAAAAAAACGGTTATTTTTCGAGCCCAAAATTTTTTCTTTTGGGCCGAAATTAACCCTTAAAGAGCCCGAAATTTCAGTACCAAGAACACTTCGAAATCGACAGAATTAACCCTGTAATGTCAATGAGAAAAGTGCAAGTACGTAGAAATCCTAAAATTTCAAAAATCACCCATTATTTTTTGGGCTACATTTTTTTTCTTTTGACCATTCGTGAGCCCATAAAGAGCCCGAAATTCCTGCATATAAAATTTTTTGATTCGATAACCCCACCCCTTGAAACTCAGCGCAGAGTCTAATTTTACGGTAAAGCTGCACCCCGCACATTAAAAATAAAAAAAAAACGGTTATTTTTCGAGCCCAAAATTTTTTCTTTTGGGCCGAAATTAACCCTTAAAGAGCCCGAAATTTCAGTACTAAGAACACTTCGAAATCGACAGAATTAACCCTGTAATGTCAATGAGAAAAGTGCAAGTACGTAGAAATCCTAAAATTTCAAAAATCACCCATTATTTTTTGAGCTACATATTTTTTCTTTTGATCATTGGTGAGCCCGTAAAGAGCCCGAAATTCCTGCATATAAAATTTTTTGATTCGATAACCCCACCCCTTGAAACTCAGCACGGAGTCTAATTTTACGGTAAAGCTGCACCCCGCACATTAAAAATAAAAAAAAAAACGGTTATTTTTCGAGCCCAAAATTTTTTCTTTTGGGCCGAAATTAACCCTTAAAGAGCCCGAAATTTCAGTACCAAGAACACTTCGAAATCGACAGAATTAACCCTGTAATGTCAATGAGAAAAGTGCAAGTACGTAGAAATCCTAAAATTTCAAAAATCACCCATTATTTTTTGAGCTACATATTTTTTCTTTTGATCATTGGTGAGCCCGTAAAGAGCCCGAAATTCCTGCATATAAAATTTTTTGATTCGATAACCCCACCCCTTGAAACTCAGCGCGGAGTCTAATTTTACGGTAAAGCTGCACCCCGCACATTAAAAATAAAAAAAAAACGGTTATTTTTCGAGCCCAAAATTTTTTCTTTTGGGCCGAAATTAACCCTTAAAGAGCCCGAAATTTCAGTACCAAGAACACTTCGGAATCGACAGAATTAACCGTGTAATGTCAATGAGAAAAGTGCAAGTACGTAGAAATCTTAAAATTTTAAAAATCACCCATTATTTTTTGAGCTACATTTTTTTTCTTTTGACCATTCGTGAGCCCGTAAAGAGCCCGAAATTCCTGCATGCAAATTTTTTTGATTCGATAGCCCCAGCCTTTGAAACTCAGTGCGGGGTGTAGCTTTACGGTAAAGCTACACCCCGCACTTTAAAATGAAAAAAAAGCGGTTATTTTTCGAGCCCAAAATTTTTACTTTTGGGCCGAAATTAGCCCAAAATGAGCCCGAAATTCCCATGTAATTGTTATACCGTTTTGGCGAAGTGCGGGGTGCAGCTTTTCTCACCTAAGTTATTTAAATTTTCAACAAAATTAAAACTAAAAAACTATAAAAATTATGTATTGTATGTGATATATATTTTCCCTGTTACTTTCATAGAAATATAGAAAAACTACGCTTACAATAAAATTAATAACTGAAAATAATTTATTTGTTTGTTCAAATTATTAAATTTTCACAATTTTATAATATTTTTTAAAAGTAGGTAATTATGAATTACTTCCATTCACTTTTATGACTGAAAATATTTGACTGATTCATTCAAGTGTGAAATGTAAATAAAACCAACTTAATATTTACATTTATAGCCTTCATCCTGTTTTTCAGTTTTACAATTCTAAAAAGTATTTATTTATATAATAAACTTTCTCAACAATTACAGCAATTTACGGATTTGTGAACAGGAAAATCTTTGGCCCAGGCACTGGATTAGTGCACAACCGAAAACTTTTCCTTTATCTTGACTGTTCTTTGAACAGAAGAAGCGGAGGATAATCAGAGATATTCAAGGTGTGCCTTATTATTAGAATTTATTCATTTTATTCATATAATAAATATTTTTATAAGGACACAAGAGTCTTAAGAACTGCTTGACAATTCACAGTTTTAATTGGACTAAATCGCATTTCGATTAATTTCCATATCGGAACGTCGCATTCGCATCGATCACGATCCGTTAGTTTTCGGGCGGCGTTTCCACGCAAACTCCGCGGCACTTACCTTGCCCACGTTACCTGCCACCTGTATGTATGTATGTCTAGCTCTTTTGCTCGCTGCCCTCGCATGTGTGCGTGTGTGTGTGTGTTCGTCCGCGTATCCCGTGTGTGTTTGTGTCCGGCCCGTTCGTCGCACCGGACGTTGATGCACCCGTGTGTTTTGTGTGCCATTTCAGGTGAGTTTCGTACACGGCGGACCGTTGTAATGGTAACAGGTCGGTCCGATTTGTACAGTTGCTTCTTTGACAACTACATGTGTTCGCAACGCGGATCTTTGTGCTAATTAAACAGATGACTGTTTACGGTGAAAACACTGCCGAAATCGTGCCCGACGACCGGAACGGGATCCTCCGAATTAACGGGACGGAACGTACGTCTTCCTGCTTATCGTATAATTTTTTTTCTTCTTGTAAAATGTGTCTTTTTAATGTTCGCCCAATTCGATGCAGTCATGTGCAAATTCGCAAAAACGTCGCAAAAAATTGGACGTTCAATAAACCTTCAACAACATCGGACGAAAATTGGGGAAACAGTTTTTTCTTATTAGTTTTTCTGAATGTTCAATTTTATTTTTTTTTCACTGAACACACACACGTTGAAATGTTAAATCGTCTAATATGAATCCGTTTTTATTTATTTTAAACATTAATATTAATTATTAAGATCAATTAAATAAGAAAATTTAAAATTTCTATTGAAATTTGTTTAAAATTCTTTGATTTGAAGTTCTATACTTTCCAAAATATCTAAAGTGGCTCGATTTATTTTTTATTCATTTTAATAGCTTTCAAATGTTTGTAGCCTGTTTAATTTTCTCCTTAGCATATTAATTTTTATGTAATGTATATTAAATATTGAAAAATCATAAAAATAAGATAAAAAATACTAAAATTCTTATAAGAAAATATAAAATTTCTCATAAAAATTGTTTTAATTTCTTTGATTTGAAGTTATATACTTTCCAAAATATTTAAAGTAGCTCGATTTGTTTTTTTATTAATTTTAATAGCTTCAAATATTTGCAGCCTATTTAATTTTCTCCTTAACATTTTAATTTTTATTTAATATATATTAAAAATTATAAAATTATAAAAATAAGATAAAAAAACTAAATAATAGGAAAAATACTAAAATTCTTATAAGAAAATATTAAATTTCACATGAAAATTGTTTTAATTTGTCTTATTTGAAGATACTTATATACTATACTTATGTATTTGGTACCTACTTAATTTTTCCATATTAATAATTACATTACTTATATTAAAAATTGAAAAATCTTAGAAATTAAAATGAAGAAATCTGCTTTAATTCTTATAAGAAAACTTAAAACACAAAGTTGTTTTAATTTTTTTATATTTGAATATCTAAATTTAATTAAAAATTAAATGAAAACGTATTAATATAACATAAAAATGATAAAAAAATAAAAACTGCTACAATTTTTATAAGACAACTTAAAACACAAATTTATCAGTTGTTTTAATTTTTTTTATTTGAATATCTGAATTTAATTAAAAATTAATTAAAACTTTTGAAAAGATTCAAGTTATCTAAGTTTTGAAATTTTATAATATTTTTCTAGGTGACTTTTTATAAATTTTCAACGAAATTAAAATATAATAATATTAATATTTTATGAACATATAAAAATTGTTATAAATAAATATAAATTTTCACAATTTAATCAGAATGATAATAAAATTTGTATTATTTATTATAATAATTATTATTATGTATTATTAATATAACTTAAAAATGATAAAAAAATTAAATACTGCTACAATTCGTATAAGAAACACAAATTTTTCTCGTAAGTTTTATTTATTTTAATAGTTTAAAATATTTTAAATTCAATTAATTTTTTATCCTATTAATAATTATTTAATTATTTATTTATTAAATTAAAAATAGAAAATCTTGAAATTTAAAATGAAAACGAATTAATACATCTTAAAAATGATAAAAATATTAAAGGCAGTTACAATTCTTATAAGAAAACTTAAAACACAGATTTATTATATGTATGTTAAGTTGTTTAAATTTCTTTGATTTCTAGTTCTGTACTTTCCAAAACGTTTAATGGCTCGATTTGTTTTTATTTAATTAATGTTGATAGTTTAAAATATTTTAAATTCGCTTAATATTTATTTAAGTAATATTAAAATTGTAACAAAAAATAAAAAAAACTATTTTGATTTTTGAATTACCATTTCCTTAATTTGAATTGCTTTCAATGTTTCCAACCTATTTAATTTTTTCTTAATTCATTAAAATTTATTTAAAATTATGAAATCTTAAAAAAAATGAAAACGTTTTAGTGTAACATAAAAAAGAGAAAACAAATATTAAAAATTGCTAAAATTCTTATAGAAAAACATAAAACACAGCACTAACATAATTATGAAAATCTATTTATTAATTAATAATGTTGAAGAATGCTGAAAATTTTGCCAATTTGCATTTTTATCCAATTAAATATTTATAATTTTGATATAGTGTTAAATTCCTGCCAAGAATTAAATATGTATGAAATTATTCTTATATATGTTGAAGTTTCTTCAAAATTTTAAAACTATGTAATATGTTAAAATAAAATTGAATATCATGATTGCAATTAGAAAAATGATATGTTGTCTAAAAATGAAAAAATAAAATAAAAGTAAACAAAATTGAACTTGAAAATCATTTGTATATAATTACGAAAATATCTAAAAATTAAAAAAAAATGAATATTAATATATTTTTTTAATTAATTTATAATTTTGATATGATCTTAAATTTCTGCCAAGAATTAGATATATATGAAATTATTCTTGTATTTGTTGAAGTTTATTCAAAAGTATGTATATTAATATATAATAGAAAAGTTAAACATTCCTAAAAATGTTAAAATAAAATTGGTGATTGATTGAAGATGTCGATATTCAATAATGCATTAACTGTATCGGATTTAGTTGTTGTTTTTATTTGTTATATTGATTGTATTTTATTATAATAAATTTTGAAATATTTCCCTTGTCTTAATAATACATTTTAATTAAATTGCGAACGTTTAATCATCCGATCTCAAGTTTCTCAATTCCCATTAATTTCATTATTAAGAGAATTCGTACCGAGAGTGCGGGCCTCAAACAAAATCGATTCCACTTAATCCGCCTCCATTATAATTTTATTATTAGCCCAAGTGAACGGCTGCACGTGCACAAGTTTCTTCATCGTGCCCGATGTGCCAAGTTGACTTGGCATTTACCTTAACAACAACAACAATAATCGTTGTCTCTAAGCCAAACGAAATTTTGCATTCCATCAACAAGACGAAAAACGGGGCGATTAATTAAAAATAAAAGAAAACAGCGGATGAGTTTAATTGGCTGCTTGTGCTCGATATGGAAAGAAAGAAAAGTCGCAAAGCAAACGATGCGTTAATCCTCAACGTTTCTCAATCTGCTTTCTCATTCAATTCGCCCGTACTGAGTGTTAAACAACAATTGCCCGGACGAAGAGGAAAATTTAAATCGTATGCTTTTTTCCAGGTTAACGTTGGTGTCGACCTCTCGTGCTCTCGCGCTTGTGCATCAACCAGTGACCTTTTTATACGTAAGTAGCCGAACAATTATTATTTCCATAAGCGTTAATTACAATGAGGTGGGTGCGGGGCTTGGGAAAAAGCCATTGTGCCGCCAAACCTCCGCTTTTCCGTTGCGTAAAATGCGATTGAAGTAGAGAAAAACGCCGGACTGTTGCACAAATGTGTCACGTGATGCATATCGATGGTTTTAATTTCTGTTAACGTCTCGTTTCGGTTTCGTTAACCCATTTTTTTGCCTTTGATAATTGGCGTTATGTTCGAGTCGTTTCGAAACTTTATGGCGGGGGTCGCGTGACGGGAAGAAGCAGGAAACGATTGGAGGCATTATTGCGAAATGTTTGCACGTTGATTGCCTTTTATTGTTTTATTAGTGGCAAACCGTAAAGAAAAGGGGGCAAGATATTAAAAGTGAATCACTTGGAAATCATATTTTCTGCAGTAAAACATTACGTGGAATTCTAAAATATTAATGATCTTTTAAGTTAGTACACGTTTTAGAAATGTCAAATATTTTTGAAATTCTTAAATCACTTCTTAACTACAGTAGTTCATAAACTATGATTAACTGAAAGTAAAGAATCATAAAAAACGATAATTAAATATCTTTTTCAACCAGATATGCATTAGTGGATTTAGGATATTTGTTACAAATAATAATAATAATAATAATAATAATAATAATAATAATAATAATAATAATAATAATAAATTGCCTGTTTTGACCTGTACAAATGATATTTTTTATGTTTTTGTTTTTTTAATTATAGAAAAAAAGTGAATGAAGTTTTTAAACTTTCAAATAAAATAATAATTTAACTAAAGAAAATGTAAAAATAAAGCACAAAATGCATCTTTGTGGACTCAAAATGTTTATGAAAAAGCTTTACAGACTACCCAGTAAAGAAAGAGTCTGTTGATAATTATTATTTTGCTTGGCAAATGAAAAACTATAAAATGTGGTTAAACCTAACTTAGGCTCTAGTTTGTGGAGAGCGGAAAAAGTATTGATTTGAAATTTTTATAGCAATTATAAGTGGACTTGACATACTTATATAATTTATTTTTATAAAATTAAATAACTTTGTTATTTTTAATGAAACATCTTGTATATTTTTGGATTTTTAAATTCTACATGTAATTGCAAATAAAATGGTTATACCGTGTCTCATATTAAAAACCAATAGTTTTTGATATATTTATTTTTTTTTCAAAAATTTTGACAGATTGAGAGTCTAACAAACCTGAAATGTCTGTAAAACCAACAATTTTGATATTGAAAAATTTATTTTTGGCATAGACGTTAGCCAAAAACCATATTATAAGTAGCTATTGTTAGTAGTCTTAAATTCTACACAGAGTGTTCATTATTTTCGTTTAATTTTGTACATCTTAAAATATCAATAATTTTTATTTTCAGTGTAAGTCTCATCATAATTAAATTGAATATTAAAAAACTTTTCGATTGGTTAACCATTTCCTACACATAAAATTAATATTAACTTAGATTTTGCACGTCGTCAAAATGTCCTATTTTTGTAAATTCTAAGCAGTTTTATTTCAACATAAAATATTAGTTTTAGCAAAACGACTGTGTTCGGTGATTAATGGTTAATGGTCATGACTTACTACACTCTTAATTGTTGAACAACTATTTCTTTATGTAAATTAAAATTAAAACAATAAAATGACAATAGGTATTAACAAACAGGTATTTCGTTACAATAAGCGATAAAAACAACGAAAAATATTCCTTTGGTTCGTTTATTAATAAAACTCTTCAAAATATGGTCAACCATTAATTGTTATCCATTTATTGTTTGAACATCATTTCTTATTGTATCGTTTAACTATTAGATGGTGTGTAATTGATTCCTATCAAATATAATTTTTAAATGTCCAAACAAACGGTAAACCAAAGGAATTAAATCTGGGGATCTTGGTGGTCAAATTCTTCCTTCTACCAGTCACCATGTTGCCATAGTATTATTCCAGAAAATGTTTCGTTGTTCTCGCAGTAAGGGCAAGAACATTTTATCACGATAAAAATATTTCTGTTGATTCATTAAGGTGAACAAAAATTTGTATTATATTTTGGTATCTTTTAGCATTTACTGTATCATTAAAAAAAGTTAATTTATCTTGAAAAACGTGTGAAATTTTAGTACTATAAATACGATGGTTTTGGAAATTAATTTATCCAATTAATTAAACCATGTCTCAACCATATTCAACGATTTCAGGAAATGTTCCTTTGAATTCTGTCACACACAATCGAATTAGATAAGTCCATATACCATTGGTATATATGTGATCATTACTAAAGAACTTTTTTAGAAATTTATCATCTTTTGGCACTCAAAAACTGATTTTATAGACGTAAAAATATATTAAATTCAAGAACGTGCAAGTTGTATCCAAAAGAGAAAATTTTTCGTAGCAAATATTTTATAATTATTATCGTATTATGTCTTACCAATATTGAAATGGTTTTAATTTAATAACGCGATATTATTTTATATATGCACATGAATCGTAAAACAACAACATTAAGAACAGTTTGTGCAATTTTCGTGTAGATTTGTGCAACGTGGAAGCCATAAAACTGGTAATTTTTAATTGCAAGGATTTCTGAAAATGGAACGCGAGTTATGTAAAAACAAATTGCCATTATTTTGTAATGCAGAAGCACCGATAATTCAACACATTATACACAGACTTGAGTAATTATAACAACGCTTGATAACTATTTTTTACAACGTACGAAATTGAAATGGAAATAAAATCCGGGCGAGCACTTGAAATCCGTTTTGCGTACTCGACAATCGGAAATATTAAACCGCCATGTACGGTGACCGGTAAGCTTTTCACGTGCCGCAGATTATCCACTCGCGAGTCGCGTACGGATGAAGTGCTGTGCATACTTCGGGCTTAGACTTTTCCTTGGATTTCATGTTAATTAACGGTCGCACTTTAATATTGCGAATACGGATTTGTATATTTTACTGATCATTAACTCGAATACCATTCTGATGAAATATTTTCAGTGAGAGAGGATCCACTCGAAAAAATTGTAAATAACTTAATTTGTAAAAAAATAATTGGATTAGGTATTTTTTTCTAATTTAAAAGTAAGTAAAAAACTTTTTATAAGAACTGTAGACTAATCATGAACATTATAAGAAATTGTAACTTGGAGTGAAGTATATAGATTAATTAAATAAATACTTAAATTATTAACATATATTCTACAAATAATAAAAACATTGTTCAGTAGCATAATTTTAAAATATGTCCAATACTGTTTGTTGCTTTACTTTCGACTGGTACTGTATGTATAATCTTTTATAATATTTAAAACTTTAAAAATCATACCTGATCTTCTTTACTTTTGATTGTTCAATAAATAAAAAAATCATAGAAACTAAAAACAGACTACATTTAAATTCAAGTGTGATATCACTCAAGTTATAAGGTAGACAGACTATTTGTCAAAAATAAGGTTCCTTGATAACATCCTATTTGTATGTTTTTATTAAAAATATGTTTTTTGCTTTACTTTCGTCTGGTACTGTGTGTATAATCTTTTATGATATTTAAAATTTGTTGAAATAAATGAAATAAAATTAAATAATTTTGAATTACACAATTTGTTTCTCTCCGTTACAGCTAAACATATTTATTGAAAAAATCAGAATATGATTAGAATAATGCAATGAACAAACGTCAACAATTATATTCAATGTTTATATCCCATTAAAAATTTCAAGGCTGAAAAATGTGAAGAATACAAACAAACAAACTTCATGTGAAAATGTAATTGAACGAAAACATTCCCGAGCCTCTTCTCGGCCAACATTGAATCCATGCACCGCAAAAACGACGAATACGGAGCGAATGATATTTTTCAAGGTTTCGCACACGCCTTTTTATTTTTCCGAGCGGCCACTTTCTCCGCCGCCCACCGGTTATCCAACGATCCAGGTCCGACATTAAAAACTGAGTAAGTCTGAGTATGTTATATAACTCCTAGACTAAAAATTATAAATTGCCGATGTAAAACATGAAATAGTAATTTGTGGGTCACGACTGCACACTGAACACTGAACACTGAACACAAACCGAATTGCGTACGCGACGAAATTGCCTTGTGCTCCAAGAGCGATCCATTAATTAATTTTAATTCATATTAGAGTGAGCGGTGGACGCGAAATTGGAAACACGACGGCACTTACCGTAAATAACCTAGATAAGTGTATCGGCGGCTTCATGTGACACACGACGAACAGTGTGTATTGTGTACATCATGAAAATTTACAATTATGGGCCGCAAGACTGCTCAATTATTGTTGCTAGTTTATTAGTTATACAAGGTGTTTCTAAAATGGACGGTCAAACTGTGAAAGCAGGTAGAACACGTCCAATAATGAAAAAAATCTTAATTAAATTGTTTACTCACATTTCTGTAACCTTTATTTCAGTCGTATTTAATAATAATAATAATTATTACTACAAATAATTTGTAACTAGAATTTTAATTAATTCTACACTAATATATTGTAAAATTACCATTATTATGAATAACTTCCAAACACCTTCTTTCATTGAAAGCAACAGATGATCAGTAACACAAAGAGTGTCTTATTTTGTTGTTCAGTATCTCTTAATAACACAAAAACTATTAAGTTTAGGTACACCAGACTATAAAAATTCAAAAATACACAGAGTGTTTCATTGAAGTTAGCAGTTACTTCTAATAAATAAGTTAGATGAATCACACTGTATACAAATTTTAATTAAACTTCTTGCATAAAATATTATGACATTTTAGATGTACTTTTTTCTCTGATTACAACCATACAATTAAACAAGTTAATTACTTTTGTTAATTATTGATAAACAATGTTTTATGAGTGTAATCCAACAATTAAAATAAATAATTAGCTTATTGCTTCATAATGCATTTTTACAGATTTACAGGGTATATTTTTAAGTATACGGTATTGGCAGAAAGTAGAGCAACTTTTTTAAAATTCAAATAATATTTGTCCTAGTTATGTTCAAAAAAATGTATATTGAAAATTAACTTTCCTTAATAAATTTAACAATTACATAGTTAAACAATAAAAAAATCAAGAGATTAATTTTACCGATGATTATTTTTTTTTGGGCTGGCTTTAAGTCGAGCAACTAGTATTTTAATTAATTCTACACTAATATATTGTAAAATTCCCATTATTATGATTAACTTCCAAACACCTTTTCTTCATGGAAAGCAACACGGACTTTTGCAGGACCCTGAATAAATCTTGCTGATTACTCTTTGAATCTTATTTTGTTGTTCACTATCTCCCATAAGTTTTCAATGGAGTTCAGATCGAGAAATTGATATGGTCAGTTTATAACATTAAAAGCCACAGCTTCAAATATTTTTAAGTGTATTTCGGGTCATTATCTTGTTGAAAATAATCTTTTAGTGACATATTTCATGTTGTTTCTTAATATTTTATACAAAAAACGATCCAAGATACCCTCTATTCAAAGAAAAGGACCCATTCGAAATCCCCAAAAGCGCCCCATACCATTACCAACCCGCCTCCGTCTTTAACAGTGAGTATGGTGAACTTTAGGTTAAACTTTTCATGAATAGGTCGCCTTACATATAAAATCCCATCACTATTAACCAGATTAAACTTGATTTCATCACTCCAGATCGCTCGTTTCCAATCATTTAAAGTCCAGTGTAAAAGGAACCTGGTAAACTCAACTCTGACTGTTCTGTTCTCTGATAGTAGTGGTTTCTTAGTCTGGCCTTCTTGCACAAAGACTCCCTTGTAGTTAATCTGTCTCTTACGGTTCTTGAAGAAACATTAATTCCAAGTTGTGTCTCAAGTAGAACTTTTATTTTGTTGGAAATCAGGAAAGGATCTTTTTTGGAGTAGGATAAAATTTGTTTATCCTGGTCTTCCAATTTTGATTTTTTTCTTCCACATTACCAAATCTTGAAAATTGTTGTAAAACATACGTTACAATTTAGTGATATTGATTATTCTCTCATCGGATTGAAAGAACGATACAATCCGTACTTTTAATTCGAAAAATAATTTCTTACCATGAGGCATTTTATTAATTCAGTTGACAGTTACTGTAAAACTAAAAATTATGCATTGGATTAGTGACATTTAGTAAAAAGTTCCTCTATTTTTTTCTAGCTGAATATTTAATTTTTTGATTTGTAGCTAACAGAATTATTTTGAATACAAGAAATATTCACCGATATGTTTGTATACAATGTATCCATAATTGGTATAAATTATATTAGATTTACATATACAGAGCGAAGCGAAAATTTATATTTTTTTTAAAGATCTACTCTACTTTGTACCAACACTGTATTATCATAAAAATTAATAAAAATTAATTCACAATTTATTTAATAAAACCTCTTGTATCCCTTCTAATAGAATAAATAATAGGTTTGTCAAAATAGAACCGGTAACCCCGTAGAAAATGATTGTTGTTCGATCATCGTGGTTATACAATATGCATAAGCGAGATTTAATTGACCCAATTGTAAACACCAGCAACTTATCAGTTTCGAAAGGAGAACGAACCGGTGCGATAATCTTGTACAATTGAAAGACAATAGGTCGTTGTCGATCGATGCTTTATCGTCTGCTTCACCCGTTGACACTGGCAGAAGAAGTCAAGTCCGACGACTCGATTTGCATTCGTTATTTGTGCGTCGGTCTCGTCTAATCGCTGACCGTGAGTACACACACGTTGATAATTCGTTCGTGGTCCTTCCAATAACACTGCAAAATTAGTGTTAACACGTGAGTTAAGGTCGGAACGTCGATCTGAGGGACAACTCATGGTGTCATCCGAATTGAAACTTACTTCCTTTTCTAGTTTACACGTTTTTTTTTTCGTAATTTCGAGACCTTGTTGCGTATAATTTAATTAATAATAATTTTAGTGCGCGTCGCGTTAATTTAATTTGACGGATGTTGGGTTGGTTGGTAATCTTCCACCTGCACAAACTGTACCTATAATGGAACGATCAATGCTCTTCCGTGAGTCTGATAAAACCAATTTCGGCAATGCTAATTGGCGATTCACCAGTCGTCTTAATAATGTTTTGTGGCAGCTGATTCAGTTCTGATTAATATTCAATTGGCCTGTTGACGAGGTGCGTTCGTTTTCATTGCCATTTGGTTCATGCTTGAAGCTACCGGGATGTTGTAACGTTCGATTTTGATGTGGCTTATCAGTGTGATCCAGACCTTCCGTAAATTATATTGTAGTCTAAATCAATTTCCATTTGCATGCGAATATTATACAATAGAAGACCTATATTTTCTGTAAATATATGTAGATTTGTGGTTGGCCTTGATAAGTCATAATTAATGTGCAATTTACAATATTTAGTAATATTAATAAGGCAATACTGTAGTTGTAGTATTATTAACCCAAAATCCTAAATTTAACAATGGATTCAAACAAAATTGCATCCGTCCAAAATTAATAATATCAATTATCAATTATGTAATTAAGTAAATTGATCTTTGGTGGTATATATAAATTTATATATATTGGGCAATATCATTAAGGTTATTTGATACACTCAAGGATCCATTGTTTCAGTGTGTTACGTTTGGTAACTTATTCAGCATTTATAATTTGATTGAATCTATTTATTTATTTTAAACAATATTTATTTTCCCAACATTTAAAATTTTTCTCCTTCCACTTCTCTAATTTAATTTAAATAATATTTCATGTGGCCACGTTCCAAGATTCAGATTGATCAAACGCTTTTCTATATGTATAATAGTAAAATTTACAGGATGTTTCATTAAAAATAATAAAAATGATTGTTGTTTGTTGAAAATAAATTAGAAAAGTAGTCAATTTATAATTGCTATAAAAATGTCAAGCCTCCATAAACTTTTAATGAATAAGTTAGGTGAATCACCCTGTATAGCGATTGACAGGTGATTTTCCGTTATACTTCGTCTGCTTTCACTTTTTTATTTTGCATCTGGATATTCATAGAGATGTTGCAATTACGAATTCTGTGTTGTAGAAAGCAAAATATTTTGTTATTGTGCCTATTTTTCCACTGCTTGTGATTGTAAACAATTGTGTAATATGCATTATTAACAAGATTTTTACCCATGCAAACGCATTAATTAAATAATTTAATTGCCACTTTTTATGTTTTTATATAATCGTATCGTTTGTTGGCATTTTATTGTTTCGAATGATTTGTAACAAAAAGTCACCGTCTTGCTGAAACACAAATTAAACTTAAATTGTGAAGCATCTGCGACACTTGAGGTGAGACAATTTTCATTAAGCGCCAGACTCAAAGTGTATAAAAAATTAATTATGCTTTAAGCGACGTCTCTAGTTTAATTTTAATAAAAGTTTCAAACGTTGGCTTTTTTATTTTTACTGTAATTTATTTTATTGAGGCGTATTATTTTCATTTCAGCTGTTCTCAGTAGTTGTAAACCGTGTAAATAAATTTTTAATTTAGTGGCTACTGGCTGCCAAATACAAGATAACACACGGAAGCATCGTGTTCTATTTATGGAACCATTCTATTACAAAAGATTGAATGCGCATAAGACTATCAAGTGATTTGTAAACCATCTAGTAAAATCCATAGAATAGCTTTATCTACATATCTAATCAAATTATCGCCAAATATTTGCTGTGTCAACTGGTCGAGGTATTCACATGCGTTTATTTACTAATTCAAGTATGATCATTAAAAATATTTGCTCAGATTACCCTCGACAATGTATTTTTATACTAACGTACTAACGCCCGTCTTTCCGTTTCAGGTTCACTTAGCCTATGATGCTGTTTGGATCGATGCAGCCCACGCACCAAAGAAACTGATCCTCCGACACGTACAGACGGCCACAAAGCCACACCGGACGTTGCACCGTCAAACGGACGAAGAACGGTAGAGAAGAATAGCAAAAAAAAAAAACAAGTACCCGGTCGAAACACAAGAAAAACCATAATGAAAAATTCACCGGACGCGGACGCCGAACCGCACACGTGCGTGGCGACGGCGCCGACGGCCGGAGGCGGCAACGGAGGCCAGCGCAAGAAACGGTTCCCGAGCCGGTGGTCGCTCCGCCACCTGATCTACTCCAGTCCGATTCTGAACAGACGCCGTTCCCAGAACGCCTCCGGACCGTCCAAGTCACATAAAACTAGTGAGTTTTTTTTATTGTTACTTGAGAGAAGCCACGGAGGCTGTTTTATTTTTGTTTGCCAAGTCCTAATTGAACTTGGTCATTTGATTACTTTTGAATTGATGGTGGTCGATCAAAGTTTAGTAATTTATGGTTTGTTTGAGACAATGTTCACTCAAAATTATTTTTAAACGGTGACAAACTGCAGTAAAACTTGTTTACTGATTCTGCGTCATCTTTTTTAAATTAGTTGGCTGAATGAACTTCATTAAAACATGAGTTTATAATAGTAGATTATTCATGTATACTATTTAAATAATTATTATACAAATTCAATTATATTTATAACTATTATGTTACTTATTTGAGTGAGACATCATGCACAACAAGGACAGGAAAAATATCCCACTACGTAGCCACCTCTATACATATAGAAATCGTTTGATATGTATACATCATTTAAAGAGTATTAAACAAATTTTAATACGTTACTTATTTTAAAGACACCTTTCAAAGTAAAAGAAATTATAAAACAAGAAGTAATTTAAACAATCATTTTAATTTATATAATAAATAACTATGTAAAGTCAAAGCTTTTTTGATAATATCTATAGAAACCTTAATACGAGTTTATTTTTATTTGTTACATACCAAAAATTGTACTAAATAAATTTAAGTTTTATGACGTAATGTGTAATTTTTAGAATATGAGAATAATATTCAAATATTTACCTGTATACAGGATGTTTTACCTCTTAATCATTAGAAGTTTA
The DNA here is from genome assembly GCF_024364675.1 of Aethina tumida. NCBI lineage: Eukaryota > Metazoa > Arthropoda > Insecta > Coleoptera > Nitidulidae > Aethina > Aethina tumida. The sequence goes on along the minus strand of NC_065437.1, from coordinate 9,557,126 downwards.
TAGAGGACGGAAAATGGTATTACTTTTCTAATATATTTTTAATAAATTTAATTGCTGGATTAGCAAGAAGTGACCTCAATTTTGTTATTTTCAGTGGAACATCCTGTATATTTTTCGATTTTTTAATTCTACATATAATTACAAATAAATTAGCTGTACTATGCCCAATAGTTTTAAGTTATTAACCCAATAGTTTTAAGTTATTCACTTTCTCCAAAAAAATTGATACAATGTATTATCATGTGAAGCTAAAAGGTCTGAAAATCAATTTTGATATCATAAAATATCAATAACTTTGTTGTTAAATTTGGTAGTACTAATAATGGCTCCTTATAGGATTGTCCTTGATTAAAGTGTGTGTCAAAAATGACCTGAAATGAGACATCAATATTGGTCGCTTTAAAGACGTTTTAAATCAAAATTTTTTGAAATAAATTATTATCTCAGTAGCATACTGTCTCTCTCAAGATTCAGATGGATGAAAACGTCACATGTAATTTTTAGAATATGAGAATATTCTTTAAATACTTCCCTTTAACGAATTTTAAGACATTTTATATAATTTTAGAAAACTTTTTGATTTCTTTGATTTATTTATCGATTGACTTATAATTTTCTGTATATTAATATAACAATAATTGTTAAGCATATTAACAGAAATTCTAGTTATTTGTTTAGTAAAGTTTTAGAGTTTGGTTGTTGCAATAAAAGGAGAATTTCCTATTTAACATCCCACTTATAAATTTCACATTTAGACTTAAGTAACAAACCTCTCAAATAAAATAAACCATGATTAATATTACTGGACTTTGTTCCCACCAACACAATCTCTTTAAATTGAACAATTATTTATAGTATTTACATGCGTTTTGTCTTATTTTTTGCCTTGTCGTAATTATATTTACTTGTTTTTCTGTTTAAATTCGTTATGACTATTTATAAAGTATGTATGATGAGTTTCCAAATGAGTGCATTATATTCAGCACAGTCAAATTAGAATGCTAATTACTGCAGCGTTTTAATCGAACTTTCCTTAATTATAAATGCTAATGTTCGTTTGTTTTCAGATAAAGATGTTCCAGACGGCAAAGTTAGTAGTACATCGAAAGTACACCAGGTAGAAATCCACCAAGCATCTAGTCGAACTTCCACATGTTCCGAAAAAAGAAAGGTTCGCAATTCAATACTTCCAACACCGTGAACAACTAACCATTACTAATTTTTTAGGTCACGTCCACAAGAAGAATAGAATGTCCGGTTTGTTTGTTGGAACTTCCGCCCGAGAGGTTCTGCGAGTTGGCCGCTTGCGGCCACAGAGCCTGCGACTCCTGCTTCAAGGAATACCTACGCGTCGAAATCACCGAATCGAGAGTCTGCATTAATTGTCCCGAATGTTTCGAACCGATGCACCCCAACGGTAAAATTCTATCTCACCAGAAGTTGGTTGAATTGGGCAGTCTGTTGTCGGATTCTGTCACTTTATTTTGTTAGAACATAGTAAACATCCGCCACATGAATAGCTGGAAAAATTTCTGTTGTTACAGGTTGCGTAACTTTACATTGTAAATTTAAACGGGTTGTTTTAAAATCAACACACATACAAACCCAACATTAAAAAAACATACGCTAATGTACTTAATTTCTGTTTACCTCCGACTTTAATGACATGCAATTATTGGACCTTAGAACAGAAAAGTTAATTACCTCATTAATTATTATTCCCGATTCATGCGGCGAAATTCAATTACTCTGATTCGTGTCAGTCTAGAAGTAGCCAGCGAAATGTTGAGAGCGTACTTTAAATTCGGCCTATCGGTTATACCGACTGAAGAGTATGTCCATTCGAGTATGTATTCTTGTTCTAATCAAAAGTGGCTTTGATATGTATTTATTATCATCATATCGTTTATTATTTTTATGGTTTATGCGTATAGAATAGAATTTTGGTTAACCATAAATGTTGATAATAGTTTTTAAGTTCCGCAAATCATCACATGGTCAGATCTATTGTATTTTAACTATGAATTAAAATCGTTTGATCCTACTAAATTTTGAGAGAAATGCAAATTTGGGAATCTTTCACTGTCTCTGTCATGCATGATGTCTCTCTCAAAATTCAGTAGGATCAAAGGCTTTTCAATCGGTATAGGAACGTTCATTGAAACACTGCATTTAAGTAGTATAGTTTCTTTATTTAATACATCATCAACATTTGCAGAAATCCAAAAGATTCTAAACAACCCGCGCCTCTTCGAGAAATACGAGGACTTCATGGTGAGACGCGTGCTACTGGTCGATCCGGACACCCGCTGGTGTCCAGCGCCGGACTGCGGCTTCGCCGTCATCGCCAGCGAATGTGCCAGCTGTCCGAAGCTGAAATGCGAACGACCCGGCTGCGATTCGTACTTCTGTTACCACTGCAAGGCCGAATGGCACCCGAACCAGACGTGTGACGCCGCCAGGGCACAACGCTCGCCCAACATCCGATCGTCGTCGATCACCTACAGTCAGGATTCCCAGCACAGTGAGTAATGTCGATGGTTTGCCATTCGTTTTTGATGTTTTAACCTGGTGCCCGTTCTAGGAGACGACATAAAGCCATGTCCGAGGTGTCAGGTGCTCATCGTGAAAATGGACGACGGTTCTTGCAATCACATGATGTGCGCCGTTTGCGGCGCAGAATTTTGTTGGCTGTGTATGAAGGAAATTAATGATCTTCATTTTCTTAGGTACTTATATTCATTCCCAATATTAACTAGTTGTGAAAACTTATTCTATTATTTAAAGGATACTATGTTAAACCTTCTATTATCTTAATTTCTCCCTATTCACCCCAACAATATTTAAAAACTGTATTTTGTCGTCGTTGGTTGATATCACTTGATATCTTAATTGTTGCAGTCCGTCTGGCTGCACCTTCTGGGGCAAGAAACCGTGGTCCAGGAAGAAGAAAATCCTGTGGCAGCTTGGCACATTGGTTGGAGCACCGGTCGGTATCGCCCTGGTGGCCGGGATCACTGTTCCAGCCATGATAATCGGTAAGTTGACGATAATTTAGTTCTGGATTGTTGTCTTACTCTCCCCGTCATTGCAGGCATTCCAGTTTGGGTTGGTAGGAAGCTTTACACAAGGTACAAGTCCGCTAACAAGCATAAGCGCAACGCTGCAATCGTTGGTGGTGTCATCGCTTCGGTAAGTTGTTCATATTTGTTATTAGAATACACAATTGACACGTAATTAAAATCGTAATCTTCTGGTATAGCTCAGCCTCATATTAAGTCTTTATGATTAAGCGATTTTGTTTGTTCTACTTCATATGAATTCTCTCGTTAAAACTGCCAAGCGCATGAAATATGGGAAAATGGAAAATATCGATTGTAGTGGTGAGATTGTTTGTTCAAACATCCAATAGTAGAATCGTAACTAAAATTATTTATAATTTTTCAACCAATTTTAAAACCATGCATGTGTTATTAAACAACATAATGTTAATTTAATTCGTCTTCATGATAATTCCATGCACCATTAAAAAGTAATTGCGTCTGGCATATTAAAACGAAAATTGCACATCGATCTGTGACATTGAAAAGAGTCTTCAGGTAGCTCATATAGGTCAGGTGCTTTATTAATGTCCCGTAAATATGACCGGATTTCCCCTGGGAGACGTGTTTATTCCCCAGCCTTGTTTCGCGTTCGTTGCTGAAGAAATTCTTTTTAAAATTGAGGCGTTAAATTTTTCTAATGAACTTTTACACTAAATCGTGCACAAATAGGGAAGCAAACAAAAGTACACCTCGGTATAGAGGATCAAAAATACGGGCAATAAAATCGGTCGTTATGTTTTGCGATAGTTCGAGGTAAGCGTCTGCTCCAACCCCTTCCACCCACCGATAAACCGTCCGTGTGTTCGTGTGCGGGGGATAGTTTGAGTGCGACGGGCACCACCCCCGTCGACGTGTGTTCACGGGAGAACGATGCGCTTTCGCGATCGATATTCTCGTTGGTGTGGACGGCCAAGCGGATTTCGTACGGCGTGTGCACTTCTACTTTGCACTCTGGGGATTTAACTTTTTCTCCTTTTCCGCCCCCGCATGAGGGACGTACGGTTTAATTAACAGAACCATCCGTTACAGCGTCAAAACTCGTATAAGTTATAATTTTGGTAATAATTTTTACCTAACTAAGGTTAGTGTCCATGTTTTATCAAACTTCAATGCTTCTTGTTTTCTGTTGAAGTTTCCGTGTTTATGGATTTCAATTACTTCCCTAATCATTCTCTTGCGATATCCAGTTGTCGAGGCAAGCAATAGTTTATCTTGGATTTTTATTTTATGATTTTCGTCTAACAGTGCATGTTTAGGTACAGCAGACTTGTCTGATTGTCCTACGATGCAGTTTCGTTTGTGTTCCTTAATACTAGTCCCTATTAAACATTTTGTGGTACCGATGTATACTTTCCCGCGAGAGCCTAGTATGCGATATATCCCAGAAGCTGTTTGATGGCCTCTCCTATGTTTGGCAGATCTGAGACTATGTTGAATCTTCTTTGTTGGTATAAAAACAGCATGGATGCTATGTTTTAAGATTTTTTTAAAATAAGATTTTTCCAATTCTATCGGTAACTACATATTTATGGGAGAAAAGCTTTACAATCGTGGGCTCTTTAGGTGGATATTCATTATTAGTATGAGGTATCATTGTACGTCTTATTTCTGAACGTTTGTGTCCGTTGGCCTATAGTGTTTTTTCCAAGTGTTCTTGTTCTTCAGCAAGGTGGTGTGTGCCACATATCATTTTGGCTCTTTACACATCTACTACAAATTAAGTAGCAGTTTACTTACATCCCACGGAGTGGGATAAAGAAATATGGAAAATGAGCTTCAACGAAGAACCGAACAACAAAAAAAGAAAACAACGGGACAATCACGAAATCTCACCAATATAAAATATAAAATTATAAAATATAAAATATAAAATATAAAATATAAAATATAAAATATAAAATATAAAATATAAAATATAAAATATAAAATATAAAATATAAAATATAAAATAAATATATAAAAGCCCCCAACAATCTTACAAGTATGGAGTGCCAAGTGATTAGAACTCTGAACATGGATAAAACTATCATAGTTCTCCGAGCAGATAAAGGAAATCCAATGAAATCTGAAGATTACAAAAACAAGATGGAAGACCTGCTGGACCCAACAAGCTATCGAGAACTGGCTAAAGATCCAACACAGACAAAGCTAAGAAACACCAATCTCCTAATAAAGAAATCATCCTTACTAGTGGGTATCCAAAAACAATTGGTCAAATAAGAAGTGCTTCCCACCTCTTACGAGATTGCTACAACCTCATGGAAACACCCCAACATTTATCAAGGATTCCACTCATTTTGTTCGGATATTGAAAGAATTATATCTTGATGTAGACTGGTCAATTTCAACGTAGTGTCACTTCACTAAAGTTCCAATCAATGAATCCTTAAACATGATATCAGAAATATTCCCTCCAGATATAGTGGATCTTTTCCGTACATATCTTACTGAAAGCTATTTTGTTTGGAACAACAAATTCTACAAACAGACTTCAGGATTAGTTATGGGCAGTCCTCTTAGTCCAGTAATTGCCAATTTCTTTATAGAAAAGTTTGAACAAAAAGCGATTGAGACTTCCAAACACAAAATCTTTTGTTTGATATCGTTACATAGATGATACTTTCGTGATATGAAAACATGGACAAGAAAAACTAGATCAGTTTCTAAAACACCTAAACTCTCGGCATAACGATATCAAATTCATAATGGTATTGGAGCGGGAGAACCAAATACCTTTTTTGGATGTCCTGCCCGGAAACAACTTCAACAGGAAAGAAGAAGCATTGAAGCTTGATAATATATGATCTCCAGCGCTCAAAAACACCAAAATCTCTAAACAGATAAGAACAACCAACAAACAGAACGAAATTTCTAGAACATCAGTTGTCTAAGTTGTCAATCAGATGTCAAAGTGACACTAACCAAATCAGGCCTCTGAAGATTCTAGCCACTCGTGCTGGCGAAACGTCAGCAAATTATAGCTATTTTACCTACACTAACTATTACAATAGTAATTAAGTTTGTCTTGTCCCCTAATACACAAATTGAATTATTAATGCAATAAAGCATCGTGTCTGAATGAAGATGACACGCCACGAACGAGGCACCACAACGTGCCGTGCGATAATTGAAGGATGGCGACACTGCGCCCAAAAACGATTGTGACATCAATCCATCAACGTTACACCGGAGAGAGTTATAACGTTGGAAAATCGAGACGGCGACAGAAAGCACGGTTCGCAATGTCCGCAACCGAATCGATAGTGAAGTTTTCCGGGCAAAAATGCCCCCCTGAATGAACACGAACTCCGTGCTCCGGGAAAACGAAAAACGACGTGAAAAATGACCCAATTTTGTGGTTGCAAATCAGGTGCCGTCGGGACCGTGTTTTGGCAGCGTTATTTTTAAAAAAAGGGGACATGCAATAAAGGAATTACAATTTGAATAATTGATGCGATGATCTAAAAATAAGTCGTGTTTGAAAAGTTTCACGAAAACTGTGCTTTCTCATTAAATTATGTAATTGAGTTATTCAACACGGGCTAGGCTTGTGGTTCACTTTTAATTTAATTAAAACAGTTTTACCACCAACTATAATATAAAATACAATTAATTTGTCTGAATTTAGCTAAATAAAACACTGTAATTATAAATGCATCCTTTAATTAAAATCTGATGTTTAAATTTAGATAAATGTTTAATAAAAATGCTGGTAAATTTAATACTATAAAGGTGCTACGTACGAATTTGTTGTAAGCTTGCTTTTATAATAAATATATCATCTAACAATAAAAATACATTGGCACGGAACACAGTTAAACTGTTACATAAAAATAAGCAACAAAACACAATATAAGCACTTAATATTGCGTCTCTTTATGCACAGCTTGGTATCACTTTGTTTTTCGAATTGTCCGCGTTCATTGTTGAACTTTGATGGCCACGTCCGCGTTGAGCAAACCTTCTTTATTGAGGTCCTGCAGTAGTTCGAGCAGTCGTCCCTCCATTTGCTCGTTACCCAATGCCAAATCCACCGACCCAATGCACAACAGTAAGGCCAACAATTGGGACCTCTTGTAATCCTCTGACAGTTTCTTACGGTCGTACCCTAATTCCTGTTCAATGTCTAAGCCTAGTAGTCTGCAAGTGCTCGTCAAACGTTCCCAATAACCGTCCAATAAGGTGTCCGTATGTATCCTGCGCAGTTCGGCCGGTACTGAACTGATCAGCAGCAGTGCTATGTCGTTGGTGGGTCGACTGTAGGTGACCATTTGCCAGTCCATTATCGAGCACACACACGAACTTTCGTCCTCCTTGAACATTAAATTGTTGCACCAGAAGTCCGTGTGAGTGATGAGGGCCATCGGTTCTTCCGGCGAGAGCAAGGACTCGATCACGTCCTTGGTGTGCGGTCTGAGATCGTTCAGGGACGTCAGCACGTTCTCTAAACCGGGACGTCGCTCTAAAAATTGCGACAACTGTGGCAGACCGCGTTCCACCAGCTGTTGATAGGAGTTGGATGCCCTGGTGGTTTGGAACAGGAACGGATAACGTTCGGATAGAGATTTTCCCTCCTTGACTTTGAGCGAGAGCGAGAGGGCGTGTAACTGGGCTATGGCTTCTACGGCGGCCTTCGTTTGCTTGAGGGTGAGTCCTCTGGAAAAGTCGGCACCGACGAAGCCGATCGGTTTGATGTTCTCCAGTACGAGGACGGATTCCGGGGGTGTGGGTTCCGGTTCAGAAGTACCGGCCGAGTAGTGGGCGTAATAGCATTTCGGGATTGGCAGTTGGATTTCATTGCTGTCGGCCAGGATATTGCTTTTGAAAGATTCCAGGTCGGGAACCACCTGGAGCAAAATGCTGTGTATGAGACGCAGTATTCAATTGATGGTAAATGGCTCATCAACAACGAAAGGGGAACGCTAATTAACTGGCTCGTTAAAGTTATGTTAACATGACTCAACTTTGCCACGACTTGAACACTTAATGATTCAATCGATTGTATTAAATTATATGTTTCCCTTTCAACCGGATGTCGCGGCACAATGCACAACCAATAAAGAGTTAATTGTATTTAAATTGATTCAAGCAATAATCCAATAATGATAATAATAAAAAACAGTCACCTGAGTGTAGAACTTAATCTCCCTGAGATCGAATTGGGCCTCGGTGACGAAGAAACGGCTGAAAGGGTCCTGGGGCAGCAGCTTGACGATAAAGCTGAGGTTATGGTGGACGTCCGGATCGTCCTTGAGGCAGTACTTGACGGCCACCGCCAGTATGTCGCTGAGGACGCTCTCGCCGGCGTCGCAGCCGGGTTTCACCGTGAAATCCAGCACCGTGATCGCCGACGGATCTGCCAGCTCGGTGTGATGCTCCTTGAGCACCGCCTGCAGCCACTCCTCGGTAACGGGCCAGTCGGCGCCGCTGCTCGTCTCCTCTTCGCTTTCGGACATGATTTTACGGTGGCGGTTTTATGCCGGGGGCATAGCACGTAAAAAACCGTGGCGCGTGTTCGATCGACGGCGGGGGGAGGCACGGTTAGGTTCGGCGGTGCGCCTTGTACTGCGACCTGTGCTCCTGACAAGGAGTTCCTGCCCCGCCGGTCTGGAAACGGGCGGTGTTGCCGCGTTTTCGCTGCAGGAATGATTAATGGCATTATCCTGTACAACTGTGTTAAAATGCTTTGGTCCAAATACTATTATGTATTTGTATATCTATCTTAATGTATAATAAAAGTAAATTTATGAACTACAAAATCAATTATATAAACATAGATGGCACTCACTTCATTCCAATGATTTGAAATAAAGTTTGATCATCCAACTATTTTTGACATTGGTGAACTAAAACCGCATCAAAATTAAAAAGATGAGAATAGTTTTTTTAATTTTTTATTTTATTAATTTGAAGGATGCACCTCGAGTGATGCTTTGCTACAAGCTCTGGTAAAGCAAAATTATAAATTGAACTATCTCTTGTAGAGATATTAATTGGACGATATTGCAACATGGCATTCACAACCGGTGAGTGCGCGCTTGTTCGGGTGTGGTGAGCGCCGGGGCCTGAAGTTTAGCAGTGGCGCAGCCGCCGCCACCCCAACAGGAAATATACATTGCTCGTTGTCTGTCCTCGCGTTATGGAGCGGAATTATATGGGGACTTTCTATTTTCTTTTATCTTTTATGCTTCAATTTAGGAAGAGCTGAAACTATCACGTGTGTGATATCTTTGTTAATTTATCATGTTTTTCTTAACTCTTAATTAAAAGATTTGAGGATGAAATTTGGAACATTTTTTTAGATATTTCGGTAGTCTAATAATACACAAAAATTTCAAATGAATATCTCAAATAGTTTTTGAGTTGCAGTCTTCTAAAGAGTAGTTTGTAATTGCTGAAACTATCACGTGGTGACATGTTTGTTAATTTATCATGTTTTTCTTAATTATTTGGAACTAGAAGATTTAAGGGTGAAATTTTGAAATTTTTTTTTCAATATAATGAATATCTTAAATAGTTTTTGAGTTACAGTCTTCGGAAGAGTAGTCTGTAATTGCTGAAACTATCTCGTAGCGACATTATTTAAAACTAGAAGGGTGACAGTGCTAATTATTCACACTAAAAAATACAAGTAACAAGTACAAATTTGAATAAAAATCAATGTAAAGTAAACAATTATTTTCTAATAATAACAAAAAATTATGTGCACATTTCTATTTCATCAAATTTCAATTTAATATGAATTTTATTGACAATGAATATCGTTTTGTTCCAGGTTTTAATATCTCCAATATTGGCTGGCCTAGCAGTCGGCATCGGCGTCCCAATCCTCCTATTCTACGTTTACGGCGTCGTGCCGGTCTCCTTGTGCCGGTCGGGCGGCTGCGGCGGTTCCAGCTCCGCCGACGACTCGTCGTCGGTAATGGCATCGTCGCGCGCCCCCGACTCGTCGTCCATCGACGCGGTGAGCGGCAGCAAGGTGGCCAATCCGTCGATCGGCGAAGCTAGCCTCTCGATGGCCAGCGGCAGTCAGGTGTTACGCGAGACCGATCGCGAAACGGACCGCGAGTCGGCCAGCATGGCCGCATTGTCGGGCAGCGTCGGTCAAGGCACCCAAAAACTCTCCGTTCATCTGGACAGAATCTCTAACTTGAGGCTGAGCATCAGCAGTCTGTCTGAGTCGGCGAACGCGAGCATCGCGGACGACGCTGGTGCGTCTGTCCGCGCCCTCGCTGGCTCCATCGTTAACTATAAGGTACTGACGCAGCTAAGTAATGTAATGGTGTGGTTATATGATGATGATTTTAGGCCGCTGGTAGCGATTCGTGCAGCTGCGTGACGACGGAGGACTGCGCGTCGGAACGCGTCAGATTCGACGACAACGTGAGCTTCATCCAGGCCGAGAAGACGAGCATCGGGAGCAGTTGCAGCTTTCGGGCTAGGTGTAATACGAAGCCGTCGCTGAGCAAGACCGATCGCGTTTACGACACGCTGAGCAACGACAGTATTTACATTGATATAGACGAAAAGCCCAGGAAATACTCGTCGCAAGCAGCTTTACTCCGTAGCCAGTTTTTCCATTCGATCAATGATAACAAACCGACGACCAAGAGCCTGGATGAGAAGACTATTATTGAAGTTTCAAACGAAACTTTAGATAAGCAGTCGTTACCGCAGATCAAGGATGAATGTGTGCCGGTTCCGATAAGACAGTCGAAGACAGCTACATCTCTGAGTTATGAGAGTTCGAAACTGTAGTTACCTTGTCTAGAACTTCTATTATGGAAGACTGATGTGCATAAAATATCTTATTTATTTATATCGATTATTCTTGTGCTATTAACTTATCCTATCCAAAAAATTTAACCAATTAAACTTAAATAGGTATCGCTATGTATAAAATGTTCGGCCTTTATTCTATTTTAATTATATATAAACTACTGCCAATAACTTAGTTTATATTCCGAAATAGACATTTAGCTAATTTCAATAAATATATGTTTTATATATTAAATAATAAACTAATCCCTAAGAACAATTGTAAACGTCTTGAATTTTTATTTTTTATTTTGGAAATGACAAGAGAATAGCACTTATGGTAATATAAATAAGGTGGTAACCAAACCGAATTTCCGAGGAATGACATCAACACACCCACTTATATTTTATGACAAATTTCTTTTAATCACTAGTTAACATATTTTTGATAATTCGTTTACACTGTCCACGTTAAATTTAAGTCGTTCATTTTTATTAAACGTATTCAAGAAAGCAACTAAACATCTGATGACCACCACCATATTTATAATACTGCTATGTAAATTCGGCTTAAATGTTTGTTATAGGTTATATTGGCAACAATATTTTTATATTGTTATATTTGAACTATACAACTTTTAATATATTCAACAGGGAAGTTGCTTTCATTATTTGGATATTTTTAAAGATTTATTATTTTTTTAAATGTAATCGAATGTAAGAACTAAATTAAAATATTTGTCTTATATCACATTATTGATTTATTTTTTACTCTTTTAATAACCCACTAGATTATTAATTTAATAAATTAATAATGGCAACTACTCAAAACAAAAAATATAAATAAACAGTTTTCAACTTAACCTCAATTTGTAAGTTTAATCACATATTTCGCTTTGTAGTCCAAGTGCTCTAAGTAGATGTTTTATAAGAATTTTCCACCAGCATATAGAATGGAAATGTCCTGTCTATCTAATGATATATTTTCACTTTACGAATTTAAAGATGTTTGTAGAATATGTTTCGAAGAACATGAAAATTTGAAATCTATTTTTGAAACAAATTGTGCAATGCAACTGGAGTACTGTGAGTTCCTCAAGGTAACATTAATTTTATATTGTTTATTTACTTTTATTTAGAAAACAATTTCTAGGTGGATAAAAATGATATTTTGCCAAAAACTATTTGCACCAAATGTGAAATAAGAATCAACCGGAGTTATGCTCTGAAAAAGAGGTGTCTCTATTCTAAGGAAATTTTAGAAAAACTTTTAAATGGTGAAACTAAATTATTTCCTGGAGATGTCCCCAAATTTTTGAAACCCAAACAAAACCAAGGAACACCTTTTGAGCTAGTACCTGCAACCAATAAAACTGGCTATCCTTGTGAGATATGTAAATATGTATGCTACTGTACGTCTTAATAAAAATAAATAAATGGATCAAATATTAGGTGAAGTATGATAAATAATGATAGAATTGTTTTTAGCTCTGAATGAATTCAATGCACATACAAAAGTTCACTTAGCGTCAACACCTCCTTCAAAATCTACTGATGATCAAGACAAGAAAGTAACCAGTTATGAAAGGTACACAGTTATATTCTTATGTGTTTAAAACATATCTCACTAATTATTCTAGCAAACCAGATTCTTCAAAGAGGTCAAATGATGATCCAAAATCCATAGATCAGAATTCTTCTAAAATGACAGTTAAAAAAAAAATTAATTATGTTGACATACCCCTAGCCCCCGTGATTTTGAATACTTTCAACCCTGCAAACGCAGTACCAAGTATTGAAACTTCAAATTTATTATCAGTGAATACAAATGTGAATGGTTCAGAAGAATCCAGAGTAGGTGAAATAAGGAAAAATAAGTCCTCCAATTTATTAAGAGATTCAACACTTAATATGAATCATTCACAAATGGAAACCTCATATAATACTGAGTCAGTTGAATTGGAAAATAAACACAATATGAATGACACAGATGAAACGCCAGCTATAAATTATTGTGAAGCTGTTTTTACGGAAAATTTGCATGTCCTGGATCCAATTACTATAAATAACAACACAAATAGTTTAAACTATTCAGATGCAGATCATACATCATGTGAAAATAATTTGTCACCCAATAAAAATGGATCAATCTTACATCATTTAAAAGAAATCATTAGACATCAAAATGAACTTGTTTCTAATAAAGTTTTTCCAACCAATATACTCAGTCAACCCACCAGTAATACTATGGAAAGAACTGCTCTGCTTAACCAAATGGATTCGTCAATGAATACTTCTAATTTAATCCCACCAAATGATTCAGTTACAGACTTCAAATCAAATGCTTCTGATGACTCAAACAAAACGATGGATGAACCAATACCCATGGTTTTAACTAATCTCACCATTGTTGATACCACCACAGGAAATACCAGTGTTAATGGGCCAATACCGAAATTGATTTCTTGCACTCAATGCGGTGAAGAATTCGAGGACGAGCATGACCTTACATTACACAAAAACATACACTCTCAAGGCGCATTAAGTTGCCCTAAGTGTCCAAAAGTTTTCATGTGTAAGCATTAATCTTAAATGAACAAGCAAGATAGATGATGAAATAATTTTCAGCTCGTTTATTAATGCAAAGACACATGCAAACTCACATGACAACGAAGAAACATTTTTGTAAACAATCTGGCAAAGGTTTCTCACATGAACACAATTTATCTTTGCACATGAAGAAACATGAGAAAATTGTTCACAATTTAAAATATGTTTGTGATATTTGTGGCCAAAGGTGAGAAATCCAGTTGAAATTTGATTTTAAGTGATTGTGTGTTACCACAGGTATGCTGAAGAATCTTTTCTGACCATCCACAAGAAAAAGCATGACCGAGAAAAATCCTTGAGATGTGCGGTGTGCAGTAAAACTTTTTCCGACCTAAATTCCCTTAAATTGCATGAGTTGACTCACACTACAGACAAACAACATAAATGTCCTCAATGCAGGTGATTTACTTTTCAACAATTACTTCAATTTATTTAGTTGTATTCGTTTCCAGCAAAACGTTTGTACAGACCATTAATCTGCAAAAACATTTGAAAGTTCATAAATATAAACGTTTATTTAATGATAATAATGTTCATATGGAAGACGAAAATGAGGTTCACGAATGTGAATTTTGCAGTAAAACGTATTTATTACATATTTTGTTCCATTGATATGTTCTGATCAATTATATTTTTAGTTTTAAAAGTAAATACACATTAAACAACCACAAAAGGACATGTGAAGATAATCCATTTATGTGTGTTATTTGCAAGTAAGTTCGTCACACATTAAAGTTACCATCACAACTAACGAAATTTTAGGAAAACCTTTGCCTTAAAGCGACATTTACTGATCCACATAAATGGCACCCATGTGAAGAAGGGAATTTTGCAATGTGGTGTGTGTGGAAAAGAGTTTCCAACTACACCAGTTTTGCAGCAACATATCAAAACACATTATGCAGCAAGAGGCGCTGCTTCTCAAAAAAAGTAAATTTCCATGACTAATTATTGATTGGTTATTACTCTTTGATGTTTATAGGATTAACGATGAAAATAAAGATATCAAATCGTCAACGCTGGTATCTAACAATTCAACAAATGTCATACATCACTGTCCTAAATGTGACAAGATATTTGAAAGCTCTTGTTACTTACAACACGAGTGCCTTTCCGACCAGTAATGTATTTAATTTCTTTCAATAATTAAGTGACATTAGTATAAAAAAACGTTCATTTAATTTAGGTTTTTTATTATTAATTGTATTATCAATTGAACGTGCAACTCTACCTTGATATTTTAAATTTAATATATAACTTGTGTACATCAAAGGTGTAAGCTTAATTTATAATGTTACCATGTAAATTTGGCATAACATTTATCTATCATTTATCTTCTATGTTAAATATAAAATGTACGTGGTGAGTTGCCATTATATATACTGAAAAATAATTGTATAGTATTATATGATTGTTAATTAATAAACGTATTGTTTAGTAAACATTTGTATTCTTATATCCTGAGTATTAGAAATAATAATTATAATTTGTTTAAAAGTTAATGATTTATTTAACAACAAAATGAAGTTAATGAACAACTTGAAATTAGTTCATTTATTGTTTTTTCAAAGATTAGAAATTTTGTTCTGTTCGTTGACCGTTCTTATCTGCTTAGTGATTTTGCTGTTTTTGACCACTGGTATCCATATTTTATTCAGCTTCAATGCTTTTTCTTTTCTGATAAAGTTGTTTCCGTGTTTATGGATTTCAATTGCTTCCCTGATTATTCTCTTGTGATATCCAGTTGTGGAGGCAAGCAATTGTGTATCTTGGAATTTTTTTTTATGATTTCCATCTAACAGTGCATGTTCAGCTGCAGCAGATTTGTCTGATTGTCCCAGGATGCAGTTTCGCTTGTGTTCCTTAATCCTAGTCCCTATTGAACGTTTTGTGGTACCGATGTATACTTTCCTGCAGGAGCATGATATAGGATATATCCCAGAAACTGTTTGATGGTCTCTCCTATCTTTGGTAGATCCAAGACTGTGTTGAATCTTCCTTGTTGGTATAAAAACAGTATGGATGTTATGTTTTAATAAGATTTTTTCAATTCTATCGGCGACTATATATGGAAGAAAATCTTCACCAATCGTGGGCTCACTAGGTGGATCTTCATTATTAATATGGAGTCTCATTGTACGTCTTATTTCTGAGCGTTTGTATCCATTGGCCTGTAGTGCTTTTTTCCTGTTCTTCAGCGAGGTGGTGTGTGGCACATATCCTTTTGGCTCGTTCGGTTAGTGTTTTGATGACTCCTTGTTTTTGACTAGGATGATGGTTAGATAGTTTACATAGATACTGATCGGTGTGTGTAGGTTTTCGGTATACCGTATGGTCTAAATGTCCACCCACTCTTTTTACTAGGACATCCAAAAAAGGTATTTAGTTCTCCTTCTCCAATTCCATTGTGAATTTGATATTGTTAAGTTGAGAGTTTAGGTGTTTTAGAAACTGATCTAGTTATTCTTGTCCCTGTTTCCATATCACGAAAGTATCATCTTCCACGTAACGATAGCAAACAGAAGGTTTGTGTTTGGAAGTCTCAATTGCTTTTTGTTCAAACTTTTCCATAAATAAATTGGCGATCACTGGACTAAGAGGACTGCCCATTGCTAATCCCTCAATCTATTCGTAGAATCTGTTGTTCCAAACGAAATAGCTTTCAGTAAGGCTCGATCGGAAAAGATCCAACATGTCTGGAATATTTCTGATATCATGTTTAAGGAATCATTGTCAGGAACTTTGGTGACATTTCCTGGTAAAATTCTAATGGTAGCCTCAGTGTTGGTAATAAAATAAAATATGCACACCAGTTGTATAGAGATTTTTCTAAATTGTGAATTAATATTGGGCATTTATTCAGGGACGATTAGAATTCTTTCTCTTTCTTTTAATCAATATAACAATTATAAATACAACTTTATACAAGTTTATTAGATTATATATTACTAACAATCTTTTCTAATTATAGTAAAAAAAGTAGTGTTACATTACATACATAAATTAAATTTTATCCCAAAAATCAAAGACCATATAAAAGTGACAACGTTGTATGTAAACTAATAACATATAGCATATTTGAATTTGAGAGCATATGTACAAGTTATTCATCGTGAGCTTGTTATAGACAAAATTAATTGCCTTTATGATTTGTATCATTTATTTATAAGTGACTTCACAAGAAGAATATTATTCCTTAACCTTTGTTGATGACAATGTCAGAGATAGTTTATGTTATTTCTATTCCTTTAAGTGACTTTTATAAAAAAATAAGTCACTTTAAAACCGTAGCAGCAACGAATCACAGCGTATTACTAGCGCATGCGCATGTAATAATAAAACTGCAATGTTTTCATCTGATACTATTTTGGTGAACTGTCGAAAGGCGAAATTTTGCATGAGACACAATATAGGGAGGTGTTAAACATATAATTGTTGCCTAGTGATAAAAATTAGTTTCGCCTGCATCTATGAAACAAACAAACAGACAAGCATAAAAGGTGGATCACTTAAAGATAAGGTAATTATAACGTCAAACCAAGTGTAGTTAAAAATTGAATTAACTAATTTTCGTATCTAATTAGATAAAAGCATGGCACCTGCATACAGGATTACCTACTTTGATATCCCAGCGTTAGGTGAGCCAGCTCGTTGGCTCTTCACCTACGGCGGAATAGATTTTGAAGATCGTCGCCTCACATTTGAAGAATGGCCAGCATTGAAAGGCCGTAAGTTATAACTTATAATTAAAGTATTATATTACTAAGTATTAATTATGGTAATCAGAGACTCCATTTGGACAAGTGCCTATATTAGAGCATAATGGAAAAACAGTATCACAAAGTGTGGCTATTGCCAGGTATGCTGGAAAATTAGTTGGTCTGGCCGGAAAGGACGATTGGGAGGACTTGGAAATTGACTCTGTTGTAGACACCATGAATGAACTTGAACTAAGTAAGAAAACTTAAATTTACAATTCTTATCTTTAATATAAATTTGTAGAAGTACGTCCTTATGCTGTCGAGACGAACGAAGAGAAGAAACAAAAGTTGAAAGAAGATTTGTTAAAGGAAACCATACCTTTTTATTGTTCGCGTTTAGATGAAAGAATAAAAAATAATGGAGGTTACTTTGTTGGAGGTCATGTAAGTATTTGTTCTTTAATAGTCAATGAGTTTTTGTAATATTTTGATTTACGTTTAGCTCACCTGGGCCGACGTTTACGCTACCAGTCTTTCGTTTCTCTTTAGAGAACTCCTTGAAGGCTATGCTAACTTGAAGAAACTTCGGGAGGCAATTATTGAAAATAAAAACATTAAAGAATATTTGGTCAAACATCCAATTCCATAATATCTAGTATTACTGCATCATAATAATAAATTTTTGATATCTAAACCTTACACAACTATTTTACTTAAGCCTCTTTCTTTCATACTGGTTTAACTATTTCAATGGACTAGCAGTAAATGACAGACAATATCATAGATGTCTTAAAATCTAATTGTGTCTCCTACTCCCTAATGGCAGCCTGGCATCTGGTAATCTTCCAATAGCTACTCTGAGAACATTAATAGTAGACAGGATCGGATATATCCTAGTGAAAGAAAGGAAGGTTTTCTCTAATGTCCAATACTGTTAACCAAAACTCGTGCCTTTATTCATCAATTTTATTGAATAATTCATTTGCAAGTTACATTTCCAATTTAATAATTATATACAAGTAATTTTAAAATGCTTTAAGTTATAATTTAGTAGTAGATTCAGATATATAATTACACTAACACTTAATTTAGGATTGTGCTATTTTACAAATAATTTATTTTACTAATGGGGTTAACTAAACCAATCATGGTCTTGATTCTATTTAATATTATCTGTACCTGTAAAACAACTTTAAATAAAAATCAATTTATTATAAAACAATTTATTTCGTTTATAATATGTAATATTGTTTGGTGCTTCTAATATACAGTATTTGATGTCTGTACCACTCTACATTTTACTGCTAAAAGCTATTATATGTTTAAAAATATAAAGAATCAGCAAATCAGCATCAAGATCATTTCATTCGGACTATCTCATTACGATAAACTTCAGAAATATCTTCAGGGAATTCTTCTAATTTTTGTTTCCTTGCTTAAACAGTGCTTCTTTAGTAATTTCTAAGTAGTGCTCTCAATATGCAATATTAGGCGTCCATTGCCACCACGAACGAATAGAACGAAAGACTCGTTTTAAAAACCTAAAAATCTTTATCAAGTTACATACAGATTTATAACAAAAAATACACACCATAACTAAAGCAGCTCTGTTAATTTGAACAAAACCAGCAGCACTAAAATCAATAGATTCGGAACATCTCATAAGCATTAACTTTAGCAATTTCTTCAGTGAGTTGTCTTCGACCTGGGGGTCTACCACGAACCCGAGTGAGATATCTCACCCGGTGAGTTAACTCACTTCTGAAATCAACGTGGCAACAGCGCATTTCGTGTTTATATTTGGTAAATTTTAGGGGAATTCAAATTTTAGGTTAATTTATATTTACAAATTTAAAATTTGACATCCAAACAAAATTCATACAAGTGCAAAAATTAATGTTTAATTAACTTGGAATGGTTAAAGAAAGGTTTGTGTATATTTTAATCATTAAAATACAATTTGTGAACTATCAATTTATTTATTAGGTGTGCAAGTTTGAAATGTTTTTCTATCAAGAGTCCGTACATAAAACATATTGAAGGAAAAGGTAATCGCAAACAACTACTTTGTTGGTAGGACACCCCGCTACAATACAACATATTCATTTAGTTGTTTATGAGTTAATAAGATATTTTTTTTCGTGGTCAACATGACGAATGTTGAGCCAAATAAATAGCATTTGTGGTCTGTGATATTTTTTTTGTTTAATCAAAGAAAAAGGCATAGGAAAGTGATTAAATTCTTGTCGAGACAGCAATCGTGCTGTAACCATTAAGTGGCGATTACAATGTTATTGTCAAAGAATACGAAAATCGACCAAAGAAGTTTGAAGATGAATTACAAGTATTATTGGACAAACATGATATACAAACACAAACAATGGTGGCGGAGGAGTTAAATGTTACTCAGTAAACCATTTCCGATCGCCTGAAAGGCATAGGAAAGCTTCAAAAGGTTAGAAAATGGATTTCACACAAACTGAATGAATAACAGAAAAACTACGTGACATGATGCTTTTACGCCATAACGAAAGGATATCACAATCAAAAATTAATATATTTTGAAATTTTCAAAGACAAAAAAATAATGGGTAATGGGTAACAACATTGAGTGCGAGATCGGATAGGTTTGGGTAGATGAAGATGTAATGTGTGCGGTGGGATCCGAAAGTACTAGTGAGCTACGTCCGTCCCCGACAACAAATGATCAATGGAGTTCAATGGAAGATGCAGTTCTTGTTTGGAATGGTACCCACAAATTTCTTGAGAGATGAGCAAAATATATAGAACGAGAGCGCCGATACTTTGATTAAAATCCAATCTTGTCATCGTTCTCTCATTCCAATCCAATGTATGTGCCCAAATACATTTTCAATGTTACAATTTAATTTTCCAGGATATATGGAGCAAACAATACGTCTTGTGATTTCTGGGAAATTATATTTTTCAGAAAAACAAGAATATAAACATTATAATGTTGTACTTACAATTAAGTTTTACTATTTATCTTTTTTCTATAAATGTTTAACCCTTCAACATTTTGAAGATATCCTTCTTATCTTGAGTGTTAATAACTTAAGTTGATTCAATGTATTTTTTACTTTTTGAAGCAATTACTAATGGGAGACTTATAAACTAGTTACAAATGAATGCTTGAAAACTAACTGAGGTATAAAAACACAAAGCTGCAAGTAGCTACGATTTTCAAATTATATATTACAACAACATATATTAACATAAGCATAAAATTAAATTTACCTTACACAGGTAAACCTTTGATGTTGAGCTAAGGATT
Organism: Aethina tumida; assembly: GCF_024364675.1. Classification (NCBI taxonomy): domain Eukaryota; kingdom Metazoa; phylum Arthropoda; class Insecta; order Coleoptera; family Nitidulidae; genus Aethina; species Aethina tumida. The sequence goes on along the minus strand of NC_065437.1, from coordinate 9,536,658 downwards.
TATAAATAGATGGAATATTTCAACAATATATGAAAGATATCTATTAGTACCCCACACAACTTAATAAACTCTACCCCACTTAATTATATGATACATTGTACAGTATAAATTAAATTTTCTTCGTTAAGGTTTGACAATTCTTCAATCTTAATTGAAAACACAATCAAATCATTTGTTTTATTAATACCTAATAAACAACGGAATTATTTTATATCATAAATATTTTTTATTGCTACTGACGTAACATGGTCATAATAGATTTAAAAAATATATAATATCAACAAAACATTCAACTTGAACTCACGACAAATTAACCTAAATTTAAAACTTTATATATTACTAATTGATGTAAATAAATATAATAATGTCTTTAAAACACTCAAGGTATCAATATATATCAAGAAATCCACATAATCCGAACTCACGCAAAATGTGACAAATCTCACTCACTCAACACCAACCGTGTAAAGTCACCGGTTTTGGGTGAGATATCTCACCTGTAATACAAGTCACCGGCATTGTAAAAGGCGTTTGGACACCCCTACATGAATAACGTCATTCGAACCGAATAAAATATCTCATAGATTTTCGTAGAAGTTCTCCTGGACTTTTTTCATTACCAAGTAATAACTTATTAATATAATGATTCAATTATTTTTATTATTATAGACTTTATAGTGGAGAAAATATTGTAAACAAAGACGAAATGCGATGTTGCCACATTGATTTCATAAGTGAGTTAACTCACCGGGTGAGATATCTCACTCAGGTTCGTGGTAGACCCCCTGGTACCAATTTATAGAGTAAATTCTATTGCCTGTGTTTTCTCCCTATAAAACTGATAAATGTACATGTGCCACATTGTTTTCTGGACATACCTGGTTCATTATTTCCTGACATAGTAAGCAATAAAAGATGGCAAGCTGAATCACTATCAACACTGAGTGAAGAACTCCAAATAGTCCATGCCAGAATTCAACACTAAACAAAATAAAAAATTAATATTGTTTGGACCCTTCTTCACTAATTATAGTTACTTGGTTCTCATTAAATACATCTCGAAGCATAGAGATGGAATGCTATTAAACAATTGTAGAAAAAGTGGCAAAGACATAATTTGCTTTAACCTTTTGGCGAACTCCAATAAGAAAATGTGATGTTTTATTATCTTTAACAATTGTGGCTTAAAATTTGTTTGATCCTGACCTGGTTCAATGATCAACTTGCTGATGGCCGAGTTGAGAAGTTGGAACTGCATTATAATTAACTGCAGAAAAGTGAAGATAAGATAATCAAATGTGATGACGTTTAGAGTTATTAAAGGAAGGATTATACATTCAAGTGCAAAAATAAACTTTTTTCCCAATGTTTTAGGTACGTAAACGTACACTGGCAAACTTTTGGATGAATATAGTGACATGAAAACCAATATAACGATGGCCACATACATGTATGACAAACAAATCTTAGCTCCTTTATGGATCAATCTTAGCCTTTTATTAAATTTATTCTTGATGGGCTCATTTTCACACCTCCAGAAATCCTTCAAATCTTTAAATAGTTGATAAAATTCGTTTGAATAGAGAAAATTCGCTATGGTTTTTGATAACATCTGAAATATTTCTATTTAAAACAAATATGGGTTAATATTGTATAAAATACTTGAACCAGCATCACCAACGTTACCAAGGCGTCTTTTTCATCTGGATTAAGGAACAAATCCACTACAGCAAGTAATGCAAGAAACGTTCCTGCAGAAGTTATGGCAATGAACCCATAGTATTTTTTGGGTTTTGCAGGATTCATGCCGATATACTGCAAACAATTGAACCAAAAGTTTATGGTTTGATTATACGACATTGTCGTTGGATGAATGAAGTCTGACTGAACTTCTATTGGGGTTAAACTGTGGTTTAAATATGCTAGGTGATAATGGGGTGCTAATGCTCAAATTGCATATCTATATAATATAATATTCATAATTACATTTAAATGTGATATTAGAATTATAAAAGGTAATTCTAACTAAGCAATTGGACTTTTATTCACTTTATAATAATATATATTTTAGATGAAAAGTCTGACGTGGAAATGAATTATAAAATATCTACATTGCATTTTTATTAATCGTTTAACACCTTAATAATCCATTACCAGTTTGTATTAACCAACCTTGACACACGAATATAAAATTTATATTAAATTTATTATTTTATTTATAAAGTTAATTAGGTTTGCAAATCGAAACTTCTCCGAAACTTTCTAAAATTTAGTACTTTTGTTGTTTTCCGGATTTGTGTTAGTTCCAGAGAAATACGAGTCACTTCCGTATAGGGTTTAAAATATTTAATACATATATGTTGTGATTGTGACAGTGTGTGTGAATGTGAGTGTGAGTGTGTATGACTTCTTTTTTCGTTTTTCGATTTTCTTTTTTTTTATTCGTTATTCTTTTCCCATTTTCCATTGTTCTTTTCCTTTTTCCTTCTTCCTTTACCCTTTTCCTTTCTCCTCGTTTTCGTTTTTCCTCCTTTTCATTTTTCGTTTTTCCATGTTATCGTTATTCATTATTCGTTACTCGTTATTCCTTGTTCGTCGTTCGTTGCTCGTTGTTCGTATTTAGTTTTTCTATGTTTTTTCTCGTTGTTCGTTGTTAGGTGTTCATTGTCATTATTTCGTTGTACGTTTTTCGTGTTTCGTTGTTGTCACGGTCACAGTACAATCACGGCACAGTTAGAGCACAATCATAGTCACATCAACACTCACAATCACAGTCATAGTCGCTCTCCCCAGGTCGCTTTGGTAAGGGAGAAAGCTCTAGCAGCCGTTGTTGCTTTGAAATCTTTCTTCCTTTCTAAACGCCTTTCCTCTTCTCTTAAGCTGCGCGTTTTCTCTTCACCTATGCTCTTCCTATATGGGGCACCGCCGCTCCTTGGCTCATTGGGTCCCTGCAAGGGACCTACATGAGGCTAGTGAGGTCGGCCCTTGGTGTCCCATACTATGTTCGTAACAGACAAGTCTGTTTCGAATACAACATTTCCTCTCTTTCGGAGCTGCGGCGCAAGCATGCCCTCAATCTCCGGAGATCTATCTTTCAACACTTTAATCCGGAGATTGCATGCTTGTATGATATCCAACCCTGTGAATCCGACAGATACAAGAGACCTTGTCTCTTGGCTGTCTAGACCTCTGCGTCTCTTTGGGACATCTATGTCATCTATGTAGCGATTGTTACGTACCTCTTTATTTTTCCCTTCTTTCTATTTTCCTAAACCTTTATGGTTAACTACTCTTAGGCCATGATCTTCGGATCGGTGCCCGAAGAGGGGTTTTTAGTCGGTAAAGTCCGGCACTACGTCTTGTAGATTTCCCCCTCTTTGTTCCAATAAAAAAAAAAAGTCATAGTCGCAGCACAGATACAGTACAATCACAGTCACACATACACAGTCACAGCACAGATACAGTACAATTCATAGTCACATTAATAGTCACAGTCACACCAACACTCACAGTCACAAACGCAGCACAATCACAGTCACACCAACACCAAAGCACAGTCACAGTCACACCAACAGTCATAGTCACGGTCACAGCGCAGTTACAGTACAATCATAGTCACAGTCGCACCAACATTGACAGTCACAGTCTCGGTCACAGCACAGTCACAGCAGTCATAGTACAGTTACAGTACAACATAGTCACAGTCACACCAACATTCACAGTCACAGTCACGGTCACAGCACAGTCACAGCAGTCATAGTACAGCACAGTTACAGTACAATCATAGTCACAGTCACACCAACATTCACAGTCATAGTCACGGTCACAGCACAGTCACAGCACAATTACAGCACAATCACAGTCACAGACACAGTTTTATTTGTTATTAGTTATGTTTGTTGTTATTTGTTATTTTTTATTTATCAAAGAAATATAGAGTACATAAAAAATAATTAATAAAGTAGAATTAGCCAAATATTATTTTTGTAGAATATAACCACGTAAATAACAAAAATAAATTACATATAGATTTTTTTAACATTTTTCTCTACATATTTTATTAAAACTGAAATCTGGCATCTATGCGGTATAAAATCTCCTATACAAATTTCAAATCAAATTGACGCATGCGCTAAAATATTCTTCTACAATATTACCTATATTCAATTTTTAATGGTATATCTGTTATTTATACACATGTATATTTTTCAAAGTATTTAATGATCCACAGTAGTCTATTATAATTCTAATTGATGATTTGCAAACATAACCAATGTTTAAGGTTAGGTGTTCAGTGAATGACTATTGGATCAGTTTATATTTTATTTAAATTAAAAGTAAGCTTTTATTAAATTTAATATAAATACTATGTATAGATTTTTTCATCAAGTTCTTCCTTTTGTCTACACATACTTTTAATTTGTTCATAGAAAGCTTCTCTTCCAAGGAGTGAGTTAATAAAGACAGTAATTGAGAAACATGATCTAACACCCTTCTGTTCGAATCCAGAATTGTTCTCAATGTTACTTGGTGCAAAACTGGAGTTTCAAGCTCTTTATGTTGCTTTGCTTGCTTCAAATATCTGTAACATTTTTTTTAACTTTGTTGTATAACTAAAAATTTTGATTTTTTCATTTTTCTCAGAAACTAGTTGATTATTAGATGATGTATTGATGTAGGTAGAAATATCGAATTGGCGTCCTCGTTTTGAACGAAATCAAAATTGAATTGTTCATATTTACTTTTAGGACATTAATACCCAAACAAATTCTGGATTTCTTTAAACTAAAGTCAACAAATGACAGTCAAAAGCTAATAAGATGATAGCTGTTCATTGTGGTACAAAAATGTAATTAGTGTCTGTATTACATAAATTAATTTAAATTTGTAGGAGCTGGGTATCACAGCAGCAAACAGCATAGACACTACAACAAATTATCCAAAAAAGCCTGCAATGCGGGTATGGAAGTTATTAGGAATCACGGTTCAGCTTTGGAAGCTGTCAAAGCTGCAGTTATGGGTAAATCCTGATTTATTGTGTTTTATTTCATACTTTTAAGAATAATTTTGACAAATTTTGAATACTACAATAGTCCATTAAAGGATTATCAGAATAATTAACATTCTTCTTTGGTTTTAGTTCTTGAGGACAATCCCCTGACAAACGCGGGCTTCGGCTCGAATTTAAACACGAACGGCGAAGTGGAAATGGACGCGTCTGTGATGGACGGAAAGTCGTTGCTGTACGGCGGTTGCGGCTCCGTGCTCAAAGTTAAAAACCCTATAGAATTAGCATATCACATTTGTTTGAACCAATCGAAACCATTGCCTTTGGGCCTGATTCGACCCACATTGCTCGTTGGCAAAGGCGGCCTGGAATACGCCAAGGAGGCTGGACTGACGACTGTCACCAACAAGAGTTTGGTGAGCAAAAAAGCTCTGAAGGGGTTGCACAAGTATAAGAACATGTATCAACAAACCACCGCAAAACTGGACACTGTGGGGGCCGTTTGCATCGACGAGCGCGGGCACGTCGCCTCCGCCTGCAGTTCCGGCGGGCTACTCTTGAAGAAACCGGGAAGAGTGGGACAGGCGGCTTTGTACGCCTGCGGAACGTGGGCGGACAGTTTCAGTCCCGACGAACCCTGCGTGGCGGTCTCGACTACGGGCTGCGGTGAACATCTCGTCCAGACTCAGTTGGCCAAAGAAATTAGTGAAGATCTGAAATTTGAGACGTGTGAAACCACGGGATTGCACAAATCGATGACTGAGAAGTTTATGCATTCACGGTACCTTCATAACGTTGAGAACAAATTGGCTGGGGCATTGGTGATACACGCTAATGTCAAGAGGGATGAAATTATGGTACTATGGGGCCACAGTACACAAACCATGAGTCTAGGATACATGACAATAACAGACAAGTTCCCTAAAGTAAATGTTCATTCATTTAATACAGTATAAAGTATATTAATAATGATATTGTTGCAGGGTGTGATATCAAAACTGCCAGATGATGTTTCACAGGGCCAGACAGTCAACGTGGGCGGAACATACTTTTATAATAAAACTGATGTATCATAAAAAGCAATTTTATTTAGGTATACAATAATTTAATATTTGGTAATAAATAACTTAATTTAAAAAGGTTTTGTATAAAGATTACAAAATGTGCATATTAAAATACTAAACTTCCTCACATCTTTCTAAAACATTTTTTGTCATAATTATAATACTCTATCTGAATATATTACAGTAATCCGCATATTTCACTGGTTATAATTGTTCACTTGATATAAACTAAAATCACAGAGTTGTTGCCTTTAATTTAGAGCAATAATTATGACTAAAACTGTTGGGTTAGTATAAAAGTATAAACTAACAAATAACAATCAAAATTTCGTTTCTAAATTTATCACAATTAGTACATAACAAATAATACTGTAATTTAAAATCCAATTCAAATACTGTAAAAAGCAGTCAATTTTATAATATTTTGATTTTCGAATACTCATAGGCAGGTACTAACAAGAAATAATGATTGTTATTAAATCTTAAACCTAAGGACGTATTTCCTCGCTGACTAAAAACTATTTTTAAGGCATTGAAAGGCATTTTTTCACGTCTAAAAAAATAATGGAACAATAATGGTTAACTTTAAGCACATTGGTAAGTACATAAAAATGGAAGTTCAATAAAAATTGGAGAGATCAAGTAACTGTCGATTTTTTACATTAGCGGCCATAAAATAAATTGAGGTAGCCCATGTAAATTATTGTCTTTTAAAAATCATATATAAATTACTATATAATTTTAGGAACATGATCCAAATTCTGAATACTAGGCAAGAAAATGTGATTTATTATTCTTAAATAATACTAATTACAGTTAATTTTATATAATTTTACAGCTGCTGATAAATTTTCAAAAATTCAATTGCACTAATTTCATGGCTCTGTGTTTTTGTGATGTATTTTCGATATGAATAATAAGATAATTCGTTCAAAAGAAATAAATATTGTAAAAATCTCTTTTCTTCTTAAAACATCATGTTATGCATATTAGTTTATGAGCCTCAGACTTAAAAAGCAATTCAACCACATAATTTACTAATGAAATTTGAAAATTTTTATATACTCATTTCTTATCACAAATAATATATCTTATGTGACGTTTAAAAAAAACTAGTTCTGGTCTGTTTTAAAATTAAGTACATTGTTTCAAATTTTCTCCTTCTTCATACACAACCATATTCATACCAGACTGCTGTTTCTTTAGGATTCTCTGGCTTCTTCCTTTCACCAGATTCCTCCTGCACTTCTTCTGGTATGTTGGGCTTAGGTGTGGGTGGCTTGGGTGCCTCTCCAATCACTGTTGAAATCCTATTGTAAACCAGCATTGGGGGCGTGTTAGAATTCAGAGGCGGGTTGCTGTTAGTAGTGGGCGGTACAACCGGAGGTGCGTCTTCTTCAGTCAAATACACGGTTCTTCTAGAACCGACTGAGCCCAAGCTCAAGGCGCTGCCTGGTTCTCTGTTGAAAATCTGATCACCTGGAATAATTTCGTTTTATCCAATCCGTCCGTTATTCAAATGGAGTTTTTAAAAATACCTGCGACACTGTTTCTATGAGCCAAGTCTCTGTGCGACCTGCGCAATGCGACTTCGTCCCTCGGTTTGTGACCGTAAAGACTACCGCTCACGTTCCTTTTGAAAGGTTCGCTGCGATGCCCGGAATCTTCGACACTGTTGTCGGAGTCGTTGCCCGCCGACTCACCCGACCCACCTCCGAGTGTGAACTGGGATTGGGTCAGTCTTGTCGCGTCTTCGTGCCAGGATCTTCTATTCTAAAAATCGACAACAAACATGTTATGATTGTGGACAATAATTAAACAGTAACGGACTTACTCTGCTGGGCACTTTATTTATTATGTCTGAACCTGCTTTTCTCACTCTTCTTACCAAAGTGGCTCCAAACCCTTTCCTATAAAATAATTATTAAATAATTAAATATACTTCGAATATTTTTGTCATGTGTACTTTTTTGAAGAAGCGTTGTCAAGTTTCCTGTAGTGCTCCATAATTTTCTCCTCAAGCTTTTCCTTCTGCCTACACAAACTATTTACTTTGTCAGTAAAAAGCTTCTCCTCCAGATGGAAATGTTGTTTATCTTCCAGCGAGTGAGTCAGTAAAGAGTGGTATTGCGACAGTAACTGAGAAACGTGATCCATGAGCGCCCTCCTGTCTGAATCCAGCGACTGATTCATCTCAAACAACATCTGTAACAAACAACATGTAAATAAAACACCCAAACACACACCATAATAATACTAACGACGCATTTTTGATGCAATTTGGCGTTTTCCAGTTGCAAACCGGAAACTAAGTCGGATCTGGTGTTCAACTCGCCCTGCATTTCAGTCTGTCCTAAGCTGAGAGTGCGGAATTCGGTCCTGACGTTTTTCAATTCCTCCATCACGGCCCGGTACTCAACCTTCAGTCGGTCACTGGCCGTAAATAAGTTCCTGAAATCGTCCTTCAATTTGGAATGTTCCGCCCTCAAGTTAGCCAAGCTTCGCGAATCCGATTTAAGGGACTCCTTCTCGATTTCCAACGATGATATTTTGTTTTCGTGCGTGTCGTTTTGTTCCTTCAAAACTCGAATTTCGGAGCGCAGGTCGCGGTTTAATTTTCTTAGGTTTTCTTGTTCCTTTTGTAGGCCCTCGTATTCGGTGTTCAGTTGTTCGTGAATTGTTCTCAGTGTTACTTGGTCCAGAAGCAGGGTGTCGTGCTCTTTGTTTTGCTTTTCTTGCTTCTTGAATAGCTGTAACAAATCAATTTGTTTTATACTGAGTTATTTAATATAAAAATATTGATTTACCTCATCCTTCTCAGCAACTAGTTGACTGTTAGCTAATTGGAGGGCAGTTTGTTGCGCTTGAAGGGAGTTTATTTGTGACTTGTAGGTGGAAATGTCGACCTGCATTTTGGCGTTCTCGTTTTGTAGGATACCATTAATACTCTGTAAATTGATGATGTCAGCGCTGAGTTTGTCGCATTGTTCACTCCATTCTTCCTTAATTTTGGCAGCGATTTCTTCAGCTTGAACCATGAAACTTTTATTCATGTTTTCGGCACATTTTTTGCAGGCTTCTTTGTCACCTTCACGTTCTTTCAGGATCGACATGAAAGTTTTTGAGATGTCCGGATTGTTGAGCATCTTTTCCACGATTATATTTATGTCATTGTCTAAGATATCCAGACTCAAACCAAGTTTGTCCAAGTTATTTTTGAATTTTTCGTTGCTCACTTTTTCGTTGATCAAATCTTTTTGCAGAGTCGTGATTGTTTCGGTGTGTATCGACGACTGGGACAGCAATTCCTGTGATCTCTGCTCAAATTCTTGCAGCTTCTCCAACTGACTAGCCATATTTTCATTTTCTTTGATTAATTTATTTAGGTCTTTTTCGAATTTCATGTTCTTTTCTATCTCTTTGTCTAAAGATACGTCCTTTATTTCAATCGACTCCTTGAGCTTCGTCACTTCTTTTTGCATTCCGGTATTCTCTTTTTCTAGACTCGCCAATTTCTCCTGCAGATCTTTGCACAACTTCTCATAGTCCTTGCCTTTGTCTGCTTGAACTTGCAAATTGTGAAGCTGGTCTGATACTTGGGTAACGGATTTTTCGGCATCGTCCGCACGTTTTTTAATGGAGTCGCACAACAGTTGCACTCGTTGCTTCTCTTTAGTGAGATTTTCAATATTTTTTTCCAGGTCTCCTATTTTTGCCTTCTCGTTTTGAAGATCTTGCGATTGCCTGTCATACATGATTTTATTCGTGTCGACGCTGTCTTGCAATTTCCTATTCTCTTGAATTGCATTTTTGAACAGGTTCTCCAACTCACCATTTTGTTGGGTGAGTCTTTCACAACTTTCTTGAAGCTGTTCGCATTTCAGAACCAGCTTTTTCTTGTCCTTCTCTAATTCCAATATTTTATTGGCACTTTCATGGAAGTTATGCTCTTTTAATGAATCAATTGTGGAGTTTAACTTTTTGATTTCCAATTCTAATTTTAATGCTCTGGCCTGAGCATTATTGGTTAGTTGTTCTGATAAACTGTTGTCTCCCGAATTAGTTTCTTCATTTTCGGAATCTACGCTGATGTTTAACGTGCTTGTTTCTTGTAGGACTGATTTTGCTACTTGTTGTAGTTGCAAGTTTTCTTCAATTAATTCCTGAATCTTTTCTCGTGCCGAATCCCTTTCCTAAAATAATAAATATTTAATACAACATAAAATAAATAAGACAAGGACCTGACCAAAGCAATTTCGTTGATGCTCTGTTTGGAAGCCAATAGTTCTGCTTCCAATTCCAAAACTTGATCAGCCCTCTGTCTAGTTCTGGCCAACTGGGTCTCCAACATTTCCCTGGTTTCCAACAACACCCTGTTGTCCTCCCTCAACTCGTCCACCCTCACTTTGTAAAATTCTGCGTCCGCCAATCGTTCTCTATATCTCTGGACTTCAGTTTCTAACCTATCCGCCCTTTCTGCCCGTTCACGCATAGCATCCACTTCATCCCTGTAGAGTTTTGCTTTTCTTGCTTCCGCTAATAAATCGCTATTCTGCAGCGAGTAAAATATTGCGTTAGACCTAATTAATACCTATTAATTGGGTGTGTTAACAAACCTCTAATTTTAACTTTGATACAAGACTGGTGGCATGTTCCAATTCCTCCTTACATTCGGCCAGGAGTTCGGTTTTCTCTTCCCTAGTAACAATTAACAATTAACATAATCATTTAAATTAAAACGCATCGATATTCTTACAATTCTTGTCGTTGCTTTCTCAATCTCGCCTTCCAGTCCGCCAGCTCCACAGCCAGGTGGTTGGACTCCACTCCCTCAGTAGGGCCACTGTTCACACCTCCAGCATTCTCCTGCCCTAAATCAATCACCCACTGTTGCAACAACTTGTCCCTTTCGCCCGTCAACGTCTTAACGTGGGTGTACAATCGCTGGGGTAGCTGCTCAGACCAGTCAACGGTGAGCACTAGGTTCTGTTCGTCGGTGACGCGTTTTATGCATTCGACAATGTCGTACTGAGCTTCCGGAGATAGTTCTTTGATGCGAGTGATGAAGACCTCTTTTGTGGGACCCTGGACTGCGCAACCGAGAAGGAGCAATATAAGGAGTTTTAGTTGGGACAAGGCGGCTTCAGACGTTGGGGCCCTACCCAAAGTCACGCAATCGGGCAGTGCAATCACAACTTGACCCAGTTCATCCTGAAATGATTAATTGACAATCTTCATTTTTTATTTATATACGAAAACAGTAGTTTTCAGTAATTAATACATATTTATTATATTATTATCCAGTTATTAAATGCATTCCATTTGATCTATCAATCAATTAATGCATTGCACGAATTATTAAATAAAATTATCACACATTCACTTTATTAATATTAATATAACAACATTATTCAATAGATTAAAGTCCACCTAATCAGTATTCTTCAACTATATTGTTAAACTGTCTTTAATCATCACATAAATCATATTAGTATTTAAATTATTTTTAAATAAAGAAACCCTGTTGTTTATAATAAAATAAATTATATAATTAAAAATCAAATTGCTGTACTGCTAGTCTGTAGTCAAGTACTATAATATAAGTGATTTTCACTTATCTATATCACTTCTGAGAAATTTAATATGTTATTGGGCAAAAAATAATTTATATAATTTAAAACAGATCAACAAACAATATTATTTAATGAAATACACAATATAAGACATTATTTACTTACTTCATAAACTGCCTTAATATTTCTCACAATGCAATGAAAGATTTTGATTCTTGCAGCAGTAATATTCAACCCTTGTAAATGAGTGGTGGTGGGTACTGGTTGTGATGGCTCGGGGTCAATTTGCAGAAGCACCTCATTTATCGGTCCTCCATCAAAGAAGGTCTCATAAACCTGCAGGGTTTCTGGCTTTTTCACGCATGTTGCAAGCTAAAATTTCGATGTTGTTGATGTAAAGGGGGCACTGTACTGTTTGAAATGAGATCTTACCCAAGTAACCAGAGGTCCAGTTAAGAACTCTTCAATATCAGTCGCTGATGCGGCCATTTTATTTACATTATTAAATAATACTGCCTTAGAAGTGCCTATTCATCTCGCGATTACATTGAATGCGAGTCGGGAACAATGCTGAATAAAACACACATTGTACAGGTGTTAGCTTCATTCACACGCACTAACGTTTGTCTTCAGTTCATCTGGCACATGTCGTCTCGGGGAACACATTAAATTTATTCACACGACAATTTTAAAACGAAGTAAAAGTGTTTTAGTTGTTAAATTCTATATACAAAAGATTGCAGAAACAAAGATGGTACACTCAGGATCTCACTAATACCGCTACTAATTTTTTAAACGCGTTCAGATTTTAACGGTTCATTTTAAGTTTATGTTTTGGTTATTTTGTTTAGTGGTTTAAATTTACAGATTGTTTGTTTAGTTTTTAGTAATATATAGATTGAATTATAACTTTTGTTTAGGACTGTATAACCTCCACATGTATGGTGGCGTCATCTAACTAGAATTATATCTAAAGGCCTGGAATCTAACATAGATTTCATTTTTACAATGAAGAAATTAAATTAACTTTATGGTTCTTAAATATTGATTTTTAATTCACAAGATTTATTATCTATTATTCACACATAAACTATTACTATACATATATTAAATTTTATAGTAAGGCAAATTAATCAGCTTATTACCTGTGTACATTGTGAAAAAGAAACCTGCAATCAGAATACTTTGTACCTGTCAAAATATATAATTCATGACAATCATAACAAACATAAAATTTACTTTGTGTGCCATACATCGCAGTTAAGTAATTTTATAAGCATGGGTTGTGATGGTGGTACTATTCCGCGTCGTGACGAACTCGTAAAAGTGAAAAAGAAACCCGAGGCGAAGGACAAAGACGCAGAACTCGCATTCAAGTGGCAGTGTTGTACTATAACACAGGAATTATTGCAAAATCCCATCGTCGTTTGTCACATGGGCAAACTGTACTCGAAAATGGCATTGATTGAAGCTCTACTGGACAGAAGCACACTTCCAAAAAGCCTCAAGTACATCAAGAGTCTCAAGGATGTTAAGGACCTTAACCTGACACCCAATCCAGAATATAAGGCCGATGAAAGGAAAAAAGAGGGAGCAATTGATCACCGTGCAGTCCCATACATTTGTCCAGTCCTGGGACTGGAAATGAATGGTAAATACAGATTTGTAGCACTATGGAGTTGTGGCTGTGTGTTTTCAGAAAGGGCATTGAAAGAAATTGGCACACATAATTGTCACAAGTGTACCAAGCCATTTGAGGATGAGGATGTTGTGGTGATCAATGGAAATGATGAAGATTTGGATCTAATGAAAGTGAGGATGGAACTTAGGCAAATGAAAAATAAAAAAAACAAAGAGAAGAAACCTAAAATAAAAGTAGAAGATGAAGATGAGAAAAAAGACAACAGTTCACAAAATGGTGAAAGCTCCAAGCTTAAAAGACCAAATATTGTAAAAGAGGAGGGTCCTAATAAAAAGATAAAAACCATTGGAAATGTTATAGCCACAGGAAAAGTAATGAGTCAGGAAGAAATGAAGAAAATGAAGCCAGAGTATAGTATTGCAAAGGATAGGCAAGCCACAGATGTATACAAATCATTATTTACTAGCCATAAATCTGAAAAAGAACAAGACAGGGCACATTGGGTTACTTATAATCCTTTTTATAATTAGCAGGGTTTGTTAATTTTAAAATAATATAATTAATGTGTAATTTACATTTAAAATATAATAAATATTTATATGAAATAATGTATTTTTTCTACAAACTAAAAAATGTTACTATAAATAAAGAAAAAAAGTTTAATTTTTAATTTATTTTCAAATTAAATATCATTCATTTTTTTTTACAAATTTTAAGATATTCAATTCCATTGCCATAAATCACAACTTCATCATTAACAACGTCAAAACCTTGTATGTCGGCAATAGCAGTTTGATATTTTTCAAGGTACCTGCAAGAAATATTATCATTTGAGTAACTCCACTTGTAAACTGAAAGACGCTGGTCAATTGAGACGGTAAGAAAATAATCATCCAGAATTTTTGTTCCAGTTATCTGGGCGCAGTGAGCTCCAACATCCTTAAAGACTTCTTTAACATTAATACATAATTCTGCATTATTTTTTGTAACAGATAATAAATTTAGAATTATAGCATTATCATCGCCTCCAGTTAAAATAATATAATTATTTGTTGATATTTGTTTATACGAAAAACTGTTTATTCCCGATTGATGAGCCCTTTTTGAAATTACAGGTGTCACATCCATAGAATCAATCATTTGATCCTTGTTCCAAAATACAAGTTCACCGTCTGTGGCCATTGACGCAATTATCGAGTCAAATCCTCTAATTTTTGTGACGCATTTTAATTTATAAAACACGTCGTGCTTCAATATAATTTTAAAATCATCATCCAAATAAAATATCTTTATGTAACCATTAGAACAAGCTGCAAATATGTAAAGTGTATTCTCATTTTGCCAAAGATGCAAATCCATTATTCTCATCTCAGAATCCTCGGACTGTAAAGGTGCATGGTACGCACTTATTTGGTTACAGGAAGTTGAATTACCTAGATTTACCACAAGTCTCCATAATATAATTTGAGCCCTTCCACCTGCCGAAAATATCATATGCTGATTTTTAAAAGAAATCACTTCAATGGTTCTAATGTTGGAGAGATGAAATTTAAGATTGTGCAGAGTTTCAAGAGATGGCTGTTTTATTTTACAGATTTTTAAGTTCGTGTCTTCGCCGCCAGACACTAAAAACTTATCAGAACCAAGAGTAATGCTTTTCAACGAATTAATTTCGTTTGCATGTAAACCTTCCACAAGATCTACTGGTAACAATGAATTTGTGTCAATTAATTCACAAAAAATATTTTTGTCTTTAATAAAGACATAATGCATGTATTTCTCAAATTTCAAGAAGTCCCAAGATCTGTGTCCACCTCCACACTCTTTCTCATACACTGATGTTCTGTTTTTGTAATCCCACATCACAAAAGTGTTTCCGGAAAAGCCTAATATAAATGTATCTACGATTTTCGCTAGCCATTTAATTGGAAGCTTATCTGTTGCTGATAATGTAACACAATTATTAGTTATATCAAATATTTTTAAATCACCATTTCTGCCCAGAGCAAATAATTTATCTTTACTGGTCGATAAACTGGTTATGCCCAAATGACTTTGTATCCTTTTAAAAACAAAAATTGGGGCTAATTTGTCTATTGCAAATATATACATGTGACCTTTCCTATCGCCAACGGCTATAATATTTTTTTGAATGAAACAAGCAGTTGTGCTCCATCTTTCCTTGCTGGGAGGTAAAATGTGTATTGAAACAGGAATAATTTTTGCATTCTCAATGTAAAATAAAGTCATTAATCCATCACTTTGACTTATAAGAAAAACACTACAACTTAACCAGTGGAATGAAAATATCCTGGATTTTAGTGGGGATGTATATTCTGAATAAAGAACTAAATCGTCGCCAATATTCCTGTAGATAAAAATTTGTCCTTTATATCCTGGAAATTGATAAAATTAGAAAATTAATTTGTTGTATTTCAAAGATGTACCTGAGAGAGAAATAAACTGTCTGCAGTCAGTTGTTTGTAGCAAGCAATAGTTATTTAAATCTACATGTTTCTTAATAAGCTTCCACTCTTCTTCCTTCTTGTTATAAAAATATAAATTTGCATTTTCCGTCAAACAAACTAAATTAAGATTATTTAATATGCATACACTTTTAGGTACGCTATCTGGTAACTTGAGTGTTTGACTATTTACATTTGACTTAAGAGAATACAAAGATAAGCCAGAATTTCCTCCCCCAATAACAAGTAAATTACTTTTAATATCACAATCTAATGCCCATATTGAACTGGCTTGGAATGCACTAATTTTTCTAAGCATTTCCCCCTTGTATGACCATAAAATAACTTGTGAATCTTCACCACCAGTTATGAACATTTCATTTAATATTTTACACCTGAACACTCTTGAGGTGTGACCAAAAACTTGCGTCAAAAGTTCAATTTTTACATGTGGATTTTGTAATTCTTTTAAAATGTTGGCGG
The DNA here is from genome assembly GCF_024364675.1 of Aethina tumida. Taxonomy (NCBI): domain Eukaryota; kingdom Metazoa; phylum Arthropoda; class Insecta; order Coleoptera; family Nitidulidae; genus Aethina; species Aethina tumida. The sequence goes on along the minus strand of NC_065437.1, from coordinate 9,520,423 downwards.
AATTTATTTTCCATAATATGGCAGAACGATCATCAGAAACACTGCAAATTGTTCCTGTTTCGGGATTGTAGTCTATAGAAAATATCACTCCCTGCAAAGCATCAAAGACTTGAATCAATTAGCTAAAATATATTATGTAAACTTACCTTGTGACCGTGTAACCTTGCACTAACAGGGCAAGTTTCCTCATCAATATATTTCGATGGCCACCAAATGAGTACTTCATTAAAGACAGTTCCTGATATTAAAATCAAATCATTAAAATTATTATTGCATATGAAGGCACTGTATAAAATACATTGTGCCTCACAGATGACTTCTTTGTCAATTTTTAAATGCTTTGTCAGAAGTATGAACTTGTTGTTCATAGTTACAACTGCAATTTTGTATTCATCACTCCAATTTGCACACAGTATCCATTCTTTTAAGTCTGTGAAATTGTCTTCACCTAATTCTAAACATTGGGAAACTTTGATAGTTTTTATTAATGTTCCTCCATAAAGTAAAATATTGGTTGAATTAATGTTCGGAACAATGCCATAAATTTTTTGTCCTTTGAATATTTCATACTTTTTTATTAGTTTTTTTGTGATTTGAGAATATATGTGTAAATATCCACCAATTCCTAAAATATGGCATTTTTATATGATGAAATTATAACTTATTAATATTTCTATACCTGCCAAAATGTAGTTCTCCCATGTTTTTATACACGTTATATCAGTTCGTATTAGTTCACTTGAAAAAGTTATCATTTCTATAATTAATACTTTTTCATTTATGGAATTTTACATATTAAATTGTTAAGACAATTAAAACATGCTGAGATAAACATAACCTCAACATAATCATCTACGAATAGTTTGTTGGTGACAATTGTTTTAAATAAAATAATTTCATATTTCAGGTAAATAAAACAAGAAAAATTTTAAGTAAGATTATAAGTATGTAACAGCTTAACATAATAATTATTAACATAAATATTTTATCAAATATTATTGTAATAAAAAAAATATTCTCTAAATATTCTATGAGAATTTTATCTTTTTATTTGGAGGTTCTCTATCTGCATCTTTTTTGTAATTTACTCCGTGTTTTATAAATCTTGCAGCTGCTCCTTTATCTATTGTAGGTTTTATGGTATTTCGTTCATGTGCCTAAAAATTTTATAAAACATAACAAAATAATACCATAAAAATTAAATGTTGTACCTGTTTTGCTTTCATCATATACTCTTTTATTCTTGTCAATTGATGTTTTATATCATTCGAATTAGGATCTTCCCCTTTACATCTTAAGTACAGCCAAAACAATGTGTTTAAAGCATAATTAATAAACAAGTCATAGTCCACTTTTTCTTTCACAGTCATTTTTTCGTATAAATCGTTACTAAAAGCTATATCAAGAAGTTTTCCTATCTTTTCAACACTGCTATGGAAATTTTGTAGTTTGTTTTGAATAGTTTCATCATCTTTTAGGTCACCAAAATCAGTTATTTTTGAAATTTCCATTTTCTTCTAATGAGGTTTCCCCAGTTAATGTTGTATGAATTATGAGTTACACAAACTGAAGAACTTTGTTTATTATGTGGAGGTTAAATTATTTATGAAACTTGGTTAGAATTCTTCTGCTTCGCAATGTTTTCATTTTTCAATATAAAAGTCCCTAGAAATAGTTATGAAAATTTTGGTGGAATTTTAGTGCTTAAGTTTCGCAACCTGACTTTGTTACTCACATGCAGTCATTCATTTGTCTATTCTAGAATAGTGTCAACATTTGTGCTTAAAAAATCAATTTTTGAGTGAAGTAAACAGCAATTCCATCAGAAAAATGGCTCTCCACGTCCCTAAAGCACCAGGCTTCTCGCAAATGTTAAAAGATGGTGCAAGGGTAAGTTAAATTGTCTGATATTCACCACTTGGTTGACATGTGGTCTGTGGGAGTTGTTGCCGGTTTCTTAAATACGAAAATTTTGACATTTTCAGCACTATTCCGGATTAGAAGAGGCTGTGATTAGAAACATCAACGCCTGCAAAGAGTTTGCACAGTCTGTCAAGTCTGCTTATGGTCCAAATGGCATGAACAAAATGATCATAAATCATATTGAAAAGCAATTTGTAACCAGTGATGCTGCCACAATCATCAGGGAACTGGATGTTGAACATCCTGCTGCCAAACTCATGATCTTGGCAAGTCAGATGCAAGATGCTGAAGTTGGAGATGGAACCAACTTTGTCATTGTATTGGCTGGTGCTTTGTTAGGTATGAATACATTTAAAATTTAAATATAGTTAATTTAACATACTTGTATGTATTTATTATAGAATGCTCTGAGGAACTAATTAGGTTGGGTGTAACACCCACTGAAATCGCCGAAGGTTATGAAAAGGCCCTTGAAAAGTGCCTGGAAATCCTTCCATCTTTGGTGGTTACTGAAGTAAAAGACTATAGAAACATCCCAGATGTAGTAAAAGGAATCCGCACATCCATCCAATCGAAACAATATGGCAATGAGGATTTCTTGTCTGAACTTGTTGCCAAAGCCTGTGTTTCAATCCTACCTGAACAAACTACATTCAATGTAGACAATGTTAGGGTGTCAAAGATTTTGGGTTCTGGCTTGTATGCCTCTTCTGTAGTGCAAGGTATGGTGTTCAAACGTCATGTTGAAGGTGAAGTTACAAATGCCACCAAAGCCAAAGTTGCTATCTACAGCTGTGCTGTTGATATTATGCAAACAGAGACCAAAGGCACAGTTTTGATTAAAACTGCTGATGAACTTGTCAACTTCAGCAGGGGAGAGGAGAATCTCCTAGAATTGCAGATAAAAGCAATCGCTGAAACCGGCGCCAAAGTTATTGTTGCTGGGGCCAAGTTTGGAGACATGGCTCTTCACTACATCAACAAATACAACCTTATGGCTGTTAGGTTGAACTCCAAATTTGATTTAAGAAGACTGGCCAAAACTGTTAGTGCAACAGTTCTTCCAAGGTTGACTCCGCCCACACCTCAAGAATTGGGCTACTGCGACATCGTAACTGTTGAAGAATTGGGCGACACTCCCATTGTAGTTTTCAAATTGGAGAGCAAGGAATCGCGTATTTCCACCATTGTAGTTCGTGGCGCTACTGATAACTACATGGATGACATTGAGAGAGCCATTGACGATGGCGTCAACACATTTAAAGTATGTTCGTCGTGTAATTGCCAACATATGCGTTTACATTATTATTTCTTTTTTCAGTGTTTATCCAGAGATGGAAGGTGCGTCCCAGGAGCTGGAGCTACAGAAGCTGAACTGGCAGTGCAGCTCACCAAATATGCAGACACTCTGCCTGGTTTGGAACAGTATGCTGTTAGGAAGTTTGCTACGGCCCTCGAAGGTTTCCCCAAATCTCTCGCCGACAACAGCGGACACCGATCCACGGAACTGTTGGCCAAAGTACTTCAGGCACATCAGGTACTTAATTTTGTTTTTAAGCGTTTTCTAAATACTAAAGGTATTATTTTCATCAGGACGGTGATAAGACAGTGGGTGTCGACATTGAAAAGCCAAACGAGATTTGCAACGCGGTAGAAAAGGGTATTTTGGACTTGTACAACTGCAAATACTGGGGCTTGAAGTACGCAGTTGGGGCGGCCGCCACTATTTTGAGAGTGGATCAAATCATCATGGCCAAGCGGGCAGGTGGTCCCAAGCCGCGTAATCCTGCGCAGAGTGATGACGAATCTTGATTTATTTATATGCTTTACCATTTTTTTAAATTACTAAAATTTTATAACCGTTCACTTTATTTATATTGGTGCAAAATTACGGCAATTCTTCGAATGTTAATGTAGTTGTTGATAAAGTTTTGAATCAGTCAAAATATGATCATTTAACTGGAGAATTGAGTAATCATCACAGTATTTCATTGTATCATCTTTACAATTTACTTAATAAATAACATTAACAATAGTATGTTTATTATTTATTATATTTTGTAAGATATTTCAAGATTTAAAAAATATATTTCAATATAATATTGATAAACAAGAATCAATAATGTATGTACCATCCAGGAAGATTTAACATAGTCTTAGGTCTACCAAAGATAGGAGGAGAGACCATCAGACGGGACGGGATATACCAGATACCATGCTCTTGTGGGAAAGTATACATCGGTACCATAAAACGTTCAACAGGGACTAGGATTAAGGAACATAGACGAAACTGCGTCCTAAGACTATCAGACAAGTCTGCTGCAGCTGAACATGCACTGTTAGATGGAAATCATAAAAAAAAATTCCAAGATACACAATTGCTTGCCTCGACAATTAGATATCACAAGAGAAAGATTAGGGAATCAATTGAAATCCATGAACATGGAAACGAATTCAACAGAAAAGAAGAAGCATTGAACCTTGATAAAATTTGGACACACCAGTGCTCAAAAACTCCAAAATCTCTGAGCAGATTAGAACGGCCAGCGAATAGAACGAAATCAGACCTCTGAAGAAGCTAGCCACTCGTGCTAACGAAACGCTAGGAAATAATTCCAACAACTATAGATATAAAAATTAATAAATAACATACTTTTTTGTCTTCTATCAGTGTGTCCAGTAGAACAATCAGACGTCGACTCAATAAACAAAACTTGTAAGGATATATTTCAGTAAAAAAACCATTGGTATGAAAAAATAAGACTAAAAGTTTACACAAAAATGTATTAATTATCCTACAGAGTTTTAGCGAAGGGTTTCTCCTCCTTGGTATTGTAGAGGACCATTACAAAAAAATATTAGTAAAATGAGGAATGAATGGAACCAATTGTTAACAATAATTTACCAGTTATTTTTGATATTTTAATAAAAAATAATTCTGTTTTAATTATCTATAAAATTGTCTCAAATTTATATTCCAAAAAAAACTAAAATTGTACCTTGCTAGGTTTTGCCAAATAAAATATAAAAAAAGAAAGAATTGACTTTGGTAAAAATGCTATTTGCTCATGTAACTTCTGTAAATAGTTTTTAGGTTTTTCTTCAGCAAAACGAAGTTATGCATTAAAAATAGCACGTCCAATACCACTCACTCTAAACATAGGTTTTAGTTGAAAAAAAAGTATTAAAGACATAGTTAATATGTAGTCACAAAATGTGTGAAAATTCATAAAAAATAGGTTGCTTTTCACGAAAGCAATTCCTCATTATGTGCTAACTGATCCTTAATAAAATGAAATGCATTTTATAGAAATATATTTATTAATATGAATCACAGTCATATTATAAAAGTAGTAACACGAAAATAAAGATAAATTCTGATAACACATATACAAAACAAATGTAAATTACATAGAAGTAATTTAGTTTACACAACATGTTTGACAAAAAATGTTAAAATTCACAATAAACTATAAGTCAAAAACTTAATATCCATCATAATGGTAAATAATATTCTGCAGATTCACAATATAAACAAAATTTTCAACAACAAACAAAATAGATATAAAACAACAAATTGTCATATTAAATAACAAATAAATCAAATTTTCTAAAAAAATAAAATATATATTCTAGAAATCTAACAACAAGAATAAAGATTGTATAGAATAATACTTAATAATCAATAAACAAAATATATAAACTTAGACTTGAGCATCCTGACGAAAAATCTACCTTTCCCTATTACTTTTGCACTGCTGATGCATTGCTAATCGGAGTGGTAGGAAAAACGAAACCCTGCGAGTTAATCTGCGCGGGATACCAAGTGGTCGGCGGCGTGGGCGGATACACGTATTGCCCGGGCGTCACATACTGCATATCCATGGGCGGCGGCGGCGGCGGCGGCGGATACAATATCGGCGTAGACGGCATCATCAAGTCGGTCATGTCGGAGGCCTGCGGCGGCGGGGCGGTGTATATCACCGGAGTGCCCGGAGCCATCTGAATCATCGGAGAGTACATGTCCATGTGGTGGGTCGAGGTGGTTAGCGAGGTGTTCAGTGTCGGACGTTCGGGGTGGTGGGACGGTTCCGGTTGGTGGTCCGCCTGGTTGTCGTTGTGGTGATAGTCCTTTGATTGCTTGGGTTCGTCCTGTTTCGGGTACGGCTCGGGTGGCGGAACCGGAGTGTCTGGCATCGGCCATACGCTGAAAGGGTTGTGGTTTGACATGTCAAAGGGGTGGTAGTTGTAGTAGTAGGCAAAATTCGGATCTGGAACGAATTAACAATGGTTCATCGTAAGTTTGGAGAACGTTGACATTTGATATACCGTAATATGACATGACGTCTGGGGTGACAGGAGCCGAAGCAACCATCGGTTTGACGGAGAAATTGAACACGTTGTGGGGTGTGGTGGGCGTCTGAGGCCAAATGAATGGGTCCGGTGTTGGCGTTAAATAGGGATGCCATTGTTGTTGGTTCCAATGCACCTTGTTCATGGAATCGAACGACGTCGTAGCTTCGGGTATTTCCGGAGGAGTTTGGCTAGAATTAATCGGTTCCTGGTGCACTTCCGCTGTGGTGGTGCTGGTCGCGGTGGTTGTGATGTTTGTGTCGTTCTGTATACGATAATTGGAAGAGCTCGTCGACGGTTGCATTTGCTAGAAGGTGTAGGACAAAAGTTTAGTAGCCTGATAAAAATTAAAAAAAAAAACAAGAACGATATTATTAAACGTTTGGTGAATATTTGTTAGGCTGGCGACATTATTATAGATAACTATGACTGATTGTTTCTTACCTTTTGTCATCCATCACATTTAAATACCTTATAAGTAAAATGAATTAATAAATACACGCAATTTTTTTCTTATTCTCATTATATTGCTGCAGGATACATACTTGTAATTTAGTATAAATAACAAAATTAGATGTCATTATTATGAGGTATTTTCCGAAAGTCACTTAGCTTACACATGCACGATGTTTAGTATCCTGGAACACGCCTTGAAGAATTATTTACGCAATCATCAAAAGTCGAAAGAGAGTCACATCCACAATTTAGAACTTGCGCAATACCAGAATTTAAAAATACTTCAAATTTCTAGATCTTAGCGATGCCCGCAGATTTAATACTTCGTAGTATGAGGATTATTTCGTGTATGGATGAAGTGGCTTTCTGCCTGCTTCTTTAGATCAGGGTCCAAAATATGAATGGTTCTTCCTTTCAACTTCCATCAGCGAAAATTTCTTTACTTCAAAGCGCCGTTTCCGACTTCAAGTTTCTGAATTTCTATTTGTAATAGTTGCCCGTTCTTCATGATATGTTTGGTAAATTTTATTCATTATTTTAACTTGAAATTTTCACTAGTACGTCTGTATAGGGGAACGTTTTGAATATAAATGATTTGCTTTAACATTGTTCTTAGTTACATAGTTACTTAGATACCAGATAAATAAATCATTTGTTTTACAAACAATCTTGATAAAAATTAATTAAATTTTATCTTGCCTACTAGTTTCTATAATTGAAATTTTGATGAAATAATAATTTCATGTCCGATATTCCTTGAGATTATTTCTAATAATATAATATTAATATTATCAATAAAACCACCCAATAACAAATGTTAGCAGCCTAATTATAGTTTTTGAATGATTCTACTTACTAGAGGAATGCCTACGAAGGCGCTGACGTTCTCGGGCGCTTCAGAGGTGGGGACAGGCGTGCTGCTCTCGCTGCAGCTTTTGGTGCGACGCTTGTCCTTGTTACGCCTTTTGGCGTTTTTAGTTTGCTTCTCCGGCATGGGTGGAGGCGACGGAGTGATCACCAAGTTCTTAGAGAACCTACAAGTATGTCTATTATTCGTTTAATGATTATATTTATTTATAATTTCATCTATAATAATGTCATATTGTTAAATAAACAAAAATGGAACTGACAAGAAATACCTGTAAGGTAGTGGCCACGGTTTGGCATCATCCTCAGGCGACAGATCCGAATATCTGACCGTCCGTTTCTCAGCCAGTTTTATTACGTACACCACGCACATATTTTTTTCCTTGATTATTTCTTGAATATAACACTCATAATTCTCGCTTGTGTGGCGGTCTTTAAAGACGCATCTTGTACCCAGGATCAGCTTGTCGTCTCCGTAGTACCAGTCTCCCAATCTCAACTCTGCGAATTACAAGAAACGTCACCTTCCCAATTTTATTGTAAAAGAAATAAAATTTACCCCGACGAACTTCGCCCCAAGAATCGTACTCGATGTTTCGGTAAATGGTCGGGTCCAAAGCTTTGGCCACCTTGAAGGGAAAGGGGGCGGTATTGGCCGGAATGACTTCTTGGATGACCTCGATGCTTTCTTCCGAATTGAGGTCCGATTTCGGCTCCTTTTTAATTTCAGATTGCATGACTACGGCGGTTTTTTCATACAGCATCGAGTTAACTATTTCGTCCACGTGAGAAATGTTGAACACTTCTTCATACAGAATTTTGTACACAATCGCTGCAAACATGAAAATAATAATAATTTTGAAGAGAAAAAGAAAACATGAACAATTTAAAGAAAATAATTAAATTATGGCTTTATTATTTAGCTTTCTTATATTAGATTTGTAGGTTTGTAATACATATTAATATTTTAAACACTAACAATTAGTATGAAGAATTTGATTATTACATACATGAAAGTAAACTTTGAACATTTTAGAGTATAGAACTCCCAATAGATGTTACTAACAATATTGTATGCATGAAATTAAACTTTTAACCTTTTGGAATATACAACTTCCTCCGGATGTTATTAACAATTAGTTTATTAGTTTCAGATTCAGAATTTGATTATTACATAAATACAAATAAACTTTGAATATTTTAGGGTATATAACTCCCTCTGGATATTAATAACAATTAATATATTGATTTTAGTGTAAAAAATTTGATTATTACATACATGAAAGTCAAGTTTGAATCTTTTACAGCATAGAGCTCCCTCTGGATGTTTTTGAGACATTACCTTCTTTTATCCTATAGGGGTAAAACGGGTAAATCCGGACAGTGTACAGAGTGCAAACAACCAACAAAAATACTAGTTAATAACACATTTATATACAAAACAAATATTCTTAAATGATAATGATGATAAATAGATTATCATCTTTGTCAATTTAGAAGTTTCTTCAGTGAAACATTTTCTGTTATTTTTATTAACTGTTAAATGAAATTAATGTACTTACATTGACAAAAGCCAGCTGTCAGAATGTGTTCTTTATGGTAAATTACATCATAGTGATCATCATCCATGGCACACAAAAGCAATGGATTTGATGAACCCAAATTTGTGACCTCCATAATATCATGCTGAAGGGCATCAAAGATGAGAACATCTCGACTAAAAGCACACACATGAATAAGATTACTTCCAACCATACAGAGGATAACTCACTTATATTTTCTTGAAATAATTTGTATTTCAATATTGCCACAGATTACCATGTGCTTTTCTAACTTATCCAAGTGTTTGTACCAGTTACCCTCGTCAATATTCATAAACTGAAACTCATGGTAGTTTTCCCTGGCATAAATCAAGCACTCCTTCCTCACCCTCTCATGGTATACCTGACAGTCGAACAACTACAGAAACACAATGTAGCAATGTTTTAAATAGTTTTTAGGATAGAATACCTGTTCGCTGACCGCCCTAAATAAACACGTTTCGTCGTACGCCACGTTCTTTCTGTAGTACCCCAAATTGTCCAGCCAATTGTCCAACGTACCCGGACATTTGCCCTTTTTCGGCTGCTTTGTACCCATTCTGAAGTCGTGATTATTTCATTAACAAAGGGCGAACACACACGTGCACCATAACTCGGCGACGGGGAGCGCAAAAAATTGGGTGAAAAAGTTTGAAACTGCGTGTGCATATAATTTAACGGACACCTCATCGGATTTGCATCGCATCCGAAACCAATGAATAAAGACTGATTCAATGAAAAGAGTAATAAGTGTGTTTTAGGAAAAAAACGCCCGTTAGGCGTTAAGAACAAAAGAACTACTGATTGACCGGAACGTGACACAAAGGGACTCATTTATTACGAGTTTACAAGTTTATAAATATAAAACTGATACCTACTGATTGAATCTGTTGGCACGCATTTTGCATGCATAAAAGTAACAATTAGTGAACACAAGTCGAAGTGACACCCCGTTTTATACGCGTCTAAGACCGAAAACGGTTTAACCATGGAATAACCGGCGAATTTCAGGAACTGTCATATGTTTTTTAATGCAAGTTTCAAATTTATAGTTAAAATAATGATAATCGGCGACTTTTTTACATTACTAACATTAACAATATACGAAAATTCCACAATGAAGGAGTTTGTCAACTAATAATTAATATGAATATTAAGTGAAGTTCTTAAGGTACATTAATAAATAATTACTCAGTTAATAATAAGCCCACTAATCTACAATAAAGGTGTTTAAACATAAATTACAAAGAACATGAATTTCTCTCTCCTTGGGAAATATCACAGTGTGCACAAGTTGCTTAATGATATTTTATAATACTTATAATAATACGAAATTAATATTAATATTAATAATATTAATTTGTTGATACATTTATTTTAAAAACTATTTTAGATAGTTAATATACCTATCGAAAAGCATTTGACCCTACTGAGTTTTGAGAGAGATATCATGTATGACAGAGGCAGTAAAAATCTCCCACTAGGAGGCAAAATTGCAGATTTTTATTGTCCCTGTCGTATCTGATATATCTCTCAAAATACAGTTAGATCAAATGCTTTTCAATCAGTATACAAATAGTGTAAGAAGTTACTACTTTCTATAAAAATATATTAAATTGCATAATACATATCTCAAAATAACACTGTATAAAAAAGTATTTTATCATATAGAGAGTATAATTCATTTTTGTTTGTATAGTGCAGTTAATTAACATTGATATTTCTAACAACTTGGGAGGCCACAAAATTTGTATTTCTGAATTTATAGAGATAACTACTGGACAGTTAAAGTCTACTTCATAGTGAAATTGTTTAACTGTCTCTGCCATGCATGATGTTTCTCTCAAAATTCAGTAGCATCAAAGTCTTTCCAATCAGAATATTCGTTAAAAATTCATAAGAATTTGTTATTAGATATTTACATTGGTCTAATTTAAACAGTTTTTATTACATACTTCACAAGTAGTACATTGTTACAAAGACAGTTTTATTATATTTTAAACTGAATCTGGTTAAAATATCAAAAACCTAACAATTTTAATTGATTGACTAGATAAAGAATATAATTTTGAGTCTAACAACATTAACTTTATTATTGTAGTTATTAGAGATTTGTGCAAATAAAACAAAATTTTCAAATTTTGTAGACAATTTAATGAAGCACCATAATTCATGCAAATCATAATTTATAATAAAAATTAAAAAATGATATACATATAGATAAGTACAAAATATCGATTATATATTAGTATCAAATATGATGAAATATGCGCAAAGATAACCGAACAACTTCAATTCATCTGCGTCAAAAATTTAATATTTCATAAATAGGTATATCGTATATAAAAGTATAAAACAATACAAAAAGTGGGCGTGATATTTTCAATGAGCCGGATTCAAGCGCTCTTTTCCTGATCGATGATCTCCTTGGTTGGCAGCGGGTTCTTTTCGCAGGTCTGGGCGTGTTTCAATTTGCTGCTGTCGAAGTTCTCGATACCCGAAATCAACTGTCTCTGGCCCTTTTCCTGCTCGATAACTGCAAAATCGAACAATCATTAACAACTGCTTCCACAACAATAAACTGTGTTTTATTATTACTGTGACTATTTGACAAAACTGTAACGATTAGATACTACAATAAACAATTTTAAAAACATAATTGTGTGGTGTATATTGTAATTTACCTTGACTGTCGGGCAAAACGATTTTCTCAGCGGTTTCTGTGTGTTTCATGGATGATTTGTCGAATTGCTCGACACCGTGTATCAGGTTTTGGAGTGTTTTCTCTTGCTGCACAGCTAACATGCAATTGGCAAAGCATTACAATCATGCAACAACGTTTATTTATGTATTTGTGGCAATTTCTAACGTAAAAGTCTTGAATATTAACCAAACAAGAAACAATTAATGTTTATTCTAACATGTTCACATTATGGTAGTTACTGTTGTTACAAAAACATAAAATATAATAAGGCATTCGGTGCAATAAATGGTGCAAGCATATGAATATAATATGTCAAGTAAATTACCTTCTTTATCAGGCAGAGGGTTTTTCTCTTGAGTCTCTGTATGTTTCAACTTGCTGGTGTCAAAATGTTCAATTCCAGCAATTAAAGCTCTTTCAGTCTTTTCAGCCGCCACATCTGAAATTAATAAAATACACATTAACAATAATGTTTATGAATGTTGTTCAATTCCAGCGTTATTTTTTATTTACAATTACAGTTGTAACTATATCCCTAACAAGGTGAAAATATTTTATTGTATGTATTAAAACATGGGGGCCAGGGCAGGTGAATAGGACCAAACGAAAACAGCCCAATGTTTTCGAAATTAGACTTAGTTAATTTACATTATGATCTTCCTTTCTAAAGTAGTTTAAATTCTTCTAATAATAACAATAGGTTAAACTTTGTTATATTTGTATTTATTTTTATTGTATTAAGATAAATGATGTATTTTGTTGTAATGTACAATAAATAATTCATAATAAAAATGTTTTAATTTCAGAGTTTATTTCTGGTAATACTCAGAACACCTAGTAATTATATACAAATTAATTTGAATTTGAAATTATTCCCGCCATTTTTGTCAAATGTTAAATACAAGAAACTGTAAAGCTGACATCTATTGAATAAATTAAACACTACAAACCAATTTTTCATCCAATGTTATTTCCCATTTTTAATAAGAGGTGGATGTTCTGTGTATTAAACCAAGTCTTTAAGCGAACATTAACGCCGGTAACTTTTATTAACCGCCGTAACAAATATTTTAATTAAATGTTAAATTAGTAGAAGCGTGAAAGCTGAAGCGAGTTACTCTAAGTCAGTTCGCATCAATACCAGGTTATTCGCTCCGTTTTACCTTCGGCATTCGGTAACACGATCTTCTCTTTAGTGTCAGTGCGTTTCAGGGAGGACGGTTTGAAATTCTCCACCCCGGCGATCAGCTCGTTGTGCGTTCGTTCTTGTGCCACGTCTAAATCATGCAAACAAAAAGTTGCACAACAATCATCAAAAATATTAATTGCAAACGACGTCGAATTCCTTTCAGAACACTCCGGAATGTTGAATATGCATAAAACGATTGTTTTTGTTGTTAATTAAGTGCGTCGTCAAATAAAATGTTTGTTCAAGTGGTGATTCACTTTATAAATGTTAATGTTTGCAAAAGTTTTGTATATTTAATTATTATATTATATATTATATATATAGTTATACCGTTTGATTCGGCTGAATTTTGAGAGAGACATCATGGACGACAGACAGAATAAGCCTGCAAATTTACTGTACCACTAGTGGGACTCTTTTATTGTCTCTGTTGTGCACGATGTCTCTCAAAATTCAGTAGGATCGGAGGCTTTCCAATTGGTATATAAAATTAGACATCATTTTATAAAAATAGTAAAATATTCCACTTGTTGAGTTGCAGGATTATTAGCATTTTTATCTGAGCCCACATAATTTATGTGGGTCTTTACAAACTTGTAATTATGTTACATTTGCCACATTTCAACAATTATAACTAAAACGACTAGTCAGAGAATTCGCACACGTTGTAGGTCAAAAAGAAAACACGTAATGCAACTGACACGTCTATTTATAAACAACGCAAAATAAACTAATTATATACATAAGTGGCGTTTCAGACTAATTCGGTATTGGATAAATACTGTTGAATTTTAATTTATAAACACTTCAACTGACTAATACTTTTTCGTACATTGGCACCAGATTAGGGAATAACCGATTCACATTTGTCATATTATTGGCTAAGTTTAACGGACTATTTATTTATAAATGAAGGGTAACGAGATGGAAATAAAAGAAAGTACACGTATGAAATCAATTATTCAAAAATGAACTTTCCTTGTAGTTCCTTAAATGTAATAATCCGCTCCTTTGATAGCATTAAACTAAACTATATACAGTTTCGCCTCGACGTTCCAATCAAGTTGATTTCCGTGTCGACGTTGTTTAAGTCAAATAAGGAAGCGAACACTTTTTATGATCGCCTCTCAAACGAGTCCAGGAAGATGTAATCTATATGACTCTAGAATCCAATCGCCATAATTGGATAAATTGATTTTCTGTTCGATGTTTTTTAACAAATTAATAATATTCGTCGGCATTAGATCAATTTAAAACAAGGTGAACGTTTTAAATATAGAAGAATGTATACATACAATTAGTTATTAACGGGACGTTTTTGTAAAAAAGTTAGATGAATGTAAAAAGTGTCAATAAATTTTTTCACATACAGTATTGGCTTTAAAAACATATAAGTTACTGTCGCACTGTATATGCAAATCTAATATAATTTATACCAATTATGAACACTTTGTATACAAATATATCGGTGAATATTTCTTGTATTAAAAATAATTCTGTTAGTTACAAATCAAAAAACTAAATATTCAGCTGGCAAAAAGTAGAGTAACTTTTTACTAAATTTTACAGTATACACCAAAGTTAACTGAGTTAATGTAATGCTTCGTGGAAAGAAATTATTTCCTGAATTAAAATTGCGGATTGTATCGTTCTTTCAATCTGATAAGAGAAAAATCAATATAGATCAATTGTAACACGTGTTTTACAACAATTTTCAAGATTTGGTGATGCGGAAGGAAAAAATAAAACTGGACGAGCAAGTAAGACTCTAAAAAAGATCCTTTTCTGAGTTCCAGCAAAATAAAAGGTCTACTTGAGACACAACTTGGAATTAATGTTTTTTCAACAAGATAATAACCCGATAACACCCAATAACACTTTAAAATATTTGAAGCAGTGAATTGGCCATGTCAATTTCCCGATCTAAACTCCATTGAAAACTTATGGGAGATAGAGAACAACAAAAAAAAGACACAAAGAGTATAATATATAATCAGCAAGATTCATATTATTGACAATCTGTTGCTTTCCATGAAAAAAAGCTGTTTGGAAGTTCTTTATAATAATTGGAATTTTACAATATATAGGTATAAAATTAATTAAAATACTAATTAGAAATTATTTGTAGTCATAAAATTTTAAATAGCATAAGTTGCTCTACTTTTTGCCAGCCCAAAACAAATAATCGTCAGTAAAATTAAACACTACTTTTTTATTGTTTAACTATGTAATTGTACATTTTTTGAACATAACCAATATAAAATTTATATGAATTTTAAAAAAGTTGCTCTACTTTCTGCGAATACTGTACTTTAATATCTTGTATCTTGTGATGTCAATCGTTCTTACATTTTAGAACATTCTTGACCACAATTATCATCTGATAATTTGGTATGATTGTTGCAATTATAATTGGAATGCTTTAATAAGACGCAATTAAATCGAAATATCCGTGATTTGTATAAAAGTAAAATTTAATCAGATAATCGTCTAATTAGAAAGTTATTTTATAAAAAAAATTAATCCCGTGATTTATTAATTAATAATTCTAGACACAAGTCCGAGACGGTAAAGGCATTCGAGTCGGATGTTATTAGTCATCATGATTTTGTCGGGGACGACACAAGTTGAATTCTCCAACAAAGAAAAACAAACAATGTATGGTAAAAGACATACATAATCAGCCAGAAATTTTTAACATTAAACAGTTACCTTCTGCGGAAGGGAGGACGATTTTCTCCTGGGTGTCGGCAGTTTTGAGGTTCGTCGATTTGAAACCCTCCAGTTCGCTCTTGAGGTTGC
Organism: Aethina tumida; assembly: GCF_024364675.1. Taxonomy (NCBI): domain Eukaryota; kingdom Metazoa; phylum Arthropoda; class Insecta; order Coleoptera; family Nitidulidae; genus Aethina; species Aethina tumida. The sequence continues at coordinate 9,504,549 of NC_065437.1, read as the reverse complement.
CGGCCACACGTGGGAGGTCCTTGAGAGCGGGGGCGGCGGGAGCAACGGGAATTTCGCAAGACATCTAAAAAATAATGAACAATGTAACATAGTTTAACCGTGTTTCGCAGCGAATAAGTAAACGAAGTAAACTTTCAGACATTGTACGAACTTGAACGAAAAAACATAAAATAATCATAAAATTTAACTGTTTCTTAATTTGTATGTGTGTAATAAACTTGTTCAATTAACAGACTTCCACATGAAAACGAGCATCTCATAAAAAATTAATGAAGACTGTAAAGCAGAACACGATTTTGCATTTTATAATAACAAAATAGTTCATGTCTATAGTTGTTCGGATTTATTGGTCGACGTTTGTTGGAATTATTTCCTGATATTTGGCTAGCACGAGTGGCTAGCGTCTTCAGAGATCTGACTTGGTTTGTGTCACTTTGACATCTGATTGACAATTTAGACAACTAATGTTCTAGAAATTTCCTGATGTTCATTGGCAGTTCTTATCTGCTTAGAGATTTTGGTATGTTTGACCACTGTGTCCATATTTTATCAAGGTTCAATGCTTCTTCTTTTCTGCTGAAGTTATTTCCGTGTTTATGGAGGCAAGCAATTGTGTATCTTGGAATTTTATCTTATGATTTCCATCTAACAGTGCAGGTTCAGCTACAGCGGACTTGTCTGATTGTCCCAGGATGCAGTTTCGTTTGTGTTCCTTAATCCTAGCCCTTATTAAACGTTTTGTGGTACCGATGTATACTTTCCCGCAAGAGCATGGTATGCGGTATATCCCAGAAGCTGTTTGATGATCTCTTTTATCTTTGGCAAATCTGAGACTGTGTTAAACCTTCCTTGTTGGTATAAAAACAATATGCATGCTATGTTTTAATAAGATTGTTCCAATTCTATCGGTGACTTTACATATATATGGGAGAAAAGCTTTGCCAATCGTGGGCACACTAGGTGGATCTTTATTATTAGTATTGTTTTTCCAAGTGTTCTTGTTCTTCAGTGAGGTGGTGTGTGGCACATATCCTTCTAGCTCGTTCGGTTAGTGTTTTGATGTTCCCTTGTTTTTGACTAGGATGATGCTTAAATAGTTTATGTAGATGATATCGATCGGTGTGTAGGTTTTCGGTATACAGTGTGGTCTAAATGTTCACCCACTCTTTTTACTAAGACATCCAAAGAAGGTATATGTTCTCCTTCTCCAATTCCATTGTGAATTTGATATTGTTATGTTGAGAGTTTAGGTGTTTTAGAAAGTATCATCAACGTAACGGTACCAAACGGACGGTTTGTGTTTGGAAGTCTTAATGGCTTTTTGATCAAACTTTTCCATAAAGAAATTTGCAATCACTGGACTAAGAGGACTGCCCATTGCTAATCCTTCAGTCTGTTCGTAGAAATTGTTGTTCCAAACGAAATAGTTTTCAGTAAGGCATGTACGGAAAAGATCCACTATATCTGGAGGGAATATTGGAATAAATGTCCATAAAGCCACAATTATTGAGGCTTGAAAGCTTATTTTTGACATACACATTAACTAAGGACTATTTTGTAAGGAGCCATTTTTAGTAATAACAATTTTGTAATTTTATATTTCTTGAAACACCAATAACTGTTATTTTCAATAAAACACCGTGTATATTTTTAAATTCTAACTAAATGTCGATAAAACTACAACTGTTGATGCTGGAAAGTATATTTTATACAGGGTGTTCATTACTTACATTTAATTTTGTACTATTTGAAACATAATCAACTTGGTAATTTTAAATGGAACACTATTAATATTTTAGCATAATTAAATTGAATTTTAAAAATCCTCCCCTTTGATATAAGCAATAAACAAAAATGAATATTAACAGAGATTTTACCAAGGTTTGTAAAATATTTTTAAAACGTTTGTTTCATGTGAATATAAATTATTTCAAAACTATTTTGTGGTAATTATATTATAAAACTTATTTTCGAATTTCTTACGATTTATAATATTATATTAAACTTTTTTAGAAAATTGCATCAAAGATGGAAGATATTCATAATTAATAATTTTTGTTTATAATTTGTGCACAATTTATTTTACATCATTTCTAATTACAGATTTAAAATCGTTTATCTGTTTTCAAGGTCTCATCTCAATAAAATTAAAGCGTAATTATTGAAAACACTAAACAGAAAACGTACAGAAAGTAAAAGAAAAAATAAATAAATAGACGAAGAACTTCCTGACATTAAAACAAGACACAGGCTCGTTTTAACGAAATTCGATAAGAACATCCGCTGTATTTGTGTTGGAAGGCGAAGTTGACTCACTGCAGTAGGTGACCAACACAAACTCGTTTTTGATATCATTCCCAAAGTTAAATCGTCCAAGTGACTGATACCTTAAAATATGCCTCCTTTGTGTTCGTTCGTTTATTGTTGTACGAATATTTTTTTCACCGATAATCGACTTATCATGACTGTAAATTAGGATTTTTCTTCATTGACTATGCAAGCGGCACAAGGTCCGATTTATTGGATTTATTGGATGTGGATGATGATTCATCTAACGCACCATTTGTGAATAATTGACTGACTTTCTTTCGCACTGGCTGACTGATTCAATGCCGTTAATTGTCGGTTTAATTTGGTACGTGGTTATTTTCCTTTGGATTTGAAAAAATGGGACACGTCGGAATGTATAAAAATAATATTGATAAAGCACAAGGGAATGAACTTTAAATGTAAACATATTGTTTGCGAATAAACGGTGAGTATTTCAATGTGTTGATATGCAAAAGTTTCACTTTGTTGCATCTCTGTTCTGAAAATGATTAAACAAACTTGTGGTTGTGGTGTTATGTGATTTCTTTGAAAACCCAACGGAAGAAAGAGGAATGTTTCACAAAAACAAGATTTAAATTGACTTCATACCTCCTTCTAAATATCAATTATATCAATTATAATTGTTTATTTCAGCAAACTAAAGTTTGTCACCCCTTTTTTTATTAATATTGAACAATAGACCACCCATAACTTAACTACTGCAGTACGAAGAACGATAGAATATTAACAAATACATAATAGGTCTCTTCAGTGCCATAATACAATAATTATCTGCTTGTCCATAACAATACGAAAGATAAACATTAATTTTTCTTTAATGAACTCATTAGTATACAATACAATTTCAGAGGACGTAGAAATATAATTAAAAAATGTACGTTTCTTCCAACATTCAGATATTCACTTAACGTCTCGCGTTCATGGTTAAGCATCGGTTCTTCAGTCGCCAGCTGGCGTCTTGAAAAGAGGGCAGAAAACATGTGGTATACCGGCAATTAAGCTCGGAAAGTCAAATGCTTGGCAAAAAACAACTCGTAACTAACGTAACTAATTTGAATAAATTAGCGGACGTGATTTTTTCCCCAAGTGTATTTCGATTATCTTGGAAATTTCGTTGTGGCACAATATGATATGTGTCTGTGCCAAATTTTACAGACAACTTCCTTTCCCACGTCTGTGTTTTTGTGGAGAAAACAACCGTTTTAAAACGTTTGGCACAAGATCCACTTTTGATTCTTCACCGCTAAACCAGATAATCATCGAAATTATTTCATACAATGCAAATATGTAAGCAAACCCATTGTGTCGGTTATTTAGAGCGTTCTAACTGTAATGGAAAGTACTGTTTTCTGTGAAAATTAAACAAATATGTTAGGCGAAATTTGTGACCAGCTCACACCAATTTAACTAAGTATACAATATTGACCTTCGGAGAAACAAACGAAAGAGGTTGACAAGTGGACTTCCTTAATGTGATGCACAGTTTATTTTATAAAATGTAATTGCCGTTATTATGGTCTTTACCACTGGTAGTCTGCCATATATGTAGCAAATAACGTTTCGGTCTAATGGCTGGATTCTTGGCTGGTCTGTTAGCAAACCTTAAAAAATCGTTAATCAGTCTTAAGGAAGCGTGTCCGGAATCGTTTTTAATTAGTGTTGGGTTTAATTCGATGGAAAAAATCCTCGAGATTATGTTGGAATAATATTAGTAGGTCGTTAAAAACTGTTGTGATCGTGTCTATGAACTGTGTGAATCATCAACCACGAGAAATAATCAAACTTGGAATGAGTTAGACGTTTTAACTACTCTTTTATATTTTTACATATTGCTGAGTAACTATTTTGTTGTAAATGATTATTTCCATATCTACCGTTGATAGAGTTTATTGGTCGACGTTTGTATCCGTTGGAGACTTCAAACTACCAAAACTTTTGAAAAAAAAAAAATGTATTACTTAAAACCACTGAATTAATTGAAAAATTATTGATGTTTCAAGAGGCACAATTATAATGCAAATACGAACACCCTGTACAACATTTTGAATTATTATTTTATTAACAATTTCATGTAGAATTAAAAATATACGGGGTGTTTGATTGAAAAAAAAGTTATTCATGTTTCAAGAAGCACAGATATAATGTAAATAACGAATAGCCTGTACAAAATTTTGAATTATTAATAGTGGCTCCTTATAAGATGATTCTTGATTAACATGTGTGCCAAAAATAAACTTTCCAGCATCAACATTTGTGGTTTTATAGACCATCAATTTGTGAAAATTTGGAATTGAAAATTGATTAGAAAAGTAGTAAATTCAAGTTGCTATAAAAATTTCTCCATAAACTTGTAATGAATAATTAAGATGAATCACCCTATATGTAGAATATTAATGAATAAATTTCTGATGACAATAACAATGATTGTTTCTAACGTTAAATCGCTGGCACAACAATAACAATTTATATAGATATTAGAATCGTTCACATAACAATAAAACGCGTCGAACAAAACAATACGGCACAAGAAAACATTGACCAAGACAAGTGTGAATGTCGTGTCGCATACAGAACGAGCCGTTCCCAATTAAAATTCCACATGAGGAGTCTGCGACTCGCACACGCTCGCCGACGACACTTTTCCCTTGCGACAGCGGGGAAACGGTCAATTTCCATTGGAAAATCGACGCACGACCGTTCCGTTTGTCCAGTCTTCCCACGGGACGCCCACGATGAGACGGACGAGATGCATACGTGCACCGGACTCCTCTCAAGGCTGGTGGAAAAAGTGGGTTATGGTTGTCGTCGTCGGCAATGCCATGTGCACCGGGTTATTAAATTGAACACTTCGTGCGGCGTTGCCGTGGACGAAGAATCGCCATAAAAAATGTATTATGTACATATTCCACATTTGGAGATCTATGTACCTATTTTGGTGTTGGTTAATTTCTTAATTTTGTGTTGTTAAAATTCGTCAGGTTGTACACGTTTTGTTGGTGTTATTGTTTCAATAATTCATGTGGTGGCAGGAATGTGGGCTGCAACATTGCGAATCAGGTGCTTTGTAGCCCTTCCATAAGTTTATTGTAATTCTACGAGAACTATTCAAACTTTCTGTTTCCAATAAATTCAGAAAAAACAACGCTTAATATTCAGTTGATTAATAAAAAAAGCAATGAAATTACATTTTTCAAATTATTAAATCCTCCAGGAGAAGGATTTAAATGCTCTAGTTTCAATAAAATGAAGAAGGAAGAACAAAATTCTGTTAAATAAAAAATGAACGAAATTCAATTTTAAAGATTAATGGGTGTAAATATTAAAAATAGTCCACATAAACACAATTCTTCAGGATTCAAATTGTCTAAATAAAATAAGGAAAAAACATTGAACTTTTGGTAAACAAAAGAAGAACGAAATTCCATTTTTAAAATTAATGAGTGTAAATATTAATTGTTAAAAATATGCCACATGAACAAAATTCTTTATTTTCAATAAAATAGAGAACAAGAAATTAAAATTCTGTTCAATAAAAAAAAATTACATTTTTAAAATTTATGAGTGTAAATATTAATTGTTAAAAATAGTAAAAATAAACAGAATTCTTTGACAAATTAACGGTAATCTTCCAAGAAAGGAATAGAAATTCTTTACTTTCAATAAAATAGGGAACTAGAAATTAAAATTCTAGTGAACAAAAAAAAAAAGAATGAAATTCCGTTTTTAAAATTAATGAGTGTAAATAATTATTGTTTAAAATAATTTACATAAACATAATTCTTTGATAAATTAATTGAAATTTTCCAAGAAAAGGATGGAAATTCTTTACTTTTAATAAAATAGGGAATAAGAAATTAAAATTCCGGTGAATATAAAAAAGAATGAAATTCCATTTTTAAAATTGTGTAGTGTAAATATTTATTGTTAAACATAGTCCACATGAACTGAATTCTCTACTTTCAATAAAATAAATAAAAAGGGAATTAAAATTCTGGTAAACAAGAAAGGAACGAAATTCCGATTTAAAAATCAATGGATGTAAAAACTGATTGTTAAAAATAGTTTACATAGACATAATTGATTGATAAATTAATTGTAATCTTTCCAGAGAAAGATTCAAATTCTCTCTTTCAATAAAATAAGGAAGAAATAATTAAAATATTGATTGATCAAAAAAGGATGATATTTTTAAAATTAATGACTAAATATTTATTAAGAAAAATTCTTCGATAAGGTGATAATTCAACTGTATATTTTAAAAATTGTTCAGTACCTTATTTTATTTACATAAACTTGAAAATAGTGACTTGTATATTTTGATACATCATTTTAGCAACAACAAATTATTTATTTTAGATAAAATTCGTATATGTTGATTTAAATATGGCTTTTCCGTCTCATATCTTGTTCAAACATCTTAGTAAAATGCTTTTATTATTTATTATAGGGAAAATCAATAATCCATAGAAGAATTTGTTCGTATATTTAAATAATATTAAAAATTTAACTTATGGCAACAAGGCAAGAAAACCTGATCAATGTTTATCAGCGGCGAAGAAGAAAGTTACGAATTGGCGCTTGTGCGTTTCTTGTCGACAACTCAATTCCATATACGGGTAAGTAGGTAACTTAGAAAAATTGCCGGCTTTGAATCACCAATCGTTTAGCCAGATGAAATCTGATTTTGTTCCATACTTAACACAACAGTATCTTTTTGTCGATTACCAAATTGAACACCTCCAATGACAAGTATCCAGAGAAATTATTTTTGTTAATGTTCCAGTGTTTGAATCGTAACATACAAGACATAAGCTAGGAGATTAATTAAACAAAAATAATTAGGTTTAGGTTGTTTTAACATAGCGTGAATTAACTAACTGTTGGACTAATTAGGATGAGTGTTGTTTGAAGTGCATTGACTCCTCTTAAAATATTTAAATTCTCGATTCTAATTATGCTGAATTTTTATCCTGTTTAAATACAATTAATAATTATTTACGGTCATTAATATAAAGTTTGAAGTGCAGAAACTATTTTTTAGATTAAAAAGCTTAATGATTTAACTGGTGTGATATGTAATCACACACAAAGGAAATGACATCACATAAAAGGCGGGCCACTAAGATAAGAACATGTTCCTTCAAGAAATGAATGGCTCACTTCATTTTACAAATTATTTCCTGCACAAAGGTCCAACCAATTTACAAGTTATACGTTTGCCAACCAAATGATTGAGGGTCTGTTCAAAAAGCCCCCTTAAAAAATTCACAATTCATAAAACATTAGGGAACATCCCCTAGTTTTATTACCGACAGATCGATGAACGGCGGCCCCCCAACTCCGAACGGTTGGACAGCAGGACGTCGAATTTATTATTCAATTAATTTAAAATCGCCGGCCCATCGTTATTCAACAGTGGCAGGTGCATTTCCGCCACAACTTCCGTCCGCACATTCTTCCCATTGTTACAACAGAAACGTTTCACCAACAGAGGTTTTTGCAGCGGACAAGAAAATGTGGCCGGCTTAAAAAATCGGTGTCGTCGGTGCGCCGCTACTGTTATCGAAAAGTAACACAATGCAGGAACGCATCTGCATGTGTGCGTCGTGTGAAAAAAATTGCACAGTTGCCGAAAACCGCACCCTAAATTAAAATGCATCGGCCGGTCCGACGTGCCCACCCACTAAACGACCATAAACCCAGAGATGGAGAATCTTACCTCGTATGTGGTGTCGGTTCGGCGTCGGACTGCTTGAAAATTCGGCTTTCGAAGCGGCTGAACTAACTGTACAACTTGTACTGTGTATGTGGACAAACCGGCAAGACGGACCAGCTGATTGTGCGGCGCACTTGGAACGAGAACTCGATTCGGAATGAATGTCGGCGCAGCGCCGGCTGCTGCGGAGGGCCTCCTGCTTTTGGCGTTGGGGTGGGACTGTGACTCATGAGGCTTACTAACGCCACGATGGCGGTTTTCTCTGTCTACGTGCGAATGTTCGGTCCCCTTGTCTACGATATCCCCAAATAGATTGATTTAGTGCCACGACTATTTTGGGTTTTTGCAAGGAATATTTTCAATGAACTTGAAGAACGTGAAGATTTATCGTTCGAATCAGACTTTTTATATTTACGAAACATAAACATGATTAATAAATTAACCTTATTCATAACATTTTTATAAGGGGCAAACATTTGAAAAATTGCTACTTTTACATATTTTGATTGATAGTCTTTACCTTTAAAAATACTGAAATTTCAAAGGAATACCTCAAATAGATTTTGAGTTACTGCCTTCTAAAAAATAGTCCCTTAACACTCAAGAAAGTTACGTTTACCATGGAGATTAACAGTCTTTTTGTTCAGGCTGTAATGATGCAACTCATGGATATTGTATTATTCAGTTTCTTTCAGATTTTTTATGCAATTAGCAATTTAGTGGCTGTGATTTGCCTTCTGGGTATCGGAATAAACGGAGTTAAACCGACGAGATGCCTCGAAAGGAGGTCGATCGTCTCAAAGAAGAGCTTAGACAGCCCATAATGTATGTAATCTTGGCAGGTCAAAAATCATCGATTCAAAATTCAACACTTCTTTCAAAACATTACCATTTTGTTAAATTACAATCATTACCCATAAATATCTTAGTTTTAATAATACAAATGAAAATTAATGAATTTTATGTAAATATTTTATTCTTGTGTGTTATATCATGTGATAATTTTTAAATAAAACAAGTTTAAATAATTTTAACTGCGTTGTTTCATTCGAGGAAATAATTCAATAAATTATATATTATTTTGTTTTGCAGATAATTCATTTTTGTTTAATAAATAAATTGTGATTTGTGAAGATTATATGTCACATAAAACTAATTTAAATTTATCTTGGCAGTTTTGAGTACAAAAATTTAAGATTTTAATTACTCGAAACCTAACATACCAAAGAACAATCCGTCATTGTTATCACGTAGCTGATAAATAGTTTAATTATCCGTTACCAATTGCGAATAATGAATATAGTTTATAAATACGGTTGTTGGTTTCCAGAATATACAAATACTTCTTCCAACCGCAAAGTTCACGCAGATTAAAATTCCTTATTAAATTTTTTCCGGATAATTCCCTATTCTAGTCCAAGTATTAGTCGAATCCAAAATCAGACAGGATGTACCAATTAAAATGTAGATATTTATGTCGATCGACCTTCGTAGAACTAAAATTAAATTTCGTAACAAAGGACACTCGAAATCCATCCAACAAGAGACCCAAAAAGAACAGGAGGGAAGACATGAATAATTGAACTTCGTCCGGGATCTCATTTATTAACACTTGGAAGGGTTGGTTATTTGGGGGTGTCAACAAGTAATCCATTCATAAACAGTCCGCGTTTCGGAGAACGATGAGTAATGTAGGGATTGTTTTATTGGTTTTGTCCCCGTTTGTGTTCGGAGCAACCCTCTGGTTTGGTGCAGTTTAATTAAGTGAGAATATTTTTTAAACATTCGATACCGATCAGAATTTTTTGACCTTAGGTTTTGATTTAAAATAAAAAATATGTGGACGTGTAAGGTTTATAGTATTGGCAGAAAGTAGAGCAACTTTTTTAAATAAATACCAACAGATGATCAATAATATTTGGATCCATATTTTGCCAGACCTCTTGCAGAACCATGAATAAATTTTGCTGATTACTATACTCTTTGTGTCTTATTTCGTTGTTCACTATCTCCCATAAGTTTTCAATGGAGTTTAGATCAGGAAATTGACATGGGCAGACATGTTTTGGTGACATATTTTTATCTGAATACGGTACCATGTTGTTTCTCAATATTTCTTTATACATAAAATATCCAAGATACCCTCTATTCAAAAGAGAGGACCTCAAATCCCAAAGAGCCCCCTTGTAGTAATCTATATCTTACGGTTCTTGAAGAAACATTAATTCCAACATTGTCCACCCTCATTACGACACAAGATTAAGACTGAATTAAAATGTGGTTGTAAACAACATTCTGCCTTCAGTTTTTCTAGTCCAGTTACCTCGTAGTAAATAGTTTCATCTATATTTAATTTAATTAAAATATATTATTTAATCAAAAAATATTTAAAACAGCACATCATATATAATTTCTGTGAGTAGATATATTATAAAATGATTTAAAAACTATTAACGTCTGTTGTAACTTGTGAACGATATAAAATTTCCCAAATCAGTATATATTAGGAAGCTAAATAAAATAGATCTTTTAGTGAGTATTTTCTTACCTTACTAATGACAAAACTTCTATTTATTCAAATACATTTGATAGGAAAAATGCGTCCATAAATTATACATTTAAAACTTTAGAACCTTATAAATCTGCAACCCAGAAAACATGAACCAACGTATTATGTACTGTAAATTATAAATGGAAACAAGCACATATTCGATTGGTGTCTAGACTTTCCACATAATGTATTGGTGGTTGCCATGTGCAAATAATGGTAACTGTCTCGAGTTTCAACTTATTTCTACAAAATCAATTCAATTTAGTTGCAAAAAAATTTTAATTCATTATTTCATTCACCCTTCAGAATGTTTTAAAATCAACCTTCCTCCTTAGGATTCAGGCCATCTGTATAAAATATTTCACTGCCCACACCCCATTTTATACTGTAAAAATATTTCTTTTTCATATACAGAGTAGCTCATTTGAAAACAGGACTTAAAATTTGTATTTTACGCTCGATTGTATAATACTGCAATTTTTTTATGACATCTAACTTGAGCACTAGATTAAGCACCCTCTAAAATGATTCAAATTCCGGTAATATTGCAGAATCAGCGACTTTAAGTAACATTTCCTAGAGATGCGTCGCACTTCTTGTACAGTTTACAGTACAGTGTTGCCGCTTTGTAATTGAATTATTGTTAAAATAGTTGATTACTTTTTTTATTTTTTTAGTAAAAAGTAAAGTAAATTCTTTCTTCTGGTACTTACATTCTTAATTTTTTGGTATGCTCATTTAATATATTTTACTTTATAGATTATTTTCATTTTTAAAACACCATATTTTTATTCCTTTGGTAAGATCATTTTTAATTTATTGGTAGTCATTTATTAAGTTTTTTTACTTTATAGATTATTTGGGTGCTGTATTTCTAAAACATTATATTTTTATTATTACCATTATTTTTTTGGTAAGTACAATCTTAATTTATTTTACTATATGGATAATTGTATTGTATTCAATAAAAAACTTAATTTTATTCTTTTTTAACTTATATCCATTTTATTGATAAATTTTATTTATTTATTTATATGGAGAAATAAATATAAACATCGCAATGTATTTTTGAGTATTTTAAATTGTATAAGGGAGCCATACCCACTGGAATAGATTTGTTTTTGTTTTAATTATGTTGATTTTTATTATAATATATATTTTCTCAATGTTGTATTAATGTATTATTTTAATATACTAATTCGACATTTATTTTTTACAAAAATTATTTACCTAATTATCAAATATTTTCTAAATTTATTTAGTAATAAAATTTTAATTAGATATTAAACTATCAAAGAAATATAGAGTAAATAGAAAACTAATAAATAAAGTAGAATTAGCCAAATTTTATCTTTTTTAGAATTTAATCACCTAAATGACTAAAGCCATATATTAAAAACAAACTATATTACATATAGATTTTTAAACAATATTTTTCTCTGCATAATTTATTAAAATGGAAATCTGGCAACTATGCGGTATAAAATCTCCTAAGCAGATTTGAAATCAAGTTGACGCATGCACTAAAAATATTCCTTATAGTCGCGGATTCTTTAGTATTACCCAAATTCCATTTTAGAAAAAATCTATATTCATAATTCTGAAGAAAAATTAAAAAACATATTTTTCTTATGAAGTGTGAGGAAAATACTTTCAAAAATAACACAATCTTTCTTACTTTTTAATATTTCAATATTATAATAGCAATAATCCATTTAGTTGAAAATTAAGATAGTTTATGTTATTTTTAATAGTTTATTTCATGAATGGATGAATGGATGTCAATAAAAGATGTAGGTTTCTCTAAATAGCCCGAGATAGACAAAATGTATGGAAAGCGGTGGTCGAAGCTTATAATAAAAAACATGTGCCATTGTTTTTAAATAATTGTGCACTTCTTATGAAAAATTCCATCTTGTACAAGGAAGAAGAAGTACATTTTTATAGAGGTATCCCCTTTCAAATGGGTCATACTGTATAACAAGATTTTTATTAATATTGAATTTCAGCAAAATGAATTCATTGGTTGAAAAGATAATTGTACATAGAATCTTCAGTTGACTCAAAAAACAAATGTAGATTATATCTAGAAGATAAGAGAGTTAATTAATATTAAGAAATGTTACAAAACACCTTTAATTAAAGACTGAAAATTAACTTAAATGAACACAGTTGTTCAAGATAAAAATAAACAGTGAAATTAAAGTCGTTGATTTAAAACCTACCTATGGAGCCAGATCATCTAAAAGACAAAAGGGATTTTGGTGCAAAAAAATATAATTGCAAGACTATTCAAAAAGGCAAAACATAAAATGAATAGGTTAAAGGAAGAATATGAAAAAAAGTCTGAATCAAAGATTGTCCTTAGTTCTTTATAACCTACCTATAGCCCTCAAAAAGTAACTTGACATGTAAAAGGAAAAAGGGTTTCTGGTGCAAATAAAGTGTAAGTGCCTAAATATGAATTGGAACTCGAAGAAAAAACCTGAACATATGCAAAATTAAAGAAACATTTTTTTGACTCGCAAATTGTTTTTTATATTTATTGTACAAATATTACAAAAAGACGAGCAATGATGATTAGTCATAAATTGCACAATACAAAAATGAAATGAAATTTGGAACTCTTAAATTTTGTTGATGTCATTATTAACCAGAATTATTATCTTTATGATTAATGCATAAAGACATAATCTCGATTAGGAAGCACTTTCGGATTTATAGTCTAACTTCAGATTAGATATAATCCATTCTTATCCCCAATCCCAAATGTTAACATTTAAGAAGCCATATAAAAAAATAGTGCATCCCAAAAATTTAAGAGTATTGAAAATTGTTAAACAAAATAAATCTCCAAGTTATAATATATGTACATATGTTACATAAAAATTACTTATACATCTTTGGTTCAGTCTCTTAAATTTTTGTTATGCAGTTATCAGAGCTGAGATATATTTGTTTAGATAAATTTTTTTGAACTGAACATTACATCAAAAAATCATGAAAAAATAACTTACCTGCTTCGCCTCATACGACATATTAAAATTTAGCCGCAACAAATATTCAGCTCTGATTATAAAAATATACTCTACTATATAATAAATAAATTTTATCTGTACACCTAGTAATTTTAAATATTAACTAACTAAGTTTTTTTTTACATTAAATTTTGCATTTGATGCCAAAGTTGAAGGAATAGTTCTGCTAAAACTGTAACATGGCATTATGTTGGACAGAACGTTTAAAGGCACTTAATTCTCAACAAGACATTAACCATGTTAATGGTTACCTCAAATAATGAATTTGGCACATTTAAAATTCTTACAGAGGCAATGGAGAGTGAAGACCAGCAAGTTACACTTTGAGAAATAAATAACAAAAGATTTTCACAAAAAAATAGTAAAAGTTTGTTATGTAACATCCAAAATGCGACTTGCCTAATAAAGCACAAATACAATTCGTCCAACAGAACAAAATTTTGAGTGGAACCAGAACGTATTAGGACATGAAAATTTTAACTACTTTGTTAACGGTCCCGTTACAAATCGGACACCGTCTCGTTGTGTTAAAAGTCTTTTTCGCACATTTATAACAGCAGCACATGTGCGCAATATTCGTGTGCAAAAATATGCTGTCTTTAGGCGCGCTATTACAAAACAGACACAAATTCGACGCCTCAGACTCGGCAATATTCCGCCTCAGCTCACCATCCGACACCACATCCGCATTCCCATCAGTCCCAATTTCTTCCACATCCGCTCGTTTCGTGCGCTTTAATTCCGGTTCGCTCTCCGATTGTAATTCAGACAACGACCGCTTGTAGCCCTGTTTCGGCGCACCACCCATGTCCACGTAACCGTTCAAATCTGAACCAGTCCCCTTGGCGGATTCCTCCGACACGCCACTCTTGATACTTGAACTTGACGTACCTTGTGTGGTGAGGTGGTACGACGGCACCACAATGCGATCCAGATCTAACTGCGGACACTCCTGGCTCGATCCGATACCCGAGTCCTGGGAAAATTGCGACAAACCGTTCAAACACGAACGCAACGTGTCCAACTTAACCGGCGCCTCCGGCGGCTTCTCCTCCTGTTTCTTCCGACGTCGGAATCCTTTCGGCCTCGGCGGGAAGTACTTCTTACGCTCCTAGTCACAACAATTAAATCGTTATATTTTACATCAACCTTCGTTGTTGTTAAGTTTCGAATCTGTGCGCCGTTTCAGTCGTGTAATATGAAGTGTTAATGAGTTAAATGAACAAACCAATGTTTTAAAACACCAGTAGCATTAAACTGAAATGAATTTACTAATCACATGGTGTCAATTTAATTACTAATTCAATTAAACAATTTAACACAATGTAATTATAAAAATAACCACCAAGATTAAATTTGGAACAGTATTCTTATAAACAAAATCAGCTCATATTTCAAATTTATACAAATTCACATTAATGCTAAGATAATATTGTCTTTTACAACTGATAAACTTTGAAATATGTTAGATTTGTCCATAACACATTGCGCAACTTGAATTCACCTCACTGTGTCATATAATTTACTGACGTGAATGCAAGTTGCACCTGTTTAAAAACTGAACTACAAAAGGAATGAATAAAAAACACGCACCTTGTAGCAAGAATTGCACAGTTGGAAACATTTGTATGTCTTGCGCATCTTGCATTGTCTGCAGCTCTGCTAGTCATAAAACAAAAGAACTGAATATTTTGGCTCTAAAACTTTGGCAGTCGGTTTAGACTGCCGCACCTTATGACCTACACCTAACACACACATATCAAAGATAAAACTGAAAAATATCTACCAAACCACCCAAAATATAAATATTATTATTATATATAAAATTTACCATTGTTGTCTTTTAAATAAATTATTATGAAATTATTTAACACAGTATTAATCAGCAAAATTCGTTGAAAATATCTAAATGTGTTTACCATAAAATGTAATATATTTAAATTTTAATTAAATTTAAAATCGAATGTTCTTTAGAGAATTATTCAGAAGTAATATAAGCTAATCTGTTATACTGTTGAGACTTTGATTGAATGACAAAAAATGAAAGTAACTCACAAATAAATAACAGGAAACCAAAACCACATTAAAAAATGTAAATATATGAAATATACATCATTTTTACCTTTACCTAATTATTGTTTTGAATAACATTGTATAAAATACATCATTAACATTAGAGACTTCTAATGAAAGAAGGAAATCTGTTGGTCTATAGTGTTAATGAAGTATGTAGATTTAAAAAACAATAAAATAACATCACAAGCAAGTAGAGAAAGAAATTAAAAAAAAATTTCTTACCAATGCCTCGATATTAGAAACCCTCTTTTACCTGAACAATACCTAACAATCTTCTTAAAACCATACAAACTGATAAAAATTGACTGGATAATATCCCTATATTGTCCTATACATTGAATTCTTCCCCCATTTTTGAAAACCATTAGAGCACTATCAGTTCATAAGCAGTCTTTGCACACAACACAAAACTAAACACTAGTTCTTACTTAGTCTCTACAACCTTTGGACTTGCATTGCAATATATTTATCCAACATTTATATTTGGAAATGCCCTTTATGTTGAATTTGGGTAATATATTGCACTGGCTGGCAATATTAGAATTTAGAAATACATTTTGATTTGATTGAGGAAGATGTGCTGTTAATAAAGAACAGCAACAAAAAGCAAAAAATGCTTTCAAAAATACTGAAATAAACATAGATGGCAAAAACTGAAAGGTGTGGACAATAAACTTGTGAAGAAGCTGACTGACAATGGTACTTCCACAACACCTTAAATGGAATTTACTGCCAAAAAAAATGAATAAGTGCAGTTTAAAAGTTCAATGAAACACAATTCAGGTGTTGGAATTATTCGGTCCATTGATTAAATCAAAAATATGGCAAATATATGCCAGCCAGGCCATGCAAATCCTTGTTTTGGTAGGTTCATAACTGATATATACCTGAAAACATTTTTCGCAGTATCTGTATAGAGGATTATTGTTCTCAAATTTGCATTGTACGCAAGTCGAGAAGGACCTTAAAGTCGTGTCGATCGAACTGCTGTCGGAGTCCTCGGAGTCGGTCGCCCTTGCCTCCAACGATGTATCGTATATCACAGCCGCCACCGCCGCCGCCGCCATCATCATGTCCTAGAAGATGTCCAAGTATTAATTAAAAATATACATATAATGCCACTAATATGTGTTTTTACTTTATGAGAAATTGTTGAACTTACCTCGGAACCTGTGGAAGAACAACTGCTATAATTCTCCTCCTCTGAGAGACTGGCAACTTCATACTCGATTTCAACTTCATACTCATCTTTGTTGCTACTACAATCAGACTTGGTGTCTGTGTCAGTCGTGTCCTGTATCACGTCTGAAATAAACCTATTAAACAGCTGCTCGTTGCCAAAACGTCCAGAATCCTACCGGTCTCCTTGTCTTGTAAGCTATCAACACTTTCTGTGTCGTCTTCAGCTGAGCCGCGTGAACTCTCGCTCGCCAACCGGTAATAATAGGCCCTCGGCCGTTTCAGATCCATCACTGACAGACCTTCGAGATCAAGACTTCTCTTTCTGCTGGCTGAAAGCATGGTAAATGTCCGAATAAGAAACCAGACGGCACCTGCCCTATCTCACAACGATCACAAGCACACGATCAAACACAAATCCAGCACTAACTTATTTAATAAACGAACGTGTTATGCGCCCCTTAGCGCGTGCTGTACTAAAGGCAACGTACCATTATTCTCTGCAACGGTCGACATTGTTATTAAATTCCTCAGTTTGGCCTAAACTCGTACGAACTTGCGTGCGTCCATTCCACGAAAACAAACTCGACGTTGCCGGCTCTTCAATTATTCTAATTATTTGCAGTTAAAACTATCCTTTTTCATAAGTTAACAACACACGAAATAATAAAATATTCTCATGGCCTTCAGGAAATTTAAAATTGCCTATGATAAATCGCACAGCAACAGAAAACGCCATTGATTTCGAAAGATTTGGCAACGCTGCTAATGCGCCCGGAAATTCCCCACTTGAGCGCATGCCAAACAAGTATTTATCTATGCTAAGCGAATCTGTCGTGGTTCCATTACCTTACTGTGGTTCATTGGGTTATGGCAGATTTTAGCGGTATCCTTGCCAGTCACTTTCGTAATTATCTCACATTAAATTATTTATAATCCCCAGAATAACCACAGTTTATGTCACAAAAGCATGAATACCTAAATAATGCTGCCTTATTCGTGAAATCGTACATTCCTATGAAATAATTATATTTATTTAAAAATATAAATGTTTTCATTTATATTAACCTAACATATTAAGGTTAACTGTTTAAAGCATGTTCCATTTATTGATATTTACTGCTGGAGATATTTATTAACCAATATTTTTTGCAATAAAATACAAACGTTTAGTCAGAACATTCAATTCATTACATAAATTCCAGATCCAATCTAACTACCGCAATCTTCCGGTGTATCATTTAGTTCGAGCGCATGCCGAAAAAACGAAACGCAGTAGGTACATTAGCCATCTGATGTTGGTAGTTCCGTTGCTCAGCTGTGTGTAAGCCATATTTATCGGAATTGAAAACATATTTACAATTAATCTCATTAAATGACACAATCATAATTAATATGCCGTTAGCGAATTCGTTGGAGCCATGGCAAATTCAGCACGCCGATACCGAGGTTAGTTGTAATTTGTTGGGTTCGTGAATCGCTTTTTCTTACGTTGAGGAAATCCACTTTGTTAATTTTTTTTATATACAGCACGCCCAGCCAGGTTTTTATAATTTATAATGAGTTTGTTCATTTGCAGCTTTTGGAGTGTCCAGGCCCCTAAGAATAGTGTCTGTACGTAAAATAATTACGTTATTGCAACTCACTGTTGTGGCACGAGATGCACTACTTTAAAATTCAGTTTGCATGATCTTAACTTTGTTCAATTTCGATTTTGTTGTATTAACAGATCCTAAAACAATTAGGTATAAATTTATCTTTGAGCAAAGCTTTGAATGTTCAGCCTGTTCCACTTAAGGCTTTTTTTATTTGGATTTAATTAAGGAAAATACACTGAGTTATGGCATATGGGTTTTTGGTTCTTAATGATTGACTAGCTTATTTATATTAATAAACTACAAACTAGTAATAGTTGGCATTATCTTTATAAACGCAATAAAATAATTTAATAGTCTTTGGCTTTATGATATTAAACAACATTGAATGAAATACATAACAATAGTTTTCCTTATTTAAAATGTATCTAATATTAGATATGATGTTGGTAAATTACTTAAATTTAGTCCAATTTGTTATTCTATTTATGATCATTAAACATTAAAGTTCTTGCTTAATAAGTTTTTAATATTTCTTAATATTCTGTTGTAGTTAGAATTCTCCAGCTCCTTATTTTTTTCTAAAATAAAATACATGAAGATAAGATTTTAGATTTTTAAGGAACAGTTTGAATTGTTCAAGTTTGTGACATATTTTTCAGTTGCCACAACATTTCAATAGATTACAAAATATACAATTTAGTCATAAAATATGACTAAGAGTTTACTCAACCTTTTAGTACTGATTACTCACAAATTTTTAGAATTTTGGACAAGTTTAAACAAGCTTAATATGACGCCCCTTTGGATTATTATTCCGTGTATGTTTCTGATACACTTTATCCCTTTTGACCTTGTATATAAATTATTTATTAATAAATATTATTTACTGTGGTGAATCAACTGAGTTGAATGAACAAGTGTGTGTCATTTTATTAAAAGAAGTCATACACATTTAATGGTTTTAAATCAAACTTCTAAAGTACAGGAAAAGTAATTTTCTTAAAATTTGAAATTTTTAATTATGGATTTTTGGATAAAAAATTTAAAATACATTATGGAGGAAAATTATCTCCTGACCTTGCGTATAATTTATTTATTGCTAATAAATATTGTTGGTAATGGTGATTCAACCCAATTGAATGAAGAAATGTGTTTTCACTCTTCTATCCGTTGTTTTATTTCTACATTTACGTTAAACTTCATTATCATTTTAAAATTATAAGAATTTTAAAACACCAAAATTTTATTATAGAGCATGTTAAACTATACAAAGTGTTTTCTGGCAAATATTTTTTCTATTAATTGATTGAGTAATTGAAACCAAGATAAGATAAAACTATCTTTTAAAGAGTTAATCATGATTGCAAAACATTATGTATAGTTTTCACTTAAAAATTGAGTCAACACCAAAAATACTGTATATACACTGATAGCATCAATAAAAAACTAACGATGTCACTTTATAAAACGTATTATATAAACTAATCGTACTAACAAAAAGCGTGGCAACTAGATAAATAAATTTTTAAGGGTTTTATTGAAAAGGCATGTAGTAGTTAGTTTTTTTCGCAGGGTTTTCATAATTGATTTTTTAATTTCAGTCCCAGTCTGGTGACACAGACGAAGCGGTCGCAAATGAGGATTCGGTTTTGAGCGAAGGCGAACACGAAATCGAATTGGGAGAGGTAAGTGCCATTAAAATAAAAACTAAAATGTAAAATAATAAAATAATATATGACAAAAATCGTTAAAAAGACAATAATTTTATTTTAAATATTTTTAATAGGTTGTTAGGAATGGGCACGACAAAGCGGACCCGTCGCAATTCGAATTGCTCAAGGTACTGGGCGAGGGCTCCTTCGGGAAGGTGTTCCTCGTTCGTAAGGTGGTGGGCAACGATGCGGGCACCTTGTACGCCATGAAGGTACTGAAAAAGGCCACCCTGAAGGTGCGCGACCGTTACAGGACGAAAATGGAACGGAACATTCTCGTCGACGTCGAGCATCCCTTCATCGTCAAGCTCCACTACGCGTTCCAAACCGAGGGGAAGTTGTATTTAATTTTGGATTTCTTGCGCGGCGGCGATTTGTTTTCTCGTCTAAGCAAAGAGGTAGTTGTCACTTCATTGACAAGCGAGGATGATTAACTGTTTTGTTGTTTTTTAGGTGATGTTCACAGAAGAGGATGTTAAGTTTTATCTAGCCGAGTTGGCTTTGGCGCTCCATCATCTGCATTGTTTGGGCATTATTTATAGAGATTTGAAACCGGAAAACGTACTGTTGGACGCCGACGGTCACATAGCACTTACAGACTTCGGTTTATGTAAGCTGCCCCTGGAGGAAGGGAAGGCGTACAGCTTTTGCGGAACGGTGCGTACAACACAACACTCTTTAATCCCGTCTGAAACGTTTTGTTGTACAGGTGGAGTACATGGCGCCGGAAGTGGTGAACAGGAAGGGCCATTCGTTCGCGGCAGACTGGTGGTCGTTCGGGGTGTTGATGTTCGAAATGCTGACGGGCAGCTTGCCGTTTCAAGGCGCCGATAGAAAGGACACGATGACTCAAATATTGAAGGCGAAACTAGGCATGCCCGCGAACCTAAGTCCAGAGGCCCAGAGTTTATTGAGGGTTTTGTTCAAGCGCAATCCGGCCAATCGGTTGGGTGCTGGTCCTGGGGGAATTGAAGTACGCAAATTACGTACAATAAAACGTCGCATTTTGTGTAAACCGAAGTAATTGTTTGCAGGACATTAAGAATCATGAATTCTTTGCCACCATCGACTTTGAGGCGTTACCTTTGAAGAAGACGAGGCCACCATTCCAACCAGCTGTTTGCGGCCCTGAGGATGCGTATTTCGACTCGGAATTCACGAGTAAGACGCCCAAAGATTCGCCGGGCGTTCCCGCCAGTGCCAATGCTCATGAGTTGTTCAGAGGGTAAGAAAATCACTTAGTTTTTTCGTAATTCATTTATTTGTAAATTCTCACAGGTTCAGTTTTGTTGCACCATGTTTGTTGGAGAACGGGACGTTGCCGAACAACAACAAAATCGAAACGCAAATGAAATCAGTAAAGACGACTGACAGGAACTTCTTCGACGAGTACAACTTGTTGGAGATGCTCGGCGCTGGTAGTTACAGCGTGTGTAAATTGGCACGACACAAAACCACAGGACAAAACTATGCTGTTAAGGTGAGGTGCTCCAAATTCTAAAATATATCGTCAGATTAATTTTTCTCTTTTTAGATAATACAAAAGTCGTTATGCGATAGCCGAGAGGAGGTTGAAATTTTGCTAAGATATGGGCAACATCCAGGAATCGTTACACTAAAAAATGTCTATGAAGACGCAAATAAAATGTATTTAGTATTACAATTGTTGGAGGGAGGAGACTTGCTTGACTACATGTTAAAAAAAGTAATTAACACATTTAAACTTGTTCACACAAATTTAGTAATTCATATTTGTCTCGTTTAGAAGTATTTATGTGAGAGGGAAGCCGCAGCAATTTTAAAAAGACTAGCAACAGCCGTTGCGTATTTGCACGAGAACGGCGTGGTGCACAGAGATTTAAAACCCGCAAATATACTGTTTGCCTCCAAAGACTGCAATCCTGAAAGTGTGACCATCTGTGATATGGGTTTTGCCAAACAAGTAAGCAACCCATTACTGTGTTGTCTCAAATGTAAATCCGTTCATTTTAGTTGAGGGCTGAGAATGGTTTATTGATGACCCCTTGTTATACGGCCAACTACGTCGCCCCCGAAGTCCTGAAGCGTCAAGGCTACGACGCCGCCTGCGACATCTGGTCATTGGGGGTCATCCTGTACATCATGTTGTCCAGCAAATGCCCCTTCAGCACGGCACCCAACAACAGTCCCCAGCAAATCCTCCAACGTATTAGCTCCGGAAGGCTGGACTTACAAGTATGTAACTTAATTAACACCGGACATACGCTAATGTTAATTTTTAGAGTGGCAGATGGGCCCACGTATCGAACGAGGCGAAGATACTCGTGGCGGATATGCTGCACATCGCGCCGCAACGCCGACCGACCGCCTCGAAACTGGTGGCGCACCCCTGGGTTAACGGTAAGACGGCGTCGAGTTCGGTGGGTCCGCAGAACGTCACACAGGCGCCGCAGGTGGTCGTGGAAGAGCCGAGGACGTCGGAGAATGGACAGGATTTGGGAAATTTGAAGGAGACGGTGGCGGCGACGTTCAAGGCAATCGCCACCTCGCCACAGGTCGCTCATTTGGGACCCGTTGCCATGTCCGAGTTGGCCAGGAGGCGGTTTAGGGATAAAGCGAACGCAGAACGGCTCTAATCGATTGTGTGAAGGTACGTTTTTGTGATTGGTTGATTGCGTTGTCAGTGGAGAAAAATTTATTATATTTACTGTATGCTAAGCGTTTGTTTAACATAAATATAAAAATTTCTTTCTTTCAAATGTATACTGAAAGTTTTAGTTGTATATTATGTTTCCATTTCAGAGTGCAATTTTGTTTAAAAACAACACTGAAAAAATTTATTTACAGACAAACACATTAGTACCTGATACTTTTTAATGCTGATTATTATTTGTTAAATATGCGATTCTGAATGCATTCTAAATATTTGGTTGTCGTTCCCGGTATATTGTACAGTATTTACTGTTTGCTAGTCATAGTCATTTGTACATATGGTTGAAAGGTTCATATAATAGGTTTACTAAATTTATAACAACTATGTTTATATTCAAATTTTATTATAAATTATATTCATTTGAAAATGCTATTAACTTATTTTTTCTTAATGATCCAGTTAAATTACACAATATTTGTGTTGCTCTCTTTTGTATTCCCTAATATAATACATATTATAAAGTTTTTTAGCGTGAGTAGCATTTTATATTGAATTTTAATATATATATATTTTTTTATTTAATTATTTAGTACTGGTTTTAAGGCATATAATAGATTACACTTTACATCACCCATTACTATAAGCATATTTTAATAATATTCCTGACGTATTAAATGTGCCGCATTAATTTTAGATTATATTATATTTTATTACAATTACAAATGAATCCATTTTATTATACAATCAATTATACAAAGTTACATTGTCAATTCTGAATAATGGTACTACACATGAAACACTCAACAATACCCAAACCTTAGTAATTAAGGTTAATCATCATTAAGACCTGATTTGCTCAGAATGTGTCATCAATTTGAGTAGTTGTTACATTTTTGTATGGTGTGTTTACCCTAATAGTACTAAATCGAAACGCTAGTTTGGTACAGGTGAATAAGCAGGTAGATTCTTATAAATTTAGATGTGTTTATACACATTTCTGCCACATTTATTCTTTATCACAAAATAAGTGATCATCTGCTTATTCACCGCCTTTAATGTATATGTTGCCATAGTTAAGTAAGTTCCTTAAAATATTTCATTGTATGTGTATGAACTATCCATATCAGTGTTTAGATTTTAGGTACCCATATGTATGTACTATGTAGAAATGTTCACAAGTTACGCTACGATTTCTTGTGATATTTTCTTAACATATAAGTTAATAAGGTATTTTTAAACAATGTGTGTTTCATTTTAAATGATGTGATACTTTTAAAGTCATTTGTTACTAAGCAGGATTATATGAATATTTTGTAAAACGAGTGTGTAAATAAATGGAAATTATTTTCTTTATTTTATTATTTTATTGAGTAGATTTAAATGTGAGTCGTTTTAAAAAAGGTCGAACAAATATTTTAAAGGTGTTGTTTGGGCAGTCAAAATACTCGTACATTTTTATTTAAACTCATTCTAAAATTTTATATTATGTGGGACGTTTAAAATATAAATATTGTACATAGTCTTCCATATGTTTGTACATGTACTTATATGAGAATGGATGAACTATCTTGGTTGTGGCTGTGTTTTAGGCGTGCCTTTTGACCATTCCTATATTTAATTTAAATTATAATTTTGTTGATTTTGACTGCCTGTATTAACAAAAATTAGGAACATTAGCACAAATAGTTTTTAAAATTAAACTGACCTTTCATCATTAAATCATGCACTTGATTTATCATCACACAATAAGGCAAGAATTGTTTAACATAGCAAACCTTGATTGCTTTGTTAACCAAATATGATAATAGCGACGTATTGGAACTGAAATTATGTTTGGAATAGACACATAGATGTATACGTAAATTAAGTAACTGTGCCAATCAAAGTCTAGTTACCTAGTATCTTAATTATAACAATCATGATGTTTAAAACCCCAATTACAGTTTGTGAAATATATTCATAATATTTTACATATAACAAACGTGTCTGTTCATTCTGCTATAGTTAATCAAGTTACTGGTGTAGAGAAATAAATTGTTTGCCATTAGTCCAAGCATATCCTCTGTTAGAATGTCATGTTATTATTGTAAAATTTTAGACTATATACACAATCAAATTAGTACCATATTTTTCTACATTCATTAGATGCATATCTATCTTTACTTTTTTACAGGTTTATATGTGAAATTATTGTATTACATTTATCCTGTTGAAAACTATTGTGTTTGATTATTACCATTTGTGATAAATTTTGTAACATGTAGACAAGTGTTTGATATTCACACCAAAGTGTTAATGTTCTTGTTAATATTGACTGTATTTCTTTACTGAAAATTGTTAGTAACATTTGAATAAATAATAATACAGTTTTAAATAGATTTTTATTTCCCTATATTTACAAATTGTCAGATACATTAACTAGAGTTCCATTTTTTTCTTTTTGATATACAAATGGTTTCCTTTTTACCCTTTTTGACCAATGCTCAGTCCCTTTTCCTTTTAGTATTTCATCACCCGAAATAGCAATTTGTTTTAAATCATCTTTATTTACATTTATGGCATTTTTTTTTAACGCAATTCTTTGTGGGATTTTACTTTGGTCTATGTCATCTGCCTCAAACTTTTTTATTTTGACTGTTGATGTTCTGAACAGTTTAATGCCGCCGTTATGTTTTTTCTTATGAGAAACCTGTTCTGTTTGAACCTGGTGAAGCACTTTCTGCAAATCTTTTTCTAGAAAAGCGGACAAGTGTTTGGCAACATAATTTCTGAATTCTGGAGTCACCCTAAACAAATTAAATTGTTCATCTTCATTTATACTTTTGCGAAGTGAAGGTAACTGCTTTTCGCATTCTTTTTCCTTAAGTTGATCAACTGTTTTAGCTGGAACACGTGCTTGTATAAATATTTTAAACAGTTTCAATTAACTTACTTTCATTTGAAAACATGGCATCACTTATAAACTGAAAATCAGCAGCTTCTCGTAACAGTTCGACATTTTCCTCGTCAGAGCTATCAGACATCTTATTTTAATTTATAAAATCTTAATTAGTAGGCAATGTCTTTCAGTTTAAAGTGTTTTATAGATAAAAGAAACTATTGAAAATGTACACAATCAAATTTGAGGTTAAGAATTCAGGGCAATATTTTTATAGGTATCTGTAGCGGATTCGGCAACAACACCGGAGGATGGCACACTCACCGACCTGTTTAGCTCGGAGAATACCTGTCCGACGGGAGAAGGCGCTACGAGAGAAGAGCCACATTCGACAAAAAAGAACCCTTGGCGAAAGATAGAAACCAGATTAAGAAAATTGTTGTGATAATCCTTAAGATAGTAATAAAAACCTTCTCAGTTAAAATCCGGTGTTTTTGTGTCCCGAAAACACTACATATCTATTATTGTCTCCAAACTCATAATATCTGAGTCTTTGAATATCACATAATTAATCATAAAATTGAGGACAATGATAACTAAAATGGAAAAATTTTGAAAAATTCCTTGTCTTCATGGATTATCAAATATTTTTATAGAAAATTATGGTTTAATTTCCTTCTATCTACCATTTAAATTTTGAAAATATAATCGAAGATTAAACATTTATATAATACAGACACTAATTACATTTCTGTACCACAATGAACAACTATCATCTTATTTGCTTTTGATTGTCATTTGTTGACTTTTGTTTAAAAAAATCCAGAATTATATTATTATTATTATTATTATTATTATGCATGATATTATAATAAAATAAAACTATGAACTTCTAAAAATACTAAACTAAAGCCTAAAGCACAATTTGAAATAGTTGAAATAAAATTAATAATACTTAATACTTACCAACAAAATGTTGAATCCAATTTCGAGGTTCCAGAATTGCCAACTTAATTTTAGACCGCTAAATGGAGTTTCACCAATGTATATATGTAAGAAAATAAGAATAGTCAATAAAAATTATATTTTAAAGAAAGGGGTGCTTTAATATTTTCTTTTTATTTTTAATTTAATTAATTGTTCAAATTTAAAATATATATTTTAATAAGAGCATTAACTAAATGTACATCTGTTAAAATGAACACCGGTTAAAAATGGTTAAAAACCTCGTAATTCTATCTAAATTACTTTTCAAACTTTTACACTGATTATAAATGAGAACCAAAATTGTGTCGCCTAAAACAAAACAATTACAGATAATAATTTGATGGTGTATAAACCCCGGGAAATGTAAAAATCTATAAATCATTTAGCGCGACGCCCCGCCATCTACTCACCGTCCCGCGAACACCAGCCGAAGACCGGAACGGTTCGCGTCCGCGATTGTACGAACAATTTTCGAATCCAGTCCGTCTTGAACCGCGAGCGTGAGTACGTCGCTGCGTCCGGCGTTCTAAACAAACCACCACCAAATTGACACACACACCGAGTGTGCGTTTTCCGAAGTGACAGCCCCACAAATCCGATTGTTTTCGCGTATCCGGACTGGAGTCGCGTTTTGGCGCGACACAAACCGTCCGTTCGTGTTGCGGCTCCGACTTGCCATATGATTGTGGCACGCTTAAAATTTGAATCGACGGTGAGTTTTTTAATAATTTTCGTGTGCGCGCACTTATTGTCCGGTGCGAAGGTACGATTGGCATTCGAACAATTAAACATTCGACGCACACGCACACGCCACTCGTACCTACAAGAATTTTATTAAAGGCCAATAACCCACGGGATCATTCATCATCGGATTGGGAAACGAGGGAACAGGAAGTCGCGGGTTTCGTGTATTTTTAATGTCAGAAATTACGATTGTCGGCCCATTTTTCCCGTCAGATAAACCGTTGATTAGTTGGTCTGTCGCATTTCTTCAATCGCTTTGATTGATAATTGGTGCGTCCGTAATTTGCGCAACTTTCTATTTTGTTGTTTTACGCGGTGCGGGTCATACTCGATTTATGGGTGTAGTGAGCGGATTTTTAAATCGAAACGACGCAAGAATGTGATTTCTTTTTGGTTAAAAACGGAACGTTTCGAACTGCGACACGGAAGTTTTAGTTGTTCAACTTGTATGAATTAAGTTAAATGACTTTTCGAAGCCTGCTACGAACGAACTTTGTTATGAAGTAAATGTTTTTAACGTTAAATTACTTGGTTTATTAATATTGCTTTCAAACTGGTTTTACAATAATTTAATGTAATATTTTGAAGGTACGTACTTGATTGACTGATTCATTTACATAGTTATTGAATATTCACAAGCTGTTAATACAATAATATTATGGAGTGAAGATAAACAAATTAAAATTTAAATGTCCAATTCGGAACGTATAAGAATATATAATAATAATTATGTTCTGTTTTCTATTAACAATTAACATCACAAATTTGTTTAATTTTTTTATGTAAATTTCATTAATATATAGTAGAACAGACAAAAGTTGAACTACTTTTATAATTTACTTTGAGCAAAACTTCATTTCCCGTTTCGCCGGAAGTGATATTTTGAAGGGAAGATCCTGTATATTTTTTGTTTTTTAAATTCTACATATAAGTTCAAATAAAACGTTTATATTATGTCCTATGTCCTATATCTATCCCAATAGTTTTTGGGTAATAATTATTTTTCCAAAAATTTTGACAGATTTATAGTCCAATTAAAATGTTTGTGAATCCCCTAATTTTGATGCTAAGAACGTATATTTATAATTATGTTCTGTTTTCTATTAAGAATTAACATCATAAATTTCATCTAACTTATTTATTAGAAATTTATGGAGAACAGACAAAGGTGTTGATTTCAAATTTTTATAACTATTATAACTTAAATTGAACTACTTCTCTAATTTATCTTGAACAAAATTTCATTTCCATTCAATGGAACACCCTGTACATTTTTAGATTTTTAAATTCTACATATATTTGAAAATAAAATGTTTATATCATGACCCATACTAATATTCAATACTTTTTGGGTATTAGTTTTTTTCCAAAAATTTTGACAGATTTATGGTCCAAATAAAATGTTTTTAAATTTTGATGCTAGAAAGTTTATTAAAAACCATCCTGTAAGAATCCAATATTGGTACTCTCAAATTTTTATATAAAGTCTTATTTACATTGAATTTAGGGTATCTTAAAACATCAATAGCTTTGTTGTTTTCAAAGGAAACCTACGTGTGTTTTAGCATAAGTTTAAAATGAATATTAATAAAGATTTTTGGAAAAATGTAAAAATAACACTCACTTATCAACATTTACAGTTCAATGTAGAATTCATCAATACAAAAATATACAGTGTGTTTCATTAAAAATCTTTTTTCCACATTCTTTTTAGTTTAGTAGTTTCAATATTATTTTATTCAAGCAATTTAGTCTTGAATATTTTGTGACTATAATAATTATAAATGGGAGTAAATTTGTATAAAAATACAATTAACACCCAGTTATTTGTTCTTATGTGTACAATTTGCATATACTGGGCAATTCACTTAATTTACTTATTAAAAATTTATGGAGAATGGAATGGAATTTGGAAATTATAATAATGGTTTCTTATAGGATGGTGTGTACTTCTCATCATAAAAAATTAGGGGCTTTACAGATATTTTAGTTAAATAATCATTTAAATTTTCAATTAAACATCCCTCAATATTTAATAAATCAATTAATATAAATTTCTCAAGAAAAATTCAAACCCCTTTATTTAAATTTTATACTAAAATAATATTTATCAATAAAATTCCATATTTTTATTTAATAAATTCTATCTTAGTGTACCTTTACTTAATTTATTTAATTATACGAAAAACTCAAAGAAATTAAAAAATAAAAAATCATAAAAAATGACATTTTTCTATTTTTTGACTTTTTTTCTAAAAAAAAGCAAACTTTATTTTAAATTTGTTAGGTCTAACATAAAACACCT
The DNA here is from genome assembly GCF_024364675.1 of Aethina tumida. Taxonomy (NCBI): domain Eukaryota; kingdom Metazoa; phylum Arthropoda; class Insecta; order Coleoptera; family Nitidulidae; genus Aethina; species Aethina tumida. The sequence goes on along the minus strand of NC_065437.1, from coordinate 9,474,802 downwards.
TTATAATTTCAATAAATTTTTTATCTTAAATAAAATAAAAATAAAAAATAAATTAAAAATACAAAAATTTTAAATATTTCAATATAAAATTTAAGATAAAAATAATAATAGTAATAATTCGAAATATATAAATTAAAAAAATCTGATACCTTATATCTTTCTCTTTTTTTTCTTTAAATGGATAACAAGCCATTTATGTATAAAATTTTTATTAATTATCTGAAATTTATACCTATATATTAAAATTTCTGTCAACAATATCAAATTAATATTTGATTTTCAAATAGTTTGTAAACATATTTAATACTTAGAATAAAAAATAAATACTTCATTCAAATGTTAATCATTTTTAAATTATATTTTATAGATTATAATTTAAACTTTTCCAAATTTATGTTATAAAATAAGCTGAATGCTTTACATACATTTTGTTAGTTTCAGAGGTATATTTAAATTAAATTGACATGGGTTTTATATCAAACAAATATTAATTGATTAATTTAAATTAATTGATAATAAAATCAGAAAATTGAATCACGGTTTTGTCATTAAATCATTATAAAATGTTAAAGTGATGAGTTCATTCAGAAAATTATTGCATATTAATTCCCTTCTGGACATTAATCATACGTTTTTCACGTTCTGCATTTTACACAATATTACGTGCACTTAACGTAATAACCACATGCGATTCCATAGAGCCGGAGAGTTTTTAATAACACACACATCGTAAAATGACCGTATAATATTCTTCAGCCGGTTTCCACCTCTAAAAATACGTGGGTGCGTTAAAAAACGGTGTCACTCACTAAAGAAGTCTAATAATAAATCTTGCAAGGTATACCTTCAGGAGGCAGATTATATTTAGCCGTTCTGTTTATGTTTCGTCACTATTGTGTATAGGTTTATTGACACAAACCGTGAGGAAAAACGCGGTGAAATCTACGAAAAACAAACAATCCAAGTGGATTAGTACATTAACAAGTGAGTTAATATTGTTAGTTATTGGTTATTTTGAAGAATAAACGACATGTTTCGAGTAGATTAGTTTAGAAATTGCACGTTTCCAGTTGGATTAATGTGTCTCCTTTTAACGGCACGTCGAATTAACCATTTTCATTTTCCCCGCCGTCTCCTGCACTTCCTTTCCTTCCTATCAAATCCAGACAGATCAGACGTATGTTGCGGATGAACTATCGATCCGTATTAATCTCCGACTTATAATTATGATGAAATCCGCTCTCCGAGGATAAACAAACCAAACAAAGGTGCAATTTTTGTTGAAAGCTCAAATTGTAAAATTACACAATGGACGTTGCGTTTGCGTCAAAGCTATATTGGTGCAAATGTAAATAAAGCGTTGGACAATTCTGGTCCGGCTAACATTAGAAAACCGCTTCTCCACACTTGTTACCACACATCTACATACTACTAATCAAATTTTAAATTTTATTTGCGGTCTCCCCATGGTGGTTTATTTTCTGCCTTCCAAATTGTTTCGTGTAGAATCGATGTACGATTTTATTCAGTATTGGCAAAAAGTAGAGCAACTTTAAAAATATATATATGTTACTACCGCCCTGTATATGCAAATCTAATGTAATTTATGCCAATTATGAACATACTGTATTATTTCTTATATTAAAAATAATTCTGTTAGTTACAAATCAAAAAACTAAATATTCAGCTGGTAAAAAGTAGAGCAACTTTTTACTAAATGTCTCTACAAAATCCACAATAATTTTTACTTTTACAGTATATATACTAAAGTAAACTGAGTTAATAAAATGCCTCGTGGAAAGAAATTATTTTCCAAATAAAAATCACGGATTGTATCGTTCTTTCAATCCGATAAGAGAAAAGTCAATATATATATCGATTGTAACGCGTGATTTACAACAATTTTCAAGATTTGGTGATGTGGAAAGATCAAGAAAAAACAATAGATTTCAGAATAAACAAATTTAATCATTCTTCAAAAAAGATCCTTTTCCTTTCTTTCAAATAGAGGATATCATGGATCCTTTTATGTATAAAGAAATATTGATGAACAACATGGTATCGTATTTAGTTAAAAATATGCCACTAAAACTTTATTAAAAATAAAAAAATATTTGAAGCAGTGGCTATTAAGGAAAAAAATTCAATTTCCCGATCTAAACCCCATTGAAAACTTTAGGGAGATAGTGAACAACAAAAAAAGACACAAAGAGTACAGTAATCAGCAAGATTTATTTATGATTCAGCAAGAGGCCTGTCAAAATATGGATCCAAATATTATTGACCATATGTTGCTTTCCATTTAAAAAAAGGTGTCTGGAAGTTATTCATAATAATGGGAATTTTACAATATATTAGTGTAGAATTAATGAAAACAAATTATTTGTAGTAATAAAACTAAATAACATAAGTTGCTGTACTTTTTAGCAGCCCAAAACAAATAATCATCAGTAAAATAAAACTCTATTTTTTTTATGGTTTAACTATGTAATTGTTAAATTTATAAAGAGAAGTTAATTTTCAATATACGTTTTTTTAACATGATAACTAAGACAAAAATTATTTGAATTTTAAAAAAGTTACTCTACTTTTGCCAATACTGTAGATATAGTTATACTATTTCAAATTACATACTATATTTTAGCTAAAACTTCAAAGAGAACCTCTTTATTATATTAACATTTAAATTATGCATTGCAAATTTATGATTTAATAATTTGAAAAATATATATATTTTTTTCATATTTCAGAAACACTACTTTCAGAACTTTCAAGTTCCGTTAAAAATTGTGGTTAAAATTAACTTTTGCAAAAAATGAGAATGTTCAGAAGAACATTTAAGAAAAAAATCATAAAAGTTATTATACAAAATTATTTCATTACTCAACTTCACCTAGTATATTTGATATAAAATTAATCATTTAAAAAACGTGTGAACGAAATTGGAATACTAACGATTTAAAACTGTTATAACTTCTTTTCTTTTAGACATGGATGCATTTTTTATATTTTCAACGATTATAACATAAACATTACGGCAACTGGTGCATGTTAAAAAGTGAAATGAAAATTCTCAGTCTACCGTGAGAAACACCGAACGAGATGGTGAATTAACATGATTGCGTACGTTGTCATTTGTTTTTTTTTAATTAATCTCACCTCAGACGAAGGAGAAACAAACGATTTTAAAAATAGACCGTTACTTCATCTAGTACGAACGTAAAATAATTGTAAACACATTGCAACGGGTAGAAGTTCAGTAATTTGTAAGTAATTGAATTTTGAATGTAGATAAACGATTGATTTATGGTCAATCTAAGGAATGTTGAATGGCAAAACACATCTCTGCTAAAGTCATCACAGACATAATAATTAGCACCATCAAAAACTGATTTGGCATTGGTTCAAGAAAGTACACCACCGGCGAGTTTGAGTTTTTTGTACTGTTGCAGGATTTCCGGCCATTATTTGCATCGCCTCTATCACCTTGATAGAAAACCATAAATCCATTTCAACAACTACTCGAACCAAAGGACTAATTCAAAAAAAATCGAACGCACCCTTGCGGTATTTTATTGCCACCCTAATAACACACATATCATATTATCACACACGGTGTTTTTACGAGTGCGATACGCTCGGTATATTAAAAAGCGGACGTGTCTCCGAAGTTGCAGGAATGGCGCAGATACTGGAAATGGTTTTCTTTTTGCCGATCATATCGGCGGAGATAAAGAATTCACTCATATGCAGCAGGCAGCACAATTCAGCCTGAAAAGTGGTGCAATTTCGAGGAAATACCATCGAAACGACTGGAATTCGTATCTGAAAATTGTCACTGCTCATAATTGGATTAAACGACTTACGAAGAGTTTTATGTGCTCAATGTTTGTTCGGTAATTTAACCAGCTGTTAAGACTGATATTTTTAACACCGACGTGTTGTATCAATAACAGAAATGGGATAAATTTAGATTATTTGTGTTCAATGTTGACACTTACATATTTATTATTGTAATTACGCTGATTTATAATCATTTTGCCTTTCATATATTTCATATATTCATATATTTAACTTATTTTAGTTGTTAGCACATTAAGGGGTATCCCAAACAAGTCGTAAAATAATATCTTGTCATAAATAACTCTACTTAAGTCTTTTACGAAAGATACATTATTATCACATTATCAAGATTAAATCTAGAATTATTTATTCACCTTTTCAAAATTTCTTTGCCAACTTAACAAGTGTGATTAATATGTATTTTATACCAGTTCATTATCGCGACACACAATTAAATCGAATGCAAATATGAAAATTGCGAACGACAAAACGAAGGTCACACGAATAAGCAAGACCAAAGTATGCGTTAGTACGCGTCCCGACTGGAAGTATGTGTCACTCGCTAATAAAAATTCATCAATCAATCGCCTTTAACGTGCCGAATCGATTTGCGAAACTGGCGGAACTCATTAGAACGGGGACGACGACGACGCCGGAAAATAGTAAAAAAAGATTCGTTCTTCACTTCACGAATTTCCTTCGAGCCGCATCTCGAATTGCGTTTTTAATTGACGATCGTGGATCGCGAGGCAGGAAATTAAAAATTCGCACACTTTCTGAACTATTCCGTATTATTTGTGCTTCATTTCCCTTTTTTTGTGTCTTTTGCAGAGAAGTGTGCGAGTGACGATGTGTCATTAGTGCCGCGATGCTGCTGCAGTCTGGGAGCGAGCCGGGCCCGAAGTCCGGGCCCGGACCGGAAGAGAGTCGGAACCCGACGCCGGACTCCGACAGCACCCGCACCCACATGTTGGATTACGCTCCCGCTCCGGGCTGGACGGTGCACGTCACCAAGGAGGGACGGCTCTATTATTGCAAGTGAGTGCCATGTTTCCATTGTTTCTGGCGTCTAGTTAATTATTACATATGTTACAAGGTGATTCACCTACTTATTCCTTAGGAATTTATAGAAAACGTTGATTTAAAATTTTTATAGAGGTTATAATTATAAAATCCAATTATACACCCTGAACATTTTTGTATTTTTAAATTATAAATGTACCTTAACGCAATAGATTTTTTTACAATAATTTTGACAGTTTGATGATCTAATTAAAGTCACCAGCTAGAAAAGCTGCTATACACGATAACCAAGGACAATCCTATAAGAAGCCATTATTAGTACTCCTAAATTTTATACAGGGTGTTTATTATTTACGTTTATGTTTATTTTGTATACCTTAAAAGATCAATAAATTTATAATTTACAGTGGAACACATTGTATGTTTTAGCATAATTCGATTGAATATTAGAAAATCTATCGATTGGTATATTATTTTTACAATTCTAGTAAAATCTTTATTTTATATACAGAAGCGTATAATTGTATAAAAATAATTATTTAAAATAATAAATTGTATATACTATAATTTTATTGATATAAAATTCTCTAATTATAAAATTAACATAATTTTGTCAATTTTAGTAAAATCTGTTAATAGTTATTTTATATACAGGTATGGATAAAATAATAAGAGTATAATTATTTAAAAATAATTATTTAAAATACTAAATTTTATAAAATATAATTTTATTGGTATAAAATGTTATAATTATGAAATGGACATTATTTTTTAAATTTTAGTAAAATTTCTGTTAATATTCATTTTATATAGAGTTATGGACAAAATAATAAAATAATAGAAGGGTATAATTGTATAAAATTAACTGTTTAAAATAATAAATTGTATATATTATAATTTTATTGATATAAAATTTTTTAATTATGAAATGAACATTATTTTAACAATTTTAGTAAAATCTCTGTTAATATTAATTTTATATCCAGTTATGGAAAAAATAATAAGAGTATAGAAGGGTATAATTTTATAAAAATAACTGTTAAAAAAAAATTGTATGTATTTTAATTTGAATGGTATAAAATTTTCTAACTAAGAAAAGAACAGTAATTTTATAATTTTAGTAAAATGTCTGTTATTCATTTTATATACAGTTGTGGACAAAATATAAGAGTATAATATTATAAAAATGTTTAGAATAATAAATTGTATAGAATTTTCTAACTATAAAATGAACATTGTTCTTACAATTTTAATAAAATTTCTGTTAATATTCATTTTATATACAGTTATGGACAAAATAATAAGAGTATAAAATAATACAATTTTATAAAAATAACTGTTTAAAATGGCTCCTTATAGAATGGATCTTGGTTAATGTGTATGCCAAAAATGAACTTTTCAGTATGAAAATTCATTTTAGTTAGACCATCAGTGTGTCAAAAGTTTAAAAATAAATTAATTACTCAAAAATTATTAGGTTTAGGTATAGGATATGGTATAACCAGTCTAATTGCTATTACATGAAGAATTTAAAAATATAAAACTGGATGTTTTATTGAAAATAAAGTTGATGCCACAAACTGAATAACTGGAAAATTTGTTTAAAATAAATAAAAAAGTAGTTCAAGACAATTTATAAATTTCAAATCCATATCTTTTTTTCTTCTGCATTATTCTAATGAACAAATCAGGTGAATCACCCTGTGTACATTTCCCAAATTCAAAATCTGACATCAAAGGTTTTAAATTATTTATACTAAAATAATTTATTATCTCCACATTAATATTTTGAAATATTTATGCGATATCATAATAAATAAATTGAATGTATGATGTTCATTTACTTTCGCCGGTCAAATGTTGGTTATTTAGTTTGGTAAAATTTTGACGTTTCAAAATTTATTAAAAGCAAATAATTGTAAATCAAATTTATTATCGGTTAATAAAAACTAACGATCCCAATTTTATATTTACGTATTCCAGCATCAAACTCGTCGATAAACCGAGTTAATTTGACGTTTGATGCATCGCAAAGTATCAAAATTTATAGTCTCATAAAGGTCAACAGTGGAGTTACAAAGCGAATGACTTCATAAGTTCCAGTTCTCCCGCGGGCAAAGCGATATTTGATTTTCATTTTACGTGCGCTCCTTCAAATCATATTGAGTATTTTTGATTTAATGGCCCGACGTTCGTGCCGTTCGTTTACCAATAAAATGTTTTAGTATTTCAAGAAATTGCTCCTCGTACAATTTTTTTTATTTGTTTACGACCCTCTGTTTTTGGCTGGATTCGGCTAGAGAAAGAGCACAAGTTAACAGGTAGGTGTATTACATACGGCCTTTACGTCTCTTACTTTACTTTTCATCAACCCTAAACAGTCTGTTGGTTTTTACGACGCCTGAACTCCATGCAATCCCCTAAAAAATGACGCACATTTAGTTTTTGTTCCACGTCTCCATCTCGCAAATGTCCATAATGCCAAAACGAATTTCCCATAATTTCCATCCGGAAAAAAAAAAAAATAAGAAAAACGACGACAGAGAATAATGGAGGTATTCGTGCGATGGGAGAGGAATAACAGTCGCAAATTCGATGCAAATTGCGCCCCCGTCGTCAGCGTCTTTCGACCGACGACCGACGACCGACGAAACTACAGACAGTAATCGGTTTCGGATAGCTGCATTCCTACTAAATATAATTGGAAATTTATTATGGCTCTGCCATGGCATTCCTCTCTCCGTGCCGGTATCAAAGACTCTCGCCGGATTACATCAAAATCCAATTACGTACCGACTCCTCTATTTTGCTTGTTTGCTCTAGTTTTTTTATTGTGTGTGTGTTTTGTGAGCAAGTCTTGGCCAAACTGCAAAAATCTGGTAACTAATACAATCTGTTTAAACTGACACATCTGTCTGTGAAACAGCAAATAGAAAGGCTGTGAAAATTATAAATAAATTATAAGTTATAATTAACGGTAGTTGTTCGAGTTTATTGGTGGACGTTTGTTGGAATTATTTCCTGACGTTTCGCTGGCACGAGTGGCTAGCATCTTCAGAGCTCTGATTTCGTTCTGTTCGTTGACCGTCCTAATCTGCTTAGGGATTTTTATGTTTTTGAGCACTGGTGTCCATATTTTGTCAAGCTTCAATGTTTCTTCTTTTCTGAGGAAGTTGCTTCAGTATTTATGGATTTCAATTGCTTCCCTAGTCATTCTTTTATGATATCCAGTTGTCGAGGCAAATGCTCAGAAATAGGACCTACAATGAGACCTCACATTAATAGTGAAGATCCACCTAGTGAGCCCACGATTGATAAAGCTTCTCTCCCATATATATGTAAACTTACCGATAGAATTGGAAAAATCTTATTAAAACGTAACTTCCATACTGTTTTTATACCAACAAGGAAGATTCAACACAGTCTCAGATCTTCCAAAGATAGGAGACACCAATAATCAGTTTCTGGGATATGTCGCATACCATTCTCTTGCGGGAAAGTATACATGGGTACCACAAAACGTTAAACAGGGGCAAGGATTAAGGAACACAAACAAAACTGCATTCTAGGACAATCAGATAAGTCTGCTGTAGCTGAACATGCACTGTTAGATGGAAATCATAAGTTAAAATTCCAAGATACACAATTACTTGCCTCGACAACTGGATATCACAAGAGAATGATTAGGGAAGCAACTGAAATCCATAATCACGGAAACAACTTCAACAGAAAAGAAGAAACATTGAAGCTTGATAAAATATGAACACCAGTGCTCAAAATTGTAATTTTTATGGTGTCCTTGAACGATGCTCGTTAAGCATCAATTTTCCTTGCTTACACCATATTTAAAGTTTAACCTCCCCTAAAAATTATAATCTCCCCACAGAAAATTGCCATTAACCAACTCGGAGGCGACGAATTGCGTTAAAATTAATTAAATTCGAAAGTAAACAATTGACGTACAAACCTCGCGGTTAATTAAGCCGCCTTCCGTCATCTAGGTTAGAAGCGGAGGGCGCCGATAATATCTACATGAGCGGCGTTGTCTTTATGCATCGGGGACTCCCCGACGTCATCTGCATAATAGATGTGCCCGTTTCATTTCCCACGGATTGTTTAAATGTTGTTGTCGCTCGAAAAACCACATTAATTCACACAAACCCCAGAAATAACTGCGGTCGCAGTTTTCTTCTGATCTCGAATGTTACTAGTACAGAATTGTTGCTGAACGTGTTTATGGTTATCTCAGTTATTTATTATTAATTTTAATCGTGTACGAAGCAGGAATTTAAATTGTTAAAGTTCGTAAGCTCGGCGTATTCGACCCGTAATTTTAAAGTTATAAAATTAAACGTTCTGTGTGATCATAATCGCGAATGTGTTGAGCTTTGGAACTGTGCAAACTTTTTAATTAATACCCACTTTAGCACGGGAATAATAATCACCGGACGATTAAATGAGAACCAATCCAATCTTTTGTTTATATAAATTTATCTTTTTCTTAATATTCGATCTTAATTTTGAATTACAGTAAATAAGATGAATATTTGTTTGTGAGTAGAAAAAATTTTAATAAATTCTTATTTGTTTGGAAATCGGTTAATCTTGCTGTTGATATAACGAAATTGTTTTGGATGTTAGGCACTGAGAATATTAAACTCAAAATGTTAAATTATTGATAAAATTTTTTTGTACAATCCGAAATGAAATTTTATGATAATTAAATTGAAAATCACATGAAATAATCAAGTATTGACACAAAGAAACTTTTTCATTTTGTTTGATTTAAAATATTAATTATGGCACTGAAACAAACTTAATATTTACCTTGTAGTAAAATATTCTGACAATTGTTATTAATAGATGTTAAATTGTTAAAAGCAAAGTCTTATTTATTCTTTTAACTTATAATAAAAAAACATCGAATAAAAATATAAAATAATTTAAAAAATAACATTGAATGGAACTTAAATGGTTATACTTTAGGAATATTTAAACAAAGTAACAGTAGACAAACGGTAAATAATTCTCTAAGGAAGAAAACCAACAGAGCATTGATTTGAGCACTACAAAAATTCAGTAAAATCTGATGAAACAATAGAAAACTAGATTTTTAATGGTTTCTAAGAAGATGAAGTAGGTGATGATTTAAGTCTATATGAAGCAGAACGTGTTGGAGGCGTTACTATTTCAACCAATGAACTTGACTGAAAAATTGTACTTCTAATTTGGTTTAGAATAAAAGAAATTAAATGAGATAAAAGGTCTGAACAGTAAGTTCTACAATCTCAAGAAGCAGAGATAACACTTAATTACTGACTGTAGAAAAAAAAAGAAACTACTAAAAATTATGAAATTTATAAACTTTGGAATTAAGAGGAGTCTTACGAGGTTGGTTCTAGTCAGATCCATTTACTAATCTGGCCAAAAGTGTAGTTTACTTTATTGTTTCAAACAACATCGTTGTCAAACTGATTTCAACTTCAATTTTTTAAATACTAAAACTTATTTCTATTTAAATATATTGTGTAAATTAAAATTATTAATTATTTTTTTCTAAACAAATCCTTCTTACAATTATATTATAGTAATATCGATGGATAGGGTGAGAAGTGTTGCTTATAAAATCAATTTATAATGCTCGAAGTCGAAATTATAAATATTTATTACAAATTAACCCTTATTTACTTTCTAAAGTGTTTTCAATTCTCTACATTTTCAAATTGTCTTGAAAATCTATTAAATTAGACATCAACTAATATCAATAAACTATAATATGTTTAAAAATCAGTGATTTTGATCTTCTTCCAGTGTCAGTGAGATATTCAGTGTTTTGATGTATTAGAAACGGCAGCAAAGAATAAATTTAAATCAATTGTTTTTTCAGTTAGTCGAGTTACAATTTACTGTTCGATTTCTCTAGTAAAAAACACCGATAGAATTTGATTAATAGACGAGACGTCTTAATAAATAATCAACTTTCACTCCGTAAATAATTCACCGTTCTCACCATGAGAGTGCGACCATCAGATCGAATAGGACGGATGAAAAATCGTTATGCAGAATGTAGGAAGCGAAGCACGACAAACCCGACATCCCTTTAACGAACCTTCATCAAAGTGCTAAAAGAGGAATCACATGAACCCTAAACCGCATTAGTTACGGCCCCGGGAGCCGGTGGAACAGGTGCGCTTTGTCTACACATGTATCGCCGCCATCCATCCAACTTTCTGTGTGCCGATAAACCGGGTTCAACGCGGCAAAATGTCCGTTAAGGCCGAAAACAAAGTACGGTCTTGCTAACACGTAAATGCACCGATTACCATTGATGAGGACCGACGGGAGGATGCTGCGAGCGCCAGACGTATCCAAGACGGATGTAATTATGTGCTTAGGGCACGACGTCGAATTAAACTGATTAGACTTCGGTCAATCAATGTCTGACTGTCTTTTTTGCAACTTTCATCTTTTCTTTTTTATTTTATTCAAGCCATGTAAATTGCCTTCAATATATATTTACATTAAACAGCAAGTTTCGTGTGTTTAGGGCATAAACTGGACTGTAAAAATGGTATTTTTATGAGAATTTGTTCTGGAGACTGAGGGAAGATGGATAAAATTTTTTAAATCGTTATAGAATTCCATATCTCTGATAGTATCTTCTCTTCTTAATACCTTGATATTTTGAGGTTACAGATATGCATAATATATATAACTTGAAGTATTTTTTTCTTAAATAGTATCTATTTTATTTTATACAACCGTCTCTAATTATACTAATTATAAATCTAAGCAATTAATTAATATTTGCTAATTCAATGACAAATTTTACTATATTTTCTCATTATAATTTTATATAATTTTTTCCTCCTAAATTAGGAATCCCTAATGCAGAATTTTTATTATCATCGTTTACCTCTCTTTAAGTGTAACTTCTACTCGATTTTATTTATGGTAATGAAATTAATTAGTTTCGATGTAAAAATTATTAATATTAAATTTTTAATTGGCCAATAAATTTGTAATATTCCTGGTCGTAACAAAATTTGATTTAACTTTCAATTAACAAAATCCTCGCTGTGAACAAATTACCATCATAAACACAAATTAAAACTAAAACACACACATTCATAAAATTCCAAAGTGCTAAAACAGATCGTTTTGCGCTCCAGTATCTCGATCCTATTACACATAATTACTCCAGTACGTAAACACACCAATTAGACATAATATCCGCGGACTAAATGATAATTAAACTAGAAATCGTTATGGACAATGTTTAGAAAGGATATTATTTTTTTTAAATATGGCATTTCAACATCGGAGCAGCGTTATTATCGTTAAATATAAAATGAAATGACGTGGTGTTAACAATTAATTGTTACCAGCAATTTCCAAACGGAAATCTGGTTTAATTATCTAACTATTTGTACTGAAAATTGTCTTGAGCATTTGTTCGACATCTGTTGCAACATTAATATTAATATCAGGAAATGTTTTTTCGTCTTAATTAAATTTGTATTTGTAAATATATGCAGAACAAACGTTCGAACGTGAAACAATATTGTTGTAGCATTGTTACACGGAAATCAAATATTTTGTGCCGTTGAGCAAAGCTTATTGATGCAGTTCGTCGAGACGAAATCGACCTTCGGGCCGCCGACTATTATTAAAATATACATTGGATTTCTAGCGTCTGATGACTGCTCATTAAATTTTTGATTGTTCAGGTTCACAAGAATATACTTTTACTAAAAATAAACATAACCAATCATCGATTTTCCATTAAAATTTTGTCGGCTGTTTTTATTTGTATTATGAAGTATTAAAAGAACAGTGAAAATCAATAAATAATTCATGAACTTTTGCCATTTAATTGTATATCAAATATTAATAAGTGAACGACAAATTTATATCGATTATAACCAATAATTATTGTTCAATATACGGAAATATAATATTAATAAATTAAATTTTAATTAAACAGTAGGTTTATGCATATTGAAATGATAAAAAATCAATTTTTTTCCAATAATTTTTAATACTATTATTATTTTATCTTAAAACATTTTATATTTATTTAGTATGAAATTTATACTGGTTGTAATAAAAAAATCGACACTAAGGAATACTTATTTTGAAGATTTCATTAAAATTGCCCAACAAATTATAAGTGTTGAAATTTTTATTAAAAATAGTATGTATTATTTTAAATATTTTTTATATATAATAAATTGCAAATTCCAAATTACATATATTTAAATATTTCTTTACATGACAAATTTATATTTTATTATATTTATAAATATTATTATTTTATTTTAAAACATTTTGTATTTATCTTATTTAATATAAAAATTATACTGGTTTTAATAAAAAATTCAATACTAAGTTATAGTTATTCTGAAGATTTCATTAAAATTCCTCAACAAATTTTGAATGTTGAATATTTCATTAACTCCAATATATATTATCAAAATTATATTTTTTAAATGTAATAAATTGCAAATTCAAAATTACATATTACATTTAAATATTACTTTGAATGACAAATTTATATCGATTATAATCAATAATTTTTGTTCGATATACGGAAATATAGACCTCATAAATTAAATTTAAATAAACAGAAAGTTTATGCATATTAAAATAATAGAAAAAGTGTCGCATTTTTTAATAAAACCAGTATTTAATATTAAAAATATATAAAATATTTTTATATGTAATAAATTGCAAATTGAAAATTACATTTAAATATTACTTTGAAAAAATATTGGGATTTCAACTGAATATTATATTTAAATTTTCTGTTTTACATATTTGTTTGTTTAAAATTGTTATTTTATAATATATTCATATAATAAAAATATTAATATAATCTTTTATATAAATTTTATTAGGAAGGAAATATTAATTTAATTTTAACCTGAAGTTGAAATAAAATGATAATTTACACGTATTTCAGTGGCCTGTGGTTTATAAGTTAGTGTGCTGATCCTCATTAATCAATAATATGAGTATTTGAAAGTGGATTATAAAGGGATCGGAAGTTTAATTGCACTCTCCCTAATCGACAGTAAAATGTGACAATCACCTTTCGTTGTTAAACAACGACAACGAACATCGGAATTATAGTTTTTATTTACGAGAAAATTTCATCGATAAAAAGAAATTTTATTTCCGTCTCGATGGCCAAAAAAGGTCCCACAACAGTGACAAACGACGTTTCGAGTTTTCGGGGCGACGCATCCGAAACGATTAGAGTTGAGGAACTACGAACATTTCCAACTTAAACGAACATAACACCCGATTAAGAGAAAGTTCCCCACACAAGAAAATGAATTGCTTTGCAGGAGTGTATTGTTGCATTTTGCGGAGCCGAATAATAGAAACCGAATTTACTTGTGTTGTTCGCTTAACTTCGTCGTAATTAATTTCAGTGATTTCGCGAGTGCGGTGGTTCCGTATTTTACGATTTACAAATAAAAATGTGATCCACATAAATAATATGAACGTTGAAATTGGAAACGGTTTCGCAATATGTTTTCGTCCCCGAAGGAATCCGGCTTTATTTTCCGGGAATGGATTCTTTTAAAAAGACAACTTTCAAGAGTCGATTTCCATCTCCACAAATCTGCGATTTCTTGATCCCTCAAGTAATAACTGACAACAGGCATGGACTATTTTTGAAGCCGTTTAAATATTTATGCATGGGAAAGTGCTAAAAGACAATTAAACAACGCAGGAAGAAATGGTTATGCGAAGCGCAAAACATTTTAAACTGTCTGAAAGTAATATTATTTAATTCCGTCTCTGAGAGAAGAGAACCAGCGGAGCGTTCCTAATCGGAATCCACATATTATGCAAGGAAGATTCACTTTTATTTGGCGTGCTTAATTTTTGTTTCATTGTCTGATATGAAACGACTGCGCGTGTTGCGTTACACTCTTTGGATAAAAGTCAATTTCGGTAAATGGAACCACAAGACGTTTTGCAATCCTTTCAAGTTGTTTTGTCTCGAATTTCGGTTCAATTACATTATTATTGTGTTAGTAGAATAATAGTACACTAAAAAACTCCCATTTTTGATACTTTATTAGGTATTAATAAGCATTTTTTTATTTTTTAGTGATCTTAAGTATTTTTGATATTTTAACTATTTTCATTGACTTCTTCTTTATAACGTAAATCTTTTTGTTCATTTTGAAATTACTAATCTAAGACACACATAATAAACAAACTTATAAATCCGAAGTTTTAACAAAACAAAATATTTATAATAATTTAAATTAACATAAAATGTAAAAATATAAAATTAAAAAAAAAAGAATTCTTATATTTAAAATTAAAGTCAGAAGTTTACTATTAATAATTTATTAAGGCAAAAAATCATATTAAAAATCTTAATTTAAAAGATACAATAATTAAACATTTTTTAGTGAATTTTAAATATTTTTATTTTAATTTTGATATCTTGGCTATTTTTATTGATATTTCCTTTATAAAAATATTCTTGTTTATTTTGAAATTGCAAATACAAGACATAAATAATAAACAAACTTATGTTTCCAAAGTTTTAACAAAACAAAATATTTTTAATAATTCAAATTAATATTAAATGTAAAAATATAAAATTAAGAATTCAAATATTTAAAATTAAAGTCAGAAGTCTAATATTAATAATTTATTAAAGCAAAAATCACATTTAAAAAATCCAAAATTAAAAAGAATGATATTTTTTTAGTGAATCCTAAATATTTTTAGTGTATTTTTGGCAATATTTTGGTTATATTTATTTATATATCTTTTATAAACTTATTTATTTTGAAATTACAAGTCTAAGACGTTAAAATAATAAGCAAACAAAGTTTTAAGAAAATATTTTTAATAATTTAAATTATAATAAATGTAAAAATATAAAATTAAAAAAGTTGGAATTCATATTTTTAAAATTAGAGTGGAAAGTCTAATATTAATAATTTATTAGGTGATAAATTACTTTAAAAATCAAACATTTTTTAGTGAATTTTGATAATATTTTGACTATTTTTATTGATAGTTCCTTTATAAAAATATTCTTGTTTATTTTGAAATTGCAAATACAAGACAAACTTATATATCCAAAGTTTTAAAAAAGTAAAATATTTTTAATAATTTAAATTAATGTAAAATGTAAAAATATAAAATTAAAAAAATTAGGAATTCATATCTTTAAAAATAGAGTGGAAAGTCTAATATTAATAATTTACTAAGGCAAAAAATTACCTTAAAATTGTTAATTTAAAAAATTTAAAAGTTAAATATTTTTTAGTGGATTTTAAATATTTTTTATCTATATAACTTCTTGTTCATTTTGAAATCTAAGACATAAATAATGACCAAATTTATATGTCCAAAGTTTTAAAAAAGTAAAATATACACCCTGTATAATTTAGTTTTTAAATTTTACATATACTTGCGAATAAAATGCCTGTACCTAAAACAAATAGTTACTTATAAATTTTATTCCAAAAAATTTTACAAGTTGATGTTCTAACCAAAATATCTGTATTGGAAAATTTTTGGCAAATACGTCAACAAAGAAACTTCCTATAAGGAATCATTATTAATACACCCAAATTTTAAACACAATGTTCGATATTTACATTTATTTTGATTGGTATAAACATTCCTTATATATAAAATGAATATTTACATATATTATTATATATTTCAAAACAAAAATCTGGAATTGGAAATCGTAATCACAATTTCATTCTTTGATGTTTGAAGAATAGTAATAAGATCTTTATGAAGCTCTAATTTTACATTATATAACTATAACATTGTGCTTCAAAATTATATTTAGTAATTAAGTTACATGCCGAAAATAGAACTCAATAATTATGATAATATTGACATAGAACAACAGTGAACCACACTCCACAAATCAAAGAGAATAAACGCGAATACAAATAGGTATTATAGTAAAAACCTTTGTGCCGGCTCGGTTTTGGTTACCTCACGAACAATTATTGACAAGGATCTGTTTGAAAGGAACTCATCAATTGCGTGGTTTTCTTTACGCCACCGCCCACAAACACTTTTCGTTTACAAACATCAATAATTCATTACGCCTGGAATTGCACAATAAAAGTACGCCGGAGAAAATATTTCTTTCCTTTAGTGGTTGCACATAATTAAACATTCCTCCCAGTTTTCATAATTTTGATTCTGTAACTATTTTGTTTTGTGTAGGAATTATAAATATTTGGTTAACTTTAAAAAATATGTATGTGTGATTTGTGCGCATTTGAAATGATGTCATTTACGTTGTAGAACAAACCACATTGTTTATAAAAATACATACAGATTATACATAGATTTTGTATTATATTGTAATATATTTTTTCACGTATTAAACTAATTCACAGGAATTATTTAAAAAAGCCTTATCAAAAAATACAAAACCACCCTTAAAACGAATGACTAAAGTGGAAAAAAATAAACATCGAACCGAGAACAGACAATAGAGTGGAAAATGCATGGGATTTCGAAATATCGAGTCTGAAAGTGGTTCGGTAAAAGAGCCGTAATAAATCGAATTTTGCGATTTATCTACTTTGTATTCAGTCTTTGTCGCTGAAATATTACATTTGCCTAACTACATATATTACCTCCCCGGTTGTGGGGATGAATACAAAAAAAAAATAAGACGTAGAATAAGTTGATCTAATTGGGAGCAAGCCTAAAAAAATATCAAACAACACAAAAAGGATTATTTCGTTAAAAAAGCCTGATTTTCGAAATGAAATATCCGATCAATGAGAAACGTAGCAATAGAAGGAAATTTAAAGAGGGAAAAAGCTTGTAAGAAAATAAAATACATAAGATGTTGGCGGCGTGAAGTTTTTATTGAAGTGAACCCAATAAATTTCCCTGGTTGCTCGTGAAATTTGTATAAATATGTTATACGTAACCGGGGGTGATTGTTTTAGTTAGTTATTTAAAATGTGAGTTTTAGTTAGTGGTACTCTACTCTTCAGATTTAAGCTACAGTATTGGCAGTAAGTGGAGTAACTTTAAAAATATATAAATTGCTACCGCCCTGTGTATTCAAATCTAATATAATTTATACCAATTACGAATACACTGTATACAAACATGTCGGTGAATATTTCTTGTATTTATTAAAGTAATTCTGTTAGCTGCTAATCAGAAAACTAAATGTCACTAATCTCTCCTAAATTCACAATAATTTGAGTTTTACGGTGTACACCAAAGTAAACTGAGTTAATAAAATGCGTCGTGGAAAGTTATTATTTTCCTAATTAAAATTACGGATCCTTCAATCTGATGACAGAAAAATCAATATCACTCGATTATGACGCGTATTTTACAACAATTTTCAGGATTTGGTTATGTGGTGGTTTCAGAATAAACAAATTTTATCCCACTCCAAAAAAATATCCTTTCCTGAATTCCAGCAAAATAAGAGACACATCTTGGAATTAATGTTTCTTCTAGACCGTAAGAGATAGATTACTACAAGAGGGTCTTCATGCAAGAAAGTCAGACTAAAAAATCACTACTATAAGAGAAGAACAGACGAGTCAGAGTTGAGTTTACCAGGTCCCTTTTACACTGGACTTTAAATGATTGGAAACGGGCGATCTGGAGTGATGATATCAAGTTTAATCTGGTTAGCAGTGATGGGATTTTATATGTAAGGCGACCTATTCATGAAACGTTTAACCCAAAGTTTACCATACTCACTGTTAAACATGGCGACAGGTCAGTAATGGTATGGGACTGCTTTTGGGGATTTGGAATGTGCCCTCTCCTTTGAATAGAGAGTATCATGGATCGTTTTATGTATAAAGAAATATTGAGGAACAACATGTTACCGTATTCAGATAAAAATATGCCACCAAAACTTTATTTTCAACGAGATAATGACCAGAAACACACTTCAAAATGTTTGAAACAGTGACTTTTAAGAGAAATAATTAATGTTATGAACTGGCCATCTCAATTTTCCGATCTAAACTTCATTGAAAACTTATGGGAAATAATGAACAACAAAAAAGACACAAAGAGTGCAGTAATCAGCAAGATTTATTCACGGTTCTGCAAGAGTCCTGGCAAAATATGGATCCAAATATTATTGACCATCTGTTGCTTTCCATAAAAAAAGTATTTGCAAGTTATTCATAATAAGTTAATTTTCAATATACATTTTTTTGAACATAATAACTACGACAAAAATTATTTGAATTTAAAAAAAGTTGCTCCACTTTCTGCCCATACTGTAAGTTTATTGAATGAACCAAACGTGTGTGGGTGTGTGCGTATGCCAAACTGTACTTTGAAGTTGCGCCGTGCAAAATAATAAAATTTTTCGACATGATAGAAAAAAAAAAATCTTGTTAAAAGTTTCGGGTACATAAAACGGCGAGAGGCGGCGCCGAAACGATTTAAAACAACACAACACAAACACTTTTGCGGTCTCCCGCAACTCCGGAGGGCGAAACAAAGGTGGCTCGCCCGAAACAGAATCGCGTAATTTGGTTTCGCATTGAAAGCCGTTTTCAATTCTGACATTCCGAACTGGAATTGAAAAGAAGTGAAAACAGAAATCCGGTCACTCGTAAATCCGCTTAAGTCGAGCTATTTACCGATGTTTTTTTACTTGTTTTTATATTTTTCCAGCGAAAAGTTTCAAGATGTTATATGTCAGGGTATTAAAGTCGACGTCAAACAATGTAATCTCCATAGAGTGTGGCGAAAATAGGAGAAACTATTTTATTGCTCGTAGATTTTATTTTATTTTAGTGCCGTTTCGACTTGATGTTAGTTCGTTATCCTCATGAACGTCTTTCTCGTTTTTTATCCTAATCTTTCTCAGTTAAATTAAATGATTAATGAATAAAATACTAAATTCGAACTTGAGGTACATATTATTAATATTACGGACAATAAATATATTTTTTTAAGCTAAGGCTAAATGAAGATTCAAAGAAAATTACAGAAATCAAAAGAAGTAGAAAACTGTTTACAGAATTACAAAAATACTATTGAAAAAAAACTATTTAGGTGAAAGGAATAAATGAAATTCGAGGTAATCTGAAAATATTGTAAAAAGTAGATATTTCAGTAGATAAGTATATAGATATATATTGAATTAAGCTAAAAAGCAAACTGTTTTTTTTTTTTATTTTTTAGACAATTTAGAGAATTACAAGAATGCCTGAATGATGAAACAGAAAAATAAACCAGAAAAAATTAAAAATTGTATTATATATGTAAAAATATATATTAATGAAATAAAAAGATTGAATTAAAATAGAAATAGGAAAAGGAAATCCAAAAACTCTAAAACTTTTTTTATTAAAATATATAAAAAATTATATATTTAAATGTAAATTCCGAAAAGAACCAAAAAGCTAGTAAAAAAGTTAAAAGTTAAAAAAACTAGAATAGTTTTAAAACTTGAATTTCTTTACAGAATTTGCAGATTTATTGATTTACAAGAATATTATTAAAAAAATAGAAAAATATTTGGGTGAAAAAAAAATCTATGAAATCAGAAGTGAATTTTAAGATAATCTGAAAATATGTAAAAAGTAGAGAAATTTATAAACAGTAATAATTTTGTAAATTTTTATTCAAAATTTACAACAGTAAGATTTAAAAGAATTTTATAATTTAATTCAAAGTTAAAATTTAATGAAGAAGTTAAATAAAATACCAAAAAAAATTACTGAAAGAAAAATTAAAAAAATAACTGAAAAATATTTAGGTAAATTAAAACTGACTTAAAATATAAAAAACTGTATAAATGTAAAAATTCTGAAAACACTATTATATAAAACGTTCATAGAAAATATTCTAAAAATGTTATAGAAAAATATTTAAATATCAAAATATAAATAATCTAAAAATCAAGTGAGTTAAAAAAATTAAAACTAGAACATTTTTTTAACAGAATTTGTTGAATTAAAAGAATATTACTGAAAAAACAAAAAAATATTTAAAAATTGACCAAAATATATAAATATATTTTTTTACAAGTAAATGTAGTATTAAAAAAAATGAATTGAGGATTTATTTTTCAATTATTAAATTAAAAAATAAAAAAACTTATATATTGGATTTTTTACAGAATTTAGAGAATTACTGAATATTATTGAAAAAAAAAAAAACAGAAAAATAAATATAATACACAAAATTGTAATAATGTAAAAATCCTGAAAATACTTAATAACTGTATAAAAAATAAAGTACTCTAAAAAAACTTTTTTATATATAAATGTAGTACAAAAAAAAAAAAAAATCACTGAAATAAAAAAACTTAATTATTGAATTTTTTATAGAATTTAAAGAATTACTATAATTTTATTGAAAAAAACATAAAAATTATTATAAAATACAAAATTATAATAATGTAAAATTCCTGCAAATTTTCATACTGATTTTATAGAATTAAAACATTAAGATTTAAAGAAATAGAAAATATTTAGTTACTTCAAAAAATTATTTAAAATTTGCAATATAAATTGAAATAAAATATTAAAAAACTGGTTGAGTTCTTAGTTTTCTATAAATAAACGCCAGGAATGTTTATAAACAAAAATGTGATTGATTACATTAAAGTAGAATTAAAATGTTATTAATAAATAATTCATCGCATCCTTGAAACATTACTAAAGCATGTAATTTTAAACAATTGCATAGAACAAGTGGGCGATACGATACGTCCTTAATGTAAATAAATATCGACGGCGGTTTTACGTAACAGTTCACGTCGGAGTTAATTTTGTAAACAGGTTATTGTTGTTCGCATTAATGGTTGTTCGCAAACTTCATGTTTGCCCGCCGCATTATATGTTACATCGTATTCCCAACTAATTTATTGTGTTCAATGTTAAACAACCGTTTGGGAAATTGATATCGTTGTTTTAGATTTTGGTTTCATCAAGTTCCTCCAGGAATATCTGAATTTTAATCAATTTGGCCGCTGAATAAAGTCGCTGTAAGAAGTTTATCCTTCGGTTATTGTATTGCGGTTGTCATGTGCAGTGCGGATATTTGTGTTGCACACAGAATTTAAATGCAGTCGACTTGCGAAACACAACTTTTTGCATAACTTACTTAATTGACTCATTTTATTATTCCCTTTCGTATTTTGTTAAATTCAAAATTGTTTCAATAAAAATAATCGTGTATAGTACGTCATTTGTTCGCTGAAAGTTTTATGACTCGTAAAATCGTTTTGTTAAAAGTATTAGTTGTTTTAATTCAGCTGCAGCTACTGTGAGTGCAACAAATAATTAGTAATTTAATTTCCTATAATTACTTTAATAATAATTAATTTAATATGTTCTATGTACCGTGGTCAAAGTGAAATACATACTGGAATAAATAAATACATACTGGAATAATAATTTTTCCGCCAATTTAATCAGTTTATTTATATTTATTAAATGTTTTAAATTTATTTCTACTTTGACAGTTGGAATAGAGGAAATTAAAACGGCGTGTTTGCACTGATAAATTCTACATCAGCATTGAGGGATTGATCGGTTTAATGTGAAATGTGTTTAGTTAATTTTAATAAACAATATTGATTTTAACAAATTCTTGTTTAAATGTCATTCCAATTATAAATTAAATACAAATGTTAATTTAATTACTGTGTATTTATTCCAAAATGGGTTATAAATCACGGGAAACTAACTGTTCCAGTTTAATGTTATCAATTTTATCCATTGTTATTCAATATAATTTTGATTGAATGGCATTAAATTATTTATTCATTTTTATATTTATTTATAATTTATAGAATGGAAATTTAAAAAATCCTGGAAATTTTAAATTGAAGCTAACAAATCTATTTTTTTTTTTTTTATTTTTAAAATATTGAATTTATATAATTTTCAGAATATAAATTTTAAAAATCTTAAAAAATTTAGACTAAAAACTTTTGGTTTTATTCATAATTATTTAATAAAAAAATGATTAAGTAGTAAATTATTTTAATTTTCAAAATATTAAACTGATATAATTTTCAGGAAGAAAATTTATTTATTCAATAAAAATATGATTTAAAGGTATTAAATTATTAATATTTTCAGAATATTAGATTGAAATCATTTTCAGAAAGAAAATTTAAATAATCCTGAAGATTTTGGACTAAAATGAAGAAATCTTTAATTTTTATTAATAATTATTCAGTAAAAATATGATTAAATAGTAATAAATTATTTTTACTTTCAGAATATTAAACTGAAATAATTTTCAGAACGTAAATTTAAAGAATTCTAAAAATTTTGTACTAGAAACTAACAAAGCTTTAAGTTTTACTCATAATTATTCAATGAAAGTATGATTAAGACATTAAATTAATTTGTTTTTCATAATATTAAATTGATATAATTTTCAGTTGGAAATTTAAATAATTCTGAAAATTTTGGGTAGAAACTTGTAAATCTTTAAATTTTTATACATAATTATTCAATAAAAATATAAAGTAATAAATTATTTTTATTTTCAGAATAATAAACTGAAATAATTTTCAGAACGTAAATTTGAAGAATCCTGAAAATTTTCGACCACAAACTAATAAAGCTTTAAGTTTTACACATATTATTCAATAAAAGTATGATTAAGAAGTATTAATTTATTTTAATTTTACTTATATTAAACTGAAATTCTTTTCAGACTAGACATTTTAAAGAATCCTGAATTTTTTGTCAGAAACTAATAAATCTTTAAATTTTTATTCATAGTTATTTAATAAAAATATAATTAATTATTTTTATTTCAGAATATTAAACTGAAATAATTTTTAGAATGGAAATTGAAGGAACATTGAAAATTTTAAACTAGAAACTAATAAATCTTTACATCTTATTCATATTATTCAAAAAAAAAAAAAAAAATATGATTAAAAAGTTCTAAATTTTAAAATATTATATTAAAATAATTTTTAGAATGAAAATTTAAAGTATCTCGATAATTTTGGCTAAAAACTAATAAAACTAAAAAGTTCTATTCAAAATTACTCAATAAACATATAATTAAATAGTGTTAAATTATTGACATTTTCAGAATATTAGATTGAAATAATTTTCATAATGCATATTTAAATAACCCTGAAAATTTTCGACTAAAAATAAATATAAAACTTTAGGTTTTACTCATTATTATTCAATAAAAGTGTGATTAAGAAGTATTAAATTATTTTTGTTTTCATAATATTAAATTGAAATAATTTTCAGTTAAAAATTTAAAGAATTCTGAACATTTTGGAAAGAGGCTTATAAATCTATAAATTTTTATTCAGTTATTCAATACAAATATAATTAAATCATTTTAATAATTTTTGTTTTCAGCATGGAAACTGAAAGAATACTGAACTAACTGTTTTGAACTAGAAACTAAAAAATCTTTAGGTATTACTCATAATTATTCAATAAAAATATGATGAAATAGAATTAAATTGTTTTTATTTTCAGAATATTAATTTCATGTCATTTTCAAAATGAAAATTTAAAAAATTCTAAAAATTTCATATTGAAACTAATAAATCTTCAAATTTTTATTTATAAATATTGTATAAAAATATGATTAAATAATATTTAAATATTTTTATTTTCAGAATATTAAACTGTAATAATTTTAAGAATGGAAATTTAAA
The DNA here is from genome assembly GCF_024364675.1 of Aethina tumida. NCBI lineage: Eukaryota > Metazoa > Arthropoda > Insecta > Coleoptera > Nitidulidae > Aethina > Aethina tumida. The sequence continues at coordinate 9,450,255 of NC_065437.1, read as the reverse complement.
GAATTCTAAAAATATTCAATAAAAATAGGACTAAAAAACAATGCTAAATTATTTTTATTATTAGAGTAATAGTACAAAAAAAAAATCAATAAAAACCCAAATGAATGTTAAATAATTCCGTTTCACGCACACCGGAACATTTCAAATTCAGTTGTGGGATTTTCACGTCATGTGAAATTAAAGCCGGGGATTAATTTGCGTGCCAGCCACTTTTTCGATTGAATTGCCGATGTTTACAGGTGGGTCTTTCTCCGCTGTCCATTAAAAATTCAAGAGCCGTAGCCCGTTTGAAAAGTCGCGAAATGACGTTTTCTCGGGACCACAAACGAGTTTGGTGCATTACATTGTTAAAATTGCACTTCTTCAAGTTGGACGTTCCGACGCGACGAATGCCGCAGCCACTTGAATAAATCACTGACGTTGTTGCCGCGTCCCGAATAATGAATGGACCGGTTTTCTCTTTATTTTTTTCCACGCGAAACTACGTCGTCAATTTTCCGATTGGAATCGTTAAAACCGGATCCGGATAAATGAGGAAATGTTGCAGTGAACCATTACCGCACGACACGAAGTACAAGCTGAAGAGGATCAAGGTTCCGACATAATAATCCTGCGGTTAAGGAACACACGGCCTGGAGAACGTTTAGAGAAAATGAAACGGGGCCTTATTACCTTTCGAAACCGACGGGCGCGACCGTAAAACCGAAACGTCCGAACACTTTTGTCAGACGGCTGATTGCCAGATTGTCCGAAGTGCGTTTGCTTGTATCCACCCGTCGTTATAACGTGACAAATTGATACTCGGAAAGGGTGCTGATAAAATTAACGGTATCAAACAATTGTGGTGATTTGAGCTGCTGAACAAGGATAAACACTTTTATTTCGACAGCCAAAATAGAAAATTTAATAGACAAATTTACAAATCAAAATTTGACCCTTATTATAATTTTAGTTATGTTCCTAATTTAGTTTCCACAAAATTTTACTTCCGGTTTTGAAATTCTTATAAAATTTGTATTTTTTGTCTGATTTAAACAAACTTTTTTTTCAATTGTAAAGCTTGAAATTTATGTACTTATAGATAAATTATTACGTTCTTCGGCCCAAAACCAAATTTGTACTAAAACTAACAAATCTTTCAATTTTTATTCATAATTATTCAATTAAAATATGCTTCAAATGGTAATAAATTATTTTTATTTTCAAAATATAACTTAAATAATTTTCAGAATGTGTATTTAAAGAATTCTAATAAAGTTTTACTCGCAATTATTCAATGAAAGTAACATTAGGAAGTATTAAATTATTTTGATTTTCATAATATTAAATTGTTGGAAATTTAAAGAATTCTAAAAATTTTGGACAGAAACTCATAAATCTTTAAATTTTTATTCACAGTTATTCAATAAATATACGATTAAATTATTTTAATGTTTTTTATTTTCAGAATATTAAACTGAAATAATTTTCAGAATGAACATTGAAAGAATACTGAAAATATTCGACTAAAACTAACAAATCTTTAAAATTTTATTCATAATTATTCAATAAAAATATTATTAAATAGTAATAAATTAATTTCATTTTTATAATATTACGCTGAAATAATTTTCAGAATGGAAATTGAAAGAATACTGAAAATTGATAAATCTTTAAGTCTTATTCATAATTATTCAATAAAAATATTATTAAAAAGAATTAAATTATTTTTAATTTAAAAATATTAGATTGAAATAATTTTTAGAATGGAAAATTAAATATCCTGAAAATTTTGACTAAAGTCTAATAAAGCTGGATCGTCCTTTATTTATAAATAATATACCTTCTTCTAACATATACTTAAATCCAATACTTTTTGAATTATTAACATTTTTTTAAATATTTTGACACCCTTAAAAAATTTGTATTTAGAATTTTGAGCTAGTCCGATACTGTATATTTTCAGAGTTTACAATTGAAAAAAAGTTTGTCAAAATCAAAAAATATAAATTTTATGGGCTAGTTATAAGTGTAGTTATAAAAAAAAAAACATTTTGGAAATAATTGTCAACTATGTGATTTCATATAACTAAAAAAAATAAATGTACTATCGCGTTCATAAGTGGTCTGCCACTTTCCGAAGCGCTTGACCTCGACCGTCACATTCTGTTACAGTCTATTATTTCGGTCCGCGTAAAAATTAAAAACTGAATCTGTATAAGTTTTGACACGGTAAAAGGGGTAACGATTTTACAAAACAACATGCCACACTATAAACAGGGTTGTAAGGATTGGATCACGGCAAATTATGAACTAATTTTGTAAACATTAGTTACTCAGAAAATATTTGTTGTGTTTTATTGAAATTGTAATGATAACTATAATATTTAAAACGATTATTTAAATAACAAATATTAAATTAATCTTAATTAATATTATTTTGATTTTTACTAAGTAAATATTTTTAAAAATGATTTAAATTAGTATTTGAGCTAATGTGATATATTTTAAAAATATTTAAAAGATTACATACAAGAAATAAAAATTAACTATTTTCATAACAAAACCAAGTATTTACGATATGTAAAATAGTGCATATTAAAACATTTTAAATGTTATGAAATAATACACCCAGTTATTTTTTAAAAACTTTATTTTGTGGACAATTTTGTTCTTAATTTTTTTATGTAGATTAAAATTAAAAGAATAAATTAACAATAGTTATTAACAATATAACACATTAACAGAATATATAACAGAATTCGGATACATGAACACTTTGGTTTGTTCAAAAAGATCCTCACTCTTGTTTTTCATTTATTTGAACATTATTTGTTATTGTATCTTATAACTCATCCATGATTTGTAATCTGTTTCTGTAAATGGTATTCATTAAATGTCCAAACAAAATGTAGTCCAAAGGAGTTGAGGGGATCTCGGTGGCCAAATTTATCTACCAGTGTCTCATCAGAGTGTTCTTCAAGAAAACGTTCCGTTGTTTTTGCAGTATGGACAAGAGCATTATAACATTAAAAACACTCATTTGTGATTCATCATAGCGAAGTCGGTATTGTTCAGCAAACTCCAAACACATAATGTAATTGCTTTTCATTTATTGTTTGAACACCATTTGTTATTGTATCTTATAACTCATCCATGATTTGTAATCTGTTTCTATAAATGGTATTCTTTAAATGTCCAAACAAAAAGTAGTCCAAAGGAGTTGAGGGGATGGATACCCGCGGCCAAATTCCTCTACAAATTACTCATCAGAGTGTTCTTCAAGAAAACGTTTATTTAAATTGTTTGAGATTCTGTACGTAATATTATACAAATATATAGATATTTGAAAAAAAAAATAAATAAATGGAATTACTAAATTATATACTACTTAATTTTTATTATAATTATAATATTTATGTCTATATGTGCATTTTGTATTCGGAACGTTACTGCTGTATATATTAGACGCGAAGTAAACAAGTGTTTCTTTTTGTCTTTTTTATATCGCATTTTTAAAATTGAATATAAGAAACTAACTACGAATCTACAACATTGTTGTTGATACATAATTTGAAATTAATATATGACATATAATTCACAAAATTCATGTCGCGTTTCGATTCGAAAACCAATACGTAGTAAAACTAAAACGAGCACTCGTTCCTAAATCTAAACTATCTCAGACCCCAGAAAGTCGGTTTCCAGAACGGCCATAATGTTTCCCAGTTCACAATTCATTTTATAATCACAAAATTGTATTTATTTTATTGTATGGAACATTTGCAATATAAATTTTTAAAATTAAAATACTTGATAACAAATGTTATATTATAATGAAAAACCTAAAACATTAAATTATATACTCGAGATCTTTTTAACAATATCATGCAGTTTATCATTGAACTATATGTAGAGGCTCTCTTCCTCCGCTACATATACAGTTCCTTAAAAAATAAATAATAAAAATAAAATTGTTGTACCAAACCGAAAAACAAAAAAAAACGCACCCAAACTTTGATATCAACAAACATATACAACACTGGGGACATAAACATATTCTCCCAATTTTAGTTCTTACCGAAATATTTAGCTCTCTAGCTATTTCAGAAATATTTTTTCCTTGTTGATTTAAAAAGACAATTTTAAGGCGTTTTTCCTCGTTTAAATTCATGTTCGCTGTACAAAGGTTCGCATTCAATTGACAACACATTTAGGAATCGCATCTTACGATGTGGTGGGGAGTCGGCACTGCCGAGACGGTAGTGCACGGTAATACAGAATGTGACCGTTTACGGCCTGACGTCAGGAAAGTGGCAGACCACTTATGAACGCGATAGTACAATAAGTGTATAAATAAAAATGATTAAAAAAGACAAAAGAAAACTGAATAAAATATAGAAAAACAATTTAAACAATTCTCAATTGAAAGCCATTTTTCCATTTTTAATCAACACTTTCGTTTAATTGTTTCGCAATGTCAGACAAATAATCCATAGAGAATTCAAATGAATAATTATGAGTTTTTGCCCGTCTAGAAAACACAAATTTTTCATATTAATGTAAAACATTATGTTTTGTTTCTGGCGATAGACGATTGCAAAAAAAGGTCCGTCGGTTATTTGAGCTATATCGCTTTCTTAACAAAAAGCCGTGTTTCGGTTTTTGTCGTCCTTTTGTGACATTTTTGTCCGTCTACATGATGAGAATTATTAGTTTTGCGACCGTCACACTCACGAACACTGATTAAAACCCGAACAAATGGTTCCCTACAACTGTTGTTAACATATTGTTCTTGTGAAAAAAATTATGAACGTTTCAATAGTATTGTAGTATATGTTTAATTAAAATTTCCTTTACTTGTACTCAATTAAATAAGATATTTTAAAATAAAGGCGGAGGCGCCGGTCCGAATAGTTTGCTCAAATTGCGGCGAATGCGAGGGTCGTAATTTCGGCGGTGCAGTCGTAATTCCCTAATACGACACAAAAACACAAATATAACATGGTGTGCGGTCTGACGTTCGATATTAATTCTCATATCTCATCCGAGCCGGACTGATTGGACGTGTCAGCCATACACATGAGGGAGAACGGGCTGCAGCACCCCACCGGAGAACGAGATTGTTAGCGGAATTTGCGTATGCATTAGAGGCAACAGTCCGTCATTTCGTCTACCTTCCGTGCTTCGGGATTCCTTTGGAAATGCTTATGGTGGAGAGTCTTGATCTGTGGCATTTATTTTTTGTAATTATTGAACGACGGCAAAATCAAAGCCTTTGGTTTTATATTAATATGAAATTTTGGTATTTTCTACTGGGGAAATACTCGTAATTAGTCTTTTGATTTATTTTAGGACTTTCTGTCTACAGTGTTTACGATGTGATATATGTCCACAAAGACAACGCCCATGACTACAGACTACAGATTTTATCCTATTCAGTGTCAAGTGAAATGTTATTTATCTGTGCTCCAATCAGCTTGGATTAATTTTGGATCAGTTAACATTAACTAACTTAACAATGATTACTGAGTGTGTCAACTGGAATGCATGCCGACGTTATTAATACAGATTTCTCGTAAACGTTCGACCACTCCATAATTCTAAACAAATTAAACTGCTTTGAACTTAATAATTGCACTATTTATTGAATCTTCGTAACTTAATCAGCAGAAACAATGTCAACTACAAGGGAATTATGTTGAAATTCTATTGGCATCTTTTATTAGGAAATATTAATTAATGTTTAACTTTTTGTAGAAAAGTTTGAACAAAAAACGATTGAGACTCCCAAACACAAACCTTCTGATTGGTATCGTTACGTGGATGATACTTTCGTGATGTGGGAACAATAACAAGAAAAACTAGATCAGTTTCTAAAACACCTAAACTCTCAACATAACAATATCAAATTCCCAATAGAATTGGAGAAGGAGAACCAAATACCTTTTTTGGATGTCCTACTAAAAAGAATGGATGAACATTTAGACCATACACCACCAAAACCTACACACACCGATCGGTATCTACATAAACTATCTAACCTTCATCCTAGTCAAAAACATCAACTGAACGAGCCAAAAAGATATTTGCCACACACCACCTCACTGAAGAACAAGATCACTTGGAAAAAACACTACAACGGATTCAAACGCAGTATAAGTTTGCTGTAGCTGAACATGCACTGTTAGATGGAAATCATAAGATCAAATTCCAAAATACGCAATTGATTGCCTCGACAACTGGATATCACCACAGAATGATTAGGGAAGCAATTGAAATCCATAAACACGGAAACAAATTAAACAGAATAGAAGAAGGTAGTATCTATGTGTACTAATGTCAATCAGACCTCTCAATTAGATCTCCAAAAAAATAAAATTAAAATTCATTGTCCCTTAAAAAAAGAATTAAATGTGGCTGTCATGTTTAGTGAGGCAATATTTATAGGAAAATCATAGTGGGATGTGAAACACAAAATGGCTGTAAACAAGAGTAATTGATTGATTGTTGTCAATTTGATAGACGTTAATAATTCCTAGTTTAACGATCCCCAAATAAAATATCGTTAATTAGTACTGTCGCAAATGTACGTCGAAAATTTATTAGTTTAATTCGATTGTCTCGGCGTTTTCGACGTAGTAAATACCCGTCGAAACGAAATCGAAACAGTAACCGGAGGTTAAATCCAAATTCGTTTGAACGACATCACGGAGAGCGTATAAATAAAATATCGCGATAGTTCCAGCCTCGAGGCTCAGATAGGCCACAATAACGGATTCGTACTTTTTTTCGGATAACATAATCCGGATTTATTTAAATATCAATTTTCCATTGACAAAAGAGAATCGAATTGCGAATTGTTCCTTACCGAGTGACGCACGTGTCGGAATTCGCGGCGACGATCGAATACAGTTAGCAGTTTGTTCCTGTTCCGGAACACCGTACCGTCATTAACCGAACACGAATTACACCCAATAAAAACAATTCGGAATACTAATGGCCGAGATATGGAACGTTAACCGCGCCCGTCAAACATCCAACCTTTATCAAATATTCAAAAAGTCGCCGACCATTAAATTTTATTCGGGACTCGTTGTTTCAATTTGCTCTTTTTGGGGGATTGTGTTATTACACAATCGACGTTTTGCGTTAATGGCATCGTAAATGTTCTTTTTTGGTTAATGTCATGTTGATAAAATGTTATTATCGATGCCATTCATGTGTGTGTCTGTTGCTATCCTATGTTTGCGCTTTTCTAAAAATCATTGTTTAAAAAATTCAATATAAAGCCAGATTTATAAAACAATGTTATCGGTTTTGTAAAATTGATAATAACAAATTGAATTTTCAAAACAATGTTCTATTTGTAATATTTTACTGTGTGAAATTACCACATATACAAAACAACAGCCATTTTTGTACAAATAAGTACTTACAGTGAAACTTTAACATAATTTTTTTGAACCAATTGTAAACAAATTTGGACATAAATCTCAAACAGCTCTATTATATCAAATACCTTCACTACATCAAAATAAAAGACACAGTTAGCAAAATAATTAATTAATTTAGATTAGATTAATTAATGTGCTGTTTAATATAATTTAAATTGTATGTGAATAAATTACAAATTATTAAGTAATTTAACATATAGGTTTCCTTTAATTGTATTGTGTTATTTTGACGTCGGATTTTATGAAAATTTGAAGGAATTTTGGGTATGCCATGCGTTTGTTCTTGTACGAAGTCTGAATTAGTTCTATTCCGATTCCCCCTCTTTGTTTCAATAAAAAAAAAATCTATTCCGATAGAATCAAATTTCTTATTTTGCATTGGTTCCCATAAGAGTGAGAGAGAAAATATATATTAATGAGTATGCGAGAGAGACGAAAGTTGCGATCGGCGGCTGCGCCAGTCTAGTGAGCTGTGCATATTTGTATGGCAAGTGCGTTCAATTGTTATTTGTTAGAAGTGCAGTTTTAGAGAGAAGGGGAAATTTTGAGATTTTTGTTGTCTGAAAAGGATATGAATAAGATTCGTAGGACAATTAAAATTTTTGTCATATATTTAAGTATGTATTTATTATATTTGTGTTATAACTAATAATAATATATTTAAACAATTAATTAATTAATTAATTTAGACTAATTAATATGCTTTCATTTCTTCTTGATTTTTCGACAATTTTTATGAATATTTTTATTGAATTAATTTTGATAAATTTGTATCTTGTGGTATTCTAGGTTTTTCTAATTGAATTGTGTTATTTTGACGCAAGATTTTATGAACATTTGAAGAAATTTTGAGTATTACACGTTAAGATTATTTATTTAATTTATTTAGTAATTAATTTTATTTAGAAGCACTTCGATATTATTACCATGGTACTAAATAAGACTTATTTGTTTCTATAAACATATTATCTAAAAGTAAACCCAATAGATAAGATAAAAATTGTTAATTTGGAATAATATATTTTTATATTTATTTAAGTAATTTCTAAATTTTTATATTAATAATTGAATAATTTTATTTTTTATAATATATACTTAAGACAGGCCATGCACTTGTTCGTGTACAATGTCTGAATCATATCTATTCTAATAAAATCTAAATTCTACTTTTGCATTTGTCCCCGCAAGAGTGACAGAGAAAGAAATATATGTTCATGAGTGTGCAAGAAATATAGTTTCATAAGTGTGCGAGAAGGACGACGGTAGCGATTGGTGGATGCGCCATTTAGTAGGCTGTGCATATTTCTGTGGTCGACTCTTTCAATTGTTATTTCCTAGAATTGCAGTTTTGAAGAGAAGAATGGGCAAAATATCGATTTTTGATGTCTGAGAAGGTGGCAATATTTTTTCATATATTATAAGTATGTATTTCTTATATTTATATTATTTTAACTAATAATAATATATTTAAACAATTAATTAATTTAGACTAATTAATATGCTTAAATGTAGTTTGATATTTTTCGACGATTTTTAGGGATATTTTTATTGAATTAATTTTGATGAATATGTGTTCTAGGTTTCTGTTAATTGAACTGTGTTATTTTATATCAGATTTTATGAAAAATTGAAGGAATTTCTGTATGTTACATTGATATTATTTCTAAGATATGTTTAGCAACTAATTTTGTTTCGAAACACACAAAAAATAATTGTTATTTAATACAATAGCAATAATTGTACTAATTAACAGTTATTTTTTTCTATAGATAAATGAAATAATAAAAATTGTTAAATTGAAATAATAAATTTTTATATTTATTTAAAAAGATTTTTAGGTAATTTATAGTTTTTTAAATTTATAATTAAATATTTTTAATTTTTTAATATATACATATAACAGGTCTCAAGCGTTTGTTCATACACGAAAAGTGAATTGACTCTATTCGAATCAAATTTCTAGTTTTGCATTTGTTCCCGCAAGAATGACAGAGAAAGAAATACATATTCATGAGTGTGCGAGAGGGACGAAAGAAGCGTTCGGCGGATGCGCCGTCAAGTAAGCTGTGCAAATTTGTGTGGTTCGTGCGTTCAATTGTTTTAGAGAGGAGAAGGGGAAAAATTGGAGAATGATTTCAATAAGGTTTGCACCGACGATTATCATTTTCCGTTACTAAATTTTTCAAACATTTAAGTATATATGTGTGTATTATACTAATTCAATGTAATTTCATATTTTAAAATTTCAACAAGGTATTTTATGAAAATTTGAGGAAATTATGTTTTACTATTATTGTTTTACAAAAGAACACTTATTTTACCATCTTTTAAATATATTATCTAAATGTATTAAATATAATTTAAATTTACTTTTATAAATTCATATTTTAACTATAAATTCCGTTTGCTATCAATTGGGAATGTCAAAATTTAAATTTTTTATGATAATTTAAAATTAATATGCATTAATGAATATCAACTAACAATTTAAATTTACAGTTTATAATTGACTTTTATAACATAGATTAAATACAAATAAATTAAATTTACTGTGAAATAATAAATAACATGGATTAAATACAAATAAATTAAATAAGCTGTGAAATTGTTGCTGTAAAAAATTAATTAATGTACTTAAATGTAATTTTATAATTATTAAATTTTGATTTGATACAAAACAATACTTATACAATGTGGAAAAATATATTCAAAATGCACCACAAAGTGAGTGAATTTTTCTTGTTATAAAGAAATCTGATGGATAAAAATGGTCTTCGCAGACATTAAATGTTTTTATAGAAGGATTAATATTACAAATTAAACGCCATACTAAATTTAATTTAGATTCAGAAGGTGGCTTAAAAAAATTATTTTTAAAATTAGGATTGTGAACATCACTTTTGTATGTATTGAAACATGAAAGATAGCTAGAAACTTTGACATAATAACCTGAGAGAGGCTGAGACTGAGAACTCTTGGTTCAATTTTATAAAATTATAAAATAAAATCACGGAAAAATTTTTATATTAATTATTATTACCTTACTCTCTCTCTGTATATATATATATTATATATATATATATATATATATATATATATATATATATATATATATATATATAAAGAGTGTACTTTTAGTGTGGCGTGTAAAACAAATAAAAATACTGTCTTCTGATTAAAAATTAATTACGATTCTTCAATGAAAATCCAAAATGTGTAAAGTAAATTTTTGTAGTAGTATAAAACACCAGTAAGATAAATAGGTATGAAAGTTTGTAGAAAAGCCAATTCCCAACGCGTGCATTATACTCGCAGGTATCAGATCAATATAGTTGACTGGTTGCAGTCGGTTTCGGGCATAATAAAATACTTATTCACACTGGTCCAATAAATCAGGCAATCGAGTTAAATAGTTTATCGTCACCGCAAACATATACAACAGGGTACTACGTCTGGCAATCATCCAAGCACTCTTGATGATGCATGCTCATTTTACACTCTATTTATCCGTGTCCCGTTCAAAACTCGACTCTAATTAATTTTCTGCGTGCGCTTATTAAAAAACACTCACAATCAGATTAATGGACTTTTTCTAATTAATTAATTAACGAATTAATCAAACCGAGAGTTATCAACTCGAACAGCATTATAAATACCGAGTTACACTTGTTAATTTTATATGGGGGGTTGGGGTACTTTTGGCGAAACTTTCCGAGATTTGGCTCGTGGTGGAACAAATGTAACTTGTAATTGCGTTAGTTGCAAAAGTACCTTGAGCCGTTCGTTACATAGTGGGTTTATTTTAAAAGTAATTTGTGTCGCAATCAAACTTTTTCGGTATAATTTATACGCCGTCCCGTTTAATTTGCTTCCGCCGTAAAATCTCTAATTAGTAAAACACGCAACTTTTACTACCCACTGTGTTTTTACTCATTTTTAAGTGTGCGAAAGTATATTAGATCATTTCACTTAGACTGTTTGCTTTGAAGGAAACTTTCTTTCATTTTTAATGAACTGGATGAATTAAATATATATATTTTTTGAATATTGAATGCCATCATAGTACATACATCTTACATTAAGAAATTGTTTAGGATAGACTGTAGAACAACATTAGTGAATTAATATTTTAAAAAGTTATTATAATAATGACAACTACTACTGTATACATAAAAACATAAAGCATTTTTTAATGTTAAAATAAATATTTTATACCTAAAATTAAAGTATGGTTAACCAGATATATCTGGTTAAGCCCTTAATTTTTACTTTTCACAGCAATTTAATAAATTTGATGAAATTGTATCATATCTAAAAACATTATTTTATATTTTGTTTAATTATTTTTGTTCAGATTTTGGCATTACTTATTCAAGAAAATGATCCATGATTTTCTATAGTATTTCTATATATAGTTTTTATGATGGATTTAAATTTTAACTAGTTGCCATGTTGATGTCCAGTTCAACAATTCAAAAAAAATAAATGTATTATATTATAAAATAAGAAATATTAGTTTTTGAAATAGAGTATAAAGTAGTAAATTAATATTTTAAAAAGTTGCTGTAATAATGACAACTATTGTATACATAAAAACATAAAGCATTAATTTGATGTTAAAATAAATATTTTATACTCATAATTAAAGTATATATGAGTTAAGCCCTTAAATTTTATGTTTTCACATTTTCCATGAATATTATTTATTGATTTAGTTGTAGTGTTGTAGAGTGAATGTTTTCCGACTCATTTCATTTTTTCTCCCAGTAAGGATCCGACCTGAAAATTCTCCGAACGAAAGTGGAAGTAAAAATCCTCACGTATCGAGTAAAAACGCGTCCGAAAGAAATCCGGCATTCGCGCACGTCTCTGTATATGGTAAAATGAAAATTCCTTTTCACTCGGACAAAAACGTCTGGCACGGATCACGAGGGTGAGCAGGTTCTTTGACAAATTGGCCCTATTACGGCCGATTACTTTTAGGCGGGTGAGGCAAATTACGGTATTAGCTCGTTAGTCGGAAAATTTGAAAGTGAACGTCTTCATTCTGCCGTGGGCGTTTCAATACAATCCTCGAACACACGGTAGTATGTAATAAACCACCGGTTACCTTTTTATAGTACGATTCTCATATTTCATAAAGTTGTTAAATCCACTTATCCCGGACATTAAATGTTTAATTAAGCAGATGTAAATTCAAAAAAAATTACAGTATTAACTTTAAAAATAGATAAATTCCTACTGCCCTGTATATGCAAATGTAATATAATTCATACAAATTATAAACACACTGTATCAAACATACCCGTGAATATTTCTTGTATTAAAAATATTTCTGTTGGTTACAAATCAAAAACGAAATATTCAGCTGGCCAAAAGTGGACCAACTTCTAACTAAATGTCACTAATCTCTACAAAATTCACAATAATTTTTAATTTTACAGGATATACCAAAGTAAACTGAGTTAATATAATGCTTTGTGGAAAGAAATTATTTTCCGAATTAAATTTACGGATTGTATCGTTCTTTCATTTCGATGAGAGAAAAATCAATATAGCTCGATTGTAACGCATGTTTTACAACAATTTTCAAGATTTGGTGATGGGGAAGGAAAATATAAATCTGGAAGACCAGGTTTCAGGATAAACAAATTTAATCCCACTCCAAAAAAGATCCTTTTCTGAGTTTCAGCAAAATCAAAGGACTACTTGAGACACAACTTGGAATTAATGTTTCTTCAAGAACCGTAAGAGATAGATTACTACAAGAGAGTCTTCATGTGAGAAGGCCAGACTAAATAACCAATACTATCAGAGAAGAATAGACGAGCCAGAGTTGAGATTACCAGGTCCCTTTTACACTGGACTTTAAATGATTGGAAACGAGCGATCTGGAGTGATGAAATCAAGTTTAATATGATTAGCAGTGATGGGATTTTATATGTAAGGCGACCTATTCATGAAAAGTTTAACCCACTCACTGTTAAACACGGTGACAGGTTGGTAATGGTATGAGGCTCGATCGTTTTATGTATAAAAAAATATTGAGGAACAACATGGTACCGTATTCAAATAAAAATATGTTACTAAAACATTATTTTCAACAAGTTAATGACCCGAAGCACTCTTCAAAATATCTGAAGCAGTGTCTTTTAAGGGAAATAATTAATGTTATGAACTGGCCATGTCAATTTCCCGATTTAAACTCCATTGAAAACTTATGGGACACAGTGAACAACAAAATAAGACACAAAGAGTATAATAGTTAGCAAGATTTATTCACGGTTCTGCAAGAGTCCTGGTAAAATATGGATCCAAATATTACTGACCATCTGTACCTTTCCATTTAAAAAATGTGTCTGGAAATTATTAATAATAATGTGAATTTTACAATATATTAGTGTGGAATTAATTAAAATACTAATTACACATTATTTGTAGTACTAAAACTTTAAATAGCATAAGTTGCTGTAGTTTTTGCCAGCCCAAAACTAATAATCATCAGTAAAATTAAACTCTTTATTTTTTATTGTTTAATTATGTAATTCTTCAATTTATAAAGGGAAGTTAATTTTCATTAACATTTCAATATATAGTTATAAGTTTAAAAAAGTTCCTCTACTTTCTGCCAATACTGTAAGTACTGTTACTAACGCTGATAGTCAAAGTCCGCAAAATATTTATCCAGAATACGAAAGAAAAATACACACGAAACCCAACATTAACATAATAAACGAAACAACTAAAGCGTACGATAAAATTTTAACTAAAACAAACGATGAAATTTATTTTATTGCCCAGCTCCAGAAGTATTTAATTTGTAGGGAGTAACAGACAGCGAATAACGTTTTCTGCAGTCTACATTCGTAAAGCAGAATTAACGCAGGTCCGGGTAGCAGGGGGTGGAACAGCGGTTTTGTTAATTACTGAATTGTATTATACTTTTTATTTTTAACTCTGCAACAACCGCACAACGGATTTCAGTCATTCGAATTTATCCGCCGTTAAGAAGATTTACGTTTGGCTTTCTCATAACTACAAAATATTTATTTTTTTATTTAATTGAACAATCCGAAAGTCACATTTATTTTAATGAAGTTATTCGAAAACATGGAACAACAAACAAAAAGACATTACTCACCATTTCCCATTTACATTTTTGCGTTTCTGTAGCAAGAGAGCCAATTATTTTTAGGCCCCCCTATTTTTAAGTGGCCGAAAACGTTTCCGGATATTCCGACGGTCACGAGAAACGAATCCGAATCCGGCTCTGGGCGGTACGTAAACGGCCAGAAACCAATATCCGGCCTGCTAACTGGAGTCGGACATCGACTAATGTTAATAAAATGGTTCTTGTAACACATCTCCTCGACACGGAATTGCCTCCGATTATGACCCTGCTTAATGACCACACAGCGCGATCTGCTTCGAGGAAAATTTCCGAAGTGTGTCGTTATTGAAATTTAACCGCGGCGGTCCGTTTCGAAATTTACACATTTTTCAGAGTTACGGCGGACGGGGGCCATCAAATTTAATAACGTCGTCTTTTTAAAGTGCTAGTTGCTGGAGCCGTGGAGATTTTAGAACGAGTAAAAGACGAAAATCTATTATTACTTTCTTCAGCACACATACACAAAACAATGACATTCAATAACATTGTATCAAAATGTTTTGTTTTAATTGCTATTGCCCCGTATGTGTATATTAAAATTAGACGTGGAATTCGAAAATAATCACGGTTTTTTAAATCGATTTTTCAAATATCTTAAAACATTTCATATACCGTATATTAATTAGTCTATAGAAATGACTATTAAATCTTGTTTTGGAAAAATCATTATTATTCATTATACGACTGGTTATGATAGTTCAGTAATTATAAGAAATCGTATTATTCATAAGGTTGCGCTGTATTTCTTAGACATATGAGAAATAAAAATTATTTTAATTGTTAATAGCGTTTTTCAAGTATTGTGACTAAAATTCTAAAGTTTAAAGTGAACCTTTGCTGTGATTAACCAAACCCACGTATGTGAAACGAAGTGTGTTTAAATTTTCAACGGAATAATGGCAACACAAAACCTAAGACGATTACGTTCTAGTACTTAAATTTCTTTTGGAACGTCGAACAAAACGAAAACTAAATATAAATTTCAACAAACACAAACGGACGTCTAAGAATAAGTCTCCGTAAAAATAATAAGTGCCCCGCAGACGGGAAAGGCAACAATAAAAGACGGGAATTGTAGTAAACACCTTGAAAAACATGACACTTCATAATGGCTTCAGACGACAGTGCAATATACATTTCCGTTGACAAAGGTAATGAATCTTACCTGCAGGAACGAGCCGGGAACTGTTTCCATTTTACTTGTCCTCCTGGACCTTCATCATGTCGTAATTTTGTGTGTATATACTTGTTTTTCTCCGGCATATTTTAACCGGTTCCATTATTATTTATTGTTGCTGACATGTGTGTAGGTTTTTTCTTACGGGATTTGGAATGACAACATTGGAATTTTTATTGTTGATGAAAAACGATGTTCTCTACAATCTTTGTGGGTCAACTTTGAGATTGATGCATCTTATAAAACCATCTTTAAGTGTATGGAATTTCTGCAGATTTTCAATGTCAAAGTTCCGAGGGGAAAGAGTAACATTATTTTATTTATTGAGTATTTGAGGGGTGAGTGAGTTTGTTAATATGATGCTTGAACTATCTTACTAGTTTAAATATCTGATCAAACACTGTTTCACTTTAAACTCAATTTTGCCCTTGATGTTGGACATGGACCATTTTTCATTGTCCCACTAACTTAAACCAGCAAAACCACGCATTAGTGATTGAACCACCGTAAACTGGGACATTGATGTTTTTTTGGCGCCCCATTTGAACGGGTCTGGCGGCCCCTCATCACTGCCACGTCGAACTCCTGAAGATGTATGGCGGTCGTCTCACCCCGACTCGCCTATAAATAATGTCCCCCAGGTGTACGGAAATCTCCGGAACAACGAGACTCGAATAAATATTTTAATTGAGAGGGAAAAAACGATCGCCAGTAAATTTATGCGTGCTGCATTTGTACACGATTAATTGGTAAACTTTTCGAGGGAGTTATTAAAAGAGTTGGTTATTAAAAAGTTGTAAAAGTCTTGATTGCAGTTCGTGGAAGTGGTACGGTTTCGCGCTCCGCCATTTCTTTTGTACACAAATTCGAAAAGTTTATTTGGAGCGTTTCGATCAATCTTCACTAAAAACGTTGCATTGTTTCGGTGCGCTTTAACATATAAAGCCATCAAAAACACGGATGATGCATTTCACATCTGAACGGGGAAAATCTAAACCGCCTCCATAAATATGTATAGTTTAATGGATGTAAAGCATTTCGGTGTCGTAGTTTGTGACACTAACCCATTTTAATTTATTTCGTGCATGCTGGAAGCATTTTAATGCGATCAACAGACATATGTACGTGGAGTAATGTACGACAAAATTTGAATAACATGCTGGTGCATTGTTCGTGCAAACATTTTATTTTTAACTTTTCGGTTGTTGTTTGATTTCGATTTTAGTAAATTGATGAGACTTTCCATATAAATGAAAAAGTTAAAATGACTGAAACTGTTTTTGAAGATTTTTTAAAGTATCTACAAATATATTTATTTAATATATGATTAGTAATTTATGGTATTGTATGTCTTAACATGATTAAATTGAATATTAAAAAACGTTTCAATTGCTATTAACATGTCTTACACATAAAATAAATATTAAAAGAGATCGTACCAAAAATTTTATTCTTACATTACACAATTCACAATTTTTAATATTCATTTTATTGTATAGGAAATATTTATAGAAATCGAAAGGATTTTGAATATTCAAATTAATTAGTAATTATTATTAGTAAAAATAAATTTAAATTTGAGAAACTTTCTTCAGAAACTTTAGAAAAATATATGGTTAGAGTTCTAATGTCTCACAATCTGTTTTAGAAATACCTTGTAAATTTTTAACTTTTTATTTTTATAGACAGTTTGAATATTTTTAATTAATTTTTATTATTAAACATAACAACAATCCAAATATCATAATATAAAATATATATAAATCATAATATCATCATAGTATCATAATTATTGGGTCTGTTTTAATTTTTTTTTGGGGTAACCATGATATCTTCCTAAGTTAAAAAAATATATATTTAAATTTTCTTCATGTTTTTGACAATCCATTTATTCTTTTTATAGTAACCATAACAATAATCCGAATATCATGGATATTTTCCTAATTAAAGTAATATATTTAAATTTTCTTCAATATTAGGCGTGTCCTAAACAATCCCACATTTTGACAATTCATTTTAGAAACATTTTGTATATTTTTAATTTATTCTTTTTATATTAACCATAACAATAATCCAAATATTAAGGATATTTTCCTAATTAAAATAATATATTAGCAGTTACAAAATTGTATTTAGTTTTAAAGCAACAATGATAAAGGCGTCGAAGAAATCGTAGAGGGACAAAACAGAGTGGAACGAGCATGTGAACACACACGCCGTAGAGACTCTTCCGCATATTGGTTATGCGATGTGTGCCGGATGGTAGCACGTCAAGTTAACGGGGTGTTAAATTAAATCCCCGATGAACTGCGACACTCATTGACTCCGGAGTCCGGATTAAAACGCCCGTCCGAACATTTCTGCGCGCACCTTTCCTCCCGTCTGGAAGTAATTCGGTTAAGATTATACATCAGCTCGGTCTCGCGTTATCCGCTATTTGAATGTTACATCTTCTTTGGGACGTGGCTGGCACGTTTCGCGGACGAAAAAGCCCCGCCGGAGCGATCGAGATTCTTTCACGAGGCGGCAATAATCCCGTCGGGATGGGACCGAGGGCCCGAGTCATTGTGTCGCGGCCGCATCTTGGGGGAGCAATATGGGGCCGCGATGGGTGTTAGCGGACCGGTCAAAGTTCGTCGACGCCTGCCATCTTGCCCGGTTTCTCTTGTGTCTGCTCGTACGTGATCCGGTTTATTTTGGCGCCCGAATATAGTAAATCACGTTGTCTTTGCGACCGTTAATTCGTCGTACTTTACTAACTAAACATTTCGCCGGTGGTTTGGATTAAATTTGACGTCAATGTAAAAGAAATCTGGCGGTGCAGATTTCAGTTGGAACTTTCGGCTTTCAAGTGAAATTGTATTCAGCAGTTTTATTGAAATTGCAATTAAAATTCACGACTAAAAGCCTTTGCCTGTATTCCAGTCAAATAAAACCTGCAAACGTCTCAATTATCTTTTTACCGTGCCTAGTGACGTGACAAAAGAAAACAAATTTAAATTTCTCAGAAATAATTAAATGGTGTGGCTCAAGAATGGAAACAAAGGAGATGCAAAAAATTGCTCAAAGGTCCGCAGTTTTAAGCACGAGAAACCCGTACAAAAATACACACTGCAAAGATGCTTAATCTTAGTTAATTTTCATAGGCTTTGTCATTCTAATTAAACTTACACAAAAGATTTGTTTTACTGCCCAGTTTTGACAAAATTTATGGGACTAATTATCACTGCGATAGTCACGCACAAATATTTTTAATTACCTTGTTAAAAGTATAACTACATTTATATGTCAGAATGTGATATTAAAATTAATCCAGCTTCGCTGAGTTGAATGTTAATCAGTACGAGAGTCTGAAATCAATCGAAAAGTTACTTCATTAGATCGCGACTTGTAATTTCATGAATCGGGTGTTAAATTTAGAATAATTATATTAAGCTTATCTCATTTAAAGTTTGCTCGAATTGAATTATGGCTTTCATATATATTAAACTCAAGTTACACAAACTGATAAGTTCCATTTCATATTGGACTGTTTGATATTGATTTCATTGTCACATTGTCACTGTTGATGACAACATAATTTTATTATTTTATTACAATTAAATTAGTTCTGATGTGTTCGTCATTTGTCTTTTGACATAGATAATAAATTTTAATTCAATGTTTTAATATATGTGAAGTTTGATTATGGACACACAAATTTATAATAAATTATTTTATATTAAATTTTATATTTTAAAATGATTTAAATATATACCGATTGAAAAGCCTATGGTCCTACTGAATTTTGATTGTGACATCATGCAGACATTTGACAGAGACAGTAAAAGATTCCCACTACGAAACAAATTTGTAGACTTCTACTATCTCTGTCTTACATGATGTCTCTCTCAAAATTCAGTCGGATCAACCGGTTTTCAATTGGTATATCAGTAAAATACAGAGTGATTGATGTAAGTTATCTTTTAGAAGTACTAAGAAAGTCTAATATTAATAATTTAATAAGGAAAAAAATAACAATAAAAATTTTAAATTATAAAATTCAAAATAATAATAAATCCGAGAATCTTAAATATTTTTAGTTTATTTTTGATAACATTTTGTCTATTTTTATTGATATTTGTTCTTGTTAATTTTGAAATTATAATTCTACAATTTATAATAATAAACAAACATATACATCTAAAGTTTTAATAAAAATTAATAACATAAAATGTACAAATTTAAAATTAATAAAATATTACTAATTTTTTAAAGCAATAAATCACTTTACGATAAATATGTTAATTTCAAAAATCCAAGAATTAAACATTTTTAGTGAATTTATTTATTTATAATATTTTAATTTATTTTTATCAATATTTTGACTGTTTTTCTGATATTTATTTTATAATCGTCTTGTTAAATTAGAAAATACAAAATAATAAATAAACTTGTATATTCACAGTTTGAATAAAATAAAATACTTTTATTAATTTAAAGTAATAAAATGAAAAAAATTAAAATTAAAAAAAAATTGGAATTCATACATTTCAAATTAGTCAGAAATCAAATATTACTAATTTATTAAAGCAATAAATCACATTACCATAAATGTGTTAATTTCAAAATTCCAAGAATTAAATATTTTTTGGTGAATTTATTTATTTATAATATTTTTAATTTATTTTTATCAATATTTTGGCTGTTTTTTAATTATATTTCTTTTATAATCTAAAAATATAAAATATTTTTAATAATTTAAAGTAATATAAAATGTAATAAAATAAAATTTAAAAAAATAAGGATTTCGTATATTTAAGATTCAAGTAATTTATTAAGATAAAAAATTAGAAAAAATCCAAAATTAAAAATCCTAGATTTAATTTTTTTAGCAAATCTTAAATATTTTAGTCCATCTTTGATAATATTTTGGCAATTTTTGTGGATATTTCTTTTATAATCTTTTCCTAGTTTTGTATTTTCAAATCTAAGACTTAAAATAATAAAAAATATGTACAGAGTACTTCACCTATAGATCAATATATAGGTATAGGTAAATATATATGCATTAGAATTTTATGGATGACTCATCAATATATTGATTTGATTTTTTATGGCAATTATAACTTGACTTTCTTTTCTAAATTATTTCCAACGTTCATATACATACCTGTTGTCGTACTTCAGAAACTTGAATAAGTTAGTTGATTCACCCTGTACATTCGAAAAATAAATAATCATTTTACTCTAGAAATAAAATAGAGAGAAGTTGGTTTCCTAGCAAACATTATCGTAGTTTAACCCCATTTTCAGTCCTCAATAATAATAGAGTTTTCGGAGCTCGTTCATACCATTAAATTAAGTCCTTTTGACCTATTCGAAAATACGAAACGACGTGAGCCAGAAATTTTCGCTTTGCCGTTTCCTAATTAAAGCCTTTTGTAGTTCCATCAAATCGCTCGCAGACATTATAGAAATTGCAACCCGTTCCATTGCAACTGCACCTTCCATGCAATTATCAACAAACATAATTATAATTATGTGCAGTTGTATCAACTACACATAATTATACAGCGCTCGTAAAACACCGAATCTCCATGGACGTTATGCAAATCGAACGCAAAACCGAATCCGGACGCGGAAAGAACCAACAAATCCAACAAATCCAGACGATTAAATTATTTCGCAGTACGTTGTTAACGAGATAAATCAGTTAAATCAGTTAACTGCATTTCGCGACTAATTGGAAATTGCTAATTGATTTTTATTGATTTTTTTAAGTTGCGTTTAACCTCGACTCCATAATTTACGATAATTATTAAAACCGTTTAAATCGTTTTGTGCATTCATCAAACCTAATTAATCTGTTGTATTTTTGTTTTCAGGTAAGAAATTGATGGAGGAAGTAAGAAAACCATTGTATCCATTGTAAGATAATTTGAATTTAATAAAAATCCTTTGTTTATTGTGCAAATCTTTCCGGTCCCCTATAAATATTGCTATAAAACTGCACCGTGGCAAAAGGGCCAAAAAAAGGAAGCAAAGCGCATATATGAATTTTACACAATGGCACTAAAACCGCCTTTGTGTCAGTGTTTTACAAAAAGCGAGTATTCATTTCGGAAAATAATTGCCAGTGAAATCCTTATCACGTGTTTTCCTCGAACTATTATTTTTATCGCACAAAGAAGATTCCGGACCACCTGATTTAGGGAAATTATTTTCTGAACATGAATAAGAATAATGACTTAAAATTTTGATGTTGGAGCACATCAAAGACGTTTGGGTTTCATGGCTTTAAACGTACCACATTTTATGCAACTAATAAAAGCAATAATTTTATGTTAGTTCATTTTAATTCGTTTAATATTTTAATGATTACACTAGTTTAAAAATCTCAAAAAAAAAATAAACTGTTGGGTTTAGGGACAGAACATCCAATTACTAAAAATGGGAAACAACACTGGATGAACAATTGATTTGTTTGATTTATTTAATAGATGTTTAGATCATAATGTGAATTAACTGAATGACTGTAATAGTGATTAACTGAACCACTGGAATTGTGAGAGTGATTACTTAGTAGAAGGGAATTCAAACTTTTCATCAAAATATTTGAGAGGATTAGAATATTCTGATTAGAAATAGAAGCACTCGATTTATAGATAGGGGAGAGACTACAAATTTAACCTACTAACATAATCTTCAACTTTAGAATTATTTAGAAGAGGAATTATAATGGAAGTGTTTTTATTTAACATTATGAATTTTTCTTGTTATAAAGAAATCTGATGGAGAAAAATGGTCTTCACAGACGTTAAATGATAGAAGGATTAATATTACAAACTGAATGACATAATAAATTTAATTTAGAATCAGAAAGTGGTTTAAAAAAATATTTTTAAAATTAGGATTGTGAACATCACTATAGTATGTATTGAAACATGAAGGATAGCTACAAATTTGGACACAATAACCTGATAGAGAACTCTCTCTCTCTGAATTTTATAAAATTATAAAATAAAATCACAGAAAAATTATTATAAATATTTTAATAATATTTCTTTATACATAAAACGATCCATGATATCCTCTATTCAAAGGAGGGGACCCATTCCAAGTCCCGAAAAGCAGCCCCATACCATTATTGACCTGTCACCGTGTTTAACAGTGAGTATGGTAAACTATAGGTCGCCTTACATATAAAATCCCATCACTGCTAACCAGATTAAATTTGATTTCATCACTCTAGATCGCTCGTTTCCATTGAATGATCATTGAAAGTCCTGTGTAAAAGGGACATGATAAACTCAACTCTCGTTCTTCTCTGATAGTAGTGATTTTTTTAGTCTAGCTTTCTCGCATGAAGAGCCCCTTGTAGTAATTTATCTCTTACAGTTCTTGAAGAAACATTAATTCCAAGTTGTGTATCAAGTAGACCTTTTATTTTGCTGGAACTCAGAAAAGAATATTTTTTGGTGTGATATAAAATTTGTTTATCCTGAAATCTATTGGTTTTTCTTGGTCTTCCAGTTTTATTTTTTCCTTCCACATCACCAAATCTAAAAAATTGTTGTAAAACACTTGTTACAATCGATCTATATTGATTTTTCCCTCATCGGATTGAAATAACGATACAATCTGTAGTTTTGATTCAGAAAATAATTTCTTTCCATGAGGCATTACATTAATTCAGTTTTCTTTGGTATATACTGAAAAATTAAAAATAATTGTGGATTTTGTAGAGATTAGTGACATTTAGTAAAAAGTTGTTCTACTTATTGCCAACTGAATATTTAGATTTTTGATTTGTAACTAACGAAATTAATAATTATTAATATCACAGAAAAATAATTAATTAATACAAGAAATATTCACCAATATGTTTGTATATAGTGTGTTCATAATTAGTATAAATTATATTAGATTTGCATCTTTGTTAGTATATACATTAAAAATAACCAAGTTGATGTCACTTCTGGCAAAACCAGAAATTAAATTTTGTTACAAATAAATTTAAACCGTTGTCAAGTTATATTTGGCATAAAAATTTCGTATCAATATTTTTTTTTCGTTCTCGATATACCTGATATATGAAAAGGTTAAGTGAATCACATTATATAAGTATCTTTTATAATAACACATGGTGTTATTATGACCATATTCCCATAGAGTGTGCGTCGTTAAAGATGAAGTTTTCCTTCCATAGAAAATTGTGTCCCAGTCGAAAATATGTTTGAACTGTCACCTACAAAAACGGAGTGGCGGAGTGGCGGAGTGTCGGTGTGGCGCAGTCATCACAGATAATTTACTTCCCAAACGTTGTCAGACAACAATTTCCAAGATTAATGGCCTCCACTAAGGACTCCCACACTACAAATTTCACAATGGCTTTTTGCCCTAAACTAGTTAGTTACCGTATTAGTAGCAGCAACCCCCTAATGAAGCACGCGTAAAAATCAATTACGCCCGACAATAATTATTAATAGACACAAAGTAAACTTATTGGGACAGGTTTTTTATTAAAGCTTTCAGCTGAATCAATATTTCCATTCAAATCATCGTTTGCACACGCTTCTAATTAAAAAGCACTAAAACAACATCCACGTATACACAGCCGCTTTTTCATCCAAACTATATTATACGTTTCGCGAGCACCTAATTAATTATCACTAGTTTTTAATTAGCCTTAATTAATATTGAAGCTTGAAAAACGCTACTCCGCTGAAACGAATCACCGGAGCGCTCTCGCACAAGGGTAATAAATGCCGTTTACACATTTTTAATCCGGGCTTTAACAAAAGAACGTGGCTGAATATATTTTTGTGTTGCGTCCTCGCATGAATATATTGTGCAAGAAGTGCCATTCACAGAACAATGCCGGCCTGAAAGAAAGAGAATGGAGACAAGTGGGATTAAGATGGGCAAAGGAAAACTCAGCCGTTAGCGTTAAAACGACATAATTTTTCGACGCCGATTTCATTAAGAATTGCTTCCTTCCGGATTCCGCGGCCACATGAGACCCCGCTAAAAGCATTAATACAACTAACAAGGTTTTAAACCCCCCATTAAGTTCGTTGGGGGCTCAAACATCTTGGAGGCTTTCGAATTTAATCGTATAATACCTGGGATTGCGTGTCGAAATTAAATTCGCCGACGTCTTTTTTTCTTCTTTTTTTCGCTATTAATTAAATTTAATTAACGGCGTTTCGCACTTGTCTTTCGTTTTATTAATTATTTTATTCGGGTCCGAGTTTATGCGAATTGGACGCGGATTAATTTGTCGGCTTTTTAAATTCGTAATTTTTACCGGAGCGAAACATGCAATCAAATATCAATTTAATCCGAACAAGTTCAATATAACAACCGGCGGAATTACAGACAGTAAAAATATTTTATTGAAGTGAATTTATCATAAATGATGGCTAAAAATAGAATATTCAATAAATATAAAATAGTTACAGGGGTATTTGTAAATTTAAATAAAACCAGTTACGAATAATACTGATTTACACTCATTTTGCCTTTCATATCTCGCTTTATTCTATAAATTTTGTCTCATTGAACAGTTAAATTTTTTTATTGAAACTTTCGAATATTTGAATTTTTTTATTTTCAATTTTCGGAGTTGTATGGCCATTTTTTGAGTGTAACTCAGGTTCTAATTGACCAATTTGGCTAAACAAGTATTTAATTTAAAGATAAATTAATATTCTATCTTTCATTTGTAAGAAGTGGACCATCTATATGAAAAATGTCAAAAATATGAGAAATATGAAAAATGTCAAGAATATGAAACATGTGAAAAACATGAAACATGAAATGAAGTTTGAAAAATATGAAAAATATGAATTATGAAGTATGAAATAAGTACTCTAGCTGATTATCTGTTTAAAAAGAAAATAGTGATTAATATATTAAAACTTGTTCTCTATTTTACAGAGTACACACAAAAATCAATAAAAACTGACTACTTAAACAATGTGTTCAATTTTCTAATTCTTTAAATATATATGAACAATTATAGAGCACAAATTCACAATTTCCAACACCGCTTTTAAACTATTACAAACTTCCAAAGTATCTTATTCAAAAAATAATAAATCGCGTAAACAGAAACTTTTCAACTCCGTTCTAAACCAATTTTTTATTCAAACCCAATTTTTCGTATACTTAAAACCATCGCCATTCATCACATTCAGGCCAAACTCCGATTCAATTTAAAGTTGTAGAATGCGAACAGAACCGTATATGTAAAACGTAACGTTCCGCACGGATTAACCCCTCAAAATCTCCCGGAATCGAAATCCGGATGGAGTGGCATTATCCATCGATGTCGGTGCTAATTATCGTGTGTATTCGTCGTCTTGAAATTGGGATTATCGGGTGCGAACAGCTCGCGCAATTCGATGCGGTTTCGTTTATTTAAAATATAATGTACGCGTGACCGAGCTTAATTGCAACGTTCCTGAATGTGTTTTGTGTATAATGGTTATTAGATTTGCTTTTAAACACACGTGAAATGTATTCAAATCGCAGACAAAAGGGGGGACGTGTTCTTGAATAATTTTGTTGTAAGTGTTTCAAATCTTATAAAGTTATTCAACTGTGAATTTAAAATACATAAATTTGTGTCATTTCAATTAAATCGTTTCTAGTTATGTTATATGTGTAATATAATAGAGAAGATTTTAAGTTTTAAATGACTTTAATTATGTCTAATTTGGCAGACAATTTTTTATTTTTGACACATACATATGTAATATAAACGCGTTCAAATTAGTTCCCCAACATTTATAACCAACTGTCTACACCTGGAATATACTATATTTTTACATTCCGTTCTCAAACTTATTTATAGCTGCGTTTCATCTAAAATTCTGCTTATAATAATATTTTTGTTTGCTTGTTTTCCTTTTTCATTTTTATTTATAGTCAATGTTCTGTACTATTTCTTTTCAGATGTGCACTTCATAAAATGAGATAAATATCAAAAGATATTTATCACAGTTCTTTTTATGTTAATATAATTTTCATTTTATACAAATAGAAGAAAATTAAAGGACATAAAATGTTTAATATATGGTGTGATTCACCTAAATTATTCATTAGAAATTTATGGAGAACCGAAAAAAGTGTTGATTTGAAATTCAATCAATTATAACTCTATTTGAGTTACTTTTCTAATTAATTTTTGAACTACAATTTATGGTAATATTTTTGTTTGTTTGTTTGCCTTTTTTATTTTATTTATAGTCAATCTTTTGTACTGTTTCTTTTCAGATATACACTCCATAAATGTTTCTTACAAAATTAGATACGCATCAAAACATATTTATCTCAATAGTTTTTTATGTTAATCTAATTTTCATTTTATATAAATGGAAGAAAATTATAGAACATAAAATGTTTAATATATAGTGTGGTTCAACTAAATTATTCATTAGAAATGAATGGAGAACTGAAAAAAGTATTGATTTGAAATACAATCAGTTTTCTAATTCATTTTGAAATACATTTTATGATAATATTTTTGTTTGTTTGTTTTCCTTTTTTATTATATTTAGTCAGTCAGTGTTCTGTACTATTTACCTTCAGATGTACACTCCATAAAGATTTATAAAATTAGATACACATCATAATATATTTATCTCAATAGTTTTTTATGTTAATCTAATTTTCATTTTATATAAATAGAAGAAAATGAAAGGGCATAAAATTATTAACATTCAGTGGGGTTCATCAAACTTATACATTAGAAATTTATGGAGAACAGAAAAATGTATTGCTTTGAAATTCAATCAATCAATTATTATATAAAAATTTTGAGAAATAAAGTATAAAATAAATTATGTTGCAAATTGAGTTAATAAATCTCGCAATGTTTTATATTTATCTTTTTACTCATATTCGAAAATTTATTGTACATAAATTATGTTTTAAAAATACACTATTTTGGACAAATCTATAATAATAAACACATTTTTGGAAATTCTGTTTATAAAAAATAAAAATTAAAGTAGTCTAATAAATTCCCCATTATATGGTTTTATTGTTTAATCAAGTTAGCTTCCGCACGGTTTCATTGGCCATTCGCATTTATAATTAACGGTTTAAAAACGAAAACGCTTCGAATCCTATACGTCGTCATGATTTATTACGGACGCATTTTGAATTCAGTTTGAGTGGATCAACGTAAAACACTTAAACCAGAAACGCGACCGGAATCTAACGTGCGCCCATCGATTTAATTAATATTCACGATGCAGGAGGGAGCATTAAATGCACGCCGTAATCCATACAATACACAAATTAAAGTGTGAGGCATAGAGTTACGGGGATTAAAGGTGAATCCGAAACCGCAACGTCTGCAACACCGAAACCTTTTTCCCTTTTCCTTCGGATCCTCCCCGTTTTTTGCGAAGTGTGTCAAAGTTTTCGGACGATTCGGGCGTCCGAATGTTTTTAACATAAAAGTGGACGATGATTTATGGATATTTTTCATCTAATAACTCGTAATAATATTATTTTGGCATGTGCACCTAAATATAGGAGTTCGAATCTATTTTTACCTGGATATTTTTATGTTAAAACTGATTTGTAAAATCGCGGACGGTTCATTTTAATCACACTTCCATTTCCTTCCTCGTGACACCAAAGTTCGAAACATCAAACAAACATAATGGAGTCAAAAGTGATTATTAATGGCGCTTAGATTCAGTCGGTTCATTTCCGGAGCAGATAGAAAATGATTCGGTTCGGTTTTGTACTTTGCGATAGGTCCAGCATCCGTTTTTAATATCGTTTAGTGTGTAATATGTGCGATTCCTGGATGCCGTTTTGGTAAGCGGATCGTTGAAATTTATTTGTGCGTGCAACAAAATTACTCCCTTTGTTTATGACCGTTCGTCCTCTGTGTTTATGTATGTGTCGTTCGGACTTTTGTTAATATATTACGACACAACTAGCAACAAAAAATTGACTAAATTGTCATTATTTGATTATTAATGCAGATGTCCTTTTTTATTATTTATATTAATGAAATTCTTTAATTAAATAGTACATAAAACATTTTTAAGTAATTTTATCATTATTATTATTATAATAAAGGTTTTAAAAATGGTAAAATTTAAAAACAAATCTTGAAATTTGATTTAGTTTTCTTTTTTAGAACATTGTAAGAGTGAATTTTGAACCTGTTTTCGTATTTAGACAACATTTAATAAGGTAGTAAATTTATTTAGTGTTTTTCATATATCGATTAAAATATAAGTTGGTATTCAACAGGAAATACCCTAAATATATTAGAAATTTTTTAAATGATGTTTTAAATTTAAATTTTGTGTAACATTTCATATTTGTTACAGATGTAAAGGAATAATATATTAAAACCCCCAATTTGGTTTTTCAGACAATAAAGTTAATTTTGGACTCGATAATAAATAATACCAACAAAATATCTTAATTTCTTTGAAATTTGAAATTTTTTTCTTTAATATCTAGACAACATTAATGAGGTGGTAAATTAATGAATTAAACTTATATTTAGACAAAATTTAATAACGTTATAAGTGTTAAATAATTATTTTCAAATTTATTTAATTATATAATTATTATTAAACTTGATTTATTGGTACTTTTTCATATTTGTTACAGTTTTAAAGAAATAATGGTACATTAAACATTAAAACACCCAATTTGATTTATTTTTGTATATTTTGACAAACAATAAAATTAATTTTGAAATATAAATAATAAATTCAAGAAAACAACTCTCTTATTTTTTAGACAAGTCTGAAACTGAAGTTTGAAATTTACTAAATATCTACTTACCCTTAATAGGGTAAATGAAATTTTAAAGTGGATGAGAAATTGATTTGTAGGGTTTAATTTGTTCAATAGATGTTAGTTTCCTATATTTGATATTTAACAAAAATGGCGGGAATAATTTCAAATTCAAATTAATTTTTATATACTTACTAGGCGTCCTGAGTATTATCAGAAATAAAACGAACTATGAAATTGTATCATTGTATCACAAAAATAAATACCATTATTATTAGAAGAATTTAAACTACTTTAGAAAGGAAGATCATAATGTAAATTAACTAATTGACTGTAATAGTGATTAACTGAGTTAATACTTAGTAGAAGGGAATTGAAACTTTTCACCAAAATATTTGAGTGGATAATAATATTCTGATTAGAAATAGAAGCACTCGTTTTAGAGATAGGGGAAAGACTTCCAAATTTAATCTCTTAACATAATCTTCAACAGTGGAATTATTAGAAGAGGGATTATAATGGAACTGTTTTGGTTTAACATTATGAATTATTCTTGTTATAAATAAATCTGAAGGAGAAAAATGGTCTTTTCAGACATTAAATGTTTTGTTAGAAGAATTAATATTACACACTGAACGCCATACTAAACTTAATTTAGAATCAGAAGGTGGTTTAAAAAAATTATTTTTAAAATTAGGATTGTGAACATCACTATAGTATTGAAACATGAAGGATAGCTACAAATTTTTGATACAATAACTTGATAGAGGCTGAGAATGAGAACTCTTGGTTGAATTTTATAAAATTATAAAATAAAATTACAGAAAAATTATTACAGAAAAAAATTGTCTATTCTAATAAATCCACCTTACTCTCATTGATCAAATGTTTTGGGTTGTAGCAAGTTGGAATCTAAAATGTCTACTTTTAATAACATATATGTTATAAGATTAACATATCTAAAAAGTACAGAGTTTATTCTGGTTAAATAAATGGTCCGGAAGCCTGTTTAACCTACAAAATAACTTTAATTTACTCAATAGTTGAGATAAAGCATATTAATATATGAACAAACTTATTCAAATTTTAGGTTATTTTATTCCTAATATGATTGTAATTTAAAATAAACGTATTATGAACTGAATTATTAAATTAGAAAACATAAAATACAATATTTTTATATGAAACTTCTTTGACATTTAGATACCATTTATAGAGTAATAAATGAAGTATCAAATAAATATTGTCGAATTTACTTGTATTTAGCTATTAACAATAAGTTGATATAAAAAAGAAAAGCCATAAATTTTGTTTAGAAATGTTTTAAATGAACATTTCAACATGATATTTAGATAACATTTCATATTTATTACAGCTGTAGAGGAATAAGAGTGCCGGTTGTAATCAACACCATTTGTATTCTAGAAACGTCCTTTAACACACAATTTATCTTCGCAAGCGAAATAAGAAAATATTCGTGCATATTCTTGTTAAAATCGCCCTCGCAAATTACATTATAACAGTTACCGAAATTCACGAACCCCCGATAATGTAATTCCACGACGCACGTAATGAATTCGAAATTGGGAAACAAAAAGTAACGTCACGTTCAACGGTAAACAGACTGCCGAATAAAAAGTTCAACTTGGAGTACTATTTTTATTTTAGTGAGTAAATGGAGGCCCGAAACTTTCTTGCGCTTAATGTATTTTAAAATTCGATTCTGTTTAAACTGAAACTTTTATCTTGTTCCATTGGAAATTGTTCTCTAATACTTCGTTTTTCGGTAGCGAAAACAATCGTTCATTCAGAAGAGTTGATTTACAATCAAAATTCAAATTTAAAAAGCTATTGTTGGAGTTTTTTTTTTTAATGTACTATATAATGAAAATTGGCCGTGAGTAGAACTTGCTATTGCTATGCTATTTAATGTTTATTACTACAAATAATTTATAATTAATATTTGAATTAATTCTACACTAATATATTGTAAAATTCACATTATTAATTGTTTTTGAATATCTTCTGGTATGGATGATTCCTTTATTAACATGTTGGTGTTTGTTAACTATCTGTGAATTGGATCTTTAAACAACTATAGATATATAGCTTATTCAACTGTATTTTTTATACTAACTGAACAAATTTGAAAAATCTTTTTATAAAATATCTTACAAAATGTCTGATTTTAAATTTTGTACTATTTTCCTGATAAATGTGATAATTGAATACTAACAATTATTAGACTTTATTCTTATTTTAAATTAAAATGTAATTTTCGTATGAACAATCGCCTGGCCACAGAGTGGAAAAACACATTTATAGCCAAACTTCCGGTTCCGTGGTCTCCTTCCCACATCTAATGTGGACGATAATAATAACCTTGGCACCGGCACAACGGCCACCTTTAGCACTCGCGACTCGCGAGAAATCCGCGCTTTGACACACAGGTCGAACGTCCGTAAATTTGTCCGGATCGAGCCCACCAATGGTCCCGTTTGACTGAACGGATCGATGGGGAACACGTAGTATGTTTGTTGTGGTGTTTGTTGATTTAGAAAACTTCCTTTTGTCACGCGTTAGTGTTTGTAAACAGCAGCTGATCGCATGTACTTACTTAATAATAATACTTACAATAAAATCTTCATTTTGTAGTGATGAAATTGCATTGTGTTTTTTAACGGTGACGGAAGATAAATGTTCCCGCAATAACAATAAATCAAAATTCAAGCGCTTTTCGGAATTTATGTTGGTAACATCCCTTATAAGGTGTGATATATTATTATTCCCTTTCGGGGTAATGAATGGGACGTTTAAAGTGCGTGCACGCGTTCCCACTTGCTGAGAATTAAAACTCACAAGCTTTATTTGTGATTCGACGTATTTGATTTGATTAAAATCCGATTATATTCCGCTAAGCTAAAATGTAAATTTGTTGTGCAGCTGAACAAAGAATAGGGACAAAATCATAATTAAATGTTCAGGTGGTATGTGGTAATTAGTGTTTTCAATTTATGAACATCTCCAAGGGTTAAATTAAACTGTTGCGTTTATGGAAAACTAATTTTCATTCAGCATTTAGCAAGTAATCAAAATTTCTATAAATATAGTGAAAGATTAATTTTATTACTTTTTCATTGATAATTTATAAATTCAAAAAAGAAACAAATTGTTGATATGAAATTTTTGTAGCAATGATAATTTGACTTGAACTACTTTTTAATTTATATATAGTATTTCATTTCCGGTTCTGGTTACGATGGAAGTTTGTTAAATTCAATGGTACACCCTATATACTTTAATATTTATAAATTTTTCATGCAATTATAAATTAAATGTCTACATATATATTAAGCAATGATAAAAAAACTGTAAAAACCCATTATTAATACTAATAATACAGAGTGTTCGTTACATTCATTGAAAATAACAAAGTTATTGATGTTTTAAGGTGCATGAAATCTGACGTAAATAAAGCATATTCTGTATAAAATTTAAGAATATTCCTTTGTTAACGTATATGCCAAAAATCACAGAACACCTAAGAAGTACCAACATTTTATCAAAAATGGGAAACAACGCTGGATGAACAATTGATTTGTAGTGTTTAATTTATTCAATAGATGTCAGCTTTACAGTTTCCTGTATTTTACATTTGATAAAAATGGCGGGAATAATTTTAAATTCAAATTAATTTGTATATAATTAGATGTTCTGAGTATTACCAAAAATAAAACAAACTATGAAATTGAAACATTTATAATCAATCTTATTCAAATTTTAAGTTATTTTATTTTTAATATATTTGTAATTCAAAATAAATTGTATATATATTAAATTACAAAGCATAAAATATAATATTTAAAATACTTCGCTGTGATTGGTCAAAAAATGCACCAATAGGGCTAGTTAAATAATCATTATCAACTGTTATACCAACATTTAAAACAACATCTCTATAAAAGAATATTATACAAAATGTTAATTGAAATAATCCAGATTTAATAATTAATAATCCCTTTCAAAATTATTTCCTTTATTTATGTTCAACTCAATTTAGAAAAGTATATGTAACATTTTATAGAATAAGAATATAGTAATTTTATAATATTGAATCAAAAACAAAATTAAATTTTAACTGTTTACGTTAAATAAGAGATGTGGGTAAAATATTTAACAGTTTAAATATTTTGTTTTAATAATGTCCACTACTATAAGTATAAAATGTTGAATGAATTCTCCAAAGTAATACAAACATTTTACACATTTTTGCCATAGAATCAAAGAATATGCACTCTTATACGTTGCAATAATTTACATCTTTATTATGTCCCATTACATGAAATGCACCATGAATTACTCCCATGGTTACGTAATAAATAAAAATAAAACAAACACGGCGTGCATTATCTTTTTTCCCCTTTTGCACCGGACTGAAAAGTTTATCTAAATCTGGCATAATTTCAACGTAAATTGCCAACATTAAAACAAACGCTAGCATCGCTCTTATTGTTATTATTATATGTACAGTATCGGACAAAATTAGAGCGACTTTTCATAAAAATTTTTAAAAAATATTTAATATTTCGTCCAGTAACTCTTATTGGTTTTAACATCCTCACATTTTTTTGGCATAGACGAGATTAGTTTCGAAATTATTTCCTCGTCCATATTGTTCGAAACATTTTTATTTGTTTAAACACATTTGCTTTATTTGTGGTGCAAACTACTCTAATCTTCTTACCCACAATTTCCCACATGTGTATTATATTTTAGTTTTTAACCATTTTATTTAATATTTAAGATAGTCGCTCCAATTTTGTCCGATACTGTACGTGTAGGGAACATCGACTTTATATTAGTCGCATCCGGGACCCCGGGAACGTTAAAATCCGCACGATCGGAAGAACAGCGATTAGACGGAAGTTGGCGCGAACTGAATTAAAAGTTGAACGATCACACATCACCCCGAGGACGGTAATTGGGGCAACTCGTGTAAACCATCGAAACTAGCGGAATTCCCCGCCGCCCTAATGCCCGTGGCGGGGACCGGCGGTCCCGAATCTCCGTTTGAGGGATTCATTAACTGGATCGCTATGCGTCTGCCGTCGTTAGAACCGGCGGATCCACGGATTTCGTGTCACGTACGTTCTGTCCGTGTATACCTGGATCTGATTCGTGATTCGTTTGATTGATGCACGTTCCATTGTTTTGGATATGGGTACATGTCAGTTTGGATGGGGCAATTAAGTGGTGTGGTGTTTATTGCCCATTGTTCGAAGGATACATTTGGTGTCTAGAATTAGTAAATATTATTCATAAAAATCAATCAAATTGAAGGATGTACTGCGGTGGTCAGATAAAAACCACAAATAACTAATTAGGAAATACACACATAATAATGTAAAGGTTGAGGCTTTCGTACCCCATTGTTTCCATATCTACAGTAGTTCGGATTCATTGGTCGACGTTTGTTGGAATTATTTCCTGACGTTTCGCTACCACGAGTGGCTAGCATCTTCAGAGCTCTGATTTGGTTTGTGTCACTTTGACATCTGATTCACAACTAAGAGACAGCTTAGACAACTGATGTTCTAGAAATTTCGTGATGTTCGTTGGCCGTTCTTATCTGCTTAAAGATTTTGGTGTTTTTGACGCAGTGTCAACATTTTATCAAGCTTCAATGCTTCTTTTTTTCTGTTGAAGTTGTTTCCGTGATTATGGATTTCAATTGCTTCCCTAATCATTCTCTTATTATATACAGTTGTCGAGGCAAGCAATTGTGTATCTTGGAATTTTATCTTATGATTTCCATGTAACAGTGCCTGTTAAACTACAGCAGACTTGTCAGATTGTCCTAGGATGCAGTTTCGTTTGTGTTCCTTAATCCTAGTCCCTATTCAACGTTTTGTGGTACCGATGCATACTTTCCCGCAAGAGCATGGTATGCGGTACATCCCAGAAGTTGTTTGATGGTCTTTGGCGGATCTGAGACTGTGTTGAATCTTCCTTGTTGGTATATAAACAGTATGAATGTTATGTTTTAATATGATTTTTCCAATTCTCTCAGTAACTTTACATATATATGGGAGAAATGCTTTACCAATCGTAGGCTCACTAGGTGGATCTTCATTATTAGTATGAGATCTCATTGTACGTCTTATCTCTGAACATTTATATCCGTTAGCCTGTAATGTTTTTACCAAGTGTTATTGTTCTTGAGCGAGGTGGTGTGTGGCACATATTCTTTGGCTCGTTCAGTTATTGTTTTGTTGACCCCTTCTTTTTGACTAGGATGGTGGTTGGATAGTTTTTGTAGATACCGATCGGTGTGTGTAGGTTTTCGGTATACTGTATGTGGTCTAAATGTTCACCTACTCTTTTTACTAGGACACCCAAAAAAGGTATTTGGTTCTTCTTTTCCAATTCCACTGTGAATTTGATATTATGTTGAGAGTTTAGGTGTTTTAGAAACTGATCTAGTTTTTCTTGTCCATGTTTCCATATCACGAAAGTATCATCCACGTAACGATACCAAACAGAAGGTTTATGTTTGGAAATCTCAATCGCTTTTTGTTTAAGCTTTTCCATCAAGAAATTGGCAATCACTGGACTAAGATGACTGCCCATTGCTAATCCTTCACTCTGTTCGTAGAATTTGTTGTTCCAAACAAAATAGCTTCCAGTAAGGCACATTCAGAAAAGGTCAACTGTATTTGAAGGGAATATTTCTGATATCATGTTTAAGGAATCATTGATAAACGTTGGGGTGTTGACACTTAGCTAAGTTATATGTTGGTGATCCAGGAGTACTAACGATGGGTCGGAAACACCCCAACTTTTATTAAAGATTCCACTCATTTTGTGAAGATATTGATATTGTACTCAGAGGCACAAAAAACGTAAATACATTTGAGTGTCTCTGGCCATCGTTGTATAATGTTGTCTAAATGGATGGCACAATAATGTGTATATAAGTATGACATTAAAAGTAGTGTTGTAACAGACTTCACACACGAAATTCGAAGTTGAAACATCTGCGACAATACCATAGGTTCAATATTAATAATTGATTTCTGGATATTGAAATTTGTAACAGGGCAAATGTGATCCAGAAACCGTAATCAGGGGCGTTGGCATTAATTAAGCCAAATGGGTTCGCATTAAACAACAATATTCCGACCTGCGTAATTTCTACTGCAAACGGCCGCAAATTATTTCGTCTCCCGCCTAAATTGCATAAAACTGCCGCTTGTTACCGAGGCAGTGGATTTCTCAATCGATGTGATGTTTCGGCTTCTCTTTGTTCCATCTCTGAATTGGATCATCTTGGCGATTATGATTTTACGCTCGGAGTTAATTGCTTTGGGCAATCTCAATTACGATATCGTTCGCGCAACTTATACAGGGGGTAAATTTTAAAGGAGAATAAAAAGCACATTGTATATTCATAAATACTTTACAGCAATAAATTCCGGATTGAAATTCGTATTCATGTATGTATTACGGCTTCACATAAATTTAAAAAGTTGTTTTCATTTCGAGTCGGAGTTTTTGATGTATTTGATTGCTCCCTTCTCGAATAACAACGTTAGACTCATCTGAATATCAAATATCTTAGATCGAAACCAAAAAAAGCACGATGAAAGGTAAAAGGTAAGAGCAACACATGTTTGTAGCTATATTAAATGTAAAAAAGGAAAAGAACAAAACCACTTACGTTCTAACCTTCTTCTAATATGTAATGGTAGTTCCGTTTTACTTTTAGTTTGAAACATTTTATGTTTTAACAAAATAATCGGACAAGTATTTATTAATAGTTAATTAGTGTATTAATTATGTAGCACCATGGTAAAACAACATGAACTAATTTAATATTACAAGAGCGTTTTCAATAAATTTTAATGTTTTTCATGATTTAACTGATTTTTAACTGTATTTTATTTTAACATAAATAAAAAATTTGTCGTAGCAATTTGTGGTGATTCATTTGATAAATCAACTAAAATATTGAAATATAATGGATGTAAAATTGGTAGCTCTCAATTTTATTACATATTTTGACATCAATAAATTTCACCAGATGAAACATAAAAAGTATAAATTCAAAATAATTAACCACAATAAAAAACAAACATTTTATGTCATTTCAATTACACATTTTTACATGTAGGAGAAATTCATTTTAGCATCCTACATATTTAAGTTTTAAATTGATTTGTTTAAAATACAGGGTCATTTTTAACAAACAAAATTTTATTTCCGGTGATATCAACTTGTTATTTTCAATGGAACCATACGCTGTCCATTGATCTTTTTTTTTCGTTTCCGTAATGTGGCGGTTCAACAATTTCGGCTGGGGTAGGCAACCCCGAGTACATTATATTCCGGTTACAACATATAATTGTTAATAAAATGGTCATACCATGTTCTACACTAATAGTTTTTTTCCAAAAATTTTAAATTGGTGACTTTAGAGACATGTTAGTTGGAGCATAAATCTGTCAAAATATTCGAAAAAAAAAAAAAAAAAAAATTCAAAAACTATTGGATTTAGATAATACAATTCAAAAAAATTAATTACTAAAAAAATTCAAATGAATACATTTGCTAATAGCAAATTAAATTAATTAATTTATTTAATGTCCACATTAAAACAATAATAATCACATAATTTAAGGAATACTTTAAACTGTCATTAAACAAATTTGATGATAAAAAGCTGCCTGTAACAAATAACAAGAAATGTTCACGTCCACCAATTAATAGAAGAAATTCATCTTTAATCACGACTCGAGGGTATTTCATGAATATTTTCAATCCCACCGTCAAAATTAGTTTCGCAAGAAGTTGGCCGTCCTTTCTACTTACACATCTCCGTGTCATTAACCATTTCTGACACGTCTTTATCGTGGACGAGTTTATTTAATCTATTACAAGGGAGTCGACCTCTTAAAAGGATATTTCCCCATATTTTTCTTTTCACGAAGAGCGAAATATAATTTATCTTCGGCCTCAAACCGTTCCACAAGAGAGAAAATAAATTGTGGCTTCGGAAATGATCAGTATTCAAATAAAATTTCAATTAAAACGGGCCGCAGTGCGTTTAGGAACGATTTACAACGACGCATAAATAACACATTAAATTAGTGCGCTCGTAAATCGTACGCTATTAACACGCGAAGTCGCCAGCTTTCATGGGACGCTTCCTTTCAGGATGCATTACTGCTCGTCCTCCCTCCCCCTGAAATGGTGATATAGATTGTGGTTTTCCCGTTCCAGCGGTCCGCAACGGCGACTAATCCGAGAAATTGCACAAATACACCACACCACCCATCGTATGAATCGCGAATGATTATTTCGGTTTTGCGGCCAGCTGAGAGTGGTGCTAAGCTCCAGCACATATCTGACCGTTGGCTTTTACTATATTATCTCATATCCTTTATGTCGATTCCAGTGTATTCCACGGAAATTTATAATCGGGTGCAACTGGATTTACACAGATTTCACAATTTATTGCAAATTTATTCTTATTTTAAATTTTAACTATTTTTTATATTTTTCTAAGTCTAATCAAAAGATTTGTCAAATCTTTTGCATTTGAATTTAATTTTAATATTAACTAAAAATATTTTATAAACTTGATAAACAAAGAAAAACCATTAAAATGCAAAATTTCGCCAAATTATCGAGTACATTTAGCAAATGAAAATTTTAATAAACCATATCTCATTCAATTATGCAAAATAATCATAATTAATTAATATTCCCAGCGTGAAGCGTTAACTGCTTAACTTAATTTGTAACACCTTCAAAAGGCGAGGACTAATAAACTTATTAATAACTAAAGCAACAGGAAAACGAACATTTTAATACTGCCGTGAAAATTGCATTACATCATTTATTTCATAAAAGTACGATTCTTTATAGAAAGATATTTATAAGCGAAGACGGTCTCTTAATTAAATCTATGAAATATTCACAATGAAACTTTAATGGTATTACACATTTTTAGATAATTAATTAAATATTTCAAACTTGTTTTTACAGTGATAATAAATTTTTTATTACTTTGTTTTTTGATTATTATTAAGTCAAAATTTGGGAGCACAGAAGAGGGATGTACGCTACTCTATCAATCACTATGGAAACAATTTTTCAGTGGAATTGTAGATAATACAACTAAATTTAAACACGTCCAAAGGTTACGGAAATATGGAATTTTTTGAAACTTAATTTGGGAGGGCGTAAAAACATAAAATTTTCTCCAATCCAACAATGTTACGAAAAACGTAAAGTGAATCTCAAAAATTCATTAAAAACGTGAAAAATTACTAAAAACGTAAATCTAATGATTCAATTCCGTACGATCAAAATTCATACGATCAAATCCCACACGATTAAAATCCATACGATTAAAATCCATAGTGATCAAAATACATAGTGATCAAAATACCGGATGATCAAAATACATACGATTAAAGTTCACAGTGATCAAAATCCATATGATCAAATTCCATAGTGATTAACTTACATACAATCGAAATCCATAGTGACTAAATTACATACGATCAAATTCCATACCACCAAATTCCATAGTGATTAAATTACATAGTTTAATAACTTATTTTTTTTATTTTTTTTTTTTGTTCCTGGATTCTCAAAAAATTACTAAAAACGTAAGAAATAATTAAAAGCGTACAAAATATTGGATTTAGATAATACAATTCAAAAAAATTAATTACTAAAAAAATTCAAATAAATACATTTGCTAATAGCAAATTAAATTAATTAATTTATTTAATGTCCACATTAAAACAATAATAATCACATAATTTAAGGAACACTTTAAACTGTCATTAAACAAATTTGATGATAAAAAGCTGCCTGTAACAAATAACAAGAAATGTTCACGTCCACCAATTAATAGAAGAAATTCATCTTTAATCACGACTCGAGGGTATTTCATGAATATTTTCAATCCCACCGTCAAAATTAGTTTCGCAAGAAGTTGGCCGTCCTTTCTACTTACACATCTCCGTGTCATTAACCATTTCTGACACGTCTTAATTTTTTTTATTTTTTTTTGTTCCTGGATTCTCAAAAAATTACTAAAAACGTAAGAAATAATTAAAAGCGTACAAATCACTAAAAATATAGTTTTTTTTTTCTCAAACATCCTAATTCTAAAAAAAGGAGGAACTTTATAAAAAGAAATTACTTATATTTCTTTATATGTTCTAACTGCTCCCAATTTTTACCCTCTCATTTCATTAAAAAACGTTTGATTAAAAACAAATAAAGTTCTTTCAAATTAAAAAAAAAATTCAATTTCAACAATTAATATTTGAAATAATAAAATATATAAATCAAGGTTTTATTGAAACTTTTTGAGCACATATATATGTTATTTAATAGTAGTTTTATATTTAAAAAATTATTTAAAATTGCAATTTGAAATTTATAATAAATTGAGTAAAAAAATGTAATATACCCAGTAAAATAGAAACTTTGAGAAAAACCAAATACACTTGACTTTTTAATTATCCCTCGCAGCAATCTCGATATTTCCCTCATAAACGTTATAAACTCTCCCATAGCGACTTTGTGTGCAAAATATGAAGTCAGGCGGGCAAAAATGCGCTCGCAACACGAAAATAAACATCCGCCCAAAGCCGTGCGCCGTATAATTTAATATTCGTTAAAATTTCGTAATTCTTTGAGCCCCGAAAACTGTAGCGTCGATTAATATTAATAAAACGTTACGAAAAGGGATTCTTTCCCCGTAATATTGCTTTTTTCTCAACACAACACAAGAGGCGGACCGTTTCGTGGACATCATAATTAGGAGTAACCGGCAAGTTGATATATTTCTGCATCCGACCATTTTTCATCCCTATGTACGGAATTGTTTTTCCCTTGTCCCGAAAACACAACGAAACCGCAATGAAAACGTTATCGCGGCATAACAGGTATCCATAAATATATTTCGGATACACTCCAGACAGAATAAGTGATAACGAGAATTATTACTGAGGATCGGCCGGTCCATCAATAAATCATTGTATCGTTTAAACATCAGACCGCACAGAAGTGCGTTTTCTCACGAGATTTTCCGATCGGGCTTCTCTATATCTGCGGTTTTATGGATTCTAGACATGAAACTATCGGTTTCAAAGGCCAATCGTATTCTCAGACTATTTGTGTGTGTGTTTAATCAATGTTTGTATGAATTATTCGGATTAGCTTCGCTCAGCCTCTATTGTAACTTATTGTAGTTGTCTTTAAATTAAGTTAAGTTCTTTATATATAAATATATACTGCGTTTAAACTTTGTTATTTTCAATGGAATATACTTTATATTTTTATATTTTTAAGTGCTGCATGTAAAGTAGTGCAATTTTAAAAATATATAAACTGCTGCCGCCCTGTATATGCAAATCTAATATAATTTATAACAATTATGAATATACTGTATACAAACATATCGGTGAATATTTCTTGTATTCAAAATAATTCTGTTAGTTACAAATCAAAAAAGAAATTATTTTCCGAATTAAAACTACGGATTGTATCGTTCTTTCAATCCGATGAGAGAAAAGTCGATTCTAACGCGTGTTTTACAACAATTTTCAACATTTGGTGATGTGGAAGGAAAAAATAAAACTGGTTGATCAAGAAAAAACAATAGGTTTCAGGATAAACAAATTTTATCCCACTCCAAAAAAGATCCTTTCCTGAGTTTCAGCAAAATAAAAGGTCTACTTGAGACACAACTTGAAATTAATGTTTCTTCAAAAACCGTAAGAAATAGATTATTACAAGACGAGAAAATCAGACTAAAAAACCAATACTATCAGAGAAAAACTGACGAGCCAGAGTTGAGTTTATCATGTCTCTTTTACACTGGACTTGAAATGATTGGAAACGAGCAATCTGGAGTGATGAAATCAAGTTTAATCTAGTTAGCATTGATGGGATTTTATATGAAAGGTGACCTGTTCATGAAAAGTTTAACCTATAGTTTACCATACTCCCTGTTAAACACGATGACAGGTCGGTAATGGTATGGGGTTGCTTTTCGGGATTTGGAATGGGTCCTCTCTTTTGAATAAAGGGTATCTTGGATCGTTTTATGTATAAAGAAATATTGAGGAACAACATGGTACCGTATTCAGATAAAAATATATCACTAAAACTTATTTTCAACAAGATAATGACCCGAAGCACATTTCAAACTATTTGAAGTAGTGGCTTTTAAGGGAAATAATTAATGTTATGAACTGGCCATGTCAATTTCCCGATCTAAACTCCATTGAAAACTTATGAGAGATAGTGAATAACAAAATAAGACACAAGGAGTATAGTAATCAGCATGATTTATTCACGGTTCTACAGGAATCCTGTCAAAATATGGATCCAAATATTATTGAATATCTATTGCTTTCCATTTAAAAAAGGTGTTTGGAAATTACTCATAATAATGGAAATATTACAATATATTAGTGTAGAATTAATTAAAATACTAGTAACAAATTATTTGTAGTAAAAAAACTTTAAATAGCATAAGTTGCTCTACTTTTTCTCAGCCCAAAACAAATAATCATCAGTAAAATTAAACTCATTATTTTTTTATACTGTTTAACTATATAATTGTTAAATTTATAAAGGTAAGTTAATTTTCATTATACATTTTTTTGAACATAATAATCAGCACAAAAATCATTTGAATTTTAAAAAAGTTGCTCTACTTTCTGCCAATACTGTACATGAAATGATTGAAAATGAAAAAATAAATCGTTTAAGAATTTAAAGTAATGTCCGTTTTTGCTAAACGACGACGAACACCAAGATAAACCGTGCATTCGTGCCCGTTTCAACGTTTTTTTCATTTTTCACCGTGCATTTGCATCGATCCAACCGGAGTGGGTCCGTCGTCACGACAGAAAGTCCCCACAAATAAAAAAAACCAAACGCAAACACCATTCCAATAAAGTTAGACGAACAAGATTTGCACAAAGCTCGTACAAATATACCGATATGTAGAAAATCGGAACGGGCTTCCCGCCACCCCCTAGCTAAAGGGGTCCCGATGTTCCGAATCGAACAATACGGTCTGTCGACTTGGGAATGACACTTTCGCGAGCCCGAGGGAATGTCGTCGTGAGACGGTCCCGCATTATTTTAACGAACCGCAATCGCAACTGGGTCTATGAAAAATCGAAGCCGTCTCATTCATTTCAGACGTAAAACTGGTCGTTTGTCAAGTTGATGGGTCGAGGACTATGCGAGAGACATGAAATGTCGCGTTCACTTTTGGTACAACTACCGAAGTTGTGATTAATTAAAACTGTTCAGTTGTATATCTATAGTAGTTCGAGTTTATTGGTCGACGTTACTTGAAATTATTTCCTGACGTTTCGCTAGCACGAGTGATCTTCTACATCAAGATGTAATCCTTTCAATATCTCAACAAAATGAGTGGAATATTTGATAAAGATTGGGGTGTTTCCAACATGAGGTTGTAACAATCTGATCAGATTTTTAGCTGAGGTGACCCAAAAGTGCTAACGATGGGTCGAAGTGGTACATTATCCTTATGTATTTTGGGCAGACCATATAAGCGAGGTGGAAACCTTAACCTTTACATTGTTCAGTTGTATTGAATTAATGTGTTTACCTGTAACAAGAAATTAAAATAAATGTATCTGCAAATATTTGTTATACTTGAAGGGAGATATAATATGCATGTGTAATTGTTAGAGTAGGTAATTTTTTTTATGAAGGAAAATTGTTTAGTATTTTTTGTTTTATAAATAGAAATTATTACTATAAATAGTGTTTAATATTGTTTTGGTAAAACATAGATGGGGAATGCAAGGAGCAAATGATTAAAATTTGAAAATAAAATATCAAAGATTTTGGTTTTTTTAAACTATTTAGTTAATAATGTGTTTATCCATTAAGGTTATCTAAACACGTCTTGGCATTGACTCAATGAAATGCTCTATTTCCTCTTCATGTCTTAGAACCTTCTTCTAGTCTTCTACCCATCATATCCCAACCATGTTCTAGGGGGGATCTGACTGGCCATCGCATCAGATTCACAAGGGTCTTCTTTAAAAAAGTTTAAACTAATCCTTTATATGTTTCGAAATAGGCCACATTGTAGATAAAACATTTTAATATATTTAATTCTAATTTCAATTAACTAACGTGTAAATTGTTAATTAAATTTAAAATTCTAAAAAATATTAATATAAATTATGCACAAACTAATAGATTAAATTTAACATTCATTTCCTGTTTGTATATTAAAACCATGTTACACAATTAATCAGATA
The DNA here is from genome assembly GCF_024364675.1 of Aethina tumida. Lineage (NCBI taxonomy): Eukaryota > Metazoa > Arthropoda > Insecta > Coleoptera > Nitidulidae > Aethina > Aethina tumida. The sequence continues at coordinate 9,405,360 of NC_065437.1, read as the reverse complement.
TATTACAATTACAATTAAACAATTCAGAACCAACCGCATAATTAATGAACAATTGCCGCCCCCATTGTTTGCCCACGTTAAAATCCACAATACTCCACTCTTCATCAAGTGTAGCACATTCATCCAACTTCATCCCCGTTCCTCGACATCCGTCACATCACAGACGCTTTTGACAAATGCCTCGTTCGAGCTGTCGACAGTTGTTCACTCGTATTTTTTTTTGTTGCAGCCACGTGACGCGCACAGCTAGCTGGTTGCCGCCAGCGGAGGCTTGGAAATGCGGCGACGAGTCCCTGCCCTACGGGTGGGAGCGGGCCCTCGACGATTCTGGCAGAACCTACTACATCAAGTGAGTGAGGAGAGAGCCTGAACTAGCGAATTTACCGTCGACCTGGGTTCCATAAATGCGGGAATGCCGATAGAAAAGTTCGGATTCTCGACGTTCCGATGCCAGGATGGGGATCCGGGTTTGGGGGGCGATTAATTTCTCGGAAGTAACGCATCACGATAACGGTGTTCGCGCGAACCTTTTATTATAAACAGCAATAGTTGAGCGAAAAAAGATATCACGCTGAAACGAACCTTTATCTACACGGTGATTCTGCAACTTATTTATTAGAAGTTTATGAAGAACGAAAAAAGCGAATGTATGTAAAACCACCAATTTTGATTTTTAGCAGACTCTTTAACCTAGAACCACACTCTAAGGAGCCATTAGTACACCCAAATTTTATAAAAGGTGTTTTACTTATTTTTCCATTTTCAATGGAATATCACATACACTGATGGATAAAAATAGAATGAAATATTTAAATACTTGTTTCAAATGTTTTCCCTAATATGTTTTATATCTGAACAAATCTGATTTACTGCAAGATCGGTCCATTAATCACAGGTTTTTACTTTTTATTCAATAAAAAATCAATTTGATCTGGAAAATGTATGGAATATTGTATTACTATTTACGAAAAATTAACAATAACTCAAATTTTCTAGACAACATGAATTTGTTGTCACTGCACCTGAATGGTTTGTTTGCTTTTGACGTTTTTTGTTGAGATGCGATGATCTAATACTTCCCTCAGGTGCTCAGTAGGATTTAGATCGGGGGATTGAGACAACCATTTCAACACATTTATGTTTTTCATTAGAAACCACCCTTTAGTAAGCATATTTTCCTTTGTATCAAGTTTCCACTGTAAAACAGTAAACAATTAAATAAATGTCAAGTCTTAAGTAAAGTTAGGTTAGGTTAGGTTATACCAATTTCATATTACCGTTTTTAGCTTCAACGTTTTTTGAAGTATCAAGTTTCCACAGTAACAATTAAATAACTATCAAGTCTTAAGTTATATCATAAATAAAAGAAAATATTTGAAAAGTAACTTAATACAAAAGAAATGTCTATGGACTCAAAATGTTCATTCTCTGTGATTACTAAAACTGAAAAGTTAAAGATTTTTGGATTATTCAAAAAGTTTTATTTCAGAAAAGTTTATAAACTAATCAAATGATGGACTCGGATTAAAAAAAAGCGTCAGCCTTTTTCGGATGTTAATGACAAGTTTTCATTAACTCTTCAGAATAATAATTTATTCGGAGAGGAATAATAGAGTTAGGGTTCAGGAGGTGGAGGGGATAATTAATATTAACGCAGTTTAATAAGTGGTTTTTGGGATTATAGAGGTCGACAAATTCACTTTTGCGATTATTAAATTCGGAACGCCATTGAAAGGTTGATGTATGAGATTAAATCTCAATTAATACGTTGCATAAACATCTAAAATCGTTTAGCTTTAAGGAAACACGAACGCACTAATTAAATATGTACATCGTGTATGTTTTTAATTGGCTTCCTCGGTTCGGATTTTGGTGATTTTCAGTGAGTTGTTTTACGTATGTGAAGGAGGCATTCTGGTTTCCCCGGGGGCTGCAAAACGGCTGCCAATAAATAAAAGAATTGTGCCTGGAACAGCTTTATGGTATAGTGGCTTAGTTTCTGGCCGGGGTATAAATAAAAATCAACAAAGTATGTGTAAAATTTATAGCCGTACGGTGTATTTTCATAATTCCGGGGGCACCTGCGTTATGTTGTTATTCGACTGTTTTCTATTTGTATTCGTTCGGGTGAGTTCCCCATTTATCAGGGGAATTTATCATGTAGATAAAGGAGCTAAGTGATTTACTATTGCTGCTGCAATTTATCGCTTGTCCGAATCGAAAACTAATCTATATTTTTGCCCAGATTTGCCTGAGATTGAGACAAAGCAACTGAGCCAGTAATTGTGACAGATTATTTGTTTTATCAGTTTAATTTGTCACATTTCCCGAGGGTTAAAATTCTAATAACGGCCCGCAAAGAAAAACAATCAAGGGGGATTTGTCGCCCGTATGAAAGAGTCGCTCTTTATGGTAATTAGCCTCTTTGGAGGAAAATCTAGCAAGAGCAAATATTATCCGATACAATTATCCGAAAACCTTATTTAACTTGTTACGCGGAACGTGAATTTCCGTGATTGTGTCCCACTAATATCCCCCCCTCGGCCCCCATTAATAATTCAACGGAGGTCGGATAATGAGGTCGCCTGGGCCGATGGAAATTAAACGAAAAATTAAACCCGTGCCCGGCTAAATAATTCACATGGATTAGGGCACACGTTCAGTCGACGACACAAACGGAATTTTAAGCGGTTTTCCACCCCCGCGACACTTTAATTTCGATTTTTTTTATGCGTTATAAGGCACTTTACAAGGATCGAGTGTTTACGTTATGGTAATAAGGCGTTTAACGTGGATGATTCATGGATTTTGTCCCCCCAATATTAATTAACTGAGTAACTTTTACGGCGAAACAATTGGTGAATGATTGTTTGATGTTGCAGTCATGTGAACAAAACGACAACGTACGAATCGCCGGTAGTGAAAAATTTAGAGCCGCTTCCGAAGCCGGAACCACGGGTGGTCACGTTGGAGAGGTCGCCCGCTTTGGGCTTTGGATTTGTTGCTGGATCCGAAAAACCAGTCATCGTGCGGTTCGTCACCGAAGGTGGACCATCCGTCGACAAGGTAAGTAAAAACTGCAATTTAATACTTATCCTGTAGATTTTTCTTGTGGCTACGCAGTCGTGGATTGTTGGAACCGTTCCCACAGTTCTGTGGCTTCGGCGAATCGAATCGTTGGAGTGCACTTAAACGCTGAAAGGGGGGAAAAAATGAACGGAGTAATATTTCAGAAAAGTTGCACAGTAATTTGCTTATCGTAATTAATAACGAGTGCTCCTTGAATATAATTTTCTCCTTTTGAAATTATAACTTGATTACCGGTCTCCGCTGATTAATTGATAATGCTCTCGGAAAATGTTAATGAGTCTTCGTTTTTTAATTTTTTTTGTAATGCTATTGTGCACGGAAGGGACGAACAAATGAAAAGAAAGTTTTAATTAACGTTTAAGTAAACTTAACATTTTATTGGTGTTTTTTCTCACATTATAATAAATATGATCTATACGGTTTACTTTATTCAGGTTTGAGTAATATTTATGTTAACAGGTGTTAAATAATTATTTTCTTTACTATACATTTTGTTTAATTATTTTGATTGGGAATTTTGTCATTACTTTCCCACATAGTTTATTTTATCAAGCTTCAATGCATCCTCTTTTCAGTTGAAGTTGTTTTCATGATTATGGATTTCAATTGCTTCCTTAATTATTCTCTTGTGATATTCAATTGTCGAGGCAAGCAATTGTTTTAATGAAATCCGAGGATTACAAAAATATGTGAAGATGTACCGGCTAAAGATCCAACATAGAGAAAGCTAAGAAACATTATTCTCCTAATAAAAATATCATCCACACCAGCGGATATCCAAAAATAACCACTCCGACCACTCGTTAGTACTCCTGGATCACCAACATATAACTTATCAGATTGCTACAACCTCATGTTGGAAACATCCCAACCTTTATCAAAGATTCCACTCATTTTGTTGAAATATTGAAAGGATTACGTCTTGATGTAGAAAATAGACTGGTCAGTTTCGATGTAGTGTCACTTTTCAATGATTCCTTGAACATGATTTCCGAAATATTATCTCCAGATATAGTGGTTCTTTTCCGTACGTGTCTTACTAAAAGCTATTTCAGTTCAGTTTCTAAAACACCTAAACTCTCAACATAACAATATCAAACTCACAATGGAATTGGAGAAGGAGAACCAAATATCTTTTTTGGATGTCCTAGTAAAAGGAGTGGGAGAACATTTAAATCATATAGTATATCGAAAACCTACACATACCGATTGGCATCCACATAAACTATCTAACCATCATCCTAACAAAAACAAGGGGTCTATAAAACATTAACTGGACTAGCCAAAAGGCTATGTGCCACACATCACCTCGCAGAAGAACAAGAACACTTAGAAAAAACACTACAGGCCAACGGATAAAAACGTTCAGAAATAAGACGTATAATGAGACCTCATACTAATAATAAAGATCCACCTAGTGACCAGGATTGGTGAAGCTTTTTCCCATATATATGTAAAGTTACCGATAGAATTGGGAAAATCTTATTAAAACATAACATCCATACTATTTTTAAACCATCAAGGAAGATTCAACACAATCTCAGATCTCCCAAAGATAGGAGAGACCACCAAACAACTTCTGGGATGTACCGCATACCATGCTCTTGCGGGAAAGTATACATCGATATCACAAAACGTTCAATAAGGACCAAGATTAAGGAACACAAACGAAAGTGCATTCTAGGACAATCAGGCAAGTCTGCTGTAGTTGAAGATGCACTGTTAGATGGAAATCATAAGATAATATTCCAAGATACACAATTGATTGCCTCGACAACTGAATATCACAAGAGAATGATTAGGGAAATTCATAAACACGAAAACAACTTCAACAGAAAAGAAGCATTGAAGCTTGATTAAGTATGGACACCAAATCAAACCTCTGAAGATGCTAGCCATTAATCTGTCATAACAAGTCTTTCAAAAAGACATTGGTTTTACTGATTTAACATCTATAGTAATAAAATTATATCCAGTAATTATATTTATCTTGTATTATACTAATACAGATTTATATTGATAACACAATTTCAACGTTCTGTCTAAACCGTTTACATTTCGAATAATAATAATTAATATATGTTGAATTGTTAATGAATTGATTACAATTTATTGTTAAGCCAGCTGAACTGGTTGAATAACAATACAATTATTTATGCGCTGATTCATAAAACAAATATAAATCTCTTCCGTTTTTTGTAATCTATTTCATGTCAATTAACGGATTTATTACTTACATTAAGGTTTTTCATTTCAGTTTATATCAATTACAATTGCAATTATTTATTGACACGTTGATATTTATTATATAAACACCAGCTGCGTTAACTCATTTGTTTATGTACCCAAGTACATATTTCATTCCGGCAAAAATTGCGTCCTTAAACACAGTAGATAAACTTGAACGTCGTTATTTGGAACGTGATGCCGTCACCGGCAATTTTTATGGGTTCAGATACAATCAGAGTGTAGTCCGGCTCGACTTAGAAATCGTTTGTCAACACCGAGGGGAGATTTTATCCTTGAAATACGTCTCGTGCCCACTCTAACAATGTTTTCGGGTCTATTTCTTTCATTTCATTACTTACCGAAAAAATTAGCACCGATACGATTTATCTTTGCCACTAGAATGGTCCTTGATGTTTATAATGGTATGTAATAGTGGTTTAAAGAACAAAATTCCAATCTAACGAACCTAATTTCCTTTGACAGCTGCTTCCGGGCGATCAAATCCTGACGGTGAACGGGGAGGACGTGAAAACGGCACCGAGAGAGCACGTGATCTCGTTGGTGAGAGCCTGCACCAAAACGGTTCGTCTCGTGGTTTGTCAGCCGCCGGAGCAACAGGGCGCCAGGAAATCCACCCTCTTGTCCGCCAGCAAACGGGCCCGGTTACGCAGCAAACCTTCCCGGGTCCGATTCGCCGAGAGCGTCTGTGTCAACGGAGCACCGCTGTTTCCCGTTAGTAAAATGATAAATATTCAGTCGAACATTTTTATGTGATCAAGGGATTTTTTAGCCTTCGGCGTTTTCGCTGGGTGATTTATGCGTGCCCCCGATGGCGAACGTACTGAAGGTGTTTCTGGAGAACGGCCAAACCAAGTCTTTCAAGTATGATGCATGGACGACTGTTCAGGACGTCGTTACCTCGCTGGAGACGAAACTTTGTTTGCAGGCGACCGAACATTTCAGTCTGGTTGTTGAGCACATCAAGTCGCTCAAAAGGAACAAGCTCACGTTGCTGGATCCGTCCGATAGTTTGGCCAGGGTTAGTAATTCAATTATTGGACACGTGCAGCTTCCAACTTGACTTAATTACACACCACTATTAAAACTCTTGACATACATAATAATACAAAATTGACTATTTAAACAACAAAATTAAAATGAACCAGACTTTTTAAGGAAAATAAATAACCATAATTCTCAGTTTATACTATCTGATATTCCATAAAACAAAGCACACATGATTCTAGTAAAATATGGAGTGCACCGCAACGGTGCTAAAAAAGCTACCGTATTCCCGTCGGTCATAAATCAGGCACTTGTTACAGATCGCGTCACGTCCGGGCGCCCATAAACTGAGGTGTTTGTTCAGAGTGGCGTTCGTGCCGTCGTCGGCCGCCGCCCTCGCCCAAAAGGACTTGAACGCGCTGGATTACCTGTACACGCAATGCTGCAACGACGTAATCCAGGAGAGGTTCGCACCGGAATTGCAGTACGACACGGCGTTGATGCTGGCCTCTTTGCATATCCATCAGCACGCCTTAGCTAACAATTTGCCTGCGGCTAAAATTACCGTCAAAAGTATAGAGTAAGTACAATTCGTGTTGCCCCTGTTGTTTGTTAATCCTAAGGGTTTCAGGAGGGATTTCGGCTTGGAACGTTTCGTACCCGCATCGCTTTTAGAAAACATGAAGCGTAAGGAAGTGAGAAAACTTATCGGTCATTTCTTGAAATTGCATTCGAACATGGCCGGGCCGGGAAAACAACTTACTTCACTTCAAACTAAACTTCATTATTTAGATATTGTTAGCCAACTTCCCAGTTACGGAGCCAAGTGTTTTTCTGCCGGGCCCAAGGGAGATGCGATGGAAAGAGTCATACTTGTTAGTCCCAAATTTGGAATTAGCCAGATCACCGGCACTAGGAATTCAGTGGTAATTTATAAAAGTCTAATAGACAAATTTACTGACCATTAATTTAGTTCCAGCCTGTTCCGATTGCTAATATTGAAGACATGCGTAGGATTGAAGTAAAAAGCGATGATGAAATCAGTCGGACTGTGTTAATAAAACTTCAAAAGGATAAAATGGTTTCCGTATCGCTTGAAGAACGAGACGCAAGTGAATTGGTTTTAGTCCTAAGAGGCTACTTCAATTTAGCTACTGGTCAAAACTTGCCAGTAGATCAAGAGGAGGAAGCACCGATGGAAGATTTGGCACCACCATTTTTATCGCAGCATAAAGTGGTGCCAGAAAAATGGAGCTATATCAATCAAAATAATGTAAAGTCGATTTGTTTTGCCATGCATCCAGTTTACCAAGGTATAAATAAGAAAACTAATGGATTGTATAATACCATGGGGAGACAAAGTAAACCACCACTTATTCTTGGATATAGTTTAGATAGCAACATGAATAATTCGTTATCTAATCGCAACCATCAAATCAAACCCGAATTCAGCAGTTTCGATAACACCTCCTACGATTTACAAAGCGTCGTATCTATGGAAATCCTTGAAAGCGGCGTCGTCGAAACCAGAAACGACGAAGTCTTACGTCGAATCCAAGAAATGCAACAGTTGGTGGAAAATTCAGAAAAATACCTAACGGAACAACAAAACTTAGACAGATTGAACTCCCTGTCCGAATGGCAAGAAACAAGCGTGGACATAGAAAGTGATACGGACAGTGTTCTGGCGGACGACGCGCCAGGAAAACTGAAACACAGCGACTCATTACTATTGTTAACCAAAGGACACGCCCAAGAACCCGCACCGAAGCCAATGTTCACTAATGCCGCGATCGAATTACTACGATCTGAAACCGTTCAATCTGAAAGCGATAACGATTCAATTTATACACCGGGCAACTCCCCAAAACACAAGTTACCCAGCAACGGAATAGACAAATCAAATCGAATTAGTTTCGGACTACGCAGTCCCGACAACACTGCCGATAAGGATCAGGATTTCCAGGCGTATTTGCAACAGCTGAAACAGATGAAGAACAAAGACACCGGTGATATGGATTCGTTGAACGATATATACGTCTTCGACCCGGACTTAATAGACTTGACAAACATACCTCCACCCGGAACTCCCAATGAACTCGATTGTGCCTTACCGACGCCAATAAACGTGCCGCCGAGTTCGTTCGCCGATTCTATTGAAAAGTTGAACAAACTCGGGGTGTTAAATGAGGACGAGGATTTAGAAACGTTTTTAGCCAGCGTTACAGTACCGCCTCCCACTCAAAAGGTCACTCCCGCTGTCGAATTGACTCCTGAGGAGATTATGGCGTATATCATCCCTCCACCACCAGATCGTGATAGTTTCGAGAATTTGACAATAAAAGACGATGAGAAAGATCAACTAAGCGAACAAAGTCATAACGAAATGTGCAATGGTGTTAAAAAAAGAGAAAGTGTTGTCAGTACAAGAACGAATGTTATAGAATATGCGACTGTAGATAGGAAGGGTGCCTTTTCGTGCTGTGCCAAAAATAAGCCCGAAAAATTGATTAAATGTGAGGCACCCATTCAACCTTTACCACGACGAAGTTCTGACGAAACACCTCCAGAAAGACCACCCAAAATGATTCCGGAAGAACGCCAAAGATCTCAATCTTTATCCACCAGAGCGAATTCTAATGCTGATTATCCACCTAAACTACCCCCTAGAGGCGACTGTGCACCACCCCATCTGTTTCTACCACCAAAGAAACCACCTCTACCTCCAGTTCCCCCATTGGAAGTACTAAGACAGATGAAGAACATCCAGCAGTCAAAACCAGTATCCGAAACTCGGACAGCTAGTATAGGTTCTCCACACCTGCAGAGGAATAGAAACATGTCAAATGACCTGGACAACACTTATCATTTAAGTGAGGATAATCGATTGTGTCTCAAGGCTGCGACAGCGGTGAGCACTCCAACGTCCCCGCATTTAGGTAATCCAACTGTCCCTTAGTGTATGTTCCAGTGACAGTTCAAGTTTCTAAACACATTTGTTTTAGGCAGAGGTGCTCATCTAACCGCAATACCCATAGACTCCCTCGACAGTCCTGGAAACCACAACCGCGAGACCCCGTCGATGCCGCACTCCAGATCACCACTTTCCGCTGTACCACACATAAAAAGCTTGGAGGGAAATGCAGCTTTCAATAAATTCAGAGAGCACGAGGCTATGCAACGGAACGGCGGTCCGACCATAAGGAACGGATGTACTTCGACCAGAGAGAATCTGCTGGCCAAAACAGACGTGGCAATGGCCAATTTACTGGTGAGACTGGACCAGGTGGCTGCACAGTGCAGTGTCGCTCAAGTGCACGGCGGCGGCAGGTTGATCAGCGAAGAAAAGTTTCAGGTAAGACCTTGCAAACATCGCCGAGTCTTTTTTTTTCTAATAAATGTTCCATAGGTTGCCAAAGAAGAATTGACGTCGCAATCCCTGCAGCTTGTCACTTCGAGCAAGATGCTAGTCATAGCTATGTCGGACCCTAGTCTCCCCGATCTACCCGAGAACCTGGCGATTTGCCTGACGATCTTGCGCCGACTTACGGAGCTCTGTCAGGATTTGACCAACCACACGACGGCACCCCTCCAAACCAGAAACCTCATACTGAAAGTCCACGACGTGACCGCGGCGTTCCGCCACTTGATCACCTCCAACATTGACCGTAGCTCGCAGAAGACCATCGAAGAACATCTCGCCGCGCAAGCGGAATCGCTGGCGAACGTGCTTGCTACTTTACTGAGAAGCTTGAGGGTTTTTTCACCGTAGTTTTGATTCCCGTGTTTTATTATTTTAGCCATTATTGGTCACCGCCAATTTTATAACTAGAATGTTGAAGAGTAGATTCATAATAACAGCTTGGAGTTACTTCATCTGCCATAAATGTTTTTAAAATAAGTTCTGGTGATCAGTATTGAAACGTTTTGCTTGATTTTAACGGAACAATCGAAACCACATATTTAGATATTTTTATATTTGTACCTTTTATATTTATTTTTCTAGTCATTTTGTATATTTAGTATTTTGTTTGTTTGTTTTTCAACCCATTCCCTAATATATGACCAAATATGTATTAAAAACGCAATATGTAATATGAAAAAGTCTGAAGTTCTTAAATACTCTAAGTATGTGATATATATATCAAGTAAGTCTGCTAGTTCATACAGACTTTTACATATATTCTGAGAAACTTTCAATCATGAATGAACGTCCATATGCGTATGATTATTTGTTTTTTACAAAAACAATGAGTAACTAATTGGTAGGCTAGTCCGGATCAGTACAAGAAGGATATTTTCTTATTATAATTGCTTTCAGGTTTTTAATTAAGGGGTTTGTGTCTGTCCGACAGTTTGAATCAAAAATTGTAATCGGAAATGGCAAACGAGACCTGTTGTTTGAAGGAAGGATCGTACATATTATTATATTCAGTTACCTTTTAACGATTACTTGTATTTAAATTACCATTATGTAAATATTTAATTTGTTATAACGTTGGTTAGTTGAATGTTAAATTATATATATATCATGTTATTTATTTTTTGTAGATAATGTTAAAAAGTTTTCTTTTAATGAGAGTTGCTGTTATTGCGAAAATATTTAAAACCTTTGTTTACTTATATTTCCAGTTATTTTGATAAATTAATACATGTGTAATTATTTATTAACAAAACATGTAACATCGTTCTAACATATCTCCTATGTAAACAAACAATAAAATAAATTTAAAATACCCAACTTGTTTCAATAACAAAAACGCATAATTTAAATAATTTATTTATGTTAAATTTTACATGTAAGTATTGCAATTTTTTACAGTCAGTACATACTTATGAATTAAACGAATGTTACTCATGGAATATATTTTATTCAAGTTAATTCACACATACATCTAGAAAATACATTGAACTACAATGCAAATACTTGTGAAATGTACATAAATAATCAAATATAATTCCGTTTCCGTTCAAGATCTGTTGTATTCAAAAACTAATAAATCAAATAATAGATATTATAAACTAGATAATTATAGTGAAATTTATTTCACTGACGACTCTGCGGATGCCTCCCCCTCTGTTTTAACCATTTTACCAGTATCACCTGTAACAACAAAACAACACCACATTAAATATTTGTTAGAAAAACAAAAATTGCTATACTTTACAATTAGGTGGCACCAGAAACCTCACCTGAATGTCTATCTAACAATGAATACGTACTTTCCGAATCAGCCTGTTCCCCACCGGAACGACGTCGTTTACGTGCTGATCTATCTCGTCTGAACAATTTCTGTTGAGTAGGGAGGGGATCCATTCCTAATACCTGTAAAAAACCAAGCCCCGTTAACGTTCCATGAATCCTCCAACAAAAACACCCTCACACTCACTTTATAAATTTGCCTGTAAGCAATTAATCTAAGCGCATATTGCGCAGAACAAGTGAGATCCTCGCGCTGCTGTGCCGAAAGGGCGGCCGACGCATCCGGACTGTCCTTCTCGCAGGGATCTCCCAATCCCGGTCCTCCTGGCAACAGTAAACCGCTAGCCACTGCCTCCATCACGCGTCTCAAAGCTTCTCCAGGCGACAATTGGGCTTGTCCCGGCACCGACGATATTACTTTTTCTGCCAGCAATTCCATTGCCTAAAATGAAAGCACATGTACACACGGTACGTGACACAAACAGTACTTATTATTTTTAGTGTTCAGTGTACTGAAGATTGGGCTGCAGGAATTTTCATGTTTGGAATATTCCTGTGAAAACGTCAGAAAATAATTTTTGCTTAATTGAAAACGATTTTTACTAGTCGTTGGTCGTAAAACCGTCAAGCATTAAGCAGCAAATGGAAAGAATAGAAGTAGAAGGATGCAAAACTTACCCAAGAACTTAGGGGTGACCAAGTAGGCACTCTCTGACACAGATCTCTTAAGATTCGGATGATTACCACACAAGAATGGAGACCCAATGCCCTAGCCTGAAACGTTCGGTGTTAAAATATCCTATTTTTAAATCGTGTATGTGTTGGGAGTTCTACAATGAATAGAAAAATAAAAAAAGTTATAAATGAAAAAAACTAAAATGCTAGTTTAAACGGCGTTCATAATTAATTATTTTAGGCTAAGGACTTGTAGAACTCCCGCATTTTAATTTTAAGTACAATTAAAAAAGCTGATTGAGATGTGAACTTTTCGTGAAATCAAATTGTAATTTTGAATTGACACTGACTCATCAAAAGAGTATAATAATGCATCTAGGTAAAAAAGGGAATAGAAGCAAACAAATGAAACCTTGTAAGAAAACAAAAAATCAAAGGACTGAAGTAAATAATGGCAAGTGAGGCTTCGATTCCCTAAAGAGAAACTACAGCAAAACTCACATCATCAGATCGCGTTAATGGGGGGGGGGGTAGAACACAACAAATTTGTTGCTACAGACTAGACTAGTATAATATTTATAGTTGTATATAAAATGATTTTGTTCGCGACTTTAAATTCGTAATTTTATATTTTTGGTAAAAAAAGGTGCGCACGGTGTGAGAGAGAGACACAAACCTGGAACCATTTGGTATGTCTGAGGGCTGCCAGCGCCTGGAGACACTTGCCGCGTGAGAGAACATCCCGGTCCAACCCGCCGCTCGCAGCTTCTAGACATCAACAAAAGGGTGTTTGACCATCGTGCACGCCCCGCAGCCACAGTCGGCGGTGGGGGCACCGGCGCGCCGCCGCCACCCCGGCTCCTGGCGGGAGGACGGCGGTTGCGTCGGTCGCCATGTGGCCGCCGGCGTGCCGGCTGGTCAAAAATCCTTATCCCACACCACCTAAAATCAACTCTAAACATCCATATCAGCACAGTACGTTTTCATAAGTATTGGACCAGCTGTGTAGTAGGCACCAGCGCGCACCCGGCCCACACGCGCACACACCGACCAAATCAGAACGCAACACAATTAATGCTATTAAATCGATTGGTTCGATGCGTGGGTTGGTACGAGATGTTTGCGGTTTGACTTGTTCCTTCCAGCTTCTGTCTCGGTATCAGTCGTGCTGTGTACGACTGATACGACGACACATACATGTCTGATCTATGTGACGGTAAACTGTAAAATCAGAAATGTCCAATATTTATTAGTGACGATCAAGGTTTAAGCTGCCCATGTATTCGTTCGCTATGTTTTTTCGATTCATTATCATTTGCATACTACGTACTAACATTCTACAGTATTTACACAGTTTCACACAAAAAATTATTTTGGAATCAAATCATAAAATGATAGACAAAAAATAACGATTTTCTGACCGGCTTGGCTTATTAACATTCCTAAACTGATTTATAACGGACCGACACAAAAATATAATCGACGTAAAAACGATTAATTTCGACAAGTTTTCCTAAAGGTGAAAAATAATCGGCATCAGAAAGTTATATATATAATTTACGATAGAGATCACCTAAACTTGGGAAGTAAACGGAGTCTAAACACAACTAACATTACCAAATAAAAATCTAGGACTGAAGCGCTGACACTTCCATTGATGCACTAACCTAAAAAAACAACAAATCAATAGAAACAATCCGTTTTTTCTTGTCTAAAATCATCTTCCAATAATTCTGTCTGTAACCAAAATACAGTCGGTCAAAACTAAAAGAAATGGCGAGTTAAACAATAAATACCAGCTTAAACCCTGCAAACGGTACTGTACACACTCATTCATTCACCGAACCACACCGATCGATTACCTTGCTCCCGCATCACCGGACTGGTGAGCTGCACGAGGACGGTCAGTCCGTCACCGGACACAGTCAGACCGGCTTCGGCCGCGTTCAACGTCACCGTATACGTGTTCTCGGGCGCCACCTGTTTGAGAGACGTCGGCAACAGATCGACCACCTTCTTGAGCAGTTGCAGCGTCGGCTTGTCCGCGCACAGCACAACCAATTCCACGTTGGTGTCGCCGCGCAGCAACAGACCCTTGGCGAGGTGGCCCACTCGCATCACGCCCTTGAGAATGCGGTTGGCATCTCGGTCTTGTTGGAACGAGAATCTGTGTGGAAAAATAGTCAGTTAAAACTATGGGCGGGGCAAGTGAATACAACAACCAAACGGAGACAGCCGAATGTTTGGTTGCCCGAAGTTACACTCGTTGTCTATCCCAAGATGCTAGGAGTATAAAATAAAGACATTGAATTAAAATGGTTTGAAGTTATTTCTTATAATCCTTTACTAACTAAAATCGCTTTGTAATTTAATAATTCACTTAATAATATGTTTATTTTAAATTAGAATCATATTAGAAATAAAGTAATCTAAAATTTGAATAAGATTGTTCATTTATTATTATGCGTTGTCTTAACTGTTGAGTAAATTAAATTTACTTTGTATAGAATAAACTCTTTACTTTTTAGATAATAATAAATATATAATATTATAATAACTTATCTCTGATTTATTTTATAATTTTATAAAATTCAACCAAGAGTTCTCAGCCTTTATCTCTACCAGGTTATTGTGTCAAAATTTGTAGTTATCCTTCATGTTTCAATACATACTATAGTGATGTTCACAATCCTAATTTTAAAAATAATTTGTTTTAAACCACTTTCCGATTTTAAATTAAATTTAGTATGTCGTTCAGTTTGTAATTAACGTCTGTGAAGACCATTTTTCTCCATCAGATTTCTGGATAACAAGAAAAATTCACAATGTTTAAATTCTTCTAATAATAACAATGGGTTAAATTTAGTTATATTTGTATTTGAATTTATTTTATTGTATGTAATTCCTAAGAAGAACGATGTATTTTGTTGTAATGTACAATAAATAATTTATAATAAAAATGTTTCAATTTCATAGTTTGTTTTATTTCTGATAATACTCTGAACACCCAGTATAGAAATTAATTTGAATTCGAAATTATTCCCGCTATTTTTGTCAAATATCAAATACAGGAAACTGTAAAGCTAACATCTATTGAATAAACTAAACACTACAACTAAATTTTTCATCCAGTGTTTGTACTCCTTGGGTATTCTGTGGTTAAAACCAAACAAGTTTATACAACGATGGTGACTTTGTTCAGATGATTGGGCTACACGTAAGCCGCAAATTGACCGGCGAACGTGCGAAAAAATCTGTATTTAATTTTAGCCTAATTGAAAACGCATACGCCCTAAGGTAAGAGACATATCGTCAAGCATTAGGCTGGACCAGACAACTACGTACTACGTAGAATACTCACAATTGATTATCACGACCGTCCTCCTTCTGTTCGCCCGCCTTCTCGGCAGGCTCAGTCTTAACCTCTGCAGGCTTAGCGGCAGCGTTAGCCGCCGTAGCGTTAGGTGTAGCAGGCGCGGGCGAGGTCGTACCCGTCCCCGCCCCCGCCGCCGTCTGACCGTCCTTCGGCTTCGCCTCGGCCAACTGATCAGAAACCATCTTGAGAGCGCGTTCCGTGTGCGAAACGATGCGTTGGATGGCCTGCAGCTCGTCCTCCTTCGGATAGATCTCCGAGTGGCGCGCCATCACGTGCCTATCGTCACTAGATTCCGCTCTCCTCGCCAAAGGACCCTGTTGAAAAAAAAAAATCGACTCGTGGTTAGAGGAGGATTTTGGCTGTCGGGGGGTACGATGGGTAAACGGTAAATAATGTGTGCGAATTTTTTGGTGGTTGGTACAACACAAAAACATCCGAGTGTACAGTTTGTAAACCTTAATTTCATTGATTTAGCAAGGTGTCTGAACAGGTAGCAGATTGACGCCACTCCTGGAATTCTCCTTGCCCAATTATAGCAAATAATCACAGCATAATGTGGAATGAGCATAGTTTACGCCACATTAACGTGTGTTTATTTATTTATAGCACGAAGCAAAAAACCGTGGCTAATACAGAGTGATGTAAACGTGAAATATTCACTGAACAACCTACCGGGAAAGCTCGCCCGCGAGGGAAGGGTCCCATATTTCCTCGACGGACCATTTCCATGTACTCTTCCTCGTAACGTCTGCGGTCTTCCCAATACATTCTGTCCTCCTCGTCTTCCGGCATATTATAATGTCTTCTTGACCAAAATTCCTCACGTAACGCCTAGTGACACAGACAAGGGAACATTGGAAATGTGCCACAAATCAGAGACACTTTATAACTTAAAAATTATGTCTCTGAATTTAGCAACCAGCCAAACAAATATTCACAACGCCCCCCAATTAAATAACACTTTCGTGTGTGAAAATGCAAAACCCGAGAGGCGTTTACCTCCCAGCCAATTCGGGGTGAAGATTTTCCAAAATTATTTATGACACCACTAAAATTTCCTCAAACATGGCGAATGTTTAAGAAAAGGAACTGATGTCGCATAGTGCGGACACAAAAAGGTGGGTGGGAAAAGTCAACTTACCGCACGACGCATCTTCTCCTCCTGTATCTTCCTTTGTCTAAGAGACGGTTTCACGTCCACCACTAAATCCGGATTGACTTTCTTTTTGTACTGGAGCCTGTGTCTTCTGCCCTTCATGTGCATCTCCTTTGCGTTTGGATCGTTGAAACGGCACTCGCACAATTTACAATTGAAACTAATCACCTGCAACAAATACGTATAATACGTTAAACATTCAATTTGACTCGTTGTATTCGTCCAGTAACTTACTTTTCCGTCTTCGCTTTTGATTTCCTCAATGTAGTCCTGACCAACTGGCTGGATGTCCGGCTCGGGTGTGTCCTCAATGTCCTCCTCTTTCGTGTCGCCGTTACCTGCGGGCAGGCCCAGACCTCCTGATTGTACAAAGTTTATCTTTGGTGTCGAGGAGACGGACTTACGGGCACCTCCGACAACTTCCGGCTCCTGTGACGGTATCGGTTTGCCGAGCTTGGTGTGCAACAGGACGACCTTCTGATGTTTGGCGCCACGGATGTGAGCGGCGTAAGCGTCGTTTCCTAAGCAAATCCAAACAATCAACCCACATTTGTACGAGCTCCCTCACAGCTCGTTTTACCTGTGCATGTAACATCACATAATTGACAACGTAACGAATTTCCGGCACGGTTTTGACTGGTGGTGGCGACGGACGCGGCCATCTTGGTCGCAGCCTCTCTCTTCTTGTGTTTCTGGCCCTCCAAGTGCTCCCGGTAGGTTTGCGGACCGGCGCAGCTGTCACACAACGTAATTACGTTATACGCTCGATTCGTATTCAATGACACCACTCACCTGATCTTGCAGACGTCGCAGTAATGCAATTGTTGTGGCTTGGGTGGCGCCTTCGCCCTCATGTTCTTGGCACCAAGACCGCCCTTCTTGTATCCCTGCCAGCCGCCTGCTTTCTGCTGCGTCGCGCCGCCGGACTGCTGGGCCACATACATAGTAGCTGCAGAATACAAAGCAGCGTCGTATCCTGAATATGTTGTGGCTGAATTAGCTTCTAAGGACAAACGACATTTGTGTGAGGAATGTTGATGCGGTATTAGTGGGGAGTGGCGACAAGACAAATGTGTACACACGTGCGGATACAATCATGCACGGTTTTTATGTTAGTTGGACACGAGACACGTGGGCAAAAACAAATCGACACACAATGTAGTAACTTACGTTTCGCCTGAGTTGTCGGTTGGGCCGCTATTGTCGTCTGGGCGGCCGGTTGGGCGTATGTGGCCTGGTAACCTGTGGCGCTGGCTTGGTATGTGCCAGTATACTGAGCGGGCTTGGCAGCCGCCGCCGCAGCTGTCTGTAATGCAATCAAGAGGGAGACGTTTCTATTAGAGATCGTAGTAATTTTACTTTTACTTTAAAATTAATTATGACAATAAATGTATAATGACTACTTTTATACTACAGAGTGGTAACCAAATCCCACCTTTTAATTTTTTACGGATTAATCAATATCTTTTACTTTATTCTTTGTTTGTCTAACGAACATTTTGTTGGAGCGCAATTTAAAAAAAGACACAAATATTGATTAGTTTATGAAACAGTGTGGAAATTTCAGTGGACCGAACAACATTAAGGTGTGTTCAGTGGTTAAACCTTAATTTCATTGATTTTGCAAGGTGTCTGAACAGAAAGTAGATTGATGCTACCTCTGGAATTCTCCTTGCTTGTGAAAATTGATTTTAATTAACAATTATGCAATATCTTCCTTATAAATATACTATACTAATATAAGTTACAATTTTATAGTTTTTAAATGACATTGTAAATATCTTTATCCAAATATTTTCAAAACATCATTAAATTTTATCAATTTAGGGGTTTAAATAGAACAGCAAGCACATAAAGAAAACAAATCAGTCTTTCAAAACGTAAATTGTTCCAAATTTATTTATTATTGTTCTGTTAATTGTATATTACAATTATCTTGGAACTAAAAAATGTTTGTATTGTCACATATGGACAATAAGGCATTTCAGAATAATTATTATTGTTTATAGTAACATTGTATTTGACGTTGGCTCTGATTGTACTACATGCTGAATGAGCAAATCATTGGGGTCATGTTTTAATAAGCAATTATGTATTATTTAATTAAATAAAATATAAAAGTATTATTGTGACTGACTGTGAAGATGGTAGAGAAGACAGTGAAGACAAAAGATCAATAAAACAACCATGTAGGGGTTAGTGACATCCCCATCCTTAAAGCCCTTAGCATAAGTTATATTAAATATTATCATAGTTTCCCTTTGTAACTATTTGTTAATAAGGTACTTTGTATGTATTTAGAATCTGTGTGTATTTGAACTACTAAAGTCAGTCATTTGACAATATGAAAATAACTAATTGAACTCAATTTTTTGTGACAGTTAGCAACTAAGCATATTGTAGGGCATAAGCTGTAAACTAAGTAATCCAATAAAGCAATAATTGCATATAGTGTGGCATGATTAATAAAAATACATACTGCTGCTTGGGCCTGTTGTCCTGTGGCTCTCTGTGTGTAAGTTGTTGCATAAGTTGCAGGTTTTGCTGCAGCAGCAGTCTGATCGTACCCACCAGTATATCCAGCTGCTGTCTGACCTGTTGCCATTAGAACATTGACATTAGTACAGTATCTTTTATGGTGCAGCTTAGGAGGCTTACCGTATCCGTATTCGTATGCCGGCGTCGCCCCAGTACCGACAGCAGCATAGGTTCCCTGTGTGGCGGCTGCCTGATAGGCAGTGTCGTAGCCGGGGGCCCTTTGAGTTCCGTATGTGGCGGCAGCTGCGGTCGCCGGAGCTGCTACGGCGTAACCTGCTTGCCCAGCCTGGTATGCGGCACCGGTGGCTGTCGCGCTGAAATCGATACGAGATCGCTTAAAACGATTGTCAGCAAGTGACGGATGTCAATTTTGGAACTTTTGGAGATGAACGGGGCCAGAAAACCAATAGAAAAACCGGCACGGGCTCCGCGGAAGCCCGGACCGTCAACCCACCTAAATGGAGGTGAGGAGTTATTGATCGGACAAAATGCCGGCGCCATTTACTCAAGGACGCCGGTTTTGACTGACAAATAGACTCGATCGGGTTTCTGTGTGGTAAAACGCGCCGACCGACTTTAGCAAATTAACGTTTTGGTTGGGATTAATAATAATAAAACTGTTTGACTTACCTATATTGAGTACCTCCGTGCGTAAATCCAAAATAATTATTCGTAGCCATATTACACGCATACACGCTGACAAACTATGCGGAACAAGAACGCCATCAATGGCATATTTTGGGAAGTGGCGAACGGATACGTCAACTCGGGTTACTAGGTGACGTTTGAAATTTCCCGCCTTTACGATTTGATCAATTTTTCATCAGATTTTTGATTAGTTATTTTCACAATAACTGAGTTTTAAACCAAAAAATACAATATTCAATTTAATACAAATTACAATTAAAAAATGAAACTTAACTTTAAATCAAAATAAATATATTTTTACTTGGTTCATAAAAAAATATGTGATACGTGCTCATAATGGTAAATACATACCTACGTAGGTGTAATTTTGAAATTTTGTGTTTGCTGATCTTTTTCTTTCGTTTTCTTTCTCACTATGTACTATACAAATGTTTCAGATTTTTCTAGAATTTAGGTTATGCCAAAATAAATTAGGTTAACGTAACTATTTTTACTTCTTTATGTAGTATTACTTGCTAAAAACTAAAGATAATGCAATTATGCAATCAAGATAAACGAAAATTACAACGCAGATTATTGATTGTACAATTATTGCAAAATATATAATTCTGTGCCAGTTGTGGAATAGAAAATTTGGTTTATTTTTATAGAATAAATTAAATTAAAAGATGGTTTATTTATTATATATATGTAATATGACATATATATATATTTTATATATTAAATATATTATTTATATTAAATATTAATAATGAAATGTAATATGGGTTGCCTATTTACTGGAATATTATATTGTATTAAATAAAATGTAAAATGGGTTGCCTATTTAGTGGAATATTATATATGTCGAATGAAAGCCCTTCGATTCTACTGAATTTTGAGAGAGACATTATGAATGACGGAGACAGATCATAAACAAAATCAATACGAAATTGATTGATCACATAAATAGCACATTTATATTTAGTTAAAATTTTTTAATAATTATCTAATATGACACTCACACATTTTTAACATGTTTTATATTGTTTTACAAAATTGTCAAGAAAAGTCAAAATTATAGTCTTAAAATTCTACCAAATTACTGAAAAACTATGGGGGACGAAACCGACGAACAACTAACAACTGAACCAACAGATCCACCTCAAGAATTTTCTGAATTCGACTTCTATAAAGTATTCGCCGCCCCCCTAATTATAAACCTAAAATGTCACCGCGATCGTTATAACGGGGCAGCTTGGCTAAAAAAACTAGAAGACACGGAACTAGGTGAAGAATCTCTACGAGCAAGTTATCTAAAACTGTTGATTCTAGCCCTGCAACGTGGTAAATTGTCCGGCATTTTCGCAGACAACCCCAAAAGTTACGAACTGTTGGTGGACTTCCGGAAGGACTTCGACATTCACGAGTTCGCTAGGTGCATGATAGAGCAAGAAACCAATGCGAAAATGTTACGGATTAAACAACAGTTAACTGGCCAAACTGAAAATCAACCGATGCACATCGATTTATCCGCCAGTTTGCAAGAGTACGTTTCAGCCCAAGACATACCAAACTTCGGCGTGCATTGTTATTACGCGTTTTCCCACGAACCTTTGACGAAATGGAATGAGAACCATGTAACTAAGATGCCGGGCTTTGTGCACAACGTCAATCCGATAGAGAATTACGCTCGAGAATTGGAAAGGGGAAAAATGAGATCTGTTGAAGGTACGGGAAGACAGATACCCATTTTGGGACTGGTTGAAGACATTCTGTACACTGAACGAAATAGACAACCATTATGGGGCTCAAATATATTCAATCTACGTTCTAACACACCTTCCCCATAATCTTAAGAAGAATTTTTAAGAGATATATTTTATTTTTGTAGTTGAAATGTCAATGTCAATAAAGTAATGTCAATGAAGACTTGTGAATTTTTCTTTATAAATTGTCAATAAACTTGTCAAAAATATTTTCTTTATCTATACAAAAAATTATACAACATGGTGAAACTAACTCCAGAAGAGAAGGCAGAAAAAAAGGCTCAGAAAAAGAAACAAGCGTTGGAAAAGAAGCGTCAACTAAAGCGTGATGTGTTGGACAGAGAGCTCCGGCTTGCGGACATAACACTGGAAAGACATGAACAAAACTGGAAGGAAATGCTCCTCAAAGTGGCCCTGCCACGTATGAAGGAGGAGTTAGAATTTGCTTGGCACAATTTCGAACGAGTCATCGATTCAAAGGACTTCCAAATATCCTTGCTAATGGACGAACTTCGACTTTCCGGCGAACAATACATGTTGAACTTTAAGAATCACATTGAAAATTTGGAGAAACTTATTAAAATGTTTTACAACAGACTTCAGGAATTTAAAAGGGATAATGCAACTCAGGTATGTTTTAGGACTTTAGGCGTCTAAAATGGAAATAAGGGTTGTTGTTGTGCAGGTTGCGAAGTTACAAGGAGAGTTGAGAGAAGAAATGGAAAATGAAGCTAAAAAGGCGGCGTCCGGCGAGGAGTACTTGAAAACTATGTTGTTCACTTTGGAGGTCAAAGCTAAAGAACAAGAGGAAGTAGAAAAAGTGGAATATTTTGCCAAATTGGACGAGGATGAAACCAAGTTTAGTCAGATAGTTACTACGTTAAAAGGAACGCTGGAAAACCGATACCAAGCTTTGTACAAAGAATCAGTTAATTACATAAACTCGTGTAACAGAAAAGTGCAGGACAGGAAAAAGGAGTACAAACAACTGAAGGATCAAGACGACGCCCTACAAATATTGCAAGCCGAACAGGTGGAGAAGATGTTTAAACTGGTGGAGTATATCAAAAAGTTGCGCCACAAGCAGAAAGTTTTGGAGGGGACGCTCGGTGAGAGGATCAAAGATATGATTGGCCAGCACAAGTTTTTCTTTGACGCTTTCATGTTACTGAAAAAGAAGCTGGAACAAGACAGGAAGTTGGACTTTAACCAGTTAAAACTGCTTGGACAAAACTACAACGTCATAAAAGAGTACTTGGACAAAACCGAGATTAAAGGCGGTCACATTTTAGAATTGGCCAGTTCTTGCAGACAATTGGAAACGTTGGAGGAGAAAATTATGCCGTTCCCGGTGAACATTACAAAAGAATCGATTAGATGCAAACAATCTGACATTATGTTGAAAGGTTATGAGAATTTGTTGCATCTATTTTGGGCAAGAGTTGGACAAGCTGATGCTTCCAGGTATGCGATTAATGAAGAGTGTGAGTTCTTGAGATTGGAGAACGAACTGTTGAAGATGAAGATCCACAGATTCTGTTTGTGTTTAGTTTGTGGAGAAAACACAGACAGAGCAATTGTTAAAATGTAATATTAATTACAATTTTGAACTCAATATTTCAGTGATTACTTGAAATTATAATATATATTATAATAACTTTAAATTTACAAATAATTCAGCATTTATATACTTATGTGGTATATTTTTTAAGTGTGCATGCCTATCTGTAATTATATTTTTAACTGACAATTTTTTAGATTCCATAATGTTTTTTGTAGATATCAAAGTACTTTTAACGACATACAATATAACTACAATAATTAAATTTACATATCTCCACTAAGTAATAGTAAAAATAGAATTTGATAGAACACACTTACAGTTTAATTTCCCCGTAGAATATTTGTTTACGTTGCAAGTGAGCCCAGTGATATAACAATGCCCTAATTACTTTGTTAAGGAAATTGTAGCGTATGTGCGTACTAATGCATTATTCAGAATTTCTGTTAAAAACATTAAAATTGCCACTTCCCATAATTATAATTTAAGTTGATAATGCGCCCCGATTAAACGGCGTGTTCCTCGGATAGGAAGGATGGTAAGTAGTAATCATGGGACCATGAGACATTATTACGGGATATATTGATGTTTGTGTTACAATTTCTTTTCATAAAGTGGAGCCGAGCGTTGAGATGAATGGTTTAGAGATGTTGTACAGTCTCGGAGCGTCCATCGGATGTCGTTGTGATTTTGTACAGTGACTTAAGTGACTAAACAAACGGTGACGGAACAAAATGAGACCGAGACAGGCAAAGGCCGTTGCAGGAATGACGTGCGAGGTAAATTGCTATTATTACAAATTATTTTATTGCCCGTCCGTCCGTTTCAGACCTCATTGAACTCGTTCAATCTCAAAACCGCCAGATCACTCACTCGCACGTATTTTTATCTGATTTTATCCATAAATATTCGTACAGACACGGTGCACAAGTTCTTTGTGATGGAGGGTCGGGTTGTTTACAAGTGTTTGTGTGAGTGCGATTTTATAAATTAAATAATATTGACGTCATTTTAAAGTGGTATTATTTGTCACATTGTGGAACATCCATTGATTGCAAATCAGGTGGAACTAAAATCGACCTTGTGCTTTTAATATTGAGACGATAATGCAACATATTATTAACCTCAGATTACTTTAATTTAATCATTAAACTACTAGTTAAAATATTGTTGATTTGTGATTCGCAGTGAAAACAATAAATGATTTTTTGTGTTTTATTATGTTGAAACAATAAATTGAAAATAATTTTGTATATTAATTTAATTCATTTATAAATAATAAATTTAGATTTTTGCAATAAATTAGCATTCTTTGTTGCTAAATTAGATAATGCCCAATTAAACCACAAAAACTATATTAAATATTAAAAAATTTAGACAGAAGTATCAAATATTAAACTTGCGCATTCACCATTTTATGGAGGAACTTTTCTAAATGTCAGTAGTAAATCTTGATAGTTTAGGAGCCATTTAATCACAAAAAATATCTAAAAGAACATTGCAATTTTGTGCACACACTCATTTTTTATGACATTGACGATCGAAATAAATTATTCTTCATGGCAAATGAGAAAATATTTGCATTTTAAAATGTCAGGATCACGGTTGGAATTTCAGCTATGGATAAAAAGGTTGTGTGTGCATCTAACGACCTGATTATCCATTAAATAAGTTTCATTTTAATTTGTAAATTACTTTATGACCCTAAAAAGTTTGTATTTGTGTCTAATAACAAGCAGTTATAAAAGAGAAAGCCACCCAGACCTCCTAAATACGAATTAGACATCTAAAATACACAAGACAAAAAAAAAAACGACAGAAAAAAGTTCTTAAAAGAGTTTCTAGCACTCCTCTAACAAATCCAAAGTATTGACCGACATAATTAACATTTGTTTTGAATATTAATAAAGCCAAGGTCTGAAATTGGTGAACGTAAAGTCAGTTAAAGGATCTGTTGTTCTCGCTGGCCACAATGAATTCTAAAGTTCAGGATAAATGGTATTTCAAAATTCAACCAGTTGCAACATGGTTTTGTTTAGATTATTGTCCACTTTATAAATACGAAAGCAATAAAGTGGACAATAAGAATTAAATTAGTTTGTTGCGCAACTACTGTTTATGTTTTTATGATGTGTTCATTAGAATTTACAGAAAATTATTGAATTGTTAATGTTATGTAAGTTATTAAAAATTGTTTTCAGATACTTAAAACGAAATTATAAAATATCAAGGATTTACAAATAATAACGAAACTAATAGTTTAATTAAATTGCGATTTGTGCATTAAACTTACACATTTAATATTTGATAAAAATGTGAAATTAAATTATTAAAAGTGAGAATTAAGGGATATTTTTCAAAAGTGAAATGAAATATAAAATACATTTATCAGCTAATAAATCAATTTTACGTAAGCAACATTGTGTCTGACATCATAACAAATTTTTAATTTAGTACAAATTGCTTCAGCTTTCTTAATTGGCAGTATAAGTTATACAAAAACAATTTTTTGCCTTATAAAATTTCCACAAAAAAACATTTATAATTATTAAAATCCGGTACTAATTTACCATTTACACAATTTGTTTTGGTAATAAATCGGAATGTTATTTTTTTCAATTTAACCGCATTAAAAAAATAATTGCAGTTGTTGCAAATATATTTGCATTTTGATGTCACCAAAGGTCTGCGTCTTCGCCTCGATGTATTTTCAATACCTCGTTGTTATACCATAAATATCCGGGGTTAACCGGTTGTTTCGTAAATGTATTTTTGAAACAACCTCGTGTTTTTGTGCTGTTTCTTGAATCTTAAATAATTCTCCTAGAATCAGTCAATAACAATAAATGGTGATACTCATTAAATAGATATTTTGCTAAAAAATCCTCAATATTATTAATTAAATTAATATTTTTTATTCAGATTAAATATTTGAGAAGAATTCAAGAATATATATTGAAGTATTCAAAAATTTATGGAAAAAGTTTATTTTAATTAATACTATTTAGAATAAAATTAAAAAAAAAAATAGAAACTTTTGAAGAGAATTGACTTCAAATAAATCTTCACATTTATCCATAAATGTAACTTTTTTATAATTTTTTATGGATTTTATAATGTTTAAAAATGGTAAAAAAAATTCTGAAATAACCTTATTTTAATTAATACTTTTTGGAAAAAAATGTTAAAGTTTTGAGAAGAAGTGACCTTTAATACATCTATATTAAGATTTATCCACATATCAAATAAATCTTCACAAACATTCATCCATGAATGTCACATTTTTATGATATTTTATGGATTTTATAATGTTTAAAAATTCTCAAAAATTTTATGAAAAAATTTTATTTTAATTAATACTTTTTAGAAAAATAAATAAATTAAAATTTTGAGAAAAATTAACTTTAAATACACTTACATTGAAATTTATTCATAAATGCCATGTTTGTATGATTTTTATAATGTCTAAAAGTATTCAAAAATTTTATGGAAAAACTTTATTCTAATTAAAAAATTAATCTTTTGAAAAGAATTGAGTTCAAATAAATCTACACATTTTTATGATATTTTATAATTTTTATAATGTCTAAAAATGTTAAAAAATTTTAAGAAATAAACTTATTTAAATTAATACTTTTTAGAACAAAAAAATTAATACTTTTTAGAAAAAAAAGTAACCTTTTGAATACAATTTACTTCAAACAAATCTACATAGAAATTTATCCATAAATGTCATATTTTTATAATGTTTTTAAATTTTTATAATGTTTACAAATGTTTAAAAATATTCAGAAGAAGAGAATTGAGTTCAAATAATTCTACACCAAAATTTATCCATAAATATCATATTTTTGTGACTTTTTGCAATTTTTATAATGTTTAAAAGTGTTCAAAATTTTTAAGAAATAACATTATTTAAATTAATACTTTCTAGAACAAAGAAATTAAAGTTTTTGATAAGTATCAACTTTAAATAAATCTACATAGAAATATATCCATAAATGTCATATTTTTAGGACTTAGGACTAAATTTTTATAATGTTGAAAAATGTTTAAAAATTTTCAGAAGAAGAGAATTGAATTCAGTGATTGTTTATAATTTTTATAATGTTTAATAATGTAAAAAAATTTTCAGAAATAATATTTCATTTAATATTTTTTGGAACAAAAAATGAGTTTAAACCTATACTGAATTTTATTCATAAGTGTCATGTTTGTATGACTTTATTTTATTTAATGCTTTTTAGAAAAAAAATAAATTTTTTAAGAGAATTGACTTAAAATGAATCTATATAGAAATTTTTCCATAAATGACATATTTTTATGATTTTTATTAATTTTTACAATGTTTAAAAATGTTAAAAAATTAATTAACCTTTTTTAATAAATACTTTTTAGAAAAAATTAAATTGACTTAAAAAAAAAATAAAAATTAGAAGAATTGACTTAAAATGAAATGTTCAAATTTTTTTTTTTAAAAAAAAACTTATTTTAATTAATACATTTTAGAAAAAAAAGTTTTGAAAATTGATTTCAAATGAACCTTCATTGAAACACCATATATCCAAAATGATCATGTTTATATGATTTTTTATGAAATTTATCAGTCTAAAGTGTTCTAAAATTTTCTAAAAAACTTAATTAACATTTTGTAGAAAGAAAGTAAAGTTTTGAGAAAAATTGGTTTGAAATAAACGTACACCGAAATCCATCCATAAATGTCATGTTTGTATGATGATTATCATTTTCACAACGTCTAGAAGGGTCGTTGTGCCAATCAGCTCAGCAAAAAGCTTAACAACAAACATTGAATAGTATCACAATTAATAAAGTGAATGAAAACAAGGTTAATTTCGTGATACGAATGCAATTCCACCTGAATCCCAGTCACAGGTGATCGTGGGCCCGGCACAAAGCAGGAGGCGGAGAGGGGCTTATTACAAGGTACAAAATAAAGCAGAATGGTGGGATCGTCCGTAGACCAAGTAGTACCTTCGATTTAAAAATCCATTTGAATAAACTGATTAGTGATAAGTTTAGTGACCGTGTGGCCGGAACGGTGAAACGAAAGCGCTCGCACAATATAATGCTGCAACTCGAAAACTTGCCCCTGTGATTTTTCCCGTTTTTCTTTTTGCGTTATTTTTTTTCTTTCGTCACTTTTCCCCAAGCTGGTGAGTGCACGTCGATTGGATATAAGTGAAAGCGGTCACGTGACCCCGATATGAAAAAGAAAGTGTTTTGGTATCGTTGTTTTGTTTTCGTCGTTCGCTTTGGTATGGTTTGGTTTCCTTTCGATATTGGAGAATCGTCATTTTAATGCTGTCCGGCACTAAACTATTTAAATAACTGTGTCAATATACGATCGGCTTGTGTACGGTATTTTATGTTTGTACGGCCAGTTCAATTTCTATTGTACTGTTATCACAACACTAATTTATAAAAATTATAAACATAAATTTTCTAAGAACTTAGTCGAAAATATTCATTTATTTTTGGATACAAAGTTAAGATTTTATTTATATGTAAATGGAGGGCAATTATTAGACAGATCTCAACATTCCATAATTAAATTTTTAAGAAAATATATAAATATCTACATTTATTTTTAAAATGGAGTACAGAATTAATTTTTTGAAGTAGTTTAAAAAGAAAAGAGTATATAAATCTTGGTTCATTATGTTTTTGTTTGTTTATGGCTAAACTATAATAAAGCAATTTTATTTTACATTTCTTAATTACACATTACACTCGCTGTAATAATAAAAAAACATATTTATATTGTAATGCAACTGTTTTTATGATACGTGTTTGTTGTAAAGTGTAAATCTTATCTTATAAATTTGGATTTTTGATATAATTATTATCATTATTTTACACTTTTTTCTTTTATAATCTTTCATTTTTTAAGTTTTACATTAATTTTAACTTTTGATGAAGCTTTATAAAATGATTATTGTGCTTTTTTACAATCTATTGTTTAATAAATAATTTGTATTTACTTTAAAATTTAATTATTTATTATATCGACACAAAAAATGTATTTATATAAAGTTTAAAAGTTTTCAAAAATTATATGGAAAAACTTTATTTCAATTAATAATTTTAATTTAATTATTCTGAAATAATCTGATAATATCTAAAAATATTCAAAAATTTATCAAAAACTTTATTATTATTTATTACTTAAAAAAAAAAAATAAACTTTTGAAGAGAAATGAGTTCAAAAAATTCTTCACAAATATTTATCCATAAATGTCACATTTTTTTGATTTTTTATGGATTTTACAATGTCTAAAAATGCTCAAAAAATTTCTGAAATAATCTTTTTTAACTAACATTGTTTTATAGTAATTTCATATTTTTACACTAATTTTAACTTTTGATGAAGCTTTATAAAATAATTCTTATGCCTTTTTTACCGTCTACTGTTAAATAAATTATTTTTATTTACTATCAACACAAAAAATGTATTTTAAATTCATGAAGGTTTCAGCAAAATTTTCTATTTTATGCTTGTCATAGTTCAAATTCCAATTTTGATAACTCATTTATAATGTATCGATGAATAATAATTTTATGAGTTGCTTCCATTATTTAATAGAATAATATATGCGATAATTCAAAACACTCTGATAACATTGATTAACTTTTTAACACAATTGTGATTTGCATACATTAAATTTTCAATTATGTAATGACAAATTAATATTATGCTGTCAATGCCAAAATATAACAATTATTTCCTAGTTCTTAAATTACATAGAAAACATCCACCTTGAATTCTATAATTAGCAACCTGTTTATATTGTGTTCATATAATTCTTAATTATTATCCATACATGGTCTTTTTATTACCAGTATCAGTTATATAATAAATCTAAAATTAATATTGTTTTTTCATCCCAGAGTCAATCCCAAATTTCAACTTATCAACTTGACACGAAAGCTTGTAACTGACCAAACAAGTTTTTTTAACATAGGAAAAAGTACAACCACCATGGACTCTAATAATAAGAATGTGACCAGTTTGATTTTCGGACCTAGACGAAAAAACAAGTCTAGCAAAGTACTCAGCATGTAAAACAGCTTAAAAGCTCCATTAGTTTGGGTCAATAAACCACATTTTTATAAAGCTTCACTTTAAAATGAAACACTTAATATTATCCATTTTAAGTAAAACTTTGGATTTTCCTAATTAGGATAATTAAATTGCATTAAAAAAATTATGGAGGTATTCAAATGATTTGCATAAATTAGCATTGGAATATGAATTGGAAAATGTGTGTGTTTCGGTTTCTTTAACTGTTACTGCTCTTTGGTTTCTGATTTTAATTTAATTAGTACGGTTATTAACATTTCTGTTATTGTTTTATTTTTGTGAATATTTCTCTAAAAGAATTTCTCTAAAAAAAGAATGGTTCAACAGTAAATAACATTTTTCTCTTACATTTTTATGCCTTTATTTATATATATATATATATATATATATATATATATATATATATATATATATATATATATATATATATATATATATATAATTGGTGCTGATTCCATTGCTAAATAATTTATACTTTCATAAGTGTGCAATAAAATATGAAATATGATTAATAGATAATTTAATGTACGTTTTATTTATGAGACGATTCCAAACAATTTTATTATGACCGGAAACGTTTATCATTTAAACAATTAACATTGTTAATTGTCCGATCTTCGGGTTGTTTTTTTAGTCGATCATGTGAACGTTTTAATGTTTCGATGTATAAACATGTGGGTTTATGTAAATG
The DNA here is from genome assembly GCF_024364675.1 of Aethina tumida. NCBI lineage: Eukaryota > Metazoa > Arthropoda > Insecta > Coleoptera > Nitidulidae > Aethina > Aethina tumida. The sequence goes on along the minus strand of NC_065437.1, from coordinate 9,374,338 downwards.
TTTGCGCCAAAAGCTTAGTTATTATTTGAGTCAGTGCTGCAGAATGAGCGTTCAAGGCCTCTTTCTGCATTGACTGATAGTACGTTACATTGGTGCAATTATGTTGCTCATGGCCGTATAATTTTTATGTTTTATACCGATATTGTAGTGGATCGGAGGAATTTTAATTAATTCCATTATCCATCCTCACATAACTTTGTCAATTACACGACAAAATGCGGCAATTAATCGGAGCGATTGTTTAACTGCATCATTATCATTAGGTGCATGTTGGTTTTCTAATGTTTATTGTTTTGTTCGGACGATTCGATATAAACAATGCGATGATAAATTTGTGTTGTTGCTATGAGCTTGGGATGCTATTTTTATTTATCTTGCTAGGTGCTTAATATTCATGAGGTCATTACTTGGAATCAGTTAATTATAATTATTTGATAAAAAATGTACAAGGTTGTTGTAATATGGGTGACCAAAATTTGGGAGCAGGCAGAACAGCTTCTCTAACGAAGAAAACCTAAATAATTTTTTTCTAAAGAATCTCCTGATGAAAATTCAGCCCCCTCAAATTTAAATTTAATTTTTGTTTTTTTTTTTTGAGTGGTGGGTTCGCGTCACCGACATGCTTTTAGCAGTATATTTGTAGCTATACAGGTGACGTATAGTGCTGTGTATATATTATAAGTGAAATTTAAGTAAATACAAATAATTTGAGTGGCTGTATTTTTTTAGAAGAAACCTATTTTAGAAACACTTTGTATATATTTCTAGATCAGCAATTTACAAAGTAGACTTTTTAACATCTTCATTTGTATGTTCCTTCCGATTGAAATTTACAAACAATTACTGTAAATAAAAAATTAAGTAAAACGAGAACGACTGTACCAACTGAACTAAATAGAACCTAAAAAATAAATATCAATGAAAGGAAACTTAATTAAAAGTGAAATTTTTTAAAGTTAAAAACTTGTCTATTTGAATATTGTTCCACCTTGTACAAAAAAATATAAATGAAATCGAGTAGAACTTTAACCGGACTGTAACAATTGCCGGCCGGCCTTGTATTTTTAATTTTTGCATAATAAAAATAATTAATAAGGATTAATAAGGATCAGTAATTTTCTAAAGAAAGTATATAAATTATTAAACGCACCTTAATTTCAATAAACCATAATTATATATCAAAATGTTAGAAACAACTCGTTTCATTTGTTCGTTACTTACTTGATTAAATCTCATTTAATCATTCAAGGTGCTGCACCAAACGAAGATGGCGAAGGCAGTCGAGCACCTGAAGAAGAAGAACAAGAAGAACATGGAAAAGAGCAAAGAGGCCGAGGGCAAAATCGACATGCCCTCGATGTCGTGGTCCGAAAAGTACGCCTACTTCAAGGAGAACATCACGGTGGAACCGATGCTGGCCTGCTACATCATACCGAGCGTGTTCGCCAACCTGGCCACCCAGAACCTCAACTTGGAGAAGGCGTGCCGCGTCAATCTGGGCTACTCGACCGAAATCTGCGATGCGCTCAGCAATCGCATCACCTCGAACTACTCGCGCGAAGAGAGCGAGGTGCAGCAGCTGGTCGCCTCGATGGGGGTGTGGAAGACGATACTGCAGAGCGCGCTTCCGGCCTTCCTCATCATGTTCATCGGGTCGTGGAGCGACCGCTGGGGCAGGAGGAAGCCGTGCATGTTGTTGCCCATCATCGGGGAGTTTCTGTCCGTGGTGGGTTTGATGTTCTGCACCTATTTCTTCTACGAACTGCCCATGGAGGTGGCCGGCTTCATTGAGGGACTGTTCCCGGCGTTGACCGGCGGTTGGTTCACGATGTTCATGGGCGTTTTCAGCTACATCGGTGACGTGACGACTGTCGAAACGAGGACTTTAAGGATCGGCATCGTCAATGTCTTTTGTTCGTTGGGGATACCCATCGGTCTGGCTCTGAGTGGGGTTTTGTACAAAAAAATCGGGTTTTATGGGGTGTTTTCTATTTCTGCGTTCTTGTACATTGTCGCCTTGTATTATGGTTATACGAAGGTTAAGGAGCCGAAAAAATTGGACGTGCCCGAAATATCGAACAAGACGTGCGGGTTTGTCAGGGACTTCTTCGACATCAGGCATTTGGGGGAGACGTTCAGGGTGGCGTTCAAAAAAGGGGAGAACAATAGAAGGATGAAAGTAATGCTGCTGATGCTGGTTGTGATGGTTGTTATCGGACCGATGCACGGTGAGTGGTGTTTGATAAATTTAACAATGTAAAAAATATTTTTGTAAAAATCATTATATGCGTCATTACCTGTTTTTGTTCAATCATCATAAAAGGAACACAATTGAAACGATAACATTAGTTAATTTGTTATCACAACTATTGTAATTTCTAAAATTGGCGAGACTGTATTGTTTCCATATATTACATATACAGCATTGGCAGAAAGTAGAGCAACTTTAAAAATATACAAATTGCTACAGCTCTGTGTAATTCTGTTAGTTACAAATCAACAAACTAAATATTCAGCTGGCAAAAAGTAGAGGAACTTTTTACTAAATGTCATTACTTTCTACTAAATCCACAATAATATTTAGTTTTACAATATAAATCAAAATAAACTGAGTTCATATATTGCCTCGTGGAAGGAAATAATTTTCCGAATTAAAATTACGCATTGTATCGTTCTTTCAATTCGATGAGAGAATAGAGGATAGTTTTATATATAAAGAAATATTGAGGAACAATCTGGTACCGTATTCAGATAAAAATATACCACTAAAACTTTATTTTCAACAAGATAATGATCCAAAGCACACTTCAAAATATTTGAAGCAGGGGCTTTTAAGGGAAAAAATTAATATTATGAACTGAGTTGCTCTACTTTTTGCCAGGCCAAAACAAATAAAAAAGTTAAACTCTTTGTTTTTTTATTGTTTAACTATGTAATTGTAAAATTTATAAAGGGTTAAATTTCAATAACCAGGACAAAAATTATTTAAATTTTAAAAATCTCCTCTGGTTTCCGCCAATACTGTATATATATATAAATTTTTCAATAGGCAACATCTTAATGATGCGGATTAAAATCTCGGCAATAACTCTAAGATTTATCTAGTTGTCACAATCTGTAATTAATTATATCATGAATGACAACATTACATAACATAATAATAAATATTTACCATTGTTTACCAGTACAAGCCTTGATAGATCAATAACCCTGGCTTTCGCAATAATGCCGCAACATTTAAATTCTCTTAATTATAATAATTCATTTATTAATATCGATGCAAAAAAAATCATTCCCTTGACCAACATGTAATTTTATGCGAGGAATTCGACCGTTCAGCTTTTAAAATGTAGGCGCTAGGCAATTAACCACTTTTGCTGGAAACTATGCTAGATTGATGGATTAAACAGGTGGAAAAATACGAGTTTCATAATAAATGCGAAAACTCGTTCCGAACTGAACATTGTTATGGATATTTAAGCAACAATTCTAGTAAATTATTAAGTGCGGTTAAACTTATGGAAATGTGCCACAAAATCTAATTAACATTAAATTACATGTGTGTTATTTTATTGAAATATTTAAAAGAAATAAAGTTGGCTAAAAAACTAACTTTCATATTTGTCTGACGAATGAGGAAATGTGTTTAAAGAATGTGAACGTTTGTGCAGCAAAAAATTTGCAGTTAAACTTCCTGCAACAGCTTTTGTTAATCTCGAGAATTAACTCTCGTTGGGTTTTATAATTATGTCGAACAAATCTGCACAATTTGCCACATAAAAAGACAAGGTCAATAGGATAATAACTGTTTTGTTGTCCTTAAAGCTTAATGATGTTTTATATATAACTTTCATGATGACTCTTTTTTTATCGTAACATGCAAAATTAACGTATATGCAGTAATAATTATTTTCCTGTTTAATAATGATTACAAAAATCAACGTCGATCATGACAAACAAATATTAAACATGATTAAAAATTTGCTTTGCATAAAATTATTTTCGTTTCTGGGTGAAAAATTTCATTAATTGTAGATATATGGTAAGTGTGTAGATAAACAAATACCATTGACTTCAAATTTCACGATCATTATCAATGTCAAGGTGTGTGTTAAAACTTATCCACAAGGGTATAATTAAGGCTAAATGTACTTTACATCATATTTTAAACCGTTTACCAAAAAAACTACAAGCAAACATTTGCAGTTTGCCTCAAAAAGTGTGATATTTAAATAACATTTTAACACATATTTTGTGTTCAAACTCACAGGAACATTGAATAAACTAATAAGAACAAACTACATAACATATATGTTTTTATTTCAGGTGAGATGAACGTGACCTATTTATTCACCCGGTACCGTTTCAATTGGGACGAAGTGGACTTTAGCATATTTTCAACCTACAGCATGGTCACCAATTTAATAGGTAAACACCCAATCGGTTCCGCCACATTCCGATCGCTCATTATCTCACAATCAAACAAAAACGTTTAAACACAATTGTCGCATGATTTCAACTGTCCAAAATTGGACGATTTGATAATATAATTCATTCGTGTTTCAGGCACGTCGATTTCGGTTGGCGTTTTCAGTCATCTATTGAAGATCGATGATGCAGTCATTGGGATTTATTCGTCGATGAGCAAAATTTTGTCAAGCTTTGTCTATGGTTTCGCCAAAACTTCTTTGGTCTTCTATTTAGGTGAGAACAGTACCTAAAATTATTACTTTTTTTCTTGTTTTTCATCAGATTGTTTGTTAAATATTTCGACTTTTTTTATAAATTACAAAATACAAATTTCACTGTTTATACAGGGCGGTAGCAATTTATATTTTTTAAAGTTGCTCTACTTTTTCCCAAAACTGTAAATATAGTCCTCAAGATAGAATTTTGAAGTCACAGAAAACCCTTTGAAAATAAAAGACATGACCAACAAAATAATATAATTTATTTTTACACTAAAAGTACTCAAATTAGAAATTGGACGATTTAATTCTTTAACAACAAACATTTTGTCATAGCAATTTAAACTGGAATTACACACTTATTTAATAAAAAATCTACCAAGTCAACGACATTTCTTATATTATTAAATTCTTTAGTGTTATTACTGGTTGATGCCACGTCCTAATAAAAAAAAATGCAGTATTAAAAACCTTTCCATAAGTGAAGAAGCAGCAATGTTCGGGTACTTCGTTTGTATTGTTCTCATTGGTTAGAGGCACGCCTCAGTCCAATAGTCACTACTGTTAAATTATTTTTGATTTGATTTGATTTTGATAATTAATTAATGGCAGTAACAAAATTTCTATTTGTTTTAATAACAAAAAATAACTTTATTCCACTACCGTTAAATTATTTTTGATTTGATAATTAATTAAATGTTTTAATGGCAGTAATAAAATATCTATTTCTTTTAATAACATAAAATGTATTAATGTACACTATTGAATCGTTTAACATTAATTACTGTCAGAAAAAAAATGTTATATCAGTAATCTCATTGTTTCGATTGTAAATAAATTAATTTTGTGGCATTTTGAACCTTGATTTTATTTAAATCCGTAATATATTATGTTTCCATTCAATGTTTAAATAAATGTGGGGAATTCCATATCTCTAATGAACATTACATAATTTTTTTCGCTGAACTAATGTATTTTAAAATAGCTCCATAATTAGTGGATGAATTTAACTTTTAAAAAATTTATTTTTAAAGAAAATTGAATGAATTTTTAATTGTCATTTTATTATTTAGGTTCAATCGTAGAGATACTGAACGGCACCTCGTTCATAGCGATGAGATCAATAGCCTCGAAATTGGTTCCCACGGACGAACTGGGTAAAGACATAAAGTCGCATTTAATGGCGGCACCGAAATAAAGTGAAACTTTATTTTGTATATAAAACATTTTTTTGTAGGCAAGGTTAACTCGTTATTCGGGACGTGCGAGGCGCTAATGCCCCTGCTTTACGGGCCGATGTACAGTGCCACGTACGCGGCCACCATCAATTTCATGCCGGGGGCCTTCTTCATATTGGGCGGCGTGCTCACCGTTCCGGCGGTCATCATTTTCGGGTAAGTGAACGTGCGACGTGGGCAGAGCCAGAAATGAAACCGTTTCGAACTGCAGGTGGATGTATTGTCAGCACATGAAGGACGCGAAAGTACTTAACGAAACGAAAACGGAGGAAGGAAGGGAGGAGGAGAACGTGGAGGATGCGATCGTGAAAGACATAGCGATCATAGCGACGCCGAAGCAGGCGCCGATCGGATCGCCCGTTCTGAAGTCGTACAGGTTGACCCAGCAAAACGGGGTGGTGAACAACGCGTTCCAAATGGATCCGTAGTCTCGTACGATTTCGATTTTTAATGATAATTATGTAGATATTTATTGTATAAATATTTTAGATACTTAAGAACTTTAATCGTTTAATTTAATTTTGCAGTAAGGATGTGTTTTATGTTTTATAAAAAATAATCAGTATTATCATTAAACAATAGCAAATTGTCTTTCCGAAATAGTTAACATGTATTTTTACTGCAAAACTTCTATTTCATACCTGTGGTATAAAGAATTGTGTGATACTATAGCATTTAGGACAAAATAGATTTAACAGAGAAGATATTATCCCAATTTTTGAAAATAGAAAAAGTCATTATATAATGATACATGTATAAAAACAATTTAACAATTTTTACAAAGATGTGTAAGTTGTTTAACTTACGTTCATAAGTTAACTTAACAAATATGTCTAATGTGTATGTATATCAATTCAATTTTGTGATTCAAAAATAATTTTTAAAACACTTAAGTTCCTATTTTTGTTAAAATTAATTACATGATTGTAAACAATAAATTAAATAATAAACATGTATATTATACCTACAATTAAATAGTTGAATAAGTATTATATATTTATTTAGTGTTTTATTATGTGTGTTAAAATTTAAATTTAGGATCCAGGAATAGTACTAATAATACTATTGAATCAGATAAAATAATAGATATAAAATTACTGATGAACAATTAATAATTATATATCAAACCATCAAACAAATAAATATTTAGGTATACTTACTTATTGTATCTTTACATTTTTGTTTGTTTATTAAATATACTCCTTTATAAATAATTCAATAGATTTCTGGAACTATTAAATTCCTACACGTTGACTATACTTAATATTAAGTCTTTATTGTCACTGCTTCCGTTTGACTTGAATAATAATTTAAATCGTCATTATATAATCAAAACCTCATGTATAAACTGGGTTGCATAACTAAGAGAGAGAACAAAAAAAATTTGTTTTTCTTTATAAATTAATTACAAAATACAAATGGAAAGGAAAATTTTTCTCAAGCCGTTTGATCATTCATATTATATAATATTGCAGAATCCGTGAATATGAAGAATATTTTAAGCGCATGGGTCAACTTGATTTGAAAACATCTACTTCGGAGATTTTATATCGTATAGTTGCCGGACTTCAGTGTTTATAAAATATGTGGAGAAAAATGTTATTAAAAAATCTATATGTAATTTATTTTGTTTTTCAAGTATGACTTTTGTCATTTAGGTGGTTGAATTCTAAAAAAATAAAATTTGGCTAATCCTACTTAATTAATTAATTTTTTATTTACTCTACATTTCTTTGATAGTATCTAATTTAAATTTCATTATTAAATAAATTTAGACAATAATTAGATAAATTTGTACAAAAAAAAATAAAAAAAATAATACACTATTTTAATAATAATTCAGTCATAAAGAACACAAAACTTTTACAAGAAACAATACGAATATTTTCACCATTATAAATCGGCAACACTGCGTTGTAAACTGTTCAAGAAGCGCAGTACAACACGACGCATGTTCTAGAAAATGTTTCTTAAGTCACAGATTCTGCAAGATTACCAAAATTATAATTTAAATCGTCATTATAATCAAAACCTCATGTGTACACTTGGTTGCATAAATAATACAAAGTTCGTAGTAGTAAGTAAAAAAAATCACAAATAATATTGGAATAGGACACATTTAATTATGCGAATAACAATATTAAAAATTAAACTATATGTATCTAGGGAAGAAGATTAACAATACCACCATTAAAAAAGAAACATCAATTAATAATAATACACACAATAAATAAATGTAAGAAACTTGTAGGAATATTATTTTGCATTTAAAATAAATGTACTTTAGGGAAAAAGATTAAGAACACCACCGAAAACAAATAAAAAACAATTTATGAGTCTTATATTAGAATTTAAACAGATAAGTTAGTTTTGGTTCAATATATATTTTTGAAATAATTATAGATTTTTTTAACTTATTTAACAATATTATTATTTAACATATAATTTTAATAGTTATTTAATAAAAAATAATACACTTAACAAATGAATGGAAGAAAATTATAGGAAAAATAAAAATAAAAATCAATCAATTTATATGTTTCATATTAGAATTTTAGATAAGTATATATTTTTAAAATAATTATAGATATTTTTTTATTTAATTTGTATCAATACTATACTATACTCAACAAATAAATGTAAGAAACTTATTAATATTTAAAATCTATTGGAGATGGTGAAAATAAGTAATATAAACAAATTGCCAAAGACTAAAGAAATTACTTTATTAAAAATAATTTTTACAAATCAAATTATGTATTTAATTCAATATTTTTCCAAATTAAATATGATGTGATCCTTGAGAGTTGACTAATTAGAAAGTAACAAAAGTGTATTGTAAAAATCGAACATGAATTTTGGCCATGTATTTTTGTCATTGCCCATTAAACCAATAATTAATGTAATTGAAACATTTCAACCTGACAGATTGATTATTTAAATATCATGTATGAGGGTGATGCAATTAAAACAAGATAAAACCGATATGATATCTTGGTTTGGACATTCTTATTACAAAATCACCCAGAGGTACTGTCCAAATTTGATATCAATCACTGTTGATTATACAACGAATCAATATGTATCAATGATTTAAGGGGGGCATTATGCAACAAAATCAGAAATTTCGACAAGTTTAGTCCTTGATAAAAAACTGAAATTAATCTATGTACTATAAGGAGGAAGCGTAAACTCACATATCAAAATCTGAATAAAGCTTAAGTAATTTTTCAAATTGAAACACTTGTTGAATTGTTCAGCTGTGTCACAATATTTAGCTGATATAAAATAATGATTATTCTTAGTTAAATTGCTCAAGTCTAAGGGCAAAATATAAAGCAGGTCATTAAGCAATGGAAAACAAGTTTGGTGTTGGTAATTTGCAGAATTTGTACCAGTTAGAATATGTCAAAATGTATGTAATCTCCCTAATAATTAATCATCAATTGGTTGTCCAAAAATAGAGATAACCTCGATTATTTCAGACACACTTTCTCCATTTTATTGTTCTGGTATTTCAGTAAATCAAAATTATGTCCACTACTAACTTAAAATATTCAACCTTGTGGTGTAACAATCGTCTGATAACTAAACTTTGTTACCGGTAATTACAGATTGTTAGCGTAAATCAAGCGTAATAACTAAATTGAACATATCGGATTAATTATAACAAACACAATTACAATCTGGCACTTTTAATTAGATTTTAATTGAAAATGTGTATAACATATTTGGGTCCGTGACAATTTATTGTGTTTATTGTATGTAATAATTGAAAATTCACTTAAATATTTGTTGGGAGATTAGATTACATTTAATTTCATAGAAGAAGAGTTCACAATTAATTTCTGCTATTGTACAGTGGCTGGCAGAAAATAAAGCAACTTTAAAAATATATAAATTTCCACCGCCCTGTATAAGCAAATCTATTATAATTTATATTAATTATGAACACACTTTATACAAACATATCGGTGATTATTTCTTGTATTAAAAATAATTCTGTTAGCTATAAATCAAAAAACTGAATGTTCGGCTGGCAAAAAGTAGAGCAACTTTTTACTAAATGAGCCACAAAACATAAATATATTTGAATATATGCGACATTTTAAAGATGTGTGACACTAAAGCAAATAAAGATATGCATTATTTAAATATATTTTTTATACTGACTAGACAAAATCTGAATTAAATCCTTATATAAAATATATTAATTTTTAAATTTTATGCTATTTCTCTGACCACACTGTATGTTTACAGGTGATAAAAGTGAAATAACTTTACAGTTGTGCCATTTCCGTTCTGAATTAGCAAAACGGATATTAAATCAAATATGGCCAATTAAGAGGAGAAAATATATAAAAAGGTAATTAAAATTATTCGCATATTATATCACTCATTAAAATTAAATCAGCATGACATTTACACGAAAACCATTTCTGTTATCAAATGATCTAATTTCAGAGGTGATTTGAAAAAGTTTATAGTTCCCAAAACAAAAATGAATTATATTTCCATATTAATGTTTTTATTGTGACATTTAATTAAAATAATTACTTAACAGTTACATAATTTGTACATAAAAATTAGGTGAAAAACGACGCATTTATTTAACGGTAGTAAATTCATAGCAAGACTGGTTGGAAAATAAGTTAACTTCAAGAGTTTACTTAAGAACAGTAAGAATGTCAAGTTCATTGAATTGCAAAATCACAAACCGATACAATTCTCGATCTAGTTACAAACTAATTAAGTGTAATTTTAAATTGGGCATTTTTGTAATGCCACAAAATATATGGGCTAAATAAATTAAACAGATCTGTTCGTCGAACGTATAAAACACGATTAATAAAAATAATTGCAGCTATTTAGAAAGTAAATGAACCACATTGTGATTGCTGAGATCGTATAGTATATATTATGCAAAATATGTAGGAGTAGTGTTATATAATCGGTTGCAAAGCTAACCTTTGCGAATTGTTTACATAACAATACTATTTTAAATAAACGCCGTGCAAAATATTGTCAAAATTAATTTGAATTTCAGAATAAGCCGGAAACATGTGTTCAAAACACATGGTTGATAATTCGAACACGAATCCGTGTTACACACGAAACTGAAAAAAAGTACATGCGTCAGATTGAAAGTGGATTATTGCTTTGAATAAATTGCGGGTTCGTCTGATGAATCGTCGTGAAATCCAATTTACATTCGTGCGTATTGCACAACGAAGTGTGGTTCCGATTGCGTAAAATTTAAGTTTAATAAGATTTGCATAGGCGAACCCATTCAGATTTAATAATGACAATAATTATGCGGCTAAGGTATTTCGGCTAAGATAAACACCTGTAACGCTCAAGGTTCTACTACTCCTTCACGCTGTGTTTCTGTGTCATTTCTTCTAGTGATAATTTTTTGATGATTTTTTTACGTGCACTACAATAAAGAGGTCATTTTTATTTTGGTTCTTAAATTTGTAGCACTGATTAGAAAACTCTTACTTTATAAATATTTGGGATTCTCTAGGTCGTCTTAAGTTGAATTATTTTTAGTTATTATCAGCTGTTGATGTATTGTTGGCTGATTGTTTCATTGTTTCCAAATAATTTACTCGTTCCTTGTAAATTAGATATCCTGTCAGACTGCCTACTATTATTATCCTGAAAAAGAAAATATTTGATTAATACATATACACACAGTAGAACAAGATTAAAAATATATAAATTGCTACCACATTGTATATGCAAATATAATATAATTTATACCAATTATGAACACACTCTATACACACATCGGTGAATATTTCTTGTATTAAAAATGATTCAATTAGTTACAAATCAAAAAATAAATATTCAGATGGCAAAAAGTAGAGCTTTTTACTAAATGTCATCAATCTCTACAAAATCCATAATAATTTTTAATTTTAAAATATACATCAATGTAAACAGAGTTAATATAATGCCTCTACTTTTTGCCAGCCCAAATCAAATAATCATCAGTAAAATTAAACTCTTTATTTTTTTTATTGTTTAACTATGTAATTGTTAAATTTATAAAGGGAAGATAATTTTAAAAATACATTTTTTTGAACGTAATAACCAGGACAAAAATTATTTGAATTTTAAAAAAGTTGTCACAAATTTTAATTGCGCCAAAATTAAATTTAAAAAGAAGTATTGTGTCAAGAACAATTCAAGAGTTTAATCCTAGAGAAACTATAGCACCACTTTCTAAGCCTGGATGATCGAGAAAAACTGACAATACTGACGATCGGAGGCAAGAGATTGACAACCTTGCTTCTACCATGAAAAGATGATCTCAAGAGGTATTAAAAAATAATGGATGTGCTACTAAATGTTAATAAAAAATATTAAATAATAATATATTAAATTAATTTCATGTACTAATTTAAATATATGTATTTAGAATTTTCCTAAAAATAAATTTGTTGCTTTACCTATGACTGGTACTGTACATGGATGCTTAATCCAGTGGTGTAAATTTGCTGGTAGGATTTGGTTCTGGGCCAAAAAAACAATTAAAAAAAAAGAAAATACAAATTTTATGGGAATGTTCCACTTTCAAATAAGCCACACTGTTTTCACAGTAGTGGTCATTATTATAGTAACATTTTAAATATTAAATATTATGGCCATAACTATTTCATTTAATGTGAACTATTAAAATAATACTAACTTACTAGTGTTGTTTTTACACCCCATTTTAAAAAGTAATATTTTCTTACTCTATAAAATACATTATACATACATACATTTTTCTAAATTGAGCTAAACATAAGAATAGCAACTTTTATTTTAAAGGGATTTTTTATTGACTAAATGACAAAAAATTGATGATTTGATCTTTTAATCAAGTCACAATTTTGGATTTGTGTTTGAGATTGTTATCATGTTGGAACACTCACAATTTAATGATAAAGACTGTGGACGTGATCCTAAGCAAAACGAAATCAGCTCTTCACATTATTAGAAGGATTTTTTAGAGGTCTCTGGCTAAACAAACTGCCATCCACTAACCCTTTTCTCATAGACCTTAAACTCATTTTCTGCAAGTTACATTTTCTCCAGGTTGGCTTTAATTTCAGATGACAATTTATGAATTTTTTTGAATTCCACTGAACCACTTTTTCTCTTTCTCTGTATTTTATTAATGTTTCTTTTTCTCTAGGTCTTAGGAAGCTTAAATTATAATTTTTATGCAACTATAATTCAATTAGATTACTACTCGTTATTAAATAATTATAGTAATAAAAATACCGTTAGTAATTAAAAATAAAAAACATGCACAAATTTTTAAATATTAGTTACAGGTTATTCAACAAATATTGAAACAAAAAAAAGTTCCATTAAATGAAAGTATTTCAACTTTAAATATTCGATAGACAATTAAATCAGACAGATATTTATTGTGCATAGAACATGGGAGTCAAATATGATTGGCACCTATTATTGAGAAATGCCTACGTCAGTCAATTTTATAATTGTTCCTATTTAAAGTTATTAAAAATATTTACTTCATAACGAATTAATTTTATATTCCAATAAAATGAACCTCATTAAAAGTGAGATTTTAAAGGTACTTACAATAAAAATGTGAGTGTAAAATATATTGTTATGTTTTTGGGTTTATCACATTGAGATGTGCCCTTTTCCACCAATAAACTTTTCTCAGTGGGTTCTCGTACATTGTTCAAATGCATTTCTACTTTCAAATAAAACACATACTCGAGTAAAGGTTTTTAATTAACAGGCAGTTAATAATAAAGCCCTGTTAAGCTTTTTATCAAATTTATGTTTATCTTTGTTAAATAGTTAAGTAAATCAAGCGATTGTTACCATTATCTTTTTTGTACATAAAAACATAAATTTTAACCTTACATTTTATATTCAATATTTACTTCACTTCATTTTCTAAAGAATTGCACAAAGTAAATATGGAATTTTCTGAAGTAAATTACTTTGTTATTCCATGTTACACATATGATATGTTAAATATAGGGAATAAACGTCCTTCCAACCCGGATGCAAGAAATTTGATGACTAACAGAGACCCAACACGCCTTAAACTACATTATTTTTGTAAGCTTTGTTCCTGAGACTCATTTACTCATGGAGTATTAAATTTTACAAACCACATCGACTTTATTTATTTATAGTGGCAAGGCTGCAACTAATTCTGGTTCGAAATCAAGACGTGAATATAATGAGAATCCTTATTATTAAAATGGGGTCAGTGGAACTTATAAACAGTAACAAAGAGAAACAAGAGAAATGTCCTTGGTCGCATTTTTCTGATATGATTTTAATTAGAAATAGACAAAGCGCAGAGAAAATCTGTATCATTCTCTTAAACTTGACATGTTTACCGAATCGTGATTTAGTATGATTTTTAAGTGTGCAATAAACATATTGTACCATTAATCATTTGGCATTCAGCCCGATTAATGACTATAATTAATTATCGTTTCCCATTTTAATTACAACAATTGGAGATAATGTTTCGTTGGACTAAATCGGGCAATTAGCATTTTGTTTGTTTTAAACGATCGATTTTATTGTGCAATTGTATGACTAATGTAAAATAGGTAAAATTGCTATTAAAATATTATATTAGTGTTTCACAATAGTAAAAAAACAAAAAAATTAATCGCTTCTCAAATTATAATCTTGTACGTTGAGCAACGCTGTCAAATTTCTTGTCCAATTCATATTTCAGGCGTGTTCAATAATTATTTTAAATTATTCCTTGTGCGAATAACTTGGCTTGGCTAAAATACGTAAGGATAATGTACCACTCGACCCATCGTAAGTACTCCTGGGTCACCAACATATAACTTAGCTAAATATAAGTAGTGCCAGATTACTACAACCTCTTGTTGGAAACATCCTAACCTTTTTCAAAGATTCCACTCACTTTGTTGAGATATTGAAAGGATTACATCTAGATGTAGAAAATAGACTAGTGAGTTTCGACGTAGTGTCTGTCACTTTTCACTAAAGTTCCTGTCAATGATTTCTTAAACACGATATCAGAAATATTCCCTCTAGATATAGCGATTGAGACCAAATACAAACCTTCTGTTTGGTATCGTTACGTGGATGATACTTTCGTGATATGGAAACATGGACAAGAAAAACTTGATCAATTTCTGAAACACCTAAACTCTCATCATAACAATATGAAATTCACAATGGAATTGGAGAACGAAATATCTTTTCTGGATGTTCTAGTACGTGAACAACTCAGATTATTATTAATTAAAATTATTTGCGTACACGCACCGAACGAAAGAAAGAAAAGAACGTAGGCCAATCTTTCATAAGCTACTTAATAAATATTCAATAGGTGTTGAAAATAGTTGTCGGATCCTGTTCAGTTATTTTCTGTTGGCCAAAAATAGTAAGTAGTGCATATTATATGAATTTTAATGAACTTCCACCACATCACTGATATTTTGAACCGCCCACGTTCATTGTAATTTGATTTTTATCGCTGTTTTATTGTTGCAAAAAAAAGTTAAAATATATGATTATAACACGATTTCATTATTGTTTTAATTAATTATTATTAAAATTATGTAAATTGGAGTGGTTATGTAGAATAATTTTCGTTATTGTGAATGTGTGTGGTGTCAAAGAAATGTATCAACACTAATTATATTTGCTTAAATATGGTTAATTGTGTTGTGGTGCAATTAAAGTATTTCATTATTTGCGACGTGAATTGAATATAAATTTCGGTGTTAAAAAATATACCGTTTCTGGCAAATCAATTTAGGAATTTATAAAATGCTTAATTGCTTTTAATACAATTTCATCATGTTGACAAAAAACGTGATTAAATTATAATTTAATTATAAATTAATACAGCCAGTTAAGTTTTTAGATGACTTTCGACGAAATTGATTATCTTTTAATTAAATCAAATTTTTGTTTGCACAGAAGTGAAAGACTTTAAAATTGTCAGTTTTAAGGATTTTTGTAGCTTCGAGCATTTAATGTTTTACGTCAATTTTAATAGTTAATTAATTTCAAACTAAAACATACAGTATTGGCAGAAAGTAGAGCAACTTTTTTAAAATTTAAATAATTTTTTTCCTGGTTATTATGTTCAAAAAAATCTATATTGATAATTAACTTCCCTTTATAAATTTAACAATATATAGCTAAACAATAAAAAAATATAGTTTAATTTTACTGATGATTATTTGTTTTGGGGCGGCAAAAAGTAGAGCAATTTATGCTATTTAAAGTTTTATTACTACAAATAATTTGTAATTAGAATTTTAATTAATTCTACACAAATATATTGTAAAATTACCATTATTATGAATAACTTCCAAACACCTTTTTTAAATGGAAAGCAACAGATGTCAATAATATTTGGATCCTTATTTTGCCAGACTTTTTACAGAACCGTGAATAAATATTGCTGATTACTATACTCTTTGTGTCTTATTTTGTTGTTCACTATCTCCCATAAGTTTTCAACGGTATTTAGATCGGGAAATTGACATGGTCAGTTCGGAATATATTCACCGATATGTTTGTATGCAGTGTGTTAATAATTGGTATAAATTATATTAGATTTGCTTATACAGGGAGGTAGCAATTTATATATTTTCAAAGTTGCTCCATTTTCTGCCTATACTGAACATAATTAAATGATGGTAAATAGTTTCGTAACTGTTCCTGGTTCATTAATATTGTTATATTGTTTAAGGACGGAAAATGAATCAGCTTCTGTCGCAATATATTTTTCTCAATGTCTTCAGGTCATGCAATTTAAAAATAAAACACGCCGATTTCACATCAATGTGAATGTACATCGTACATCGGCATTTTTAATTCACGCGGAAACGTTTCAAATTTTGATCAGTCATTTTAATAATGCCTGACTGTAAGTATTAATTACATTTCGAGGACTTTCTTCCCGTAATTATAATAACCGACAGTTAATTACTTGCAAATCAATCTGTGTGCGTGAAATATTAACACAAAAAATACATTACTTTATTAATTTAGATTTTAGGAAGTGATTTAGTTAATTTTAACAATGTAATATGTTCATGTAATCGAAACGTGTACAAGATTAAAGGTTCAACGTTTCGCAAATTAAACGTAAAAAAAAAGTTAAAATGACTTTCAATAATATTAGGTTACTTCCGTTTCTGCGAATCGCTAGAAAGAGAAATAATCCTTAAATCATAGTGCACGATATCACTTAATGCGAAAGATTACTTTCCCTTCGTTTCTCTAATTGTTCGGATAAATTGACTTTTCAGAATTAAATTTAAAATTTACATTAGTTCTTTACAAGAGTTCTTTATATATTTTTTAAGCAATGCGGAAATTTAATTATAATTATTACCGTGTATAGCTTAGGGTATATATCAATGACTTCAATAAATTGTGATTATCTTCTATTACAATAATAATAAATAATTTTAAAGTTATTCTGATAACTCACCTAACTTATTCACTACAAGTTTATAAAAAATGAAAGGAGATATCAGTTTAAAATATTAGTAATTATAACTTACTTCCTGTTTCTCCACCTATTTTCAATAAAATACCCTGTATATTTTTGGACTTTTAAATTTTACATGTAACTACAAATAAAATGGCCATATGATATCCCAAGGAGGGGGGGGGGGGTCAAGTGAATAGGACCAAATGAAAACAGCCGAATGTTCCCGAAGTTTTAAAATTCATTAATATTAATCAATTAAATTATAATCATATAAGAATATGTGTGTTATATATTTATTAAAATATCTGTTAATATTTATTTTATATATGACTTATGCTTATAACAATCGAAAGGTTTTATTAATATTCAATTTAATTATGCTATAACATACCTGGTGTACATTACTCACTGAAAATAGGAAAAAAGTTATTGAGGTTCTAAGATTCACAAAATGAAACGTACAAAATTTTGGGAATGCTAATAGTGGCTCCTTTTGAGATGGTTCGTGGTTAACGTGTATACTAAAATGAACATTCCACCATCAAAATTGATGGCTTCACAGACAAACTATTGGGTTTAGACATAGAACATAACCATAACCATTTTATGTGTTCTATTGGAAATAATAATATTTATATCATTTTCTACGAAACTGAAAATAAAATTTTGAAAGAGAATTAACTCAGGTCAAGTTAAAATTGCTGTAAAGATCTTAAATCAATATATTTTTCCGTTCTCAATAAATTTTCATGTATTGCATAATTGTAAGTCATTAAATTTGAGAACAAAAGATGTGGACGCTATTTTACATACAAAGTGTTTGTATATTTTCAAATTAAAATAAATTTAATAATAAATTTTTTATAGTTAGTTCCGCATTATATTGTGTATGTAGCCTTGTGTAATGTAACCATATGTTATGGATATCACCTCTAAATTACCCATTTTTCTGTTAAGACAATAGGACTTATGCAATTTTATACCATATGTAGAATAATTGATGCAACTGTTAACTGGAAAACAAACCATAAATGCAACTTTACACTACTGCTTTATTTATTTAATTTTAGAATATTTTTATTCCTGTCTTTTTGTGCTAATTTACTCCAAAATATTAATAATCAAGATAATGTGTTGTAATAATGATTAACAAATTCTTATAAATAAATTACATTTCCAAATATGTACGTTAATGGTAATTAACCTGACATAATTAACGTGACTCATCAAGTGGATAATAAGCTATTGCTTGAATATGCTTTGCAATACTTATAAATGTTTGTAACCATTATAACATATAAAAATGAACATTATTAATTAATAGCTACATTCATAATCAAAATATTTATTCCATTCCATAATCAAAGAAACGTTGAATAATAAATAGTTTTGTCAAATATCCACCGTTGAAATTTATCAGTCTCGTTACAAACCGTAAACTTCAACTCCCCTTTCTCGTTGACACTCAAACACTCGAAGTAATCCATATGCATGAGTTGTTGAGTATCAGCTTTATACGTCCATACTGCAAGTTGACACTTGAAAACCGTGGATGTGAAATCTTCAGTTATCGGAACGTAGTAATTATCGACCAGTTTCAAAATCAAGCAAAACTCATTAACAATCATTTTGTTAAGATCATTAATACGAAATATTTGATTGTCGTTGAAGCTTGTACAATTATCCACTTTGATTTCGTTATGAACTCCAAGCCCTTTTGCGTCTAAACACTTGTTGTCCAGACCAACCGACTTAACGTTACCGTACTCTATGTTGTAGCTTAAAACGAACATTTTATTCATTAACTTCCAATTGTGATGCAAGATTATTCCAGTCATTTTGGTTGTTGTTAAGTACCACTTGAAAGTTCTGGTTGTCGACCAATAACTTGGCCCGCAACTTGGCAGGAAGTTCAACATTGGAAAGTCAATGTAGACCGAGAACTTGTAATAGTAATCGAACCAAAGATCAATTACCTTTTTCCTATCCATTAGAGACTTGAATATTTTCAGTTCGTCCTTTTTGTTTTGACGAGGTAAAACAATACGACCGACTCTTGAGCACGGTGATTTGTGAATAAAATTATCACGTCGCCACCATCTCAAACTGAAGTCCAAATAAGATAAACTTGACGTCATAATTTTTTCATCCAAGTATCCGAGTCCTTCGAATTTGGCTTTGTTAATTGCAAAAACGTCCCCGAAAATTGTATTTGTGTAAGGCTGCGTCAGATGCTTTCTACACCACAACTCACTTTTCGGACAAGGTTCGTTTCTTATGGTAAAATTTGTCGAAAAGTGTTCTGCAATTGCAAACAATTATTAAAATGCGTTCACCAATAAACGAAACTTACCTCGGGAACAGGCATCCTTGTTGGACAAGTACCTCAATGATTTGTAATCGATTGTATCGAACTCAGGGACGAGGACCAACTTCCACGAAATTTGTATGGGAACGATCAGCGGCGGCAACCAATTGTAGCCCACCTCGCAGTTAGAAATCAGAAACACTACGACGTCTCCAACCGCCCATTCTCCAGCTTTATTTCGGCATTTTGTAATACCCATTTGTTTCTCGTTTCTAATCAGTCTTCCAGTATCTCCGAACGAGTTCATCAGTTCCTGCACTTGCGTGTTGTTCACGGTCGTGCTGGCATCATCAATGACCAATATTTCCAGAATATTTTTAGGACTTCTGGTGTACACCGAGTTGATGGTGCGGAGTAGAACGCTTGTCACTTCGTTATGATACACTATGACCACTGTGGTGAGCGGCAGCTTTTCAGGATATTGCCAAAATTTGCACTCCTCCAGTCTGGAGTCTGGTATTGATCTGTTTAGCCCAAGAGCATTGGAGCACTGCTCCAGTACTACTCGAGGATTGTTCGTCGAAATGTTTTTTACAGCGCACTCACTGTTCTCCGATTGAATGTTCTCTGGCTCGTAAATATTTTCTTTGACGCCCATTGGAACGTGACCGACGAATATACATTTGGACATCTTTTCCTTCATTCGATACCGATAATAAATGTAAATTAGGCAGGATAGGATTATAAGTCTCAGGACAAGTCGTGTTTTTGATCTTGGACAGCAGCAATAATAAAATGCAGTTTTTAAGGAGCATAATTTGAACACTCTCCAAATATTCATTTGTAAGACACAAACAACTTGTATGACAGTTAGTTAATTGACAATTATAAAAACTTCAACAAAGAAATATAATTTTAATTCAATACAATAGTAAATATGACTATTCAACTCCTGGAATTTATTTAAAAAGTTATTCTAAGATGTCGTAGAAAACTGTAACTGATTAAAGTGATTACGAATGTTAATTACTGATAACATACACCGCAGAAATAAATTAACAAGCAATTACATAACTTTTGGTGTTTACTCATATAAAAAATAGAAAGCATTTTAGACAAGTAGTAAAACAAATCAATAATATACATCTACAACTACAATAAAATTTAAATTAATGTTTTGCAATACTGTTACACCCACAATAAATTATCAAGTGTTGTTTTCTCTTAAATTTGATGCAGTGATGCAAGTTAAAATGGTATGATTTAGATAAAATCGTGTTAGTTACACGGTCTAATTTGTAATACTAGGACAGTTCTCACACCAAATATGATTGAGATATTAAATCAATTCTCTGTTTCACAACTTTTGGTATTTTTATTATTGGGATCTATAGATACAGTGGTGAAAAAAGTGTGAAATATTTATTTACTTGTTACAAATGTTACAGATAGATCCATTAATCACAGTTATCGTTATTTTCACAGGTTTATTTTTTCTTAAATAAGAAATCAATTTGGTTTGGAAAAAAGTATGGAATATTTTATTAATATTTGTAAAAATTAGCTATAACTGAAATATTTCAATATTGGCTTTTATCATTATTTAGCATCTTTTAATACAATTACAACAGCTATAAAAAATCCCAGGGGATAAAAATCCAAATTTTGAAAGTATTCGATACTATGTGTTTCTATAATAGGACAAAATTAGGGAGCACTTAAAATATGTAAATATTGAAAAATCTAAATATTTTAGATTTTAAATGAGTAAATTGTTTCCATGTTTAGGATTTAATAAATACATAATTTAATATTAGTTATTAAAATAAATGATTCATTAGCATCTTAAGTATTATTACAAACCTTATCATTATCTAAATTAAAAATGTTTCTTCTGACGTGATTGGTGAATTGAATCCGGATCCGGTATTAGATTTGTCAAGGATTCGAACGGCTGTTTAATGAAGCCTAAAAATAATAGGTTAACTTATATTAAATGGGACAAAAATCAATTAAAAGACATCGAACCTAGAAAAATGTATTAATTAAATTCTTTGAAATTGTTGAACTGTTCGATTCCTTCTGCATCATAACACACAAGGAAACGTCTGCACCCATAAAATTAAATTGGGATTCCACCCACTCGCTTATTTCGTTCGCGTCCATAATTCATTGTCTTGGTTTAAATCTGCAACAAAAAAAAAGAAGTTAAAAAAAATCCGGGTGATATTTCACACAACCTCGCACAAATAGATCAGGGAACCGGTTAACCGGCAGAATTCGTACCATTCACTCGGTGACCTCAGTGTGTAAAGTGGGTTGGCTAATGACGACGTGAGATGACGTAAAAATTTTCTCACGTCGGTTAACCGACTTACAATTAATACGACTTTCCAAAAGGCTTAAACGCATTTGAGTTTAAATGCCACTTGTCTGCCTTTGATGGAAAATGATGATCGGTTCAAATAGAGTAATTGCTGAGTTGGTTAACCGATTTCCTGAAAGGGTCCATCAAGGATTCCTGACACGTCACTAAAAATTTTACCTTGTAAATTACTCTAAATAGAAATAGAAAAATGAATAATGTTTTGAATGTTCAAAAATGCAATATAATGGCACAATTCCCAATTGAGAGAAAGGCAGAAATAAATTTTAATATTTGCGTACTGACTGTTGATGAATACTTTCGAATTTACATTTGCAATTTTTTTGTTCTTGGCACATTGTACACATAAATATTTAGCCGGAGTCACAAATTTTAATAATTGCGGCGTTTTAGGTGAGAAAGCAGTTTAATGTAAATCATCGCAGTGAAATATTTATGTGTCTCACCTATTAAAATTTATTAATTTAAAAAATTATAATTGGTTTTTATTGCAAAAACTGCGGTCAAGGAAAATTTACACACACACAGTTTTCGATATTTTGAAACTGACCGTTATTACCGATTAAATTTGGTTTAGTGTAATTTTATGCACATACTATATTCGTGCAATAATAAATTGTTGTAATGATCGCTTAGAGCGGATAATTTAGTTGTTAGTTGACTCATATTTTAAATAAATGTAGTAAAGATATTACAAATTTTGTACAAAACAGATTATAAAATATTATAACAGTCACAATTTAAATTAATTTAATATCATATTTTAATATTAATTAACTTAGTAATTTAAATTGTTCAATTTTAAGACCACGAATTTGCTCAGTTTCCTACAAATTACTTGTTTTTGTTCCATAAATTTTAAAATTTTTATGTAATTAAATTAATATTTTATTATTATTTTATATTTTTTGATTTTTTGTCAATTTTTATTCTATATATTCTTTAGATTCACATTAAATGATTAATTTCATAGATATTTTTAAATATTTTAGACATTTTAATTTATTACTTGATTTAATTTCTTATTTTTTTTTAAGTTCCCTGGATTTTTTGGATATTTTTAATTTAATTGTTGAAACTTTGTATTGCATATGTTAGAATGTTAAATAATTTAAATATCAATATCATTTAGCTTCATAAATACTTGTAATTTCTTAGATTCTTTAGTTTTTTAATATATTTAAATTGACATTGTCACTTTAACATTAGGTTCTTAAGATCTTTTAGATTTCTTACATTTCTAGGATTTTATTTATTTATTTTATTTTTAGCCAATTTAGAATAATGTTTATATATTATATATCATGATGTTCTTAAATATTTTAAACTTTTTGATTCTTTAATTTTAATTTAGGTTGCCAATATTTTTTGGATATTTATAATTTAATTTTTGAAACTTATTAATTAAAGCTAAGTCCGTGAATTTGCTCAATTTCCTAGAAATTACTTATTTTTGTTCTGTAAATTTTAGAATTTTTATGTAATTAAATTATTGTTTTTATTTTTTAATCCTTTTAAGTATTTTTATCCTAATGATTATTGTCATTAATATTTTTCATTCCTTTGTACTTGTAAGAGTTTTGTTTGTTCTATATAATTTGAATAAATAAATGGCATTTTTAACAAGGTTAGAATATCTTCTTGCTATTCCTTTTATTTAATTTTAGTTAATAAACTTTGGCAAAACTTTGCAAGGTATAGTTTTGGTAGTAGTAGATAGTAGAATACTTTGTTATGTTTTTCCTTCATAAAATAAATAAACAATAGGTTTGAAAAGTTATTATTTAATACTGTGATTTTTTTGTTTCAACCAAAACTTTGTTATTTGTTTATTTATATGAATAGATGTCATTTTACCAAGGTTAGAACTTTGGCAAAACCTAGGAAGGTAATGTTTTAGTAGTAGTAGATTGTAGGATACTTTGATATGTTTTACCTTCATAAAATATATAAAAAATAGCTTTTAAGAGGAATAGTGCTTAAATCTTTAGGTTTTTCTTTTTCACGGGAGATTTTCAGTCAAAGCTCTTCTATTACAGCACCGAATAACCTTTCAATGAGATGACATTGTTCTAATTTATCTTATATATCCATTCGATTTTCATGTTAACTGAGGAAAAAGTAACAATATTTAACTGGTTATGCAAATGTTCACATTCTTATGAATGCAAAATCAATAATTTTGTAGAAAATCTCGGCAGCATCATAAATTTGAATCTAGACATTAAATAATGGGAGAGAAATATTGAAAAATGTATGCAAACAAAGGACATTGTTAAAATTCGTGTCTCGCATTAAAAACGTGGGTCGTCGGTAGACTGGCAGACGATTGCGACATCGAGAGTGAACAATGGCATCGGCTAAATCCTTTCGTTTCGCGTCAATTTCTCCGGCAAAGAAGATAAGTGCGGGCACTCTTACTTTTAAGCCGGGGCGTTATTGAAACCGAGCAATTAGTCCATTTACGCAACCGGTCCAGTTTTTTCGTTCAGTCCCTGACCGATAGGTCTTTTCGTCTTTTCGCCTTTTCGCCCCCCACAACCGTTGGACACCATCCACTCCGCCGCAGGTCCGCACGTCCATGTCCAAGGTGTGCGGCCTCATGCATTAGTTGACTTGGTTCCCTCGCGTTCCTTCGTGCGAAAGAACCATACGGTACTCAGACTGGCACGCGGGTGTTGTGTGTGACATTGTGGGGGATTTTGTCCGGTGTGTGCGAGAAGTGTCTGTCCTGTTTTGACGATATGATATCGAAAAGGTACGTTTTTGGACTTGAACGTTTTTACATTATTATTATTATTTTTTTCGATTATTTAGGTATTTTTTATTTTAATTTCAACGATTTATTTTTTTAAGATAATTTTCAAGTCTAATATTCAGTAAATAATTTTTTAAATTCAAATTTCTTTAATTAATTAATTAATTTAATTTTTTAAAATATTATAGATTCCTTCCCTGAATTTCCTTAGTTTTTCTTTAGATTTCTAATTTAATTTTTTACTTCTGTTAATTTCTTAATTTCCCAAGATTTTTGGATATTTTTAGTTTAATTTTTGAAACTTTTTATTATGCATTTTAAACTGCTAATTAGCTTCCTAAAATCTTGAAGTTTTTTAGATGCCTTAGAATGACATTGTTAGTTTAAAATCAAATTCTTAAGATCTTTTAGATTTCTCACATTTCTAAGATCTAGTATTATTATTATTAGTATTATTTTTATTTTTTAGCCAATTTTTATTCTATATATTCTTTAGATATAATTAAATTCATAAATATTTTTAATTATTTTAGTTTAATTTAACTTCTTAATTTTTATTGAACTTCCCCAGATAATTTTTAATTTAATTGTTGAAACCTTGGATTGCATATTTTAGAATAATAAATAATTTAAATATTTATAATATTTTAGCATAAATATTTGAATTTTTTTTAGTCTTTTAAATTGACATTGTTACTTTGACATTAGATTCTTAAGATCTTTTAGATTTTTTACATTTCTTGGATTTTATTTATTTATTTTTAGCCAATATAGAATAATTTTTAGATATCATAATGCTTTTAAATATTTAAAATTTTTTATTCCTTAATTTTAATTTAGGTAACCAATATTTTTTGGATATTTTTAATTTAATTTTTTAAACTTTATATTATATATGTGTATTTTTTTTAATTAAAGATAATTTAAGATATTACAATTCTTAAATATTTTAGACTTTTTAATTTATTACTTGATTTAATTCCTTAATTTTTTATTTTTTCTAATACATTTAATTTGATATTGTCACTTTAACATTAGATTCTTAAGATCTTTTAGATTTCTTACATTTCTAGGATTTTATTTATTAATTTATTTATTCATATATTTATTTTGATTTTTAGCCAATTTAGAATAATGTTTACATATTATATTTCATGATATTCTTAAATATTTCAAACTTGTTAGTTCCTTAATTTTAATTTAGGTGGTCAATATGTTTCGAATATTTTTAATTTAATTTTTGAAACTTTATATTATGTATAAATGTGTATTTTTTTAATTAAAGATATATCTAACGTAATTTATGATATTAAAATATTTTATTATTATTATAAATAAAAGTGTGATTTTATTAAGCATTTTATGTTATAAAAAACCAGCGGTAAAAAAAAACTAAATCTACAAACATTTTATTTTAATGTTATAATAAAATGAATATATATATAGTTTTGACCTAAATCGTCGTTTATTACGTAACTCATTTTTAAGTATTATCAATTATGTGATAATAATTATATCTTACTCATAACAAAACCTTATAATTTTCTTAAACAATTGTTCATTTATTAATTAATATAATTATTCTTGAATAATCTAAATTTGTGGTGATGTTTTTAAATTATATCATCCAAACAAAAATGATTTCTTCCATGTAAACTTTCACCAGTTTTAACATAAATCAGTGTATTATATTAAGAAATCAATTAAAAATGTTAATCAAAAACTATGCAAATTTAGATAGGCATTTATTAAAAATTGAATTATAATTCGTGAACAGCCATTATTGTTATCGATCTGTAAATTTTGTTTAGAAATCTATGTAAATTACGATGCTGTTAGATGCAAATCTTACCCAACAATGCTATTGTAACGTTTTTTAATATTTTACTCTCATTTACAAAATATTCTTTGTACTTGATGCTGTCGAATAAAAAAATGGTTCATGATTGATCAACGTATTCTTATAACAAGGTTAATTATCGAATTGGGTGGATCTGATACACATTACTTTCGTTTCATCTGTCAGATTTTCGTAAAGTTGTTTCAAAAGATGGCAAAGTTTTTGTCAATCAGATAATTACTAGTTGCAAAAAAACACATTTTCGCAATGTTGTTAGATTTGATCTTTGTCATTCTGCCGTTCTAATTGATGTAACAGTTACTTAAGTTAAGATAGGCAGTATTTTGTCATTGATAAATAGCAATCGCAACTTCTGAACGTTGATTATAGGAAATCGAACGTTTAGTTCATACATTTCCTTCAATGTTTTACGTTGATTATCCTTTCTACTACTTTATAGTTGTTGTTGTTGTCGTTTGATCAAACTTTTCGGTAGCACACAATTGATAAACAATCGGTGTTAACCCATGTGTAGAATATTAATTGATCCGATTAAATTTTTCCTGTTAATTGCGTTGACACACTGACATAATGACGATGAGTTCGAAGGCGCCGGAAGTCACGCCGTACGTCCGTTATGAATTGCGCCGGGTCATGGATTAACACGCAGGCAAATAAGAAGATGTGCGTTGGACAAGAAATTATTGAGTAATAAGCGCGAGATGAATTCTCGTTTTATTCGCGGGTTGAAGAAGCACGAAACGAACGTTACGAAACTAGATTGTAAATCGATGGATGGTATGTCTAATGCACGCTGGATCTTTTAGAAAGTCACGATCTTCAGGATGAAAGTCTACATCAATCTAATTCGGAGGGGAATCCACATTCAAATTATTATTTATTAATCATGAAATAAACTGAAGAGAAGGATTTATTGTTTGGTCAGTTTGCCATGTAACAGTGATTTAAAATTGGTTAAATTGTCACGATCTTCTCTTTTATTGCCTAAAGGGATTCACTTATCAAATAAAAGCGAAACTAAATTAGTAGTAATTCTATTGGAAAACCTAATTTGTATTAAAGGCATGTGACAGGAAAACTGATCCAAATTCTTTCCTACTGGATTTTCTTTCTTTCGCTATGTCAATATTTTATTTTGTCTTTAAATGTTGTCTAAACAGTTGATTCTTTTATAAATATTATCAAAAATATTTGTGCTTTCACATGTTTGATTATAACGAGACACGTTAGTACTTTCACCGAATAATGACTCGTTATAAAATTATACTTATGAATTGTTAAAGATATTCAATTTTTAAAAAGAATCTGAAGTATTATATTGTGATGATGTGAAAACCTTAATGTATTTAAAAAGTGAGACATAAAATACGTAACTGTTACCAAATAAGTAAATAAACACTTTACCCTGAAGATACCTTAACAATGTTTCTTGTTTAATGTAATATTTTTAGTTAAATAAATTACTTTCTATTTATTTTTTAGTGGAAATAATAAATATTTTAATAATTTATCTTACTTTTTGTCATTCATATTAATTAAAGAGTTTATTGAGTTTGATTATTATAAATAGTTGATTAAATATAGAGAAAACCTAAATTTATTAGAAAATTTATAAACCAATCAACTAATATACTAAAATACTTCAATAATGTTTGGTATGAAATAATATTAAAGAAAAAACACTAAAATATCACTTGTTGTTAGAAAATATTTAATATCAGGTTCAAACAAATGATATGAAAGATCTTACCACAAAGAAAGTTGTGTAAATAAAAGGCATAAATGTATTTCCAGAAATTCTTTTGATTTTAAAGTATATATGGTTGTCAATGAATAGTTAGTTTACAGTGAAAAACTAATTAATACAGAATAATTTGTCTTCATATTAGACCTAAAACTTAATGTAAAGTTTTTCTTCCTTAGCAATTGATAACTGTTGTAGTAATCCACTCAGGAAATATTGTTTATTAAGATCCCCCGTACATAACTGCTAATATATATATATATATATATATATATATATATATATATATATATTATAGTAGGCATTAGTTATTTCCCTCCAACGTCCCCCAATAAAAGCTACAAAAATAAATTAGTGGAAAGTTAAGAGTTAATTTCCTTATTTAAACAAATGAAATTGCCAATAATTTCACATTTAATACATCGAATTGAGATGCACTAATTTCAGTTTAAGGCGAAACACACATTTTCCGCCTGAAGCTCTAGAACAAAAGGATCACTTTCTTATTAGCTAAACACGAGAGAGAATAATGAGACTGTTATGGATTGTACTTTGAATAATTCGGTTCAATTTACATATTATTTGGGTCAAAAACCTACAATGGTGTCTTTGGAATTTTGGTAAAAGTGTCAATTCAACGAGAAAGAAATTTATTTGCGGTAAGAACGTGATTTATTTAAATTAACTAAACTGAAACTAAAGTTTCAAATAAATTATTTAAATAATTTTAGATTTGTTTTTTGGATAAACATTATTGATTATTGTGTTTTGTATTGACCTTTAAATAAATAATGATCTGACATTTGTCCATTCGAACAAATAACTAGTACTCAGTTGTTGTGTCAAATTTCTTAAAACTAATTTAATTTTACATGTTTTTATATTGGTAATAAACTTAAAATTTATCGTAAATGTTCGTAATAAATTTATATTTCGTTGTGACATTAAAAGCTTAACTTTATGATGTGGATTAGATTAATTTGTTGTAAAGTTAGTGAGGGAGGTTTAATAGATTTAAATAAATTCTGATTGTACTAGATTAATGAGGAATTGTTTGAAATACAAACGTGCAACAACCTAATGCAAATTTATATATAAATCTCGTCACGTAATCCACAATGGTGTTTAATATTCGAAGCGTAATCCATTCGTAATTGGTTTCCTTTTTTAAATAAATATTTATAGGATACGTTTTAGATTTTTAAAAAATACAAAACAGCGAGAGTCCGTTAACACATATTACTTTCACCTCGCGATTGCATCGTATTATTTAATTTAAACAATTTAATTCTACTGATGTGTTTCGATCCGTAAGCATTAACAATTTTATGATATTAACAAGTATAAAAACGGAGTAATTGTCCGTCTAATTGGACGGAAGCATGTTTAAATAGGAAAGAAATTGTTCTAATTCGTGATTATTTTCCAGAGACTCTATAATAACATTTTGTATAACTAAAGAATTAACATTTTTTTAATATAATGTAAATCAATACATTATCAGTCACCATAAAACATAAAAGTTCCTTTCATTTCGTTTTTTTACAATTTATTATCTCATTAATTAAATGATGTAAAGTTCACACAAATAAATTAAAATTGTTATACAGAGTGAGGCACCTAACTTATTAGAAATTTAGGGAGAACAGAAAAATGTACTGATATGAAATTTTTATAGCAATTATAACTTAATTTGAACTCCTTTTTTAATTTATTTTCAACAAATTTTCATTTCCGGTTTCGCCGAAAGTGACTTAAACTTTGTTAATATTAATGGAACATCTCGAACATTTTTGAATTTAATAAATTCTACATCAATAAACTGGCCATACTATTCCTAAACCTAAGAGTTTTAGTTATTTTTTTTTAAATTTGAACTATGGTAAAAAAAATAGAAATAACACTAAATGTAAATAATGTAAGTTGTCAGATACAAAATAAATGCCATCCATTCTACCTATATTAAATGAATCACCCTATATACGATACAAGGAAACATGAACTGATGATATAAAAATTCTCACAGTTGTAAATATCATCTGATTTAACACATATCATTAATTAAATAATTAAAAATGCCGACTACTTTATTAAACTGTACAATTTGTCAAGACTAATAGGTCAAGGTTTCAACAAAATCGCTTCCTCAAAACATACCATTAGATTCCCAGCAACCAAATTCGTTTAAACTACTTTTTCTAACTGTTAAAATGCACATGTTTTGATTGAACAATTATTAAAAACTTCCGGTCTATATTGTTCGACCTTGTCACACCTCCTGATGTAAATGGTAGATATCGCAATCACCGCTGCGAACCCAATCATTTATTTATAGACGTGGTGTATTGCACTATCAATAAATACATTACGCCTTCGATAAATTATATGTATGGGAATTATAAAACGTTCCGTTGATGGAACAAGTCAATTTCATGCTGTGCAAATCCCACACACTGTCTCGTAATTTTTAGTGGGCTTCGACATGTTAATTTAATTTTTTCCAAGAGTCGTTGTTTTGTTTTGAAATCGTCTAAATGCAGTTATGAAAATTGCAAACGAGAATGCAATTCTACATTAATTTGTAAAGGCAACAATGACAGACTTGACTAATGCCAATTTAGCAACAGTTTCAATCACACGTTTTTATATGAATTTCAGCGAAACATTTAGTTGTTCGGGTTTATTGGAGACGTGTTCATGGATTTCAGTTGCTTTCTTAATAATTCTTTTGTGATATCCAGTTGTCGAGGCAAGTAATTGTTATAACGACATCCAAAGATTACAATCGAGAACCGGCTAAAGATCCAACACAGAGAAAACTAAGAAACACCAATCTAATAATAAATAAATCATCCATACCAGCGGATATCCAAAAACAATTAGTCAAATCTGAAGCACTTACACCTCATTTATATGATCTGCCCAAAATACATAAGGATAATGTACCACTACGATCCATCGTTAGTACTCATGGGTCACCAACATATAACTTAATTAAGTATCTTACCAGATTACTACAACCTCTTGTTGGTAACACCCCAACCTTTATCAAAGATTTCACTCATTTTGTTGAGATATTGAAAGGATTACATTTTGATGTAGAAAATGGACTGGTCAGTTTCGATATAGTGTCACTTTTCACTAAAGTTCCTGTCATATATATATATATATATATATATATATATATATATAGTTGTTCGGGTTTATTGGAGACGTGTTCATGGATTTCAGTTGCTTTCTTAATAATTCTTTTGTGATATCCAGTTGTATATATATATATATATATATATATATATATATATATTATATCAGAAATATGAATATCAGATATAATGGATTTTTTCCGTACATGCCTTACTGAAAGCTATTTCGTTAGTAAGTAAACATCGGTACCACAAAACGTTCAATAGGGACTAGGATTAAGGAACACAAGCGAAACTGCATCCTGGGACAATCAGACAAATATGCTGCAGCTGAACATGCACTGTTAGATGGAAATCATAAGAAAAAATTCCAATATACACAATTGCTTACCTCGAAAACTGGATATCACAAGAGAATGATTAGGAAAGCAATTGAAATCCATAAACACAGAAACAATTTCAACAAAAAAGAAGAAGCACTGAAGCTTGATAAAATATGGATACCACCTAAACCTTTAAATTTCTTTTTTTTTTTCTAAAAGCAAATAAACGTTTCGAATCGAAAATCGTGGCAGTTAATAATTTCTCAATTTACATGATTTGCCACAATTATTTACGTTCACAATAATTAATCATCGTTCATAAAAATATACGTGCACATATATGGATAAAATAATGTCATTTTATTATTACCTTAAGCTTTCTAAATGTTTTAAACGAATTTGGTTAACTTGTGGTAATCGGCATGATGGTGTACCTCGCAATTAGATAATTGTTCATTGTCAATACGAAGCGATTTCAACAAGCGCGACCATATTAATACCGTGATTGAAACACGATGTTCAATCATCCGTTACGTTTTAAACGAGCATAATAAAACGGCGGCGATTTTTTTAAATTTAATCTTGTTAATGTGATCGTTCGCAGTGCAATTTGATATTTATTCGATCCTTTGTTGTCTTGCGAAACTGTAATATTTATATTTATATATTGGTAAATTGTATAAAAATGGTGTGAATATAAAAAAACAGGTAATAAATTAAATTGTCAATCAAAGAGTTGTTGTTGTCATTATTGCTTGTAATTAATTGAATACATTTATAAAAATGTGTTTATTGACAATAAAAGTAATTTTAAAATTTTTATTTACATTTAATTATTTATTTAAAACTGATGCAGAGCAATAAATAACAAAAACAAATTACGACCATAACTTAATTGTATAATGCAGTTAATTACTGTTCTGTTACTCGAATATTTAGAATGTAAATATTGTAATTAATCCGAGATATAATTATTACATTTTTGCTTTAATTAACTTGCATTTTTAAGGTATTTTTAAAAGTTAAATCAATATAATTACTACACGCCTTTGATCGTACAATTAATAATAGTAATTAATAAATCATAATGATTCATACTAAAATCCTCGTTAAATGCAAAAAAGTACAATTTTATAATGGCAAATGGTCTTAAAATATTATATTTCAAATTTATGTCTAAATAATTAATTAGCAAATACAATTTTATTAATGTTTTATTATTTATTGATTTATAGAATTTATTCAAGTGCAATTTTAATATGCCTATAAATAATTATTTTCCTGGTTTCAGGTAACTAAATGCAATGAAACATTGCAACTGACGTTAATCAGTAAGTGTGCATAAGAAATACAGGATAATTCAACTAATCTATCTATCTATTCGTTAGAAGTTCATGGAGAATGAAAAAGAATATTGATTTGAAATTTTTATGCTAATTATAACTTGACTAGAACTACATTTCTAATTTATTTTAAACACAATTTAATTTCCGACTTCGCCGGAAGTGGTATCATCTTCGTTATTTTTAATGGAACTACCTTTATTCTACATGTAATTACAATTAAAATAGTGATATAGCCATACTTAAATATTCCATGTGTTTCAATCCGTAAGCATTAACAATGTTATGGACAGAGCCATGTTTAAATAAGAAAGAAATTGTTCTAATTCACTATTACTTTCCAGATACTTAATAATACATTTTGTATAACACAAGAATTACATTATGTATAATTTTTTTAAATATAATGTAATTCAATGCATCATCAGTTACCATAAGACAAAAAAGTTCCTTTCAATTTGTTTTTTAATCATTAATCAAATGATGTAAAGTTCACACAAATAAATCAAAATTGTTAAACAAGGTTTCTCATCTAATTAATTCATTAATAGTTCGTGGAGAACGAATAAATAATAATTAATTATAACTTGATTTGAACTACTTCTCCAATTAATTTTTTTTTAAATTTCATATCCGGTTTTACCGGAAGTATTTTTATTTTTAATGCAACACCCTGTATAATTTTGGATTTTTAACTTCTACATGTAATTACAAATATAAAATGGCTATATTATGTTCCGTATAATAATAAATCTAATAATTTTTGAGATATAGATTTTGATTACAATTTTTTTTCAGATTGATGATTTATTTAAAATATTTTATGCAGGCTGTTCGCTATTTACGTTTTTATTTTGTGCATCTTAAAACATTAATAATTTTAATATTTTCAATAGAAAAACATGTTTTAGCATAAATAAATTAAGTGTTACAACCTTTTGATAAGTATAATAAAAAATTTAAAGAAAAAAAATTTAAAAATCATGCTCATTTTCCTATTCCTATTCCTACAAATTATAATTGCTGTAAAAATTTCATACCAATACATTTTTAAGATAAAAATTTTGATTTCAATTTTTTTCAGATTGATGATATCTATAAAATCACTAATTTTGTTTTTGTAAAATTCATTTTTGGTACACTTGTTAATAAAGAATCATTCTCTAAGGAGCCATTAATAGTAAAATATTAAAATTTATATTACAAGAGATATTCTAAAACAATTTTAACCTTTTTGAGAAAGTTAATAAGAGTAAGATGAGATACAACGGAACAAATTGCCCATTTTAATGATATTAATTTCCATGAAGTCAATATAAATTACTAAATCACTATCATATTTCACTTCAACGAAAGGGAAATTACTCACGTTAAACAAACTGAAAGTATCTCCGTGAATTTTTGTTTAAAAAATTCAATATGATATAACCATCCACTTACAAATGATGCAACAGGTGTCACATGTTTTACACTATTGTCAATCTAGTTTATTAAAATATCTTTCTTATCATTACATAAATCGAATTGTATCAAATTAATTTCCACAGTGTTAAAGACAACAACAACAACAACAAAAAATACAACGGTGTTTTTCCTGTTCTACATAAAACAATTAAATATGGGTCAATAAATGTGTCGATTTAAATAAGGGCCCGTTAGATTTGTGAACCGATACACGATCGTGAAATATGGCCCCGATTGTTCCACATACCTCGAACCAGTTGATTGTGCATAATAATTATAATAACACAAAGAGATCGACAAAAGGAATGTGCCAGTACAGTAAGTAATGTTAAGGCCATAACAACCTTTTAATCCATTTATTTTTGTGTTTCGTTGTTGCGAAACGCGATACGTACACATTATACAATAACGGACCTCCCACTTAATAATATTTGCAATGCGCTTTTCAGTGATTTATCACGGCCGCTACTGCACTCGTACATTCGTACAAGCTGCGTATCTGGACCGCCGCTCCGGTGTTGCTCAATCCGTGTCTGTCTGTGTCTACGCCTACCCGCAAACTGTTTTACTATTTTCCTATTTTTATTCACTTTTAGGGTTTCACTTCTGACTTGTCGTTCAAGTCTCTGACCAACTCACTTATTGTTGAGAATATCTGTGTTACCATATTTTAGAGGTACAATTAAATTATTAACACATACATAATTTTGTCAAAGTGCTTATTCAAGGCTGACTTTTCTTGTTGTGGACTGACTAATTTTAACTAACCCAAATACAGTTATAATTAATGGAACAACTTGATAATTAATAATGTTGAAATAATGATAAACATGAGCATTTTGATTAATTTTTTAAATATAAATAGAATTTTCAGCTTTTGGACTAATTAATTTGTATATGATATTTTTATATCATATATGTATGTATAATATACTTATACCGGGTGTCAACGAATCCAGTAGACGAGTTATAACTTCTAGGACACTCTGTATATCAAAATGAGATCAGGTTTTCGATTTTATAAATGGAATACCCTGTATATTTATACATTTTTGGATTTCTGAGCCAATTCTTGAAACCAAAACCTGCTGGATAATTTCTTAGATATAAAAATTAAAGAAATCAATTCATAAAAAAATTATGTATTACCACAATTTTGTAGAAAAAGTAAACATTATATTCTTCTTATAAATTTATTTTTTTAATAAAGCATAATATATTGTAGAATAAATTAACAAAAGTAGCATAAATTATCTTATTTATACTAAAACTCAAATTTTATTTATTTCCACCATTTCAATTAATTCAATGTATTTATCCTATCTTTTTTTGTTTGTGGTCCGCTTTACCAATTCATTAATTCTACCACGAACTTATAAGTAAGAACAAAGAAGAGAAAAATTAAAATGAAATATCAAGATATAAATATTTTTTTAAATTGTCTAAAACTTAATATGCTTTTCTCCATACCATTTATATATACCAGATCTCATTTTAATATACAGAGTGTCCTAGAAGTTAGGGCTTGTCTAATGAACTCGTTGATACTCAGTATATTCAGTGAAGCCCATTTGACAGCAGGTCATCCCCATAAAATTTGTATTTTTCCTACGATTTTGATGTATTTGAAGACAAAATAAGTTTTTTGGTACAAATCTAAAACCTATTGGATAATTTCTTAAATATAAAAATTGAAGGAATCAATATCAAAATTCAACACTAAATTTCATAAAAAATTATATATTACCACAATTCTGTGGAAAAAATAAAAATTATATTCTCCAGAATTTTGGTGAAGGGTACTTTGGTGACGAATACCTGTTTAATACAATGATAAAAAATATGTTCATCACTTCCAAGTTTAGATCCTAGACACACTACAAACATTTTGAAAAATGGTGGAGGAGACAGTTTAGATTTGGGGTTCCTTTCCTTTCATTTTGGTATGTTATAATACAGAACCATTACAAACAATTATTAGCAAAATGGTCTATTTCATAAACAGAGATATAATGGAATAATTTATCAACGATAATTTACCAGTTACATGGATTTGTACGCATGATAATGATACGAAACATGCATGTGAAGAGGAAAGAAGAGAAGAGAAAGAAACATGCATCCAAAATTGTTCAAATCCTAATTGACATTAGGATAAGTATATTACACGTTTTTTGGTAACTACTGTATATAGTACTCACTATTTTAAATAAGCATTATTAGTTCAATTCCATATTGTCACAGAACAGTATTAATAAATTGAATAATTTACAGCATTTTAATGTAAAAATGGCACAATATAAAAATGAAAACTTCACCACTGGAGTAGACAGAAAAATAAGTCTAAATACATAATTCATGCGTATATGACAGACAACAACAATGTACATATCTGTATCACTTTCTACAGGCTCCAATGTCAGACGAATAGATTAATTCCAGAGATAGAACCATTACCAACCGTTTTATAAAAATGTTGCCTACTATTTATTATCATGATGTAATTCAGTGTACAATTTCTACATGAATTTTACGAAATACGGATACGACATTTTTAATTGATCAATTAAAAAGTGTCCAGTACCATAAATAAATTTCATTCCAAATAATATTAAACTGAATATTTACGGATCAGAAACAGTTTTATAGCATTGATAAAAATCGAAGGGGTCGGACAATAATCGACTCGGACATTTGTCACACGGGGGAAAACGCCTCGAATACTTTCGAAATTCGAAACAGCGGCGTTATCTGGAGCAACGTTGCGAGCACAAATATTTTAATTCGGCAATAAATTCAACGTAGAACCTGTAGAAATTCGCTTTATTAATAAAAGATAAGCATAAATTGACTGATAATTACGGTATAATTTACTGTGTTAGCAATAACGTACGGCTTTACAAAAGGTGTCTGTTTTCAAACGCGAAATATGCTAATTCCAATGGGATTATGTAAATCCGACGTTATAGGTTCATTTAGAATAATGCTTGTAAATTAAACTTAACAAGACTTTTATGGATTGTTAACTGCGTACGAATACCAATTGCACTTCTTTCTAATTTGATTTGATATAATAATATAATAACAGATTTGATGATTTACCTAATTTTATAGGTGTGTAAATTAACGAAAAAACTCTCTAGTTAATTATGGACCTTGATAACGTATTTGGAATCAGTAATTTCAACATAAAAAGATAAGCTGTTCGCATTTACCAGATTTGGTAATAATTTACAGTCAAGTGTTTCAAACCACGTTTGTTATTTTTCTTACTACAGATACACTTTAATGAAAATTACATAATTAATTGGGTTATTTAGCAATAATGTTCAAAATATGTCGAAGAAAAAATTTGTAGAAATTAACAGGTGTATTAGCACAGAAAACAGAAAACAAAATTTCTCAGCAACCGTTTCATTTTCATCTCGCTAAAGTGACACAAATATGTTTTATTATTTACTTACGTAACGTTATTGAATTGGCTAAATTGTAAGCCATCGAATTTCACATCTGCAAATTTCACTTGAAATTCCCGTTCGTGTGAACTCTGCTCTTATAAATTGGAGTTGAATGGGTTCACCACCTGTTGATTGTAAAATAGAAAACGAATCAACAACATTCTTTGATCAATTGTTATTAAAATCTTCAATTCTGATACGAAAGTTTAGTCAAATAAAAACAAATCGTTTCATTTTGTAACGTTGTGGCTTTCTATGGATAGACAAGACACCAGTGCAGATGTTAAACTTGAATATTATCTCAAGATTATCGAATCACAATGAGATTTATGTAATAAAAGAACAATAATATCTTCCGGTTTCAAGGGAAAATGATGTTATTGTTGGATTTTTGATGATTTGCTTTGTAAGTGCCATTTCACCTTTCATGTAAAAACATCATTGATCATTGTAAATGTCTTGACATACATCAATTAAATATTACCTAAACCACAACAACGATAAAAAAAAATAAAGGCTACTGAAAAGTCAAATAAAAATTAATTAAAATCATAAAACAATAATTAGTTAAGATTTAAGCAACCCATTGAACTTAACAAACCATACAGATTGATTCGATGTGATATAATTTAAAGAGAATTTTCTGCACGTTACTCAACTCAAGACGAGATCGTCATGCTCTGAAAAATCTTCGTCTGAAATCATATTAATAATATGTAAATGTGTATCAGATGGGCCAATTTCGTGTGCAATTATTATTCTTCATATTAGTGTTTAATACTTCAGATCGATAAAAAAATTTCCGAAGAAGTTGGTCCCTTTCATTTTTGTGCAGAGCAAAAGATTCCTGTTAATGTATATCCACTTTCAATTTCGTCACTTCTTGTGAGAACTGTTTAAAATAAACGAGTGAATGTTGAAGACGATTTTGTTTAATTACTTCGAACATCTGTCCGACACTGCCTTGAAAGTAACCCGTTTACTTCGATTTTGAAACTGTTTATTTTTAGAAGGAATATAAAATTGTTCGAAAATATTTAATTAATCGATTCTCAGCCGTTTTCGATGTTTAATATATTTCCCATGGTTTTACAGCAAGATTTAATTATAATTACATTTCATTTACATAACAATTAATGTTTTGTGAGGTTTCTTGTGTGAACATTTTCAAAACAACGGTCATAATAGAGGAATTAATTCATTAGTACACTGTAAATTTGAAATAATTTTTTTTTAAATTTTACATTTGAATATGGAAATCAAGAAGCAGAAAAAGATAAATTGCACAGTTGCTTGAACTTATATAGAAAGAACAAGAATCCAGGAGCCTTTGCAAGATGTTGAGCAGCATCTTGAAGAAGCATCCAATGAAAATTCAGAGAACAACAATAGAACACAACATGTGATATGGGGGAAAGACCGATAATGTCTCGTTTAGATGATATAACCCAATTGCATAAATTTCCAGTCCCGGAGAGTTTCTTAATAATCATAAACACACAAACTAATTATGATTGCGAAACCGACAACCTGATTCCGAGCAATGTGCCCCGACATGTTCGTACACACTGTAACTGTGTAACTAGATGCTACGGAATACGTTCACTTTTTACTGTTACAAACAGCTTTCGGCAATGCCAACACCGGCAAGGTCAGTGTTCACGAAACTGTACCGTTTGTGGCGGCGTCTGGTCCTGGAAGAAACCGATTTAGAAAGCATCATCCACGCACCTATGGCGAATCAAAAGCAAAAGTGATCTATGATTCAAGGTTGATTCGGTGATACGGCGGTACTGTTAGGTGTTGTTCTAGACGAGATGGACTGGTTTATCAACGTTTATATAACTGATATAATGGGGAAAAAACTGGAACATTACTACTGGATTAATAAAAACGCAGTTAATTGCCTAATTAAGATTTTACGGTTGATAACTTTATAGAGTTATCGATTATGGTGAATGCGACATTTTTTGCATTTTGTGTTGACTCATGTGGGAATAATTTACTACAAATGCTAATTTCGTTTTTAGTCCAGTTTTATATAACATAATAAAATGAAAAAATAATCTAGGCTATGAAATGTCAAAAAAACAAGTTGTTGTTGTTTTCTTAATTAATATCATTCGATATTAACAATTTTTAATTATTTTTTATTATATTGACATTTTCATATCTATAATTGTTCGGGTTTATTGGTCGACGTTTGGTGAAATTATTTCCTAAAGTTTGGCAAGCACGAGTGGCTACCATCTTCAGAGCTCTGACTTAGTTCGTGTCACTTTGACACATCTGATTGACAACTAAATGACAACTTATTAGACAACTGATGTTCTAGGAATTTTGTTCTGTTCGTTGGTCGTTCTTATCTGCTTAGACATTTTGGTGTTTTTGAGCACTGCTGTCCTTATTTTATCATGCTTCAATATTTTTTCTTTATCCAGTTGTCGAAGCAACTAATTTGCGTATCTTGGAATTTTATCTTATGATTTCCATCTAACAGTGCATACTCAGCTACAGCAGACTTGTCAGATTGTCCTAGGATGCAGATTAGTTTGTGTTCCTTAATACTAGTCCCTATTGAACGTTTTGTGGTATCGATGTATACTTTCCCGCAAGAGCATGGTATGCGGTAAATCCTAGAAGCTGTTTTTTTGATCTCTTCTACCTTTGGCAGATTTAAGACTGTTGAATCTTCGTTTCTGCTTTAAAAACATTATGGATGTTATGTTTTAATATGTTTCCAATTCTATCGATGACTTTACATATATATGGTAGAAAAGCTTTACCAATTGTAGGCTCACTAGGTGGATCTTTATTATTAGTATAAGGTCTCATTTCTAAGCTTTTATATCCGTTAGTTGATACCGATCGGTGTGTGTAGATTTTCGGTATCCTGTATGATCTAAATGTTTACCCACTCTTTTTATTAGAACATGCAAAAAAGATATTTGGTTTTCCTCCTCCAGTTCCATTGTGAATTTGAAATTATTACGTTGAGAGTTCAGGTGTTTTAGAAACTGATCTAGTTTTGTCCATATTTCCATATCAGGAAAGTATCATCCACGTAACGATACCAAACAGAGGGTTTGTGTTTGGAAGTCACAACCGCTTTAGAATTTGTTGGAGGAAATATTTCTGATTTCATGTTTAAGGAATCATTGACAGGTACTTTAGTGAAAAGTAACATTACGTCGAAACTGACCAGTCTATCTTCTACATCAAGATATAATCCTTTCAATACCTCAACAAAATGAGTGGAATCTTTGATAAAGATTGGGATGTTTCTAACATGAGGTTGGGCAACCTGGTAAGATACTTAGCCAAGTTATATGTCGGTGACCTAAGAGTAGCAACGATGGGTCGGAGTGGTACATTATCCTTATATATTTTAGGCAGACCATATAACTGAGGATATATGGATATCTAAAGAAACTCTTCACAATAATAAAGGAGCTTCATGGAGTCTATGATTCGGAGACGAACTGCTTTAGAACTAAGGATATTATACAAAGTATTAATGTTATATTACTTATTTAGTTAAATTTATCAGATAAATTACGAAATCTAAATATTTAGTCATTAATTAACCTTTATTACTTCATCTATAAAATAACTAATACACATTAAAAGTGAAAAAAGATTAATTAATTCCTCGACCTTCGAATAAAATATGCTTTTATAACAGTACATAATAAAAACCAAACAACAACATTACGAAAATATGTTGGTTACCAAAATTATATAAATATCACACCACTTGTAAAAGACACAGCACGTTTTTTAATCAAATTCACTATTGTAACGTTCCTAAAAGTTATATAACACAATTGTGTAAAAACACAAAAAAAATTCAATTACTTAAATTTTGAAACATTTTTTACAACATTCCATTATCCCGTGTAAGCACTTTATTGATTAAAAGAAAACGTTACAGCAATTAATCGATAA
Organism: Aethina tumida; assembly: GCF_024364675.1. Lineage (NCBI taxonomy): Eukaryota > Metazoa > Arthropoda > Insecta > Coleoptera > Nitidulidae > Aethina > Aethina tumida. The sequence continues at coordinate 9,332,182 of NC_065437.1, read as the reverse complement.
TGCACGATAAAAAGTGAACTAATTAAATTATCATCGCCTAAAGCACATTGAAATTAAATCAGTCCATTCATGTTCAAGTTGGTTTATCGGTTATGTGATCATTTATTAAATTATAACGAATATTGATTACGTTTTCATGTCGTTACTTTGTGGAAACAACATAATCAATAAGTATTATCGCTTAACACATCATTTAAATTTATTTTAATACTATTATAATTAGTAACGAATTAATATCATATAATACTAATGAAACGTGAGTAACTTAAGATATGATCAAGAATCATCTGAATATAAAACAAGTGAATATTGAACCCAATCAATAATTAACAACATCCTGACTTGCCTTTACAACGTCCTTTCAGAACAAACTGAAGATAATTGTAATAATATTCAAGGAGGCGTTCGGCTAATTATTTCCTCCTTTCTATCACATTCCTTTAAAATAGTACTTGTTTTGTATGTGGAACACACCTATTAATTAGTTCTTAAATTTGGGTGTTGATTGATTTCATGATTTGTCCTTAACGTTAACTGTCAGTATAACTTTTTAATATTCAAATAACTTTTATCCTGGTTATTATGTTCAAAAAAATGTATATTGAAAATTAACTTTCCTTTATAAATTTAAACATTAATTCCAAGTTGTGTCTTAAGTAGACTTTTTATTTTGCTGAAACTAAGGAAAGGATCTTTTTTGGGGTAAGAAAAAATTTGTTTATCCTGAAACCTGTTGGTTTTTCTTGGTCTTCCAGTTTTATTTTTTCCTTTCACATCACCAAATCTTGAAAATTGTTGTAAAACACTCGTTACAATCGATCTTTAGTAAAAAGTTGTTATACTTTTGGCCAGTTAAATATTCAGTTTTTTGATTTGTAATTAACAGAATTATTTTTAATAAAAGAAATATTCACCGATATGTTTGTATATAGTGTGTTCATAATTAGTATAAATTATATTAGATTTGCATATACAGGGCAATAGCAATTTATATTAATTAAAGTTGCTCTACTTTCGGCCAATCCCAATATATATAAATTTAAGTCCTTTGTTTTTCTATTACAATTAGTTTAATATAAATGTTAATAGTTCGTTAGGAATAAATTAAATAAATTTATAGTAAAAATACTTGTGTAACTAACAAAGTAATCAATAAAATAATCGAAGTTAAAAGGTTTGTTCAATCAACTGAATTGACTGACAGGAACGTTAACCTTTGATCGACCAGTTGTCGAGGGAATCACGATTCTGAAATAAAAGCAGAATTAGGAACTGCTTACTAGAAACTAACTGGACGAAAAACAAAAATAATTTATGATTTCAAATTACCAATTAATACTTTCACCATCAATAAAACAATCATTTTGCTCATTCTCTATTTTATATTATAGCTCCTGGTAAATCACTGAAAGTGAAAGACTGAAATAGTATTATAAAAAATTAAAAAATTAGTTGTGTCTAATTTCCATTGTCTTAACTTAACTTAAAGTTTCATGTATCAAAAAACAGGAAACACCTTCTCAGTGGTAATTGACACTTTTCATGCTATGAAGGCCGTTGTTGTTTATTTTATTATAATATGTTATATAAGGCATAATTAAAACAAGATCAAAATGACAAGATTGGAATGTAAAAACAATTGTGGTCGAATTGCAAAATTAACATAAAATAACATAAATTTTTAATCGCCGATAACATTGTTCAACGTCCAACTTAATAATAATTATACGAAAGCATGTTTATGAACATTAAGTTAATGACAAAATTTCCTTGAAGTTTCAAACTAAGATAAATAACCGCTGATTTGCAGAATTCCATGTATGCAATTAATTGCACAATCTACATACCCAACCAACTATAGGTTTATACAACCAGTATCATTTTAATGAACGTTTTAAGTGGAAAGGGAGCCAAAGGGAATATTCTGTGGTACACAAAAATGATGAAGAAAAATATCAAATCAACATCGTTTAATAGTCAGAATAAGGTTACTAAACTAAAAAGTGAGAAGGAGATAAAAATGCATTTATAACAACCGGACCAAACCCACCCAATGAAGAAATCATGACTTTTTCAGAGTGCTTTAGAAACCAGTCAAGCGGGCATTTTCAGATCTATTAGTTTCATATTCGTAAACGGTCGGTAAAATATATTTATATGGCCTAAATACGAACATGACTTCCATCAAATGCCATTCCTAGCATTTAACTAGTTGCCAGCTACTCTGGCCACGGTATGAACGATATAAATCACTCGTGTTTTTATAACCGTCTGTAGAAATTGCATTTTAGAATTAAATTAGACCACAAATTGGTAAACGTTTATACTTATAATAAAATGTTACATATTAATTAATTAAGCAGTAAAAAGTAATAATTTAACACTGATTGATTATAAAAAGAGTTTTGTTAGTCTGGCCCACAATAAGAGTAATAAACCATTGTTATAAATAGATCATTCACACTAAAGATATAAATAAACAATTCTTTCTCATGTACATTTGAACCACACAAAATTTTTGTTATTACTTCCTGAATAAATATAATTTATGTTATGTGTGTATATTTTAAAAGATATGACATAATAATTTCATTTAAGGCACATAAATTTATTTCACATGGCACACCTTCAAAAATGTGGGCAAAAAAGTCAAACGTAAAAATTTTTAGAAGGTCGATTTTGCTGTAATGTCAAGACGTCATCCTCCACAAAGAAAACGTCGGAATTTTTATTTACTTTATTTTAATTTACTTGTGACATTATAAAAATTGTTATGCACAATAAAAAAAAGGAAAACAGTTAAAATTTGATGAAGTTGTTATTGTTATTGCAGAAAGTGTAATTTAAAACAATATTTTCCTTGTGGAGAACAATTAAATAATAAATTACAACAGAAGCAATAACCGACAAAATAATTTAATTTGCATACTAATCTTCGGTTGGCTGTTTTAATGTCAGTCATAAAACATTAAAATACATAGACGCAGTAGTGGCAATTATCTGAAAGTTGAAGATCCTATTTATAGCTTCATCAATTATTATACATACACATGTTTCAAAATTGATGGTTATTGAAATATCTTCTTGTGTGAATTATATAATTCGGAAGAGAAACTTCCGTATTAACAAACAACATTCTGCTTCAACAGTTGAAACTTCCCTTTATAAATGTAATAATTACATAATTAAACAATAAAAAAAATAAAGAGTTTAATTTTACTGATGATTATTTGTTTTGGGCTGACAAAAAGTAGAGCAACGTATGCAATTTAAAGTTTTATTACTACAAATAATTTCTAATTAGTATTTTAATTAATTCTTCACTAATTTATTGTAAAATACTGTAAATCTAAATTTAAGTCCTTTGTTTTTCTATTACAATTAGTTTAATATAAGTATTAATAGTTCGTTAGGAATAAATTAAATAAATTTATAGTAAACGTATGCTATTTAAAGTTTTATTACTACAAATAATTTGTAATTAGTATTTTAATTAATTCTACACTAATTTATTGTAAAATTCCCATTATTATGAATAACTTCCAAACACCTTTTATTCATGGAAAGCAACAGATGGTCAATAATATTTGTATCTATATTTTGCCAGGCCCCTTCCTGAACCATGATTAAATCTTACTGATTATTATACTCTTTGTGTCTTATTTTGTTGTTCACTATCTCCCATACGTTTTCAATGGAGTTTAGATCGGGAAATTGACATGGCTAGTTCATAACATTTATTGTTTCCCTTAAATGCCACTGCTTCAAATATTTTGTAGTGTGCTTCGGGTCATTATCTTGTTGAAAATAATGTTTGAGTGACAAATTTTTATCTGAATCAAAGGACCTGACCCATTCTAAATCCCAAAAAGCAGCCCCATACCATTACTGACCTATCACTGTGTATAAGTATGGTAAACTTCGGGTTAAACTTTTCATGAATTGGTCGCCTTACATATAAAATCCCATCAGATCCGGTGCTAACCAGATCGTTTCTTTCCAATCATTTCCAGTATAAAAGGGACCTGGTAAACTCAACTCTGGCTCGTATGTTCTTCTCTAATAGTAGTGGTTTTTTAGTCTGGCCTTCCCGCATGAAGACCCTTTTGTAGTAATCTATCTCTTACGATACTTGAAGAAACATTAATTTCAAGTTGTGTCTCAAGTAGACCTTTTATTTTGGTGGAACTCAGGAAAGGATCTTTTTTGAAGTAGGATAAAATTTGTGAAACCTGTTGGTTTTTCTTGGTCTTCCAGTTTTATTTTTTCCTTCCACATTACCAAATCTTGAAAGTTGTTGAAAAACATACGTTACAATCGATCGACATTGATTTTTCTCTTATCAGATTGCAAGAACGATACAATCCATGATTTTAATTGGGAAAATAATTTCTTTCCACAAGACATTATATTAACTCAGTTTACTTTGGTATATACTGTAAAATTAAAAATTATTGTGGATTTTGTAGAGATTAGTGACATTTGGTAAAAAGTTGCTCCACATTTTGCCAGGTGAATATTTAGTTTTTTTGATTTGTAGCTAACAGAATTATTTTGAATACAAGAAATATTCACCGATATGTTAGTATACAGTGTGTTCATAATTGGTATAAATTATATTAGATTTGCAAATACAGGGCGGTGCAATTTATATATTTCTAAAGTTGCCCTACTTTCTGCCAACATTGTACATAAACAAATTACACCCAATTTTAAAAAGTTGTTGACATATAATCAAGTGGTTCGTTCAAAGAAGTTGGCCACTTGCATTTCTATCTTTACGTAACACCCAACCCCATACTTGCTCAAGACATTGGAAAGGTGTCAACCTTCTGCCGGTCAACCTTTGTTTCTTGCTTCCAATATTTCAATAAATATGCAAAAGTTCGACCGGCAATTCGTTTTAATTACCAATTATATATACAGTGTTCAACGATTGGAAAACAAATTAACACAGATACAACGGTTTCCCTCGTGCCAGTACAAAACTGTACTGTTATATAATACGTCTATTCTTGTTAATTCTATCTAAACGGTTCGGGTTAATTAATCCCACCAGATTGATTTTATGGGCAACTATACTACTGCACCCGTGCCAACTATAAGAATACAAATTGGCTGATTAATCCAAACAGTTGCATTTTCTATCACTTGTGAAATTTTAAGGAAAATACTATTTTCCATTTAATGCTATAATTTTGTCTAACAATAGAATCTACAGATCTGTGTGAGAGTAACATGAATTCAACGCTTTGAAAAATGCATTTACATCTTTCATAGCTGATTACGCAAATCCATTCGGGACGAGGCTTCCGAAAATGCTTTCACCAATACAAGTGGCTTCATTCTTATTCATGTATCTGATAAGCTAATTGTTCATTTCACAAATGATACATGTGTGTCAAAACTATTTTTTTATGAGGCAATAATTTGAATTGATTAATTCGTTTCAATTTTGTTTTAATAAACTATAATTTATGGGATTTAATTGGATTTTAAGACCATATGGTGTGCTATCACTTTCTAGGATTATCACAACTCAGAACGGAAGAATTTAATTACATGTAGAAATTGTAACTTCCACATTCATGTTGTAAATATAGTTTATCAAATTTCACATCTGATTGTAATATTTATTTTTAATCATTTTTTGTTACAGGGGGAGTAGACCCCATTTATGGTGGTTAGCGACAGCCCTAGTGGTTGAAATCAGCTTAGTTTCCTGTATACAATACCAACCAGTTGAGTTGACAGGCGTTGGTGATGGAGAATGTGCCTTGTTACTAAACGGACCTGGAAAAAGTAGCCAGTTCGATTATTCACTGAACCTTCTCAGAGGAGGAGGCAACCTGTAAGTTTCTGACACATTATAAAATCCAAAATTAATTGGAAGCAAATAGACAATAGTATAAATTTTATTGGATACTTTTAACTAAAATAACCGCTCGTTATTTTACAAAGGTCAAGCAATTAATTACAGTCACTTCTTTACACCAATCAACAAGTGACTTTTCACACTAATCATTTAATTGAAATCCTTGCCCCACGTCCACTTGCACTTCAAACAAAAAATCGCATTAATTAATTTAAAAAGGCGATTAATCACGCCGGACAAATTAATTATCCTTCCATTTCGATAAACGAATTCTCCATGTTAATTTCAGGAATTATAATGGACCACACACTTGCATCACATACGATGCAATTAACGCCGCATATCTTGACGCACGTAAAAGGATTCGTAAGTAAAAATTGAGTTGATCAAAAATCTGTTGTACTTAAATTATATTAATAATTAAGGTATTGCACAACCACATGGTGACTGGAAGCCAGAAGATGTTGCCACAGTTGGTGAACTTCTGTTGGACATTTCCATAAACTTGGCCAACGCCTACGGATTGACTTACGAAGACATAGAGAAGAGCTTACCTTTAATCGACACCAGCAGAACCTTAATTCGTGAAGTATGTCCTCCATACTTGTCCAACGTCGAATGCAGAGCCGGAAAGTATAGAAGATTCGATGGGCTGTGCACCAATTTGGAACATCCAACTTGGGGAGCCACCAACACTCCCTTCACCAGGTAAAATGCTAATCAAACACGTGCAGCAGGCAAACATTAAAACATATTTTTTAGATTATTGGGTCCTTTGTTCGCTGATGGTTTATCAGCTCCTCGTATTAGTGTGACGGGCAAAGAGCTGCCGTTATCTCGTGTTGTGTCTAGAACCATGCACCCCGACGAAGGCTTCCACGATCATGCCGGCACTGTTATGGTTATTGCTTGGGGTCAGTTCATGGATCACGATTTCACTCTTACCGGAACACCCCTAGGTAAAATTCAATCACAATTAACAACAAACTTTTATCTAAATCTGACGTTTTCAGATCCATTCAATAGGAACGACCCTGAAGACTGTTGTGGACGTCCACCACATCTTAAACATCCGTACTGTAACGAGATACCAATCCCTGCCGATGATTACTTTTACAAACTGTTCCATGTGAGATGTTTGAACTTCGTCCGAGCTTTCCCCGCAGCCAGGCCAGGATGTCGTCTTGGTTCAAGAGTGCCATACAACACTCTTACCGGTGTCATTGACGCCAACACTGTCTACGGAGTCACCGAACACTTCTCCAGGTATATTTACTTGAGTCCCAACTCAATCAACCACTCAATTACCACTTTTTTTCAGGAAACTTCGTGAAGGACAAGGAGGGCTTCTCAGAATGAATCCAGCCTTCGAGCAGTACGGTCTCAAAGATTTGTTGCCCCTAAAGCTGGACATTCCAGACGAAGGTTGTACCAGACCCAATGCTAGTATGTACTGTTTTGAAGCTGGAGAAATCAGAGTCAACGAACAATTGGTGTTGACTTGCATGCACACCCTCATGGCCCGTGAACATAACAGGGTTGCCAGGGAATTGGCCGCCGTCAATCCTCACTGGGACGACGAAACCCTTTTCCAGGTCGGTGACTTTTATCAGTGATCGCGGGGTTTATTTTATAAATGGTCATTTTTAGGAAGCAAGACGTATTAACATTGCCATAGTGCAACACATCACCTACAACGAATTCTTACCAATTCTTCTCGGCAAAGAAGTAATGGAAAAGTTCGGAGTTCTTCTTCAGAAAGACGTAAACACTTAACCATTAAATTTGCCGATAAAAATCCATTATCTATAATATAATTTTCAGGGCTATTGGGACGGTTATGATCCGAATGTAAACCCCAACATCATTGATGCTTTCGCCTCAGCCGCCTTCAGATTTGGACACTCGCTTTTGCCCACGGCCGTGGAAAGATGGAGCAAGGCACACAAATTCATAGGTACGACTTCCCCGTCACGCCACAAGTATCCAAACCTACAAAGTTCATATTTACAGCCTCAAAGCGTCTGTCGGATTTGATCAGAAGACCATACGACTTGTACAGAGCCGGAGTGTTGGACGAATACATAATGGGTCTGATGAACCAAGTGGCGCAAGCCATGGACGACTCCATCACACAAGAAGTGACCAATCATTTGTTCAAAAAGCACGGCGCCCGTTTCGGCATGGATTTGGTCAGTTTCAACATGCAAAGAGGCCGCGAATTCGGCATTCCCGGTTACATGGAATTCCGGAAGTTCTGCGGATTGCCCGGCTCCGACTCGTTCGAAAGCTTGTTCGGTTCCATGCCCAACGAGACTGTTAGGAAATATGCCTCCATTTTCGAGTATGTATTATATCAATTATTTAATTTAATAATTATTAATTGGATTATTTTGTACAGGCACCCAAGTGATGTAGATTTGTGGTCTGGTGGTGTATCTGAACGTCCACTTCCTGGAAGTATGTTAGGACCAACTTTCGCTTGCATAATCGCCACACAATTCAGTTACGCGAGACGTGGAGACAGATTCTGGTACGAGCTTCCGAACCAGCCGTCCAGTTTCACACCGGCACAACTACAGGAAATTCGTAAGGCTCGTTTGGCCAGGATTATTTGCGACAACACCGATTTGATTGATACGATTCAATTATACCCAATGGTTTTGCCCGACCATGAGATTAACCCCAGGGTACCTTGCAGGAGTGGGGTAATTCCAAGTATGGACTTCTCAAAATGGGCTGATTATCAGGGACAAGGTTTCTCAAATGGATTTGAATTTGATCATACATTAGGCAAATAATTTAGTTTTAGGTAGATTATCATTAATGTACAGATGCCATTGTATTATTTATTATGTTATTCTGGAGTAATCTAAATATTCTTTGTTTCCATTCTATTACATGACTCAAATTACATCAATTGACAAGACATGTACCGTGAGTAATAATTATTATGTAATGTGTCATGTAATTTTGTACATTATTTTTGGAAATCATGAGTTATTAGATTACCGAGATAAGTCAGTCCACATATTTACCATAATATAGGGGAATTTTTATGTACTATAACAAATGAATGAATTTAAAATATTTCGTTTTGAGAAACCTAATGTTTGATTAAGTAGTAACTTAAATATGAATTACAATGAAAGCATTTCTAAAAAACTGTAGAGTTCAATACAGTTTTAGAAATTGCTTAGTTGTAGTTTGTATTTGTGACTCATTAAAAACATCTGAAAAATGAGTTTAATTTTCTAGTTAAGTGTAAATTTTTATCATCATCTATTTTTATTTTAGTCTTTGTATATACAATATTTATTTAAATGTGTTTGAAAACGTTACGCTGTATAAAATACTCCATATATTTTTAATATAAAGATATACATGGCCTTTTATTTATTTATTCCCTCCCAATATTAATTAATAGATTTACTAATATATGGTAATATTGAAGATTGATATTTTTTCAGTGAGTTTTTAAAGTATTATTATACCAACATAATTAAAATTCAAAGTCAAATATTAATTTATTTTAAAATATATTTTTACATATTTACAATATTGATTAATTAAATAAATATAATTAAAATTTATATAAATTATTTGGAATGTGTCGTTTCAAATAATTTCGTGAAATACTTAAATATACTTAGAGTAACTAAAGGAGTTCTACCAAAAATATCATATTTGTTTGTGGTGCATTTTAAATATACTCTTCCAAATTGTATTATTGTTTCGTAAAATATTAATAATAATATTAATTTAAGTCAAACCAAATCAAATTTAATAATTATGAAATTACATTAATTAATTTTTTACAGCATATTAAATTTATTTGCAATTAATCCATATTATAAACTGTAAATTTAAATTTTTAATCCATATTAATTTTAAATTATTATAAAAAATTTAAATTTGGACATTTCCAGTCGTCAGCAAAACAAATTTATAGATAAATTTTAAAATATGAGTTTATGAAACTAAATTTAAATTTTATTCAATATTTTTAAATAATATATTTAAAAGATAATAAAGTATGTGTTGTTTTGTAAAACAATAATATTATCTAATTTCTAAACAAATCTGATAAACAATCTTAATAAACATACCCATGATATCTTCAAATTTTCATAAAATCTCTGATTGAAATTTTAAAATATGAAATTACATTTAAGTCCACTAATTAGTATAATATACACTTATATATTTGATTGTTAAAGAAATTTAGCAACGGAAAATAATAATCGTCAGTGCAAACCTTATTGAAATCATTCTCAAACAATAAAAATTCAATTTTTCCCCTCCTCCTCTCCAAAACTACAATTCTAGGAAATAACAATTGAATGTACACAAATATGCACAGCTTACTTGACGGCGCATCCGCCGATCACGACTTTCGTCCTTCTCGCACTCTCATGAATATGCATTCTTTCTCTGTCACTCTTGCGGGAACAGATGCAAAATTAAAAATTTGATTCGAATCGAGTCAATTCACCTTTCGTACACAAACAAAACGCATGAAACTTGTATATATTAAAAAGTTAAAAAAATATTCAATTATAAATATAAAAAACTATAAATTTATGATTTCAAATTAACAATTTTTATTTTATTTATCTATAGAAAAAAATAACTGTTATTTAGTTCAATAGTAATAATATCGATATGTTTTGAAACAAAATTAATTGCTAAACAATCTAAGAAATAATCTCAAAATAACATACAAAAATTTCTTCAAATTTTCATAAAATCTTCATTAAAATAACACAGTTCAATTAAAAGAAACATAGAAAACTACAAGACACATATACATCAAAATTAATTCAATATAAATATTCCTAAAATTGTCGAAAAATATCAAATTATATTTAAGCTTATTAATTAGTCTAAATGAATTAATTAATTGCTTAAATATGTTATTATTAGTCATAATAACACAAATATAAGATACTTGAATATATGATAAAAATGTTAATTGTCACTACGCATCTAATTCAAATGCTTCTGAAACATCAAAAACCAAATTTCCCTTTCTCCTCACTAAAACTGCAATTCTTAGAAATAACAATTGAATGTGCGTGCCACACAAATTTGCACAGCTCTCTAAGTCGGCGCATCCGCTGATCGCAACTTTCGTCTCTCTCGCACACTCATGAACATATATTTCTTTTTCCCTCACTCTTGGGGGGACAAATGCAAACCTAGAATTTTGATTCTATCAGAATAGAACTAATTCAGATTTTGTACAAAAACAAATGCATGGCCTGTCCTAAGTATATATTAAAAAATAAAAATCTATAAATTACTTAAAAAACGTTTTAAATAAATATAAAAATATATAATTTCAAATTAACAATTTTTATTTTAAACCAAATAAACGTTTACTTTTAGATAATATATTTACAGAAACAAATAAATGTTATTTAGGACTATGGTAATAATATCGATGTGCTTTAAAACAAAATTTCTTCAAATTTTCATAAATCCTGCGACAAAATAACACAATTCAATTAAAGGAAATCTAGAACACCATAAGGCACATATTCATCAAAATAAATTCAATAAAAATATTCCTAAAATTGTCGAAAAATATCAAATTACATTTAAGCATATTAATTAATCTAAAATAATTAATTAATTGTATAAATATGTCATTATTAGTTATAATAATACAAATATACAAAATTCATGCTTGAATATATGAAACAAATATTAATTGTCACTGCAAACCTTATTCACAGCTTCTCGGACATAAAAATCGATATTTTGCCCGTTCTCCTCTTCAAAAGTGCAATTCTAGGAAACAACAATTGAACGTGCCGACCACAGAAATATGCACAGCCTACTAAATGGCGCATCCACCAATCGATATAGTCGTCCTTCTCGCACACTTGTGAAACTATATTTCTTTCTCTTTCACTCTTACGGGGACAAGTGCAAAATACAATTTTTGATTAAAATAGAATGGTACACGAACAAACACCTGTGAGTTGTCATAAAGTGACAAATATATAATTACAAACATAAAAATTGTAGGTAGTAAAAAACTTTTTACATAAATACATACATAAATAAAAAAATATTCTGTACAATATTTTATTTATTGAAATTATACACTTACCCAAAAATGTATTAATAAAACATCCAACATTTCTTCAAGTTTTCATAAATTCTTCCACTAAAATCACATAGGTTAATAAAGGGAAACATTGAATATCACAGGACACATTTACTTATTTAGCACAATAAAAACACTCAAGAATTTATAGGAAAGCGAGCAAATAAGGGAGGAATCATTCGTGTAACTCTCACCAAAATCAAAAACCGACTAAACTGCAAATATTGTTTTGTGCGCCGACGACCAATAGAAACGCAGAATAAACCAGTTGTTGCAATTCCTGGAAACGATACGTGCACCTGGGCCACACTTAACTTATTTGAATTTAATTTAAACTATATCAATAAAAATTATAATTTAAAATGTGAAACTACATTTAAATAGGGAATGAAATTTTTATTTAGATAATCAGTTATATTAATTAAAAAATAAGTAAATATAATAATACTAATATCAATGAGTCTCAAATTAAAATTATTTCCTAAACTAATCTAAAATATAGTTTCAATGAAATTTTTTCAAATTGCCATAATTTTTTGTTAGAATCACACAAATTGGTCAAATAAAAGTTTGGTACAGAGATCAGTACTTAAATATTATAATTTTACATAAATTTATTATAAATCTGTATAAAAGTTATAATTTCTATTTTATTTATTTTAATTATATACTTTTTACTATGTCTAGTGGCTTAAAATGTTTGAACACATTTGCTACTAAATTATCACAATAAAAAATTATAAGAATGTCATCCATAAAAGTTAAATCAATTTAATTTGAATTTTAATAATAAAAACTTTATTTTAAAATTTTAATTAGTTTATTTTAATTAACTATTGTTTTAATATTTTATATGGTATAAATAATGCATATATTCGAAATATATTTCATATATTCGAAATACATTTCATAATAATAATTGTCACTACAGATCTTATTAAAATGTTTCCCAACCTCTACTCTAAAACTGCAATTCATAGTTCACTAAGTCTGCGCATCCGCCTATCGCGTGTTTCGTCTCTCTCGCACTCTCATGAATATATATTTCTTTCTTTCTCACTCTTGCGGGGACAAATGCAAAATCAGAAATTTAATTCTATTCTACGAACAAACGCATGATAAGTATATATTAAAAAAATAAAAATATTCATTTATAAAAATCAATATATTATTTAACAAACATTTTAAATAAATTTACAAATATATGATTTCAAATTAACAATTTTTATTTTATTTATTGGGTTTACTTTTAGATAATATTTTTATAGAGACAAATGATTATTATTTAATACGATGGAAATAATATCAATGTGCTTCGAAATAAACAAATCAAATGAATAATCTCAATGTAACATACCCATAATGTCTTCAAATTTTCATAAAATCCTGCATCAAAATAACACAATTCAATTAAAGGAAACCTAAAATACCACAAAACACATATTCATCAAAATTAATTCAATAAAAATATTCGTAAAAATTGTCGAAAAATCAAGAAAAAATGACACATAGATGTTTAATAATTTGATTATTTGTAATTAATTCACATATAATTTGAATTATATTAATCAGACCTATATGTTAATAAAAACTTCATTTTAAAATATCAAATTACATTTAAGCATGTTAATTAGTCTAAATTAATGAATTAATTGTTTAAATATATTATTAGTAGTTGTAATAAGACAAATATAAGAAATACATACTTGAATATATGATAAAAATTTTGATTGTCATTACGAATCTTATTCAAATGCTTCTCAGACAACAAAAATCCCAAATTTTCCCCTACTCTTCTCTAAAACTGCATTTACAGAAAATAACAGTTGAACACGCTTGTTACACAAATATGCACAGCTCATTAAGCTGGCGTATCCGCTGATCGCGACATTCGTCCCTCTCGCGCACTATGAACTTGTATTTCTTTCTTTTTCACTCTTACGAGGACAAGCGCAAAATTCAAATTTTGGTTCAAATAAAATCGTTCACGAGCAAACACTTTTTTTAATTATTTCAAAATATATTTTTATATGGATACAACATTCATTAATTAAATAAACATTTAACATTAAAATTTATATAAATAAAAAAATTAACAAACTGGATCGCTTGGAATGTGTTGTTTCAAATAATTCACCAAATCCTTATATATACTTAAAGTAACTAAAGGAGTTCTACCAAAATTATCATATTTGTTTAATTCACTTTGTGGTGCATTTTGAATATATTCTTCCAAATTCTTTAGCTGCATTTTCATTACATAATACCTAGCTGGTAAGGATAGGTTATCAAAATTATCTAATGTTAACAAAACATTTTTTTCCTGACTTGTAAGTTTTCTTGGATGCTCATCTGAAGGTTCAATAATACCATACAAAACACATCTATCAATATCCACTGCATTCGATAATGTTTCTTCCTGAATTGGAATGGGATTTATAAAAAATGCATTTGCAGGTGATATAATCTAAAATAAATAAATAAGAATATTTACATAAAATAATGAAAAATTAAATTTTACCCGGCATTTTAAGTTGTGCATTTCGTATGCATTTTTGTACTTCTGGCTGCAATCCTCAACCTCCTCTTCTTCTGTCAGTCTTTTCACAGGCCTTCTGGCCAATTCTTTTAACTTTTTATACTTGTGCTCTACTATATTTACCACAGGAATTGCTTTCAGCTCATTTTCTTGTGGTGTTTCACATGGACCTGCTTTATTCTGATTTGATTCAGTTAGTTCTAGAAAGTCAGCATTGGATGAAGTTGAAGCATTAGGATCGCTTTTAGAATCAAGCAACTCTAAGTCCAAAGTCCCATTTTCAAATTTTTCTTTAAGTGTGTTGTAATTCCATTTCAGATTAAGTTTAATAGCTTGTGACTGATCAGGCTCCTCAATTTTATTCTGGGATAGTTTGACTTGTTTAAGTTTTAGTATTTTGTCTTGGCTCAGGACATGTTTTAAATTGATGGGTGTTTGCTGTTCAAATAAATTTGGAGACATTTGATCATCAGGTACTTCATCAAAATATAAGTTTGTTCCCAAGGCAGGTTCATATGTTCCTAAAAAAATTGAAAAAATTTGTGTTGTAAGTTTTGGTTTTGGTTTTGGTAATTTTATTACCTTTGAATGTTAAATCATTGATTTGTACCAAAGGATTTTTTTTTTCTAAGTTAATAACTTTTATAAACACTTTTTCTTTAAATATGTCCGTTGTTAGTTTGCCGTTAAAGTCTAATAATAAATACGTGCTCTTTTCACTTTCTTCCATGTTTATATTACGAAATATTAATATGTAAAATTATTAATTTGTGAAGAAATGCCGTTGTTTATGTTTTGTAAATGACTTTGGATGTATTGAGGTTAGGTTAAAATTTTCAACCAAGTTAAAAAAATAAAAAATTTACATACTACTGATTAACAATATAATGTGATGTTAACTATTTATTATAAGTATTTGTCTTAAAAAATGTAATAAAATATATTTTAGGAAATAATTTTAAAATTTCCGCTATAGAATACCAACAGAGTAAATTAAAAAACACTAAACAATAGTTTTCGCGCCAATTTGTTATTGGTGTTGTTTTATGATCTCCGTTTGCTAACATTTTAAGTTTTCCGTTTTATCGTTGAGTTTTTAACGTTTTGGTTATTGTTTAATTGCTTTAAGAAAAATCAACAAAAATGTCTCGCAGGGTAAGCATATAGATCGTACATAATATTAATAATTACATCTAGTTTTATTTCAACGCAATACAATAAAATGTTATTGTAATAATTTTCTAGCCTGAAGATTCTCCAATGCCCAATCAAACACCCCGTTCAAATATGTCTTCTCCAGCTCAAGATTTTGAACCTTTTGAAGATGAGGGTGCCCTTTTGGGGGATGTTAATCCTGAGATGGAGGAAGAAGATGGAGAGGAACTATTTGGGGACAACATGGAAAAGTATAATCACCATATTATATATGTTACAAAGTTGTAAATTTCAAAATTTTTAGTGATTATCGGCCAATGCCCCATTTGGATCGGTATGATGAAAGAATGCTGGATGAGGATGAATATGACAACATGTCTGTAGGTGACCGATTGGCAGCTGAAGAGGCCCTTCGGAGGAGGGACAGAGAAATGGGTATTTACAGAAGGGATGACAGGGAATTATTTTATGATGAGAGCGATGAAGATGAGGTAATTTAATTGAATTTAATTGTCAATTCATTTTACAATCTTTTATAATACAGGATCCAAGGAAGAAGAGGAAACTCGCTGAAAAAGCGGCGATGGGCGAGACCGACGATCAAGAAATGATCGAATCAATTGAGAATCTAGAAGACACAAAAGGTTACACCATAAAAGATTGGGTCGTTATGATGGGACCCAGAACGGAAATCGCCAACAGATTCAAGAATTTCCTCCGCACCTATGTGAACAGTAAAGGACAACACGTATACAAAGAAAAAATTCGCCGCATGTGCGAGAACAACCAGTGCAGTTTCACAGTTGAGTTTTCAAGTTTGGCAAACAAGGAACACGTTTTAGCCTACTTCTTACCAGAGGCACCTTTTCAAATGCTCGAGATATTCGATGAGGTCGCTAAAGATATTGTGCTCTCTATGTATCCTAGCTATGACAGAGTGACCAGTGAAATTCACGTCAGAATATCAGATTTGCCTCTTATAGAAGAATTGAGAACATTCAGGTACATAAAATGCATACACAATGAAATATCTTCAGCAAAATACATCTGATTTTTTCAGAAAGTTACATGTAAACCAACTAGTCCGGACTCTGGGGGTTGTAACGGCAACTACGGGAGTTTTACCGCAACTGTCCATTGTGAAATTCGATTGTAACAAATGTGGATTTATCCTAGGACCATTTACACAAGCACAAGATCAAGAAGTCCAGCCTGGAGCCTGTCCTGAGTGTCAAAGTCATGGTCCATTTATGGTAAAACTCAAAAAATCAATATGTGCAAAACTCTATATAACATTCACAATTTTATAGATTAACATGGAACAAACTTTGTATAGGAATTATCAGAAAATTACGTTGCAAGAATCCCCGGGACGTATACCTGCAGGCAGAGTACCACGTTCTAAGGACTGCATTTTATTAGCAGATTTGTGCGATAGATGTAAACCTGGAGATGAAGTCGACGTAACTGGAATTTACACAAACAGCTATGATGGCTCATTGAACACAGATAATGGCTTCCCTGTTTTCTCCACAGTTATATTTGCCAATCACTTGGTGGTTAAAGATTGCAAGCAAATCGTCCAATCATTGACAGACGATGATATAAACGCCATTATTAAAATGAGCAAGGACCACAGGATTTCTGATAGGATCATTGCCTCAATTGCCCCCTCTATTTATGGGCATGAATATATCAAAAGGGCTTTGGCTTTGGCTCTGTTTGGTGGTGAACCAAAGAACCCAGGTAAGATTGATGATGTCTTATTACATTTTGAATGGATGAATATTAATCAATTGGTTTTTAGGACAAAAACATAAGGTCAGAGGAGATATAAACGTTTTAATTTGCGGTGATCCCGGTACTGCCAAATCACAGTTTTTGAAATTCGTGGAAAAAATAGCCCCCAGAGCGGTATTCACAACAGGTCAAGGTGCCAGTGCTGTTGGTCTAACAGCTTATGTCAGAAGAAATCCGGCCACAAGAGAATGGACCTTGGAAGCAGGGGCGTTAGTTTTAGCTGATCAGGGAGTTTGCCTCATTGATGAGTTTGACAAGGTACTTTTTGACTTAAATTCTTGACTAACGTTTCTTACACTAAGGAATATTACAGATGAATGACCAAGACAGGACGTCAATCCATGAAGCAATGGAACAACAATCTATCTCAATTTCTAAGGCAGGTATTGTTACGAGTTTGCAGGCTCGCTGTTCCGTAATCGCAGCCGCCAATCCTCTAGGAGGTAGATACGATGCCAGTATGACCTTCGCCGAAAACGTAAACTTGTCGGATCCAATTTTGTCCCGTTTCGATATCCTTTGTGTCGTCAGAGATGAAATCGACCCCATTCAAGATCAACACTTGGCTAAGTTCGTCGTGAGCTCCCACATCCGTCACCATCCTTCCAAAAAGGATGAAGAAAGTGAGAGTACCATGGAGGTGGATAATGAGATGGCAATTCCCCAGGAGTTACTCAAGAAGTATATTGTGTATGCCAGAGAGAATATTCATCCTAAGCTACAAAATATGGACCAGGATAAAGTGGCCAATATATACAGTCAACTTAGACAGGAATCACTGGCAACTGGAAGTCTTCCAATAACAGTACGTCACATCGAAAGTATAATACGAATGTCAGAAGCACACGCACGCCTGCATCTCAGGGAATATGTTCAAGAAGAAGACGTGAACATGGCTGTCAGGATGATGCTTGAGAGTTTCGTAGAAACGCAAAAATACAGCGTTATGAAGACAATGCGACAAGTGTTTCAACGTTATTTGTTATTCAAAAAGGATCACAGCGAATTGCTATTTTATATTTTGCGGCAATTGGCGCAAGACCAGCTCACTTTCCAAAGAGGAACCAATGAGTTGGAGGCACTCTCTATTGAAATCGACGAGAAAGATCTCGCCGATAAGGTACGATTTATATATATATGTAGGTCAATTTGATATTTAATAAACGATTCATTTTCAGGCGAAGCAGATAGATATTCATGATCTGAAACCATTCTATAAGAGTAAAATCTTTGAATCAAATAACTTCTCATATGATGCCAAAAGGAAAGTTATTATTCATACTGTACCTGAGACATTTACGTCTGAGGATTAATTACTGTTAAGACTACTTTTAAGTAATTGTAAAATTGCATTAAGTATAATTTTTAACTTATGTAAAACCTATTTTTTATTAAACCTTTTAATTTTCTTAGTTGTTTTTTAATGTTTCAATAAATGCACCAACTTAATTGATTAGAAAGTTCCTGAATACTGGATGATTTTGTTAAGATTTTTATTCCATTTAGTCTTAAAAATACAAATAAATCAGAATATAAAATTTATTATAAAATATTAACAATGGTCATTTTAAAATTTGCTATAAAATTATTAAATTAGCTAAAATTTATTCTGAAGATTCTTCATCGTTTTTCTCTACGGGAAAAGCTTCCATCTCGGGAGCCGTTAGTTTTGCCTTTTTAATATAGTTAGTCTTCAATAATTCCTTTGCAGTCTTCCTTTTAGTTGGATCATAATTGAGCATCATCTAATAAAATAAAAGTTAATTGGCTCACCAATATTAAAATGTAATTTATACCTCTAAAAATTCCTGTTCTTCATCATCATGAAAGTTAACGCAGTCGCGAAAATTCTGTGGATACCACGTCGGAAATGACGGTTTGAAATCAGGAAACAAAGAAACTCCCGGCCACATCTCTTCAGTAGGTGTACCCATTATTTTAAAAATTTTGTAAAGTTGATCAATTTCAGAGTCCCCAGGGAACAATGCTTTCTTATTCAACTGAAAATTAAATGAATATAATAAACAATATAATGATTTTCATTATCAACACACAATTTCTGCCATTATACAACCAAGGCTCCAAATATCAATTCCAGTGCAGTACATTTTCGTACCCAGAAGAAGTTCGGGCGCCCTGTACCACATGGTCACCACCTCATGTGTGTAAGTTCGGGTGGGGAGTGAAAATGACCTGGACAAACCAAAATCAGCAAGTTTTACATGGCCCTCTTTGTCCACCAGTAAATTTTGCGGCTTCAAATCTCTATGTAAAATTCTGTGAGAGTGTAAATATGCCATTGCTTCCATTAGTTGTTTCATATAACTCTGAAACATGCCATACATATTATTACATCATTCTAAATGCAATTAGATATGTCTTACTCGTGCTAGTTCTTTTTCAACTGGCTTTTTTGTGTAATCAAGATATCGTTTCAAATCCAGATCTAAATATTCAAAGACAAGCATTAGTTTGTCTGTTGTGTACATGACGTCCAAAAGTTCCACTATTGATGAGTGTCTTAGACCTTTTAAAAGACATATTTCACGAATCGCTGTGGAAGGAACGCCTTCTGAGTCACCACTTTGATAGAATCTATAATAATTTTGAGTTAATTGATTTATTAAGAATTAAGAAGATATCTAAATGTATGTAAAACAATAAAATGCCTAGATTTTATTATTTTTCTTATAATAAGACATTATTACCATTAGGGCAAATATAAATAATTGTTGGCTTGGTTTAAATTATTTAAATGAAACACTTACAAATGTTTTAGTTTCACATTTTAATTGTGATTAAGCTTCAAAGATGGCAAACAGTCATGCAAATATGTTCCTTTAGTACAGTAAAATCATGCAAAATTGCAACTGCTCGTTGATTAGAGATGGATAAATACTTACAGCAGTAGTTAGTGGCGAATGATTTTAGAAAAATAAGCTGAATCATGTGGTGCTACGATCCAACACACGAATGACACCATATGATCCAACTCACATTCCTAAGCATTAGTACAAATTGCGAGTCCCATTAAAAAAATACAACAGTACAAAACTACAAGAAAAATGAAAAGAACCGAAAAAAAAAAAAACAGAATTGGTTATATACGTACTTCTCCAATTTGATTCGTTTCAGCGCGACTTTTTTGCCAGTTAGTTTGTTTCTTGCCTTGTAAACGACACCGTAGGTGCCTTCGCCGGCCGTTCCCAGCCTTATAAACCGGTCCAGCTTGTCCATTGTGTAGAAATTTTTGGAAACCGTCGCCCAAAGACTCAACGCCGTTTAGCGGGAAAATTGTTATTTGCATCGCAGAAGCCATTTCTGTTTATTATTCAGTGCGCCTGCGTCGAATCACATCAACGGGTCAATACGCAGAATGGCCAATGTTGAAAATTTCAAACTCCACCTTATGCCTTTATACAATGGGAGATGTAAAATTTTGTTTAAAATATCTGCTTATTGCTAATTAATAACGAGTAACAAATATTTTAGTTTTATTTTAGCTAATCCCAAAATCGTACTTTAGCCGCAATATATTGATTTTGTGAGTTAATATTTTTGTTATACTGTGGGTTACTTTAGGTGTTCTTGGAGTGTGTTTTCTTCTTTCGCGAATGAATCTGAAACAAAAAATAGTTTTAAAACATTCGATTATGTTAAATATATCCCCCGAGGGATGTTATTTAACTGATTTCTTTAAGTTGTTTATAAAATACAGATTACTGTAATTTTCTCAAGCTATAAGTAAGTTTTGAAAACCCAATATAAAGTAATAAACTGAAAGAAGTTTTTAAAACTTTCAACAATTTTTATAATTGCGTACCTCGACAGAAATTCAGCTAAATCGATTTTTTTAATAAGCTGCGTTTTTAAATAGCTGTCCCCTGTTCAACTGGGAGGCCAATAAAACACGTTTGCAATGTTGCCACGATCGAATTTTTATCAATAAAAATATTGAACATTTTGCATTTTATTTACAAATATTTAGTTGTTGGGAAGGTTTATGGAATGAAAAATGAATTTAATAAAGAAAGCACATGAACAAGTTATCTCAAAGACATGTCCGATACAATGTAAATGATCAATATTTGTTTTTGTTAACAAAAAAATATGTAACGAGTTATCCCAAAAACTTAAAATTAAATAACAACAAACCCAATTTGTTAAATTTAATAGGTAACTAATGACAACAGCAACCAGGGACAACGAATCAATACACCGTTGAAATTATCTAATATATCCTGGCAACACGGCACAACAACGGCAGTTTTACGGTTTGGAAGCGTACGTTTGGTTCGCTCCGCATTTTACTATTTCATTGTGAAAATAGTGATCCATTTCTTGCCAAAACTAGTACTGAAACCTTATTAACGAGTGAAGTTTGTGTGTACCGGTAAGTTTTGTATGAATTCATCGTACTTTTTGTAAAGTGCGATGAAAATTATTCGAGGGACGCCGCCAAGATGGCGGCCATGAACACAGTCACTAATATGTACCATTATTCAATTTATCAGGCCCCACCATGGCGTCGGATCAGTTTTCCCTTCATTGGGATAACTTCCACAACAACATGAGTTCCGGGATGAACTCATTGCTCGAGAACGAGGACTTAGTGGATGTTACATTGGCGGTCGAAGGAAAATGTCTGAAGGCCCACAAAGTAGTGTTGTCGGTTTGCAGCCCCTACTTCAAAGAACTTTTCAAAAACAATCCGTGTCAGCATCCAATCGTGTTCATGAAAGACGTTAGTTATGTCGCGCTCAGTGATTTATTACAGTTCATGTACCAGGGAGAAGTGCAAGTTAGTCAGGACAATTTAACATCGTTTATCAAGACTGCAGAAGCCTTACAAATCAAGGGTCTCACGGGCGAAAATAACGTAAGTATTTATGTTCAAATTTGCGACGCCCCAACCGTCATCAAAATGGCTTCCAAACTATATCTGTCTTTGTCTCCAGCTATCCTTGTCTGGTTTCCAACACACAATTGTTTTTTACTTTGTTTTTGTTTACAATTACGAAAAAATTGTTATTTTAGTTCTTTGCACAATAACATCAAGTCATCATTAAAATCGTTCACGTTTTATAGATACATTGATTTTATTTGTAGGGCTCCAATGACACTGAAGTTGAGGTGGAAAAGAACAGTATCGCCCCCGTTGTGGCGCCGCCTCCACAACCGACGCCACAACAGGAGTTCCGTACCGAGTACAAACCGCTGCAGAAGCAACGTAAGGTGCTTCAGTCCCAATCACAACCCACTCCCTCCCCAAAACGTGCACGACTCTCCTCTGACAATTCTCAATTAATGACCCCGGTAACAAAGACTGAACAGCTGGCCCCAATATCCACCTCCAATGAGGTGGTACAGTTTAAAATGGAACCATATGATCAGAATCAATCTATTAGTATTGATGAGACACCAGACGAGACTTTTGGGGATGATAATACTTTGGATGAGGCTAATGTTGACGACACAGAAGATTATAGTATGATGGAAGGGGGCGAGGAAGAACCGCAGGCTGGCACTAGTGCTGAAGGAGCTGGTGAAGGACAAGGTAGGTGTCTTTATGATTGGGAAAAGTATGATGAACTTGTTTTTAAGGTGGTATCAGGTTTATGGTATATTTCAACTATTATATGTTTCTCTTATTGTTTTCAAGTTGTTCATTTTGCCTACTTTTGGTTTGTATTTGCAGTTGAAATATATTCAAATTTATGTTCAAGATTTACACATATGCAATGTTGTATTAATTTAATAAAAATAGATATTAATATAAAAGAAGAGTTAAAATATGTAAACTATATTATTGACTGAGATCATCATATAGCACACTTAAAATTTATTGCCAGGATGAGTAATAATATGAAATTATTTCTGATATTTTGGTAGCTATTGGCTTATTGCCATGTTACTTGAACTATATATTTATTTTTTATAGTCATTGCATTTCATTTTAACTTACATTTAACTATTGAAATATTAAGTAACAAGTATGGCCTGATTACACCTTGAATAAGTAAAATTTACAATACAGATTTTGATAATATCAGTTTGATTTATTATAAATGTTCATGAGATATTATAAGATAGATCAAAAACTGTATTGTAACATTTATGGTAAAAAAATGCGATTATACGCCATTGTAGGCATGTTTTGTGTTTATTTGTGACAATTATTTTTGTATTTTGCTTAATTTACAACAATAGTTGTAAATACTTGTGTCTAGTGGTGTGTATTATAAAGTTTTTACAAGTTATTCTGAATTTTGTAGAATTCAGAACTTTATTAATGTCATTAAAACTAAATTTTTAGTTTTAAAAAGTGATACATTTATTCTGCATTTGTAGAAAGATTTTACTATGGAATTTTCTGTATATGTTATATATGAGTTTTTGATTTACAATTGTTTGAACTCTCAATTTTTGGAATAAATGAATGTGGTTTTACACACAGAATTCTGTGTTTAAAGTTATCTACATGCCGACTATTTCCAGAATGTAGTTCTTAATTTCGTTTACCGTATTTTTACATTAGTAGAAATTTAAGAGGTAAACGTTCAATTTTACATCAAAAATCTATACTTAACATTTATAGAAAATTTATTGGAAAGTGTGTTTTGTATTCTGTTTGATCATATAGTTACAGAATACATCGTAAAGTGATTTAAAGTGAATGCCTATATTTTTCGTCGCAAGTTAAATGTAAAATATTTCAATAAATTTTAAAATTTATTGACCTAGTTATATTTAACTTGAAGCAGCGATTTTATGAGTTTTGTGAATTGAATGTGATTTATCAGTGATTAATTGAATAACATTATGTAAAGTTAATTTTCACACGTTGTTTAAACTATTGTTTAAAACCCCGATAAGCATTTTGAATAAAAATATATTTTATCTAGAATACTCATTTTTGGTAATCACAAGAGTTGTTTGACCTTAAAATTGAGTACGACGCATGTAGCTAAAAAAGTAATCGGTGGTGAAAAGCAATGGTAAGTAAAATTGCATCCTCTTTTTCGTTTAAACCTACCATGACGTAAAATCGCGCCCGAGTAGACATTAAAATACTTACTCATTGAATATCTTAGTACAGTGTTTCGGTTGGCCAATACAAAAGAAGATTCAGAATTCGGGAATTGTCGTAGACGGATTCACGTATCATCAAAACACGATGAAAAGGGATTTCAAAATGAGGTAATTAATCCCCCCGCCCCTTAAATAATCAATCCAATAAACCTAAATGACAGATTGGGGCGAAAATAAAAAATTATTTTAATTATACGATCCATGTAGGTATCTCGTTTGTTCAGAGTACAAAAGGCTCATATGCAAAGCGAGGGCGGTGATGCCGATAAATGGCACAGCCGACGATCTAGTACTCAGACGTGAGCACAATCATCCCCCACATCACGCGGCCACTGCTAAGTCGCTCTTTGTGAGAGAGATCAAAAGCTGCATCTTTAACCAACCCACACGGCCATTGAAACAGATCTATGAGAACATGACTATACTGTAAGTAGTATTCACTGCTAATTTTACTGTAATGAGAGCAAGCAAGGTACGTATTTTGAATTTGAGATCAGATAAGAGACCAAAGAAATGAAGGTACAATATCCTACATAAATTAGGTTTTGTACGAATCATATAATGAAAGAAAGAATAATGAGATCAGGAGTTAAAAATCAATTATTTTCTGCGCATGCGCACTCCTCTGCCGTTAGATGGAGATTTCAGTTTTGATAATTATAGGTATCCAGAGGGAGCCAGGCAGTGTCCTTACGCAAACTTGGCACCGTCGATGCGTAGGTGGAGGCAAAATGCCAAGAAGGTTTTAGACTTATAAACTCGGTTTTTTTAATTTAAATTAATGATTGATATTGAGTAATATTTAATAATGTTGTATTTATATACATTAAATAAACTTGATTTAAAATTTAAAAATTTGACTTCATTACACTAAATCCGTAATTATCATCTAGTAGAAAAAATTGATCGTTACAGATTTGCAGTTGGAGTAGGGAAATTGAGATATCAGTACATGATAAATACGGATCGTGTCCCCCACCAAACCTGAAAGCATGTATACCGTTTAAAAAGAAATCTCATTAAGTCATTGTGTAACATAGTTGTTGTTTTTGTCAGATTTTGGTGATTCAAAATACCAAATCAAGGTGTGGAAACCACGTAAAAAGAGAACAACATCGCGGATGAGATTCGTAGCTGACGGATTTGTTTATCATAATAATGTAATTTCTGGCACGCCGCCTTTACGGTAAATATTTCCAATTAAGTTATTAACTGTTAATGATTGAGTGATTTGTTCAACTGAAAATGGCACTATTGTCCTAAATTGTCTTAAATAAATTAATTATAATGTGATGGATTTATTAAAATCTCGTGTCACTTTCCTAAGAACAAAACATTCATTAATTTGTTGCCTGTAAGCTAAATTATCCATAAAAGTTCTTATTTATTTAAATTAAATTAAGAACTTTTAATCATAAACATTTGGGTTAAAAAACTGCATATTTGTTCTCTTTTTTCGTGGTACGATGTTTAATTATTTATTCGCGCCAGTTTTATAGCCCACAAATTATTCACGGAGCATTCCGGTTTAGTTCCCTTAAATTTCTGCAAACCAACATGCAGGAATGCTTTGTTTAATTATGATGATTGGATAATTTAGAGCCCAAGCACAATTTTTTTTAACAAATTCCCGCAAAGGTATCTAGGTTGTGCGGAACACAAAAAGTCGGGATGCCGGGGTAGAGCGACGATACCGTTGCACGGTACATTGGATCAATTGAAGATGACGCAGCCCCATAATCACCCGCCAGACGTGAACGCCGAAGAGAAGGAGGCTTTTCTGAAAGGTCTTCGCAAGGCAGTTAGATCCACGTCTATGCAACATGCCACTTTGAAGAAGGTCTACGACACACTCGCAGAAGTGTAAGTTGCCATAATGAATCTTTCATTTTGTGTGGGATGCAATTTGATGCTTATTAGAAAATGTCTGAGTGATGTTCCCATATTTAAAATTTTGGAATTGATTGTGCTTGTATTTTTTATACCTTTTCCTGTTGTTTCAGGTATCCGAAAGGGGCTGATGAAGTTCCCTTTAGATCTATATGTTCTTCACTTCACAGGTGGAGACGAAATCCGAATATGTAACTTGAATTTATTTTTATTTAGTGGTATTGATTTGTCGCTTAATATATTTTATCATTTTAACATGTTGTTTTATTAACCCCCTGGTCCATGAGTAGAATCAATATTTTCCAAACGAAAGTTCCAAAATTAAACCGATGAGCGTCAGTAAAATATTTTTTCAATTTATTAATTTAAAAAAAAATGGTGAAAGTAAATTCTTTTGTTGTGGACGGTTCAAATATTTATTTAATACTCTACTTCTCGAGTGGAGTATTGTTAATAGCCCCTTTTTACATACATCATATTTTGTCTAAGGGCAAATTCAGTTTCTGGGCGAGGGTGTGTTATGAATAGTTCTGCTGCAGGTGCTAGATTATTTCTCAAGTTAGTTTTTTTTAATCAAAAGAAAAAGGTAAGGAATTTGTAAATCGATTTACTTTTGTGTGATTAGATTTGAATTTACGATTTTTTTCGAATATAAAATTGTTCAATTGTTTTTTTGTTGCAGAGTGCCGAGTAAAACTAGAAAAAAATGAATTCACAGAACCTCCCAGAAAATTGGGAAGGGGCCGATGTTGCCTCTGTCCTCGAAGGGAAGATAAAAAAACTACTTTAGTTTGCTCCATATGTCAGAGATGGACTTGCAAGAGACATCAAAGAATCATATGTCAGTCTTGCGCATACGAGTAGGGTGTTTACCCTGTTTTCTGTTTTTTTTTTTTTGTACATCAGTTTTGTTTTTAAATACTTTTTTGAATAAAAAAACCTCCCAAAATTATCAATCCTTAAAAAAATTATAAAACCCATCAATCATTTGTAGAAACGTGTTTTAGAACATTGGGGTGTATGCACACCCTACGCGACTGTAGTTTGGTTCAAATTTTTTGACGCAAATACTAGCTAAGGATTTTCTTTAATGTATACACATTTTTAGACATGAAAGAAAATAGACCCAGTTCAAATTATATGGATCACCCAACGAAAGGAAACGATGAAAAGTCTGTATGGTTCTATTTCCTGAGGGAAGTAAGAAAAAGGACTGCTAAATGTAAAGCATGCAGCAAAGTCAAGAAAGTAAAAAAGGGTTCAACGACGCAGTTATTGAGACATTTATTAAAGGATCATGATATAAACGTACTTGCCAAGAGAAGGACTTAATTATAAATTATATTTAAATACCTCTCAAAACTAGGACTGAACAATTTATGAATATTTGTTTGTTATTTTTGTATTAAGAATTTGTTAACTTTGTGTTGTATAATTTAGTCGTATGTCGAATTTTGTTTTTATTTTGGTTTCGATTAATAAAAAATTAATAAAATGTAGTTAGTTGTTATTTTTATTTTCGGTAATCTATTCCATGGGAAGGTAATTTAAAATTAACTGGAACGTTCATTTGATTATTAAAATAATTTTTCTCGTAGGCAGAAGAACCAAGAATTATTTTGGTCGAAGGGTTTTAGGTGGTTACTGTTACACGCTGAGCTATACGAAAAACAATAAGCGGTATGATGGACAAAAATAAAAAAATAATAAACTTTGTCAAAAACAAATTCCATTTTAGTTACTTAAGATGTTGTTACTCATTAAAACTGGGGTGCAAAGCTCGGGCAATAACAGATATATTGTCGGACACGACTGTAATAAAAAACAATCACAACCACCCTAACAACAGGGAGGAATCGGATATCCAATTATTTTTGCAAGACCTTAAAGCAGCTTGCTCAAAACAATTACACGTGCATCCCAAAGTTGTCTACGATCAGGTCGCCCAAATGTAGGTGTCTGAAAGACAAAGAAGGGTGGTTATTTTATTTGTTTGAGCTTCCAGGTATCCACACGTTGCACCCTTGCGCCCCTTTCATTCGTTGCGTCCCTCAATGTACCGATGGAGTACCAGTCAACTATCCTCGGCTCCACACGATGCTGATCAAACTTAGTTATTCGTTAATAAATTATTGACTATTTAAATTGTTTATTATTGAGTTTTTATCCTTTATCGTTTAGTACACGACCCTTTCCGTTAATGACAATTTATTTTTAGATACTGGTTCACAAAAAAAAATCAAGAGAAAATCTGACAAAATAATACACGAAGGATTTTGTTACTACAACAGTGTTGTTAGAGACACGGTAGCAGTAAGGTAGTGACAGTTTCCGCTTACGA
The DNA here is from genome assembly GCF_024364675.1 of Aethina tumida. NCBI lineage: Eukaryota > Metazoa > Arthropoda > Insecta > Coleoptera > Nitidulidae > Aethina > Aethina tumida. The sequence continues at coordinate 9,303,372 of NC_065437.1, read as the reverse complement.
CAAAACAAAGGTTTACTGAATCCTTTCAGATATTTAACGTGCGCAAAGTATGGTAAAACCGGTTGCCATGGCAGGGCGACGATTCCAAAAAACGGCGCCGTAAGCGAATTGAAAGTAACACAACCCCACAACCATCCTCCAGACGTAACACTTGCCGAACGTGAATCGTTTTATCAAAATTTAAAGGAACTCGTCGAAATTACGTCGCCCAGTGTGCCGTTAAAAACTGTATATGAAACTGCCGCAAAGTAAGCCATTAAGAATTATTGGAAAATTCAGTTTCACCAAGGGACTTGTTTTTTTAGTTCTTCCAGTTACTCGGTGGACGTGAGTTATTCGTCTTTGAGAACGTCAATGAGGCGTTGGAGGCAACAGAAATTTCATTTAAAATTATAAATGAATTTTGTATTGAAGTTTTTATTAAAGCTACAATTTTTGAAATATGAATTTTATTGCGATAAATTTCTTATTTATTTATAGTCTTTATTAGTTTTAAGAGTAGTACCGTTAATTCTGTCTAAATAAATAAACTTTTCAGAAGAGGTGTCAACTTCTTTGGACGATGTAAAGTTTAAACTGATAAAACGTAAGCCGAACATGCCTAGATATATCGTTGATGGTTTTGTGTTCCACGTCAATATAACTAAAGGAAATCCCCCCATGATGTAAGTAATAATCCAATTAACTCTTCAACAGTCTCCACAATAGTTTGGTCTTACAGTTACTTGAGATGTTTGGAGTATAAACGACTTGGTTGCCACGCCAGAGCTGTGATACCCTACGACGGTACCATCCAAGATATTAAAGTCAACAAGGCTCACAATCATCCACCCGACTTTGCTGCCGAAGAGAAAATCGTCTTTATGAGAGAACTTAAGGAAGTTATGTTGAAACATCCAACGGTGCCTAGTCGTACGGTCTATGCTACTTTGAGTGAAATGTAGGTGGTTTTTAATGTCATTTTAAAGAGAGTAAATTAATTGTTTTTTGTCAGGTATCCTAACGCTGCCAGGGAAACACCCTTCGATTCAATCCGTCACAAAATGAACAGGTGGAGGAGGCAAAAGGATGATGTCGTCGTAAAAACAGAATAGTTTTTTATTAATAATTTACTATCTCATGTTTTGTTAACAAAATTTGCCTAATTTACACTTTTTACCGTGCAGTTTTATAACTAGGTACATGTGATTAGTTAAATAATACACCATTACAATAAAATGTAGAAATTTATGAATAAATGATTATAAAAATGTTTGCTATTTATTTATACGTTTCAATATCCCTTTATAGATATGATTGATTAATACAAATTGATGTGTGTATTAACTGTTTAAAAGAGCATGGTGACTTTTGATATAATAGACGAGAATGCTCACGGATTATTTCATTGTACAAGTTTTCTTGTTATAGGCATTGTATATTTTACGAAAGGCAAAAAATACCCGATCATGATAATCGACAATTATGAGTTCAAATTGGACGGCAAAACCGATAACAAAACTTACTGGCGTTGTACGAAACGGCACACCAAGTGCAAGGCGAGACTTCATACTTCTGGAAAAACGATAAGAACCGTAGACAATGTCCATAATCATCCGCCGTCGTTCAAAGGAGAACCGAGCAGTCTTATTGCCCAGAAAGTCCACGATTTGTCCCCTCATTTAAAACACATCTCTATATATTATTAGTTTTGTATATTATTGTTTTTTAACATGTTTAAATTATTATTGTATTGTGAGAATAACATTTAAAAAATATTATTTTATAGCTCAAATTTTAGTATCCTTATAATAATTCAATGGTAATTCTCTTAAGGTGTTTTTATTTCTCTTAATATCCCCAAATAATTAACTTCTTTATTATGTACATTAATTGAAGTCTTCAGATAGTGTTCAGCACACCAACGTCCAATAATTACTTGTAAAAAGTGAATCAAAGAACCGAGAATAACTGAAGTTATTGGTGTTACAGCATGAAGCCTCTCAAATTTCAGTGGGATCAAAGACATTCCAATCGGTATATATTAAGATTTAAAATGTACTCATTTCAGCATTATAATAAAGTGTTTTTTATTATTATAGGTGTAATCTTTTCTTGAGTTCTTACACAAAACTAGGTTACATCCTTTGTATAAAAGTTAAAACTACCCTCTGATGACAACAATTACAAGAAACAATTTGTATATTTTAAAGGTTTAAGCTTGTGAGTTTTGAACATGTATTTGTTTATCATAATTATTATTGTGATAAAATGTCAAAAATAATATTAAAATGTTTGTTTTATTATAGGCGTAATCTATTTCAAACCAGGACACAAGTATGCAAAAATGATATTGAAGCATTACGAATTCAAAATAGAAAAACTACAACCAGGAAAAACGTTATGGTGTTGTAACTGCAAAGAAAAATCGAAATGCAAAGCCAGATTAATAACATACGGAAAAAATTTAGTTATTAAAAATAAACATCACAATCACCCTCCGACTTTTAAGGGTGACCTGCAAGATTTAAACTCACAAAGAGTGAATATTTATTACAGTAACCAAAGGAATACTGTATTAATTATGTAATGTGAAGATTAAATTAGTTATTCACTTTAATAGTCGTCTTGTTTAATTTCGCATATAATGAATTTTCTTATTGTGAATGGATGATTCATTAATGAAATTTTAGGTGTAGTGCATTTCACGCTAGGAAATAAGTACCCTAAAATGGTGTTGTATAACAACATGTTCAAAATCGATAAGAAATTTGTCAACAAGACATCGTGGTGTTGTTCGAGCAGAGAAAAATATAAGTGCAAAGCTAAATTGTTAACTGAAGGGAAGTCTCTGGTACTTAAAAACATCAACCACAACCATCCCGATAATTTTAAAGGGTCTGTCCAAGATTTGGTCCCTCAAATTGTACATATGGTCAAATATATAACTGATTAAATTATTGTATATTGATTGTTTTTATATTAATAATAAATTTTCAAGTAAATGCACATATTTAATTCATGCCCTGTAGAAGTTGGTTCCTTAAGCATGCTGGTTGAAAGGAATTCATTCATTCAGTGGGTTAACAGAGTGGTATTTCAGGACTAATACACTTTACTGTTGGAGACAAGACCCCAAAAATAGTATGGGATCACTTTGTCTATAAAATTGGAAGGGCTGGCTGTGAGAAAACCACTTGGAGTTGCTTAAGGAAAAGGAAAACTAGTTGTGGTGCCAAATTTATTACTAGAGATATGTTTTTGTTGAACGCATATTTAGATCACAATCACTGTCCCGATTTCAATGGTCCTTTGGACGATATGATATTAGACATGATGAAATAACTAAACAGGTCAAATGTATGTTGTTAACGTTATACATACTTACAAATATACCGATAGAAAAGCGTTTACTCCGTCTGAATCTTGAGAGAGACATTATGCACGACGGAGACTTTTCTGTCGGTAAATCACTATTATAAAAGATGCTCGATGCTTAAATTAAGACTTGTGCGTTTTCCTTGACAGACTGGCAGTTATAAACTAGTTTTATTTTGTATTTTAAATTGTTTAAATCGGGGAAAAATTTAAAATTTGAATTATTTTTTGTAGGTACCATTTACTTTGACGTCGGAAACACGAATCCGAAAATTATATTCGATGATCAGGACTTTGTCGTCCATTCAAAAACGCCGGGAAGAACTTTTTGGAGATGCACATCTTATTTCAAAACCAGATGCAAATTCAAAATGTCAACTAGTGGCATGAATTTGTTCGTCCGTGGCGAACACAATCATCCCAAAAAATCAAAATCCTACATTAATATGAAGAAACAGCGAGTGAATATTTTTTATAAAAATAAGTAACTTACTGTATTTTGTTTGTGTGTAAAATAAGTAATTATATTTGCATACGTGTGAAGCATTAGTGTTTTATTAAGCCACATTTTATAATAATAACATTATAGGGCTGTAATTAATTCACTTGCAGTACTAACATACATTTTTACAGATATAATCTACTTCGATGTTGGTAAAAAACATCCAAAAATCGTCGTTGAAAATTACGACTACGTGATTCATTCAAAAATGGTGAATAAAACAATATGGAGATGCGCTTTGTACTATAAAACTAAATGCAAAGCTAGAATCATGACTAGTGGAATGGTCGTTCAAATGAACGGCATCCACAATCACATAGCTAATGTAAAATCCGATAAATACGAAAACATGCTTTCGCAACGTGTATGCATTGTACGAAAATAAATTTCTATATAATTAAAGGAAGTTTTAATGTTTAGTTAAAAGTACCAATAAATTTGCACCTTATTTTTCGACACCATTTTTCATTTCCTGTAACAGAATTATAAGTTCTAAGACGTGTAATCTGTTTTAGGCAAGATTTACTTTCAAAACGGCCACAAACATCCAAAAATAATTGTAGAAGGGTACGATTACGTGTACAGTAAACAATTTGACCAAGGTCCGACAGTTTGGAGATGCGCCCAGAATCACAAGATGAAGTGCAAGTGTAGAGCTTTCACGACCGGTAAAAACGTCTTGCTGATCGCACAGCACAATCACCCGCGTAGGACTTTACCCATAAAAGATTTGGTCTCCAAGCGTGTCACCATCAAGAAATCCGACATGCTCACGATCGGACTGTTAAAAAATTCCAGAGATTGGTTCTTGTTCTAAGAAATTATTCTATTTGTGCACAGTATTATCTAGTTATTTATGTTAGTTAATAAACACCTTTACAGATTCGATTTAGTTTCATGTCTCATAATCGATCCCAATATGTAATGTTAATTAATTAAGTCTCTTGTTTGTGTTCATTATATTTAATTTCATTAGACATTGGTTGCATTAATTGTAATATTTTTTAGATACGATTTACTTCGATGTGGGAACTAAGAACCCGAAAATCATCGTCGACAACTACGATTTTAACATGGCACGCAAAGCCGAATCAAAAACCATGTGGATTTGTTCGTATTATTTCAAAACGAAATGTAAAACCAGATTAACAACCAGCGGTAGATTAGTTTACATAACTGGATCAGAACACAATCATAAACCTAAGGAGAAAAAATCTAAGTTTACTAATTTGTTGTCGCAGAAAGTCACTATTATTCGCAACATCACCCCCTAATAAATGTTTTAAATTTTTGACAGTACAATTTTATTTATGTCAGATTAAAAATGTATGTATGTGTACGTTGTTGTCCTAACTGAAACTGTTTTATATTATAAATAAAGAAAACCATTAGACACCATATTGGATATATTTACTTCTTAAAAAATAATAGTAGTGGAGTTCTAAAACTGTATAAATTTCACGTTTGAACATGGACGCCTGAAAAGTCGAGTCCCCTCCAAAAAAAACTTGAAAATGATATTTAAATGTTGTAGGATTCATATACTTCGACGTGGGCCAAAAAAATCCAAAAATAGTGCTCAACTTTCATGAATACTTGATCCACAAAAAGGAGGTGACCCAGACAATGTGGATTTGTAACCAATATTTCCATCCGAAGGGGGAGCGTTGCAAAGCAAAAGTCAGGACGCAGGGAAGAGTTGCGTACATCATCAACACCCACAATCATGACCCCAAAGTTGGAGTTGACAGACTTAAAAACATGATATCGCAGCCCATTTTCATTCGAAAGGATTCTTCCTAGTTAGTTCTGTGATGTTATTATATTTCAGTCACTCACATCTGGTGCTATTTTCATATGAATTAATTATTATTATTATTGGTGTGTTATTTTAGAGGCAGGTAAAATGTCATGTGTAAATTAATTTTATTATTAATCAATTTTTTATGCGAAAAATATACATAAATTTAAAAAATATAACATGTTACTTTTACTTACTTTTGAACCAAGAGTGTTAAAAAAGTTAGCATCTTCATTTATGCTTTATTAAACAACAATTAATTGGTGGTTTATTTTAGATAAAATATTCTTTGAACTTGGAACGAAGAACCCAAAGATCATTCTGGATGGTAACACTTACATCATACAAAGAAAGGACTACAAAAAAACAATATGGATGTGCACAAAGTATTTTATCAAATCTAACAGGTGCAAGTGTAAGTTGGAAACAAGCGGCAAAAGTGTATATGCTACAGGTGTTCATAATCACGACCCTACTTTTAACAAGGACTATTCCAACTTGTTGTCACAGAAAGTCAACATTATTCGAAAATAATCTGTTATAGCCTAAAATGCAATAAATAGCTGAACAAATTAATGCTAGTATTAATTGAACATGCCCAAAAAAAAACAACATTCCATAATTTGTAGTAATTGTTTAATAATTTTAGGGATAATATATTTCGACATGGCAACGAAAAATCCAAAAATAATAATGGATAGCCACAGCTACATAATATTGAGGAAGGAGCAGAACAAAACTATATGGATGTGCACCAAATATTTCATATCGAAGGAAAACCGTTGCAAGTCAAAGCTGGTGACTAGTGGTAGGATGGTACGGGTCAGTGGAACCCACAATCACGAACCTAAACTCACCAAGGATTTTAGAAACATGCTCTCTCAGCAAGTTACTATTGTTAGATGTTAGTATTACGAGTCTCTATAAATAACTGATATGTTCTTTTAATATTTCTATTTTTATGTGTCTGTTTTCAAGGTTTTATTAAGTATTATTTAAGTGTTCTTAAAACGACAAAAATTTGTTTATTTTTATTGGTGTTAACACTTTTATTTATCTCCGTCTGAATCTTGAGAGAGACATCATGTACAACAGAGACAGTAAGAGTCTCCCACCACGAAGCAAAGTGGGGACTTTTACTGTCTCTGTCATGCATGACTTCGTCTGAATCTTGAGAGAGACATCAGACATGATCTCTGTCCTGCATGATATCTCTCTCAAGATTCAAACGGAGTAAACACTATATATATATATATATATATATATATATATATATTAATTTATTATCTTATCTGATATTAAAATATTAATTATGATGAATATGCTTTATTAAAATGTATCTATTTCAAATAAAGTTTGAAATATCAATGAATTTTTACTACGTTATAGTTGCACTATGTAATGTATTAATTAATAACCAGGTATAAAACTACGGAGAGTTCTCTCTTCTTTTACTGAAGTTAATTTTCTTTCAGGCTGCATTTACTTCGATGTGGCGACGAAAAATCCAAAAATCGTTCTCGACGACCACGACTACTTAATCTATCGGAAAGAATCCACAAAAACTATATGGAAATGCAACCATTACTTCAAACAGAACCGGTGCAAATCAACCCTTGTAACCACTGGACGAATTGTTAACGTTAGCGCAGACGAACACAATCATTCCCCAAAACCAAAAAAGGACAAGTATAAAAATATGTTGTGTCAAAATGTTACCATCATACGTGAGGGTCAATTTCATTAATGTTAGTCATTATAGAATATTATCTCGATAAAGACTTAACTTTGTGTTTAATGTTTTCTTCCATGATACGCTGAATATACGGTTTTCTTTTATCCCGTTAACGATCTTTTAACGATTTTAAGAATAAACACCACATGTGTGAAATTGTAAAAATAACATGAATTTTATTAAAGACAAATTAATTTCAGGTTTGATTTATTTCGACGTTGGAATGAAGAATCCAAAAATAATTGTGGACGATTATAGCTTTTTAATGTACAAAAAAGAACCGAATCAGACAACTTGGTACTGTACACATTATTTTAATAGAAGAGCGGTGAGATGCAAATGTAGAATTGTAACGAGTGGTAGGGTTGTGAATATTTACGGTGAACATTGTCATGAAATTAATAAAAGTAAACCTGACAAATACAGAAACATGTTGTCTCAGGCTGTTACAATTGTCAGACACCCACAATGTTTTACTGTCAAATAACTTTTGTACATGTAATGTAGATTTTTTCTGATAATAAAAGAAAAATTATTTAATCTTCTTGTGTTAAACGTATATTTAGATTTTTTATGTACTATCGGTTACAGAATTGCATTACCACTTTCAATTCAGTATCGCTTGGCGCACTACTCACTTCCCCCACCACGAATACGATTTGACCGTCTCGCGTCGCGCCGAGCACACCAAGCAAAATGATCCCCTCCACAAATATCGGTCGTGAGCAACGACGAACACTGCAAGCGAAAATGAACCTTGAGGTGGTAATGCAATTCTGGAGCCGATAGTACATATACCGATCGAAAAGTGTCTGATCTGGCTGAATTTTGAAAGAGACATCACGGAGGACAGAGACAGTAAGTCTCCCACTTGCAGACCTTTACTGTCTTTGTCGTATACTTTGTCCCTCTCATAATTCAGTCGGATCAAACATTTTTCTATCGGTATAAATACGGTACTATAGATATATGGTATAATTTGTTTAATTAAAACTTGTTTTAGCTATAATTTTCTTTTACGAAACGAACGAATTATCGTTTTTGTAAGGGTGCGAAACATTCCCAAGGTAGTGCAATATAATATAAATTGATGAACACAATTACCAATTGAAAAAGAAAATTATTTATTATTTACAAAAATCTCCTCTAATTGTTGCAAAAAAAAATATTTAAACGTACCCTTCATTGATACATACTCTTAATGACCAATCGTGAAGTATTTTTTGAGTTTTTGAAATTATTTTGCATTTTATTTTTTAATATGCAAAAAGACTATTTATTTATTTTTTATGTATGTGATTATTTTTATAATGTATAAAACAATTTAAATTTTATCAACATTTGATTATCTGTAGATGTCAGTTCAAATAAAACAATTTCAAACCGTCGCATTTTATTATACATTCTTTAACCCATGTTCAAATATTTTTTTCTGTTTTACAATCGAAATTATTAAAATAAAAACAATCTTTACTAATTTGAGTATTATTTTAGGGTTGATTTTCTTCGATGTTGGTCATAAAAATCCGAAAATAATAATGCATAACTACGACTACTTAATGTATAGAAAACTTACAGACAAAACTGTTTGGCTTTGCGCTCATTATCATAAAAAAGACAGGTGCAAAGCCAAAGTGACAACTGCCGGAAAATTTGCGTTAGTCCATGGAGGACACAATCATGAAACGACTTACAGACAAAAATACCCTAAGCACATGTTGTCACGACGTGTCAAAATTCATTACGATTCATAGATTTTGTTAAAATTCTTTTCTAGTGGATCTGTTAACCCTATATAGCCAGATTTATGTAAAAAAGCTGTGTATTATTGTAATTTAATAATAATGAACAATAATTCTGTTGAGAAAAAATGTTAAATGATTTATCATTTTTTTAATTTAATATTTAATAATTATATGTTATATAAATTTGTTTTTTATTTTATTTTTCAACCGGACCAGTTTTGTCTTGCATTCTTTTTAGTTACTACTAACGTACTTTTTTTAATTTTAGGTGTCTTGTTCATAACAACTGGAAAGTCAGCAATGTCAAGAGTCATATTTGAAAACTACGAATTTGGCCTGTACAAAAGAATGAAGAACAAACTTATATACAGATGCAAAAAGTACCCATCCAACAAATGCAAATGCAAACTGGTCGTTCAAAACTCCACAGTCACCAAACAATGGACTCACACTCACAAAAACGACAAAGTTCTCGATACTCGAAACTGGCGATTTCAAATCGTCCAACTGAGACACAGCATATAAGATAATTATTTTAATTTCAGTAGACATTGTTAAAATTTATTCCAATATACTTATTTTTATAAGAACCAGTTATTGTAATGGTTTTTTTTTAATTATTGTTATTGTTATATTTTAAGGAAATCTCAATATTGCCAAGAATATTAGTAAGAAACAAATGTGCACACACAAAATTCAATAATGTAATTATGTGATTAATATTTATAGAATTTATGTTTTCTTAGAATAATAAATAATTAAAATCTTCAGGCATCTTTTTTTAGACTTTTGGTTATTAATGATAATTATTAAAAGTGGTTGCTTTATATTTTCAGAAGATTAACATTCTGAATAAATTAATTAATATTGTATTGTTTAACAGGTTAATATACAGATTGATATACAGATTGAAAAGTGTTTGATCCATCTGTATCTTGAAAGAGACAGACAGACTTTGCCCCGTAGTGACTATTTCTGTCGTGCATGATATCTCTCTCAAGATTCAGAGGCATCAAACCCTTTTGTACCTGTATGTTTACGTTTCATTTATAAAATTGTGCTGCGTGATATTTTAACACAATTGGATTTGCTATTAACCGATTAATAAATTGATTATTTTTAGTGAAAGTTTACATTGATGCTTTGGTACATAAATATCCAAAACTGGTCTACAACGGATACAAATACTACGTGAATTCTAGACTTACGGACAGAACGTACTGGTTGTGTAGTTCTTATGGCAAAATGGACAAGTGTAAAGCAAGACTAATGTCCACAGGAAAATCCATCAAACTATCCAGTGAACACAACCATCCACCACCTTTAAAATTCGAACAATACAAAGACTTGCCATTTCAAACTGTCATCCTCAACAAACACTAAACTTTATTCTTTATGTAAATGATTTAATTATAAAAATAAAACTATAACTCAGTCATATATTTAATTGTGAACCGTCCCCGTTTAGAATAAGACTTTTATTATTCTAAAGAAAACATTTTTAGGAGTCATCTACTTTGAGAGTGCCAGAAAAAACCCGAAAGTCATCTTGGACAATTATCAATACGAAATCAATTTGAAACAGGCCAACAGAACTTACTGGAAATGTGTGTCCTATTACAAAACACGCTGCAAGGCTCGATTAGTATCGTCGGGAAGTGTCATAAAAATTAGCGTCGAAGCCCACAATCATTACCCTAATGTAACGTCTTGTGATAACTTACAAAGTCACGTTGTAAAAATTATTAGATGTAATCAAAGCTACAAAAGATAAATAAAAGTGAACACACAAACTGTTGATTATTTTCAACTTAATTTAATATAAAATGTTATTTCAAACTATAACTGATTACATTTTAGGCAAAATCTACTTCGACACGACGAAAACGAACCCCAAAATGATTTTGAACAGATACTGTTACAAAATCAATGTGAAACTGAGCGACAGAACTTATTGGAAGTGCATTTATTATGGCAAAACTAATTGTAAAGCTCGTGTCACCACTAGAGGGAAGATTGCACGTGTTAACATGGAGGAACACAATCATTATCCTACTCATTACAACTGCACCGGATTATACGGCTATGATGTGTACATCATTAGAAAATAATTTGTATCATTAACTCAATTAAAATATGACATATTATGTATAATTTTTTAATACGATGTCCCCTCAAAATAAAATATTTAAAAATTATGAGCTTTGTGATGACATGGAAACATTTTAGGTATGATTTACTTTGACGTTGGTCGAAAGAACGCCAGGATAATAATACACAACCACACCTACGAACTGAATAAAAGAAGGGGTGGCAAAACTTACTGGTTGTGTATGTATTATTATAAAACTAGATGTAGATCGAGGGTCATAACATATGAAAATTGTGCAAAAATTTGCGGCTCCAAAGTCCACAATCACGAACCCACCCATCTAGATGTTAGTGAGCTGTATGGGAAACTTGTCAAATTGACATGAATATGATGAAATGTATTTTAAAATTTGTTTCATATTTGACATTTATTTTAGTTTAGAAACGTTGTATTTGTTTTTATTTAATTATTTTATTAACAGTGTAATCATTATTACTAAAATATATAAATATATCATTTGAACACTTGCAGTTTTAGTGTCACAAAAAAAAAAAAATAAATAAAAATGAAACAACTAAAAACGTTTTGACAACGCTAACAAATCTAATTTTTAGGACTGATTTATATCGGAGCCGGCACGAAAAACCCGAAAATAATCGTAGACAATAACGAGTTCACGATAAACACGAAACAGGGGATGAGGACGAGATGGAGGTGCACTCAGTATTTCAAAAGTCGATGCAACGCAACTCTCATAACGTACGGTAGAGTGGTGCAGATCAACCAAGAGCACAATCACGCACCCACAAATCCACCTCACGAACACCGTCTTCCGCAACAAGTGCTCATCTTGAGGAATCCGACGAAACCTAAAAGAATTTCTAGGGTGACTGTTTAACGGCTCTTTTTGAATTCCTTGTTTTCTCATTTTATTCGTTTATGCTGAATCATCTTGTTTTAGTTCTGAAAGTATTTTTCTACTGTTTGTATGTAAAATAAATGTTGTACAAGGGATTTTACGAAAGTTGTTAAATGAGCATTATATAAAATTTTTAAGGTTCAAATTTGATTACTCATTTGTGTTATCAAATAAATTTACTTAATGTTTTGTTTTTTGCCATGTGCTTGCTTATATTTTATTGTAAAAAGTTTGAAGTTTAAAAAATTTAGTTATTGTTTTTGAATAAAATTCTTGAAAAAATAAAAATGATTTCTATTCATAAAATAACGTGTGAAAGCAAATTATTTTATAATATTCACGAAATAAACTGGATTTTAAACCACGTTAAAAATCAATTTCAAGACTTTATCCTTTAATCCCATATAATATCTCATTTTTCATGACTTAATTTAAAACATATAAAATAAATCAATTAAATGTTTTTTCTAGCAACAATTCATATCGTGGCAGGAAAAAAGAATCCGAAAATCATCTTTGAAAACGACGAATACCTGATCAATAGGAAACTCCAAGGCAAAACGATGTGGAGATGTGCCCAATATAACAAAACTAAGTGCAGATCTAGAATTATAACTTTTGGAAAAGTTTTAAAATTCACACACGACCACAATCATCACCCAATCAACCCTCAGTATGAAAATACTTTCCCTCAAAATGTTGTCCTGGTTAAAAAATTTCCTATTATGTAATGTATATTGAAGAATATCTGACTTACAAATATTAATTTGATACCATTATTATGTGCATTGCTGAATAAAGAAATTAATGTGCAATAAAAACTTTGAAAAGGTGAAGTTGAAGATGATTTTAATTCCTAAAAACTATATTTGGATAACCTTTAATTTTATTATATATTTTATTTTTAGGAATTATATACGTGTTACCTCGAAAGAAGAATCCAAAACTAATAGTTGAAAGTAACTGCTTCACAATGCTCATGAAAGAAGACTGTAAAACTAGATGGAGATGCACCAACTATTTTAGAACGAAATGTAATGTAACCCTTATCACCTACGGAAATGTGGTCCAAGTTAATAGAGCTCACAACTATTTTCCTAATTTCTTTAAAAGGCAGAACTTAAATTTGAAGAAAGTATTCTAAAAAATTATTAGTTATGAAGGCCAAAATGTAACAAGTAACGATTCATACAGTGAACAGAGTAAAGAACTCGAAAATATTGAATACTATGAATACTGAACAGTAATCCAGTCATCTTAGTCAAAATAAGGTGAATATCTTGGAAATCTAGATACCCAACTATAAACTCGTATAAACTTATATTTTGACATCCCAAAACTTGACTCAAAATTCACCCCTGATAGATTGTCCATGTGTGAATTTTGAGACAAGTTTTGGGATATCAAAATATAAGTTTATACGAGTTTATAGCTGGAGATTTCTATTTCCGAAAAGAAATGACTGGACTAGTGCAGTCATCTTAGTCAAAATTAGATCAATATCTTGGAAATCAAGATACTCAGCTATAAACTCGTATAAACTTATATTTTGGCATCCCAAAACTTGCCCCAAAATTCACACATGATAGGTTGGCCATTTGTGTGTTTTGAGACAAGTTTTGGGATGTCAAAATATAAGTTTATACGAGTTTATAGCTGGGTATCTCGATTTCCGATGGGAACTCCCTATAATGACTGGAGTAACAAACAATAAAACGATGGAACATGGGTCGGGAATCATACCTTTCCCTCAACATACATACAACTGTGTATTACTATAATTAAGTGTTAATAAATCATTTTATGATGTGCATGAGTCTTATTAAAGTTGCTTTATCTTAGTTGTCAGTTTACATTGTTATTAATATTGATTATATTTCAGGCATAATTTACATACTTCCTGGTGCAAAAAATCCTAAAATAGTACTCGAAGGAAACGATTACACGATTTATTCAAAATCAGACAAGAAAACCCGATGGAGATGTAACGGTTACTTCAAAACTAAATGCAAATCTACATTGTTCACCTTTGGTAAAACTGTGCAATTGAATCACAACCACAACCATAACCCACTTTTGGCCGGGACTTCGTTTAATACAAACTTCTCGCAGATTGTTAATATTGTCAGGGGCAAACTATGAACATTTATTTTTTATAATTTCGCCCAATTAAAATGAATAAAATGTTTAAAACATAAAAATATTTTTACTTCTACAAGTTTTTATTACTTCTTCTATTCTTTTTTTAACTTTCAAAACTAATGGTGTTCAATTTTAGGCACAATCTTAGTGGTACCAGGTGTGAAAAATCCAAAAATCATCCTGGACGACTACGAATACACGATTTACTTTAAAGATAATCACAGAACGAGATGGAGATGCACAGCTTATTACAAAACGAAATGTAAATCTACTCTAATTACGTATGGCAAAACGGTGCAAGTGAATCATCTTCACAATCACGGAAAATTTAATAATATTTCCAATCTCAATGGAAAACTTGTCAACGCCACAATATTAAGAAAACCTTTTGATTAACTTTATGTATTATTGTCATTAATAAGTTACCAGTTGTAGCTCAAATTTAAATAAAACGTGCGCAAATATTGTTTCAATGTGGAATATATTTTAAATCATTGTAAACTATTTCTTTTAGCCGTATTGTTATATAAACCTTTTTTCAGGTCTAATATACATTGGTTACGGTAGGAAACATCCAATTCTGGTGCATGATAAAAATGACTATTCAATTCATAAAATAAGTGAAAATAAAACTAGGTGGAGATGTATTTATTATTCCAAATCAAAGTGTAAAGCCACCCTTTATACATGTGGATCCGTTGTTACTGTCATGTATAATCACAACCATTCCCCAAGAGAAAATCATGATTACACCAATCTCAAGTCTCAATTAGTTACATTTGTTAAGAAATAAATATCAATAAATTTTTATTAGTTTGTAATAAATTCGTTTTATATTTATCCTCACGTACTACCATGGTGGTTTTTGGTTGGGCACAATTTTTGTAAGTAGATATAAAATGTACAAATTAATTCGAATGAATTTTAATAAACTTATTTCAGGTACAATTTTTATTTTGCCTGGCCGAAAATACCCGAGATTAGTTTTCGATAATTATTTGTACAACGTGCACAAATCATACGGCAGTAAAACCAGATGGAGATGCATGTTTGAAAATAAAACTAAATGTACAGCCGTTTTACACACTTATGGAAATTATGTGGTTGCAAGGAAATCCCACAACCACGCCCCTTATCCTTTGAATCACACTCAAACAACGACTCCAAGAAAAGTTAAAGTTATTCGCCACGTTGACTAATAAAATTTTACAATATTTAAGTTGTTTTAATGTCCAATAATGCACGTTGTTTGTTAACTCAGAATCAGAACTGTTGTAGAAATAAAAATACATGTTTAAAAACATTTTTCAGATAAAATCTACATAATCCCAGGTCTAAAGTATCCCAACTTAATTTTCGAAAACTACAAGTACATAGTGCACGTGAAAGACGTAAAAAAGACCAGATGGAGGTGCGTGAACCATTTCAAAACCAAATGTAAAGCGACGATGCATTCGACTGGTAATGTTATTTGCTTGAGGAAGCAACACAATCATCCTCCATCTTCATTGCCAAAAACTAATGAAACTGTTATGGAAAAATATGTCCATGTAAGAAGAGAGTAATTTTGTTGTTTTTTTATTATTATTGAACATTTATATCGATAGGAAAGCGTTTGATCCTACTAAATTTTGAGGGAGACATCATGCATGACAGAGACTGTACAAGTCCCCCACTACGGAGCAAATTTACAGTCTTGCCTGTTGTCTCTCTCAAAATATGTACATATTATATATATATATATATATATATATATATATATATATATATGTACTTGGTAACTTGAAACCACTGGACGACTAGACACTGTGGTAAAGATCTAATTTTTATAATGAAAGATAAAGAAACAGGTTTGTACATACACTTTTATTAAATTGTAACTGTTATTTTCTCTTATTTATTGTTTTTTATTATAAATTTGTAATTGTATATATGACGAATATATTTTTATAGCAAAGATTTGTGATGATAATAAAATAAAATATAATAAACACTTTTATTCAAACTTAAGTTGTTTTAGTCAGATTAATCTTCTGGTACTCCATGATGTCGCCTTGAACCTTCTATTGATGGGATAAATAATGTGACTTAACTTTTAGGAACTATCTATGTGGTACCGGGAAAAAAGTACCCCAAATTGATCCTGGACAATTTCATGTACACAGTCCACATAAAAGAAAACACTCGTACGAGATGGAGGTGTATCTATCAAAAAAGTGGCAAGTGCCCGGCCGTCTTGTACACTTCAGGTAACAAAGTTGTTGTTCGAAGAGGACACAACCACGGACCAAATTCGGAGCTTAATGCCAAGAGTAACATACCCCAAAAAGTTGTAATCGTACGAGAAAATTGTTAATAAAATATTTCTTATTTCATTGTTTTATTTAAGTGACGGTAACCTATAAGTTGTGGATGTGTGATTCAAATAAAGACTTACATATTTTTTTTAGGTAAGGTTTTCGTTCTCCCTGGAAAAAAGCATCCAAGGCTAGTACTAGATAATTACGAGTACACGGTTCACATTAAGGAAGCAACGAGAACTCGATGGACCTGCCAAATGAAACGAAGATTGAAATGCAAAGCCATTCTATATACTTCTGGCAAAATGGTCACTATGGTTAGAACGCACAATCATGACCCTAAAGAGAATAAAAGTACAAAGAAACTTATACCACAATATGTTACAATTGTTCGGAAACTAGATTAAGTAAATTAATTATTAATTAAATTGTTTTGATTATTCTTCCTAATAAAACTCTTCCTAACTTGGACGCTATATCAATTTAATGTGAACGAAAATCATTTTAGGTGAAATCTGTGTAGTGCGTGGCACGAAACACCCAAAAATAATACTGGACAATTTTGAGTACTTGGTACACAGGCAAACATCAAGCGGAACCAGATGGAGATGCTTGAATGAGACCAAAACGAAGTGCAAGGCCATTTTGCACACCTCCGGTAATATTGTTACGGTTAAGAGATCCCACAATCATCCCCCAGTTATCAGTAATAAAAGAAAAACATTGATCCCCCAACGCGTACAAATTATTAGAGAGAAATAAATCTGATTAATAAATTATATAATTTTGTTAACTAATAAACCATTCACCATTAGTACTCTTATTTATTTACTACGACCAAGCACGTTGGTTTCAACTTGTACTTATTAATTTGCTAATGATCCGTGTTTTTAGGTAAAATTTTTGTGGTGCCTGGAAGGAAATACCCAAAATTGGTGCTGGACAACTACGAATACAAAGTGTTCAGACAGGAGGCGAACAAAACCCAGTGGAGATGCTTAAACGTGTCCAAAACTAAATGTCGTGCCAAACTTTACACATCCGGGAAGGTGGTCAAAGTAAAAGACGTGCACAACCACGAACCGTGTTGTTCAAACGCTCAAACCAAAACCTTGGTACCACAATTAGTCACCATTATTAAAATTGATTGAAATTAAAAATTGTATAAAATATATTTTCTTACGACTTATTAATTAATAAATAATTGTATTATATAAAAAGTTTTAATAAAAATACACATAGATGTTTAGCAGAAGACGAGAATTAATACCTGAAATTAATTAACGAGAATTGTTTCAGGTACAATTTATATTTGTAAAGGAAGGAAATATCCAAGATTAATTTTGGACAAATACGAGTTTAATTTGCACATTAAAGAGCCGACAAGAACAAGGTGGAGATGCAATCACCAACACAAGACGAAGTGCAGCGTTTCTTTGTACACCAGTGGAAACATGGTGAAGGTCCGACACCAGCACAACCATCCACCTAAAGAAGACACTGAAAATACCATGTTGTTTCCTCAAGCTGTAACTATTATTAGAGAAAAATAAAAGCAAATAACCTGTAACCAATTTTTAACATTCAAACCATTGGACAGGAGAGAAGTGTTATCAGTTCCTGATAGATATTTTTTTAGATACGATATACATTGGTCAAGGCTACAAATACCCCAAATTATTACTGGACAACAACGAATATCAATTACACGTGAGAGAATTTGGGAAGACCAGATGGAGATGTAAATACTGGAAGACAAAGTGCAAAGCTTTTATTTCTTCAACTGGCAGAGTGATTAATGTTATGAACGGCGAACACAATCATAAACCGCATTTTTTACAAGACGACATCAAAAATTATGCACAACAAAAGGTTACAATTATACGATCAGTGTCGAAAAAATAAAAATGTTTCGTGTGATGTAAATTGTATAGTATAATTATTACAATAAAAAACAATGACCATTTATATATGTACAATATTTTTTTCTCATTTAATCTATTTACTTACTTATTAAGGTGGTGTGGATGAATTTGATTTTTAATAAAAATTTATTTTAGGAACAATATATATAGTGAAAGGATATAAGTACCCAAAAATAATCGTAGATGGGAACGAATATTTTATCCACATAAAAGAGAAGGGCAAAACCAGATGGACGTGTAAAAATTACAGAAGAAGTAAATGTAAATCCATAATTTACACAACTGGCAAAGTTGTTAAAGTCTACAACGAACACAATCACGAACCCATGTACACGAACGTGAACAATTTAGATTTTGCTTCGCAGTGTGTGATCATTCAAAGACATTCAAAACCAGCAAAATATATAATATAAAGAATGATTTAGATTAGATGTGTGTTGTAATTTACTTGTTATGTGCTTAATGTTTACTATATGCGGAAATATAATTTAATGAGTTTATTTTCCTGGACCTTAAACTTTGATACATGACTCCCGCAATTTTTATGTGTAACACAATCTAATCCCCTACAATTTTAGGCATAATTTACGTAGGAAGAGGTCGAAAATATCCGAAACTCATGCTCGACAATTATGTTTATAGTTTGCACAGATCGAAAAATGGAAAGACTAGATGGAGATGCCCACAAACACCCACAACTAAGTGCAGGGCAACACTTTACACATATGGCAAAACTGTGAAGTCACTTTATGATCACAATCACGGACCTACTAATCAAGGGTTCAATACCGATGATCTTTTTCCGCAGATAGTTTCTATTATTCGATGCAAAGATAATAAATAATAATTAATTAACATTTAATTTCTTGATGTTCGTTTTATTTATAAAAATAGTGTAACGTGTCTAACAATTATTATATAAAATTAAATTATTCTTTACAAATTTGGTAGTACTTTTTTTAATTTCTTTTATTATAGGTACAATCTATGTAGGAAAAGGTCGAAAGTATCCAAAGCTTGTGCTCGACAACTACGTCTTCAGATTTCATCGCAGAAAATATGGAAAAACTAGATGGCTATGTCCGGCCGCATCTGTTTCTAAATGCAAAGCTACACTATACACTTATGGAACAACTGTAGAGTTTCTTTATAAACACAACCATGAACCGCTTAAGCAACACGGTTACGAGGGCGAAGATCTTATTCCCCGTAAATTTAATATTATTCGAAGGAACGACAAATAATTATCTTTTATATAAGACACTAATTATTTTGGAATATTTTTGATGATTATTGATTGCCAATATGTAAATTTGATTAAGACTATTCTAATATTGATTCTTCCTTTTAGGAGTATGAGAAGAATATAAATTAATATTTCCTTTAGATATTTTTACTATTAAACTTGGACTTTTTAAATTACTCATGCGTACTTTTCAGATTGTAAAGTTGGAGGTGCCACTTAAAACTTTAGGAACAACATTATTTTTAAACTGATGGAATTATTCAATATTTTCAAACAAAAATTAAACTTATTGGAAGTGAATGTAATAAAATTTTCCTGAGACTAAATTCCCAGCTTAATTAATAAAGTTGATTGTTTAAAATTGGACTGGAACCCATTTTATTTGTTTTTGACGAATCCTTACTGACAAAATTTGTTGTCATAATTTGGAATATAATTTGATTTGTAAAGGTTAAGGCCTATAAACCTGAATAAATATATTTATATAATTTAATATACCGATTGGAAAGCCTTTGATTCTACTGAATGTTGAGAAAGATTCATGCATGACAGAGACAGTGAAAGTCTCCCACCACGGAGCAAAGTGGGGACTTTTACTGTCTCTGTCGTTCATGATGTCTCTCTCAAAATCCAGTCGGAACAAACAGTTTTCGATTGGTATAAATATTTATCATCATTGTCTTGTTTTTTCTAATTAATGATTAATAAACCACGGTATCTATGAATGTTTCAGTGAAAGCCACGTACATAAGAGGAGTCCGTCAAACGCCGTCTTTAATAATAAACAATTTCAAATACATAAAACATAGAAGTTCACAACGTGCAACATATTGGAAATGCCAACGTTACGATTTGGGGCAGTGCAAAGCGAGATGCACTATTACAGTGGATCAGACGATTAAATTGTCAGGGGAGCATTCTCATTCCCCGCTGAAAATTAAATTGAATCTTAATCAAATTATTACCGAGGAAATTTATCAAGTCGATAATTGTCAGTTAAAATTGACTGAAAGGAAGTTTAATTTTCCCGTAAAATAAACAGATTATTTAAAATACACCAATATCGCCATCTTTGAAAGAAGGATTTGAATTTATATTTATACCGCAGAAATCTTCCAAAGTATTATTCATTAATAACAGATGGAAATAATATGTACAATTTCCCTGAATTAATTGTGATATAATCTAAGTGTCTTGTAAACGTTATTAAATATAAACTACGAAATATTCCAGTTGTTTTATTTTTATTTTCACTAGTTTACTAAAAACCCTTTTATTTAGTTACCTGAATTTAAAATTTATTTATTGTAGATAAACCATGGTTCGGATCAACAAGAAGAGGCAAACAGTGCATGGTACTGAAAAACCACGTCTTCTATTTGAACCAACACCGTGAACATAGGTTGTTTTGGATGTGTTCAGACTACTATAGGACCCATTGCAATGTTAGATGTGTTACAAATTCAGAAGGTAGTATTTTAAGGTTTTCAAATCAACATAATCATCCACCTCATCATGACAAACTGGCCTTTTAAATATGTTGGTTTATATAATAGGACGTTTGCTTTAGAGCATTATTTGTTACACAAGGTATGAACTGATCTTTTAGCTTGCTTTACAAAATAAAACTGATTTAAATGATTACTTTATAAAAGTTTTATTTAATTACTCAACTAAGCTTTCTTATAAACTATTTATTAAGACTACTATAATACTCTTCTTCTAAATCATATAAATCTGCAGCCATATCATCTCTCAGAGACATTAGTTTTTGATCACATTCTGTTTGTTTTGTTCTGAAAAAAATACACTCTTAATATTAATTTAGTGACAATTTTTATATTTACCTAAATAGTTTGGAATTTTGTGTGATGGCTTCGTTAACGGAGGGAAAGTCGTTCAAAATCAGGTACTGCTTGATATCAGACACTAGTTTCATAAGAGATTCACCTGCTCGAACAATATTAGATGCTCTCACATGCATTTCATATGTATCTTGTTCACACTGAGTCATCCTTGATAATTGAGTATCGTGTTCTCCTTTTGCTAATTTTACAATTTCTACAAAAAGTAATTGTTATTACTAGTTGTTGGTGCTGAAACATGATAATTATACCTTCAAAATTTTCGAGCATACTTTTAACGTCGTCTTTCAATCTGGTTCGGTACGATTTTAATAAAGCTTCCTTGCTTTGTGGCAAAGATCTTGGCATCGACATATTTTTATGGATGATATAAGTAAATTAATAAACAGATGTATTTTGAGGTTATGTTTTGTGTCTATGATAGAGTAGGTGTTTTATTGTTGTCAGATGGTAAGTGGTTCCATCTATCCACAACTGCTTGAAACAGTAAATTTAAATTACAGTTTTCTATTATGTTAATAAAAATATTGACTGACTTAAAAATTAACAGAAAAAAAAAATTGTTCAATCAATTTTTTAACTCAATCAAATCATAAAAATAATTTAATATATCAATAAATATAAAAAAATAAATTATTATTTAAATAATACAGTTGATGATGAAAACAATTTAAAAAGTCCGACAATGCCGGGAAACTTTGTTTAGAATAGGTTTATTTAATAATTAAAAATTTTAACGAATCCGCGTTCAATTTTTGTTTTATTTTGTGTAAACTTTTATTCCGTTGATATATTCTAGTTTATTTCATTGTTCTAGAACTCAATGCCATTCGACAAATAAAATATTAAAGCTACAATTTGTATTTATACAACATAAAATTTTAATTAAACCACAAATATTACATTTTCATAAAGAAACGGGTTTTTTCACTTTTAAAGTAATTATCCGTTTGACCAAGT
Organism: Aethina tumida; assembly: GCF_024364675.1. NCBI lineage: Eukaryota > Metazoa > Arthropoda > Insecta > Coleoptera > Nitidulidae > Aethina > Aethina tumida. The sequence goes on along the minus strand of NC_065437.1, from coordinate 9,280,783 downwards.
ACTACAAATTAATTTAGAATTATAATTAACTTAAAATTTGTTCGTAAATTATATTTTTTGTCAGTCGGGATTATTAAAAAATACTTTTAATGTTAATGAAGTTTTTAATTAGATTTTTGTCTTGTACAGGCACGAATCTTTTTTCAACGTTTTCAATTAGTAATTTAATAAAGTTACAGATTGAACGTATTTATTTTTAAACTGTGTCTATTGACTATTTCAGGAAACGAATCATTTATTTGAAATAGTAATTCATTATTAGAATAAAAGTAGGTCAAGCAAACCTTGCCCCAGTAATTTAATAATGCAATGCATTAATAACCTTTTATAAAAATTTAATTTGAATAAAGTTTCTCATGGAAATACTGAATGGAATGAGCCGTGAATAATAACATGCGGGGTTAATTTAAATTTTGTAAAGTTTCGATAGCTCCTGGGGCACGAAATCGAAGTCCTCAAACAGAAAATTAAATATCCATCAATTTTAGGGTTGTATTTAATGAACTGTAAATGGTCGAACTTAATTTATCCCAAAAACTTGTTTTGATACTCATTTTACTTAACTTATGTAATTATATTAATTTTATATATTATTATATATTATATATTATATATTATATATTGTATATTGTATATTGTATATTGTATATTGTATATTGTATATTGTATATTGTATATTGTATATTGTATATTGTATATTGTATATTGTATATTGTATATTGTATATTGTATATTGTATATTGTATATTGTATATTGTATATTGTATATTGTATATTGTATATTGTATATTGTATATTGTATATTGTATATTGTATATTGTATATTGTATATTGTATATTGTATATTGTATATTGTATATTGTATATTGTATATTGTATATTGTATATTGTATATTGTATATTGTATATTGTATATTGTATATTGTATATTGTATATTGTATATTGTATATTGTATATTGTATATTGTATATTGTATATTGTATATTGTATATTGTATATTGTATATTGTATATTGTATATTGTATATTGTATATTGTATATTGTATATTGTATATTGTATATTGTATATTGTATATTGTATATTGTATATTGTATATTGTATATTGTATATTGTATATTGTATATTGTATATTGTATATTGTATATTGTATATTGTATATTGTATATTGTATATTGCATATTGCATATTGCATATTGCATATTGCATATTGCATATTGCATATTGCATATTGCATATTGCATATTGCATATTGCATATTGCATATTGCATATTGCATATTGCATATTGCATATTGCATATTGCATATTGCATATTGCATATTGCATATTGCATATTGCATATTGCATATTGCATATTGCATATTGCATATTGCATATTGCATATTGCATATTGCATATTGCATATTGCATATTGCATATTGCATATTGCATATTGCATATTGCATATTGCATATTGCATATTGCATATTGCATATTGCATATTGCATATTGCATATTGCATATTGCATATTGCATATTGTATATTGTATATTGTATATTGTATATTGTATATTGTATATTGTATATTGTATATTATATATTATATATTATATATTATATTATATATTATATTATATATTATATATTATATATTATATATTTATTATATATTTGAAGTGATGAATGGTAATACTTTCATCGTCCTCCTAATAAAAGCTTGAATCCCAGACACACTACAATAGCTTTGAAACACGGTGGAAGAAAGGTTTTGGTTTGGGGTTCCTTTCCTTGGCATGGTACATTATTAGTAACGGAACCATTTGCCAAAGACAATTTACCAATTGAATGTATTTGGTACGAAATGAATAATGAGAGAAAGAATAAAGTATAATTATTTTAAATAAAATATAGAATATTGTTCGTTAGTTTACGTTAATTTTACTATAGATTAGTTAGACTACATGTTTTCATTTAATAAGAAAGCCAGATTTAATGTTCTATTAGACAAAAGCTCGTAGAATAAATATTTACCTCCCGACAGAATATTAAGTGAATAGTCCTGGCAGGAATTCATGAGGAAAGATAACGATTATTAGTCGACGTTTAATAACAATGTATGGAATAAACGGACTAGAGAAAGAAAACAAAGTGACAATAAACAAGAAAATTAACTCTACTTATTGATCTACGTACCAGTCGAATTTCTTGTACGTTGTGTGTTATTAAGTTTTAATTAAATTCTTCCTTATATATTTTCGCATTGCTGTTAATAACAAGTGAGCAAAAATAGTGTCGCTTCAATCTTTGTCGTAAGTTTGCGACGCGAATCGATGGAATTGTGAAACTATGTAAGGATAAATTTTAGCGCCGAGATTTATGTAATTCATTTGTCTATATTTCCCGAAAACATATTACGTGTTTTATTATTTGTTTGATCTAATTTATTGGCGGACGTTTCGGCATTTTACGTCCCGAATAAACTACATAACTTTACAACTAGTCATGTTAATATTGAAAAAAGTTGGAATACTTTATCGAACGGACAAGGGCCGACGTAAATAAAGAATAAACTTCGGGACATCAAGAACACATCGTAAACGTAAACTTTCTGGTACCATGAATCCATTTCAGCTTCCTATTCCCAATTGTGTTCAATCAAAAATTATGTCGGTGTAATTTCACGTGAATAACTTACGTGAAACAGGATTAAAACAATATAAACCGTAATAGGTTAAAAGCAACGTCTTCCGGTCTCAGCACTTTAATAGTTTCGCTACAAACTTGGATGGATGCTATATCAATTTCATCGATGAAGTCATATTTCAAGTTTGGAGCCATGTTAACAGACACAATTAGAACGGCAGATGATGAAATTCCTCCGGGATTAATCGAACTGTCGGGTTTTGTAACTCGCGCACCTGCGTATGTTTCGGTTAATGTAATTTTCTATTGCGTCGTGATTATTGAGCTGCAAAAGTGATTAACCGAACAGTTTTTCGTAATTGACTTTTTTCCTCGATTGTATGCATGAACTGTTTAAATGTTTGTTTTACATGGGCACTTTAATGCGTATTTGGGAACTGTTTTTAAGCCGTTTACTGACTGAAATTAATTGGTACATTTCAAATTATCTCGATCTGTTTTTATATATTCCAAACCGATTTCCATGTTTGCAAATTGTTTCGATGGGGGCATTTTATTTGTTATCTTTCCAACTTTTAATAATTTAATAGATAAATCTTAATTGATTTTATTGTTTTATTTACCCCTCAAAAATTATTTCAATTTACTAGAAAGAAGTAATTTTTTTTTTAATATTCATAGGGTAGTAGTCAGTAATTTTTTAAAATATTAAATTTAATGTTTAACTTTAATATATTAATGATGTTTTATACTCCATTCTAAAAGCTAAAATATTTTCTTATTCTAAAAAATATTTTTCTGAATTGTCCTGGTCATAAATATGGCAACTTTAATTTTAAAAGGAATTTTTATTGACAGTAATGGACATTGTCATAGTAACTTTTGAAAATATTAAATATTATGGACATAACTATTTTATTTAATGTGACTTTTATTTTATTAATGATTTTAGTTCATTCTAAAAATTAAATTATTTTCTTATTCTAAAAAAAGTTTCATTTATTTGTCTGAATCGAGCTGGACATAAATATGGCAACTAATTTTAAAAGGAATTTTTATTGACAGTAGTGGACATTGTCATAGTAACTTCTGAAAATATTAAATATTATGGACATAACCATTTTATTTAATGTGACTTTTAATTTATTAATGATGTTTTATAGTCCATTCTAAAAACTAAAATATTTTCTTATTCTAAAAAATATTACATTTACTTTTCTGAATCGAGCTGGACATATATATGGTAACTTTAATTTTAAAACGAATTTTTGTTGACAGTAAAGCATATGCCTAACATTTTTCGATCAGTTTATATGTTTCTCGAGCCGCCACTGGAAGAAACACCATAAACATTATATACCAATTTTAAAGCCTTTGATTCTACTGAATTTTAAGAAAGACATCACGCATGACAGAGACAGTAAACTATTCCCACTACGAAGCAAATTTGCAGACTTTTACTGTCTCTGTCGTTCATGATGTCTCTGTCAAAATTCAGTTGGATCGGATCAAGTTTTCGATTAGTATACTGGCATTAAATTTAACTAGTACAATTGTTTTTTTTAATACATTGTAATAAGTTGCTTATTTATGGATACAACAGTATGCTTTATTATTTTTAATCAGTGATATGATTACATGAAATATCATGCTTTTTCGATAATTTAAGAGAGCTATTCACACATTCCAGGTAAATAAAACTTTTGGAAATTTGTTAAGAACCCACCATTCAATAAATATTATCAAAGAGGCTGAAATGAAGAGAAACTTCCTTTATAATATTGTGAGCCAGTAAAAGTAAATGAGCATTGAAGGAGTCTTTTGAGTTTTGTTTACATAGGAGTTTACTTTGTAATATGTAACATGTAATTAGGTTAGGTTTGGAGTGCTACTTCCAAATTTGTATAAAATTTTAAAAGAAACTTTTCATAACTATAACATTTATTTACATTAAATCATCGTGTTTAATTTTATAAACAAATTAGAAAATTATAAAGAATCAGTATATATAAAGGAGTAGTTATTAAAGTAATAGTATCTCAGAAGTAAGTAGATAATTTAGAAGGAGGAATAAAAAGCAAGGAGTTAAAAGGCACGTTTGTTATTGCTATACCACATAACATTAACCTGTAATTGAATTAAGTGTTAATCAAACAGATTGGAAACTCCGGCTCGCGTAATTATTCGAACAATCCGGCGGCCTAGGCGGAGGCGGCGGCGGCGGCGGTGGCGGCTGCTCCGGCTCCTGCTGCCTCGAACGTCGGGGCCACGCATGACCGAGGCGCAGGACCGTGTCCCGTAGGCGAGCGGTCCTCGTATTGTGCGCGGTTTCCTCGGCAGTTGCGAGCTGAACCAAGGACCACGTACCAGGTTTTGCGGCTCCCGAATTCAGCGGTGCCGACCGGCCACAGTGGTGGGGGATTGGGGTGTTCAATGTTACCATTCTACGGAGCAGAAAGCAAGATTCCCTAAACGGCGGCCCGAGAGAGATTGCACAGGTGAAATAGTGGGAAAGTGATCAATATACGGGGACGGCATGGTGTGCGGACTATGAGCGTGACTCTGCACTCGACGATGGACGCGGCTCCTTTACGCCGTCAGCCGCCACACTGCACATTGCGAGGGAGGTGTGCCCCTTACGCGTTCCCGTCACCGTTCAATTGTCGCGCCGATATGACATGAGTACTTTTCTATGCCGTTTCAAAAAACATTTTCAATTTGTTTACCTCTTCGGCTGCAGGAATTTATTTAAAATATGAAATAATGGTAAGTTATAATTAATTATGTGGAATTCAATTAATTAACTGCAATATCCTTACACCTAAATCTTAAATTCAGTTAATTAAGATGAATATTTATTAAATGAGCCCGGCGCATCCACCATTTATTGAGGAATATTTAATTAACATTATTTTATGAACTTATCTCTTAAATATTCATTTTATTTATTATAAATAATAAAGTTATATGTGGAATTCAATTAATTAACTACAATATTCTTCCTTCGACTTCTTAAATTCATTTAATTAAGGTTAATATGCCCATTCACCATTGCCAAAATAATTAAGCGCACAATATTATTTTTAAACGAACCCGGCGAATCCACCATTTATTTACGAATATTTAACTAACATTATTTTATGAATTTAACTCTTAAATGTTGATTTCATTTTATAGTATTGGTATAGTAAAAACAAAAAATTATTTATTATAAATAATGAATTTTTTAACTAGAAATAACGTTTTACAAGTATTTCACTTTTTAACAATATTGAAATAATGACAATAATAAAATAAATAAAAATTGTATGCAATAAAATTTGCAGAAATTATTATTATTATTATTATTATTATTATTATTATTAAATAAAATAAACAAACAACATGAAAAAATAATTTTTAAATGCACATAAAAATTAATAAATCTAATAAAAACACGAAACAACAAAAGGTGGATGTTTATGTTGGAAATATCAAAGGTTTATTAAACATGTTTTACGCATTGGTTCATCATTTATAAAATAATTAAAAACAATAACATTTTACATCCCTAATAAATGACTTTTAATAATAATTTATATTAATGCTATTTTTTTACTACTTTTTCCGGTTTACTGGAGGTGAAACAATAATGTAAATTAATTTTACATTTACCATAAATTTACAGAGATGTAGATAAAGAATTGTATGTAATAAAAGGAGAGAATTGACTTTAATAATATAAATATTATTTTTACTCATTTATTTAAATTCACATAATAAAAATAACTTAAATTAATATTCATTATTCACATATATTTTAATTCATGAAGCAAGTAAATTAATTTGCATTCCTTCAACTTGTACTTGTACTGTACGGAAGATTTATGAGATTTTTGCTTGGCTTATTTCCGAGCAATATCTAAATTAACGCAGGCGCCACTAAATAAATATCGTCGCTTAATCATGCAGTTAACAGGTGTATCGACTCACTAATTAGTTTCAATTTGCTAAAACCAAAGTTTAACTTTGTCCAATCACTCCGCTCTCTTCAAACTATCAGTCTGATTAATCCCAAAATTACACCCACTTTATTTATTGTTTAGTTTCGTTTTTAGTTTGTCAAAAAAAAGAATTTTATTCAAATCATGACTTTGAGTTTTAAAGAAACATTTAATAATATTTTATAAATGTTATTAAATAGATAGAACATACCAATGAACTAATTGTATGACAACTAATTTTAAATATGTTAACAATTTGGTACAAAAGAGTTAAAAGCTATACGGAGAAAATTAAGATGAATAAAAAAACTTATTAATTTAAATAATATAGGAACGTTTGATTAAAGTAACAATTTTATATATAATATAATAAACCAATTTTGAAAGGTGAAAAAAAGTTTTTTTAACATTCAGTTTAATTATTAATATAAAATAAAATATGTAATGTTTAGTTTTAAATTTAAAAATTAAAATATTGAATAAAACATATAATTCAACATTTTTGATACATAATGAATAACACAAAGGATTACATTTTTAAAATTGTAAGCTGTAAAAAAACATCAATTACCGAGGCGAAAAAGGATAAAAACAAAAAAAATGTAACGAACTAAGTTTAGTCGAATTTAAACATTAAAATTAACTGGGAAATAACTGACAGTTTTTGAATAAAATAATTCAACAATTATTTATAAAGTAATTTGATAATTCTTCGTTTATTCATTAGTAATGAAAATAAAATATTAGAGTGTCAAGAAAGTTATTGTGTTTTTATTATTTGGTTTTTTAATAATCAATACTCCGTCTCGTATGAACTCTTTTTTATTTATTTTATTCGGTTATTTATTCACTTTTCTGAATAAAGTATATAGTGTTAAAATTATTCAATATGACATTTGACAAAAATGGCGGGAATAATTTCAAATTCAAATTAATTTGTTTATAATTACTAGGTGTTCTGAGTATTACCAGAAATAAAACAAACTATGAAATTGAAACATTTTTATTATAAATTATTTATTGTACATTACAATAAAATACATAATTTTTCTTAACAACTATATACAACAAAAATAAATACAAAACCAACAAAATAAATACAAATATAACAAAATTTAATCCATTGTTATTATTAGAAGAATTTAAACTACTTTGGAAAGGAAGATGTAAATTAACTGAATGACTGTAATGGTGATTAACTGAACCATTGGAATTGTGAGAGTGATTACTTGATAGAAGGGAATTGAAACTTTTCAACAAAATATTTGAGTGAATTATAATATTCTGATTAGAAATAGGAGCACTCGATTTAGAGATAGGGAAAGACTACAAAATTTAACCTACTAACATAATCATCAACAGTGGAATTATTTAGAAGAGGGATTATAATGGAACTGTTTTGGTTTAACATTATGAATTTTTTTTGTTATAAAGAAATCTGATGGAGAAAAATGGTCTTCGCAGACATTAAATGTTTTGATTGAAGGATTAATATTACCAACTGAACGCCATACTAAATTTAATTTGGAATTAGAAGGTGGTTTAAAAAAAATATTTTTAAAATTGGGATTGTGAACATCACTATAGTATGTATTGAAACATGAAGGATAGCTACAAATTTCACCACAATAACCTGAGAGAGTCTGAGACTGAGACCTCTTGGTTGAATTTTATAAAATTATAAAATAAATTCACAGAAAAATTATTATAAATATTACAAAAAATTGTCTATTCTAATAAAACTACCTTACTCTCATTGATCAAATGTTTTGGGTTGTAGCAAGTTGGAATCTAAAATCTACATTTAATAATATATATGTAATAAGATTAACATACCTAAAAAATACTTATTAAGTTTATTCTGGTTAAATAAATGGTCCGGGAGCCTGTTTAGCCTACAAAATAACTTTTATTTACTCAACAGTTAAGATAAAACATATTAATATATAAACAATCTTATTCAAATTTTAGGTTATTTTATTTCTAATATTAAATTATTATTAAATTACAGAGCATAAAATACATTATTTATTAATATGTATATTTTTTAATTTTTAATATTAAAATCCAGTTTTTGTATGTCGCAACGTTGTCGCCGTTTGGTGCCAAAACCTAACACGAATATTAACAAAAACAACAAAAGGTCAACACTATTGAAATAGCTGTCATGGCCGCGTGAAAATTTCATTACGCGTAAAAACTATTACACTTTGTAACATGCAATTCCTAATGCCAACTTCATTCTTTTCCCTTTTGTTCTATTAATTTTCATTTTCAATGTGTCCTCATTTTTTTTGTAACACACAAACATACACAAAAAGTGTTATCATTATAGAAATCTTATCGATTCTAACTCGACGTATGGCAGTTAATAATAGTCATAAAGAATTTCACTTTGAAACTACACGTACTTCATGATTTATCATTAAGTATAATTTCAGATATGAAAAACTGATAGGGTGCCAATTACAAAACCACCAAAATTCGTGGTGAAGGGAGCTCGTGAATACGGTGAAAAGTCTGCCAACCGTAAAGGTGGCCCAGCCTGGCCTGTCCTTTGAATATATTATCCATTTTCGAAATCCAATTTAAAAGCGCTTTTGTATATAAACCGGCCTGAAAAACTTAATAAAAATTTAAAGGTTTCCCAAAAATTACACCTAAAAAGGCATTTTAAAACAGAAGCAAAGTACTCAAACTTAACAAACTCTAAAAACTGATTGATTAATAAATAATGAGATAAAACATTAACGAACATTAATAACGTGATAAGTTTCGAAAGTATCTTTTGAGAGAATACAATAATCACTTTAAAATTAATCATTCAGATGAGATGAATTATTAAATATATTTTCTGCCTTGCAGGAAAACATGAACTTTCTGCCGAGCTTTATTGTTCATCGTAAAATTTGTTGTGTATTGCAAAAATATTTTTTTCCTTTCATGTCTAAAATACATGTAAAAAATTATAGATTATTTGTACGAATAAAAGGTATCGGGAACACTGATATCTATTTTCAGTTATTTGTTTCCTCAACGTCATCTCGAACTTGGAGAAACAATTTATGAGTGATTCAATAATGGACCAAGCAGTTGAATTCTAATACAGCAATTCAAAACGGTCTGACATCGCCCTTCAATTAGGCCCTTTACTTAAGAGGACAGAGCAGCTCGGCAAATTGCATTTAAATAATCAAATGATGGTGTTCCCAGGACTGGAATCCGGATAAGATCATCTTCAAATGCTTTTAAGACGATGTCGCAGGATAGTTGGACTAAAATGGATTCGGGTCGTCAACGACACATCTTTAAACTCTGTCTTTTAACATCGTGCTGTTAAACTGAAATGATAATCTGGCTTGAATTTAACTAATGTGACTTAAATGAAAAGTTATGTTTTTGCCTGTTTTTGGTGCATTATTCCTGAAATTATGTAGTATTTTCGTTTAATTAATTTTATGCTTTTTACAAAAATCAATGGCTACGTCATTTAAAATATTAATTAGTTTTTTGACATAGAAATAAGTCCTTACATGCTGGTTTTAATAAAAAATGCAACACTCAACAATTTGTCGAGCATTTTTAATGAAATTTTCAGACTAAGTACTCGACAGGAAAAATCAATAAACTTTGTTTAAATATTAATTAGCTCGTCAACGATATTTAATAAACACGCATCACACTGAAAACCGCTTTTGTAACTGTTTTCGAAAACCATCCCTTGTTTCCTACCGCTGAAATATTGATGTGTGCGACATTTAAAAGCAGACACAAATTGTTATCATGCGAACTGAAACTGAAATGCAATGTTTTGTGAAAGGTGAATGGTTAACAGTCATTGAAAACGACCCCTTTTTGTTTTTAGATGCAACAACCACGAAACGAAGTTCAATTGTGTTATTGGTAAATTAGTCGTTTTTGTTCAATAAAATGCAACAATAGATTCGGTTGTTGGATGGCTTTTCGGCGGTACATTCTAGACGTATCCGTGAATAATTTAATATTCTCGAAATAATGTAAGCAACGTGTGATGTTCTTGGTGAAAACTATTTGAGGATCATTTATTATTAATTCACCGTTCCACGCGCCCTGTTATCTCGGCTACGAATATTATGTTTATGAAAGTTGGCGATGACGAATACGCTTGTTTTAATAATGTATTTCCCATTCTCTACATTACGAGCGTTTTAAGACAATTTAATATTTATTAACTTTTAACTAAATTCATTCACTTCAAATACTTAATTCTAATTTTTGATGAATTAACATTTATTACTTCTCTCTTTTCTGCTGTTATTTCTACTGAAAATAAATTTGTTCAATTTGAATTAAATTTTTCTACGATATATCCTACAAAATGATTAATTTTAAAGGTTATGCTATTTTTCTGGATACCAGTGTATAAAATTTTTATTGAATGCGTAATAATATGTATTTATATATTTAGTGTTCCAAAAGGTAAATGTGATATTTCTTTACGTTCAAAAGATATATCTGTCTGATGTAAATCTTTCTATGGACTATCAAAATGATTAATGATTTTTATTAAATACATAATAAATTTTATATATTTATATACTTTATTATTATTAATTAAAATATGTAAGTTTTGATCTGTTGAGAAATTCACAAGTTGCAATATAATATAAAGTTTACATAAAGTTGAAAATATTAATGTTGACCTTTTATTTCAGGTAAGCTTCCCATTTATTCCAGCCACCCAAGTCCGTAAGTCGCAACAGACGATGTAATGCCCCAATTTACCGCTAAAACCTCTCAGCATTATTTATTTTCGAGGTAAAGAAAAATGCCTCGGTCTGTTTTATTTTTAAATAAAATTGTCGATTGCGCTTACAATGTAAACATCGTTCACGTTTTAATCGTCGTCTATTATTCGTAAGTGAGACGATAGATTTATTGGAAGGCTCGATATAAGTTTACGATCCGGACACAACGGGGCAACGGGGCAACGGGACGATGTAGAAGGTGGCGGTTCCGTAATGAATTCCTGTCGAAAGACCCATAAACGAAATCGTAACGGCCGCGGTTCCGAAAACTAATGCATATTCAATGTAACGCGTGTACACATCTTCGATGGATGTTACACATGGGGATGGTTCGACGCGTCGGCTATTTGTACTCTTCATATCGGGGGAATTCTTCGGTGTGTTGCCCTGTCTACCTCACGTTTCCCTTTAATACCATACATGTTCGTTCAGTTCTCTCATGTTTCACATGCATCAATCAATTCTAACTAATTTTAAATCAAGTTCGGTCCATCACAAAATACTTTGTTTAAACTTGTTTCGAGTTAGTTTCGGGATTAGTTTTTAGTTTTTTTTTTTTATTTTACAATATGGCCCATTTGAACATCTTCATAAAATTTGTATGACAAATCTACAATATTGGCAGAAAGTAGAGAACCTTTTTTAAAATTTAAATAATTTTTGTCCTGGTTATTACGTTCAAAAAAATGTATATTGAAAATTAACTTTCCTTTATAAATTTAACTATTACATAGTTAAACAATAAAAAAATAGTGTGAAATTCAAATTAATTTGTATATAATTACTAAGTGTTCTGAGTATTACTAGAAATAAAACAAAACATGAAATTGAAATATTTTTATTATAAACAAGCTGTTTACACTTATTGTGAAATAAATTTCTTGTGAAAGCAAAATTGGAAAACATTTCGGTCCTCTCGAACAATTTAGTTTCGAAGAAAATTTCCTGTATGAGTAGTAAATACTAATGAGTCACACTTTCGAAATTTCTTGGGTGCATTAATTGCTACAATTGCGATGTTACGAAAAACGTAAAAATGCACTAAAAATGTAAAAAACTACTAAAATCTTAAAAATTCATCAAAAACGTGAGAAATTACTAAAAACGTAAAGTGACCTAATTCCATATGTTTAAATTTCATACGATTATTTTCCATACGATTAAAATCCGTACTATCATTTTCCATACGATGAAAATCCGTACGATGAAAATCCATATGATCATTTTCCATACGATCAAAATCCATACGATCAATTTCCATACGATCAAAACACATACGATCAAAATCCATACGATCAATTTCCATACAATTAAAATCTATAGGATAAAATCCATACGTTTAAATTCATACTGATTAAAGTACATAGTTTCACTTTAATAACTTTATGGATTTTTATTTTTTTACTAATACTAATTTCCCGAAAAATCATTAAAAAAGTAAAAATAAATAATTCTAATTTTTCCTGGATTCCCAAAAAATTACTAAAGTCGTAAGAAATAACTAAAAGACATAATCATTTTATTAAAAGAACATCTAATGGAGAAAAATTGTGTTCGCAGACATTAAATGTTTTGGTAGGAGGATTAATATTACACACTTGAACCCCATACTAAATTTAATTTAGAATCAGAAGGTGGTTTAGAAAAATTATTTTTAAAATTAGGATTGTAAAATTATAAAATAAAATCACAAAAAAATTATTATGAATATTACAGAAAAAAATTGTCCATTCTACGTAGTCCACGTTTAAATATCCATATTATTGTCAGTTACGCAGTATATTTGATAACAATAATATGGCAATTGTTCATTAGTGGGTTTACTTGAATATTTATTAACATTTGAAAAAAATTCAGGGATCAATATTTATTACTAAAGAAACAAATAACAAAATATATAGATGTAGTTCTCATTTTATTTCATTGAATTTGTCACGTTTTTATTTTATTCTAGCGAAAATTGTTGTAATAAATAATTTTTTGTTAGGAAATAAATTTAAAATGAAAAGTGCGAGTTTAATACAACTGCTGCTTTATCTAAATGGTTTTCCATCTCATTAAACTTTTCACAGTTCACTCATGTGTTCGTGCATTTAATATATTCCCAACTTATTATTATCCATTACTCAAACGTAAAGCGAATATTAAATAAGACAGTAAAAGATGTTGTTAGTCAGAATTGGTGAATTAACAGTTTGGCGCATTCACATTGGCCAATACCATAGATTGTAATTAGCAAGTTGATGTATAAATTGTTCCGTTCTATTTATACATTCAGATCACTCTGGGTCAAGAAAATCAATGCAACCGCTATTTACATGCTCACAATTTCAATTTTGTACGTTCAATTAGGCGCCGTTCAACGGGATTGCGGGATGGAAAAATAAAAAATGAATGCCTTTTATTTGCCGTGTTGGAAGAAAAAGAGAATATGATTGTAGGAAACTGGTGTGGAGGGTGTCGTATGTTAAAGGCACACAGGAGACACAAAACTTTTCCAATTTCCTGACACTTGAGAGACTTTTTAACATGTGATTCGATTCCATTCGATTCGGGTAAATAACAAATAACAGGTGCAATTGACACTCGACTCCTTTTTTTAATGATAACATCCCGAAAAAAGTGGAGTGAAGTCCAAAAACGTGTTAGATTCAATTTTACTCCTCCAAACTATGAATAACTGAATCGCGGATTTAAAATGATTAAAAAGGGTTGAGACAATTAACGCCCCAATTTATTTTACGAACGGGACTTTTAATCGCTTTGTTTCAAATGTGCCATTTATAAAGATAATTTTTGAAAAGGGCTCGTTCTTACCAAATACAGACTGGTACAGTGACTTCGTGTAAAATATATTTAATAAACAAAGCACTGTTTTATGCGCCCCAAATGTATATGAACTTTTTATATTCGGTTTTATGACGCATGAAATGTGGATTTCGGTTTTATTGTTTTTGCTAAATAAACACGTTAATGGAACCGTCAAATATGTATTATAAATTACAATTTCGAATTCGTAATCAAGGGCAATTAGGGCGCTTTCAGGTTTATGTAAACGAACTGAAATTTAATTGTTTCAATTTTATCGAATGGGCGACATAAAATAATGAAAATAAAGGAAAATAAACTTGTCATTTTAATGAGCAACGTTGGTACATAGACATACAATACATATGACTAAATCATCGATTAAAATTGTTGGTCAGTCGTTTGGAAAAGTCCGACAGATGGACGATCGAATGTTCCAAATGCAAAATTCTGTCGTTGTTTAACGACAGCCTCTTTTTCACCACGTTCAACCTGCTAATCGCCATCTTCATGTCGTCGATCTCGAGTGGCCCGTGCTCTAGTTCCGTCGGCGGCGAGTCGCCTTCAAAGCCGCAGGGGTCCGTGTTGTTTTTAATTTCGTTTACTAATCGAATCGGTTTCTTGCAGGGAATCGCGTTTTCGCTGCGGCTGCGGCTCGGGCTCAAAGAGAATCTTACGCGTCGCTGTTTCGACGGTCTTCTGTTGTTCACTTCTGTGGAGCGACTGACGTTGCTTTGCATATTGTCGATCCGATTGTGGGATTTTATTTGAATTTTGAGGGGATTCCCTTGAATTTCAAAGCCTTGTTTTTACAATATATGCAATCATTGTGATTTATGTTGACGTACAAGTCATTTTTATGACTTTTGGGTTAGGTTATATAATTAATAAGTTCAGAATATATAATTTCAAAAATTATTTTACTCTTTTATTTCTGTGTAATCCTAAAATATGTGTCTACGATTAATAGTAATAAACTTTTTTCACATTGTTACAGTGACGTAGGTTCTGGATGTTTCTTCCCTTTTTCTCGTCCTATTTTCTACACCTCCAAATATTTTTTGAAATTGTTAAGCTTTTCATATTCTTTGCACAATTTAGAAGAAAAATGGTACTTTATTAATTAGACTTCTCCAAGCAGTTTTCGAGATATTTGAGATTTAATGTTCAATTAAATTTTCTTCAATCATTAAAACTGAAATATCTTAAAAATGGCTGTGATATGTAGTGTATCGTTTTTCTTCTAATTTGTGCAAAGAATATGAAAACCTTAATAGTTTTTAAAAGTATTCGGTGGCGTGGAACACAGGGCGAGAAGAAGGGGAATATCTTCCAGAATCTATGCTACTGTGTTATTATGAAAAAAGTTTATTATATTGAATTGTAGGTACATGTTTTATAATAACACGTATCAAATTTTAACACGATTGAACCGAAATATTTCAAAATACAAATCTACAATTTAATGTAATAAAGTTTTTCCATGATGGTACAGTAGCATAGTTTTTAGGCGTTCTTCTCTTATTTTCGGCCTACTTTCTATGCCACTGAATATTTTTTGAAACTATTAAACTTTTCTTATTCTTTGCACAATTTAGATAAAAAAATGGTCTTTATTATTCTTTTCTTATGTTTAATTTAATTTCTTTTAAACATTAAAACTGAAATAACTCTAAAACGGCTGTGTCAATCAACATTAATCAAGAGCACCTTTTTGCTTCTAAATTATGTAAAGAATATAAAAAGTTTAATAGTTTTAATGAATATTCAGTAGCGTAGAAAATAAGGCGAGAAAAGGAGGATAAACTTCCAGAATCTACGCTACAGTATCAGTATGGATAAAGTTTTATTACATTGAATTATAGGGATGTATTTTAGGATAATACTTATCAAATTTAAACAGAATCGGACCACAGGTTACGGAAATATGAGAAAAAAATAATTTTTTAAATTTATATTTGAGGAGATATATTTTCTTTAGGAAAATCTTTAAAAAAATTTAATTATTTAGATTTTCTTCAAAGGGCCCCATTTGAAGATATTTACTTAATTGGATATTATACAACTCGCCTTTAGATTTAATTAACTTGAAACAGAACTGCTAATTTTACAAAAATTCTACAATTTCATTTAACTACTAATTTGTACTTGACCAAAAATGTTTTTATGCACTATTAATTAAGGCTTCATGGTTTAAAAAATATCAAAGGTTGCGGAAATATGAGAAAAAAATAATTTTTGAAATTTAAATTTGGGAGGCTGTATTTTTTTCAGAAGAAATTAAAAAAAATGTATTTAGATTTATTTTATTATTTTGACTATCTATTTCACAAACACCTTGAATATTTCAATTTGTATTTAAGGATATTTCAAAATTTCACTATAGAAAATGAATATGAGTGAATCTTAGAAATCTGTGACTTTTTTAAAAGTGACAAAAACGATACCGAGATTCCTTTGAAGATAATGCACTTCTTTTAAAACCGTCAAAGGGACTAAAAAATATATAAGGCTCAGTCCTAGCTAATTGTGTGAGACTGCGACAAAAGAGATCTAAGTTGATTATTTTCTTTTAGACAGCTAATTATTCTTTTTATGCTTTATCTGTTTTATTTAGGTGCCAAAGAAATTTAATTTAGATACGACCAGAGAAAAAGCCGAATGAAAATGTTCAATTTAAATGTTTTATGGTATAATATCAAAGCGAAGCTATTTATAAAATAAATTTCCTACAAGTCCCAGTACGAAACGAAAAAGAGTCGAACGAGTCTCGCGAAGGGTTCATTTCCGTGCGACATTCGGAACGGAACAGAAGCGAAAAGTTTAGTTTAAAAGTATCGATTGAGGGGGGCCAAACGGACAAACGGACAAACGGGCAACCGACGGACCATCCTGAGCTTTGGCGCCTCGTCCGAGCCGAAATATTCCAATAATAGGTCCTGCGGCTTTAAAAAAATAACGAGGAGCGTGTCACCGAGGTCCCGGCGACGATACACAGGGCGCGTGCCCGATCTCGCCCCTCCGGGCCCGCGAACACACGTAACCCCGTGGACTGGCATTCAGACTCCGGTTTCCGCCGTTCCCTACTGTCCCCGGAGGATATTGACTTTCGTGAATTTTAAAAATTTACTTATTGTGTGCGCCTCGCCCCCTCGCATCCCTCGTCCTCTGACCTCGGGATTAAGACGCACTCTTCGTCTTACAATCTTATTTTAATTTTTCCTTCGAAGAAGAGGATGAAACGTTATTTATTGTACATTACAACAAAATACATCATTTTTCTTAAGAAAAACAAAAATAAATACAAATACAACAAAATAAATAGAAATACAAATATAACAAAATTTAACCCATTGTTATTATTAGAAGAGTTTAAACTACTTTAGAAAGGAAGATCATAATGTAAATTAACTGAAAGACTGTTATAGTGATTAATTGAACTATTGGAATTGTGAGAGTCATTACTTAGTAGAAGGGAATTCAAACATTTCAACAAAATATTTGAGTGAATTATAATATTCTGATTAGAAATAGAAGTACTCGATTTAGAGATAGGAGAAAGGCTATAAAATTTAACCTACTAACATAATCTTCAACAGTGGAATTATTTAGAAGAGGGATTATAATGGAACTGTTTTGGTTTAACATTATGAATTTTTCTTGTTATAAAGAAATCTGATGGAGAAAAATGGTCTTTGCAGACATTAAATGTTTTGATAGAAGGATTAATATTACAAACTGAACGCCATACTAAATTTAATTTAGAATCAGAAGGTGGCTTAAAAAAATTATTTTTAAAATTAGGATTGTGAACATCACTGAGGCTGGGAACTCTTGGTTGAATTTTATAAAATTATAAAATAAAACCACAGAAAAATTATTATAAATATTACAGAAAAAAATTGTCCATTTTAATAAAACCACCTTACTCTCATTGATCACATGTTTTGGGTTGTAGCTAGTTGGAATCTAAAATATTTACTTTTACTAATAATAATATGTAATAAGATTAAGAGTTTATTCTGGTTAAATAAATGGTCCGGATGCCTGTTTAATGTATTGGTCAGCCCAACGTTCAGATCTCAATCTAATTAAAAACCTTTGGGATGAAATCCATGCAAACATTACATATCCATGTCCAACATACACTTTTATTAAGACAATCCTAAAATGTATTAAATAATTATTTAATAATTTAAAATGTTCACATTCTATAAATGTTCTTAATTAAATTTTGACGGGTACATCAGCAAAGCAACGTCAGTTTTTACAATCAGCAAATCAGCAAATCGATTGCTAAATTTAACTGCATATGATTTCCATATAGGTCAGGCCGTTTCGAATCGTTTCGAACCCAAAGAGACACGAAGGTCGTCGCGACTTTCGTGACGTCCGTTTTATTCAAAGAGTGCACAGTTTCAGTTTTCAAGAACACCGTTTTTATTTTATTTGATAATGGAAAGCCCGTGCTTTACGCTAAAAAACGATAAAAAAGAATAACGCGGCCCCATGTGGCGTTGCTTCGCTGACTGCAACTTTTTAAGCGAAATTTATGGATCCACCTGAAGTCTGACACCATAAACACATCTTGAGAACTGCGAAATGCGTAATTCCAATCCGTTTTTGTTTATTGTTATTTTTTAATATTTCAATTTTAGAAAGGTAACAATTCGTCACACGCCGCCCTAACCAAATTTAAATTGGTTCATTTCGCAACCCTCCACGTTTTTTTCAATTACGAATGTGAGTAATGCGGCTCGTTTTTTAAACCGCACCTTCCTTCCCAATTTGAAGCTTTTATTACGGCAAAATTATTTTTGGCGTTCTAATATCCTACATTACAATATTTCAAATTATACACATTTTTATTTACAACAAATACGGGCTGATTCATCTAACTTGTACATTAGTTTGTGGAGAATGGAAAAAGGTATTGATTTGTAATTTTATGTTTTTCCCTGGAAGTGATATTATATGTCCTATATGTACTCATAATAATATTCCATAAATGCAATAAACATGCAGAATTGAAACCTGTAAAACCGAAAATGATATTTTGTTGAAAATAAGTTAGAAAAATAGTTCAGGCCAAGTTATAATTGCATTAAAATTTTCAAATCAATATCTGCTCCCATTTTCCATAAACTTCTAATTAATAAATTAGGTGAATCATCCAGAATGTGCAAAAGTTTTTGTTTGTTCATTAAATTTATTATTTAATTTACTTTATTGTATTAAAATTTTGTAATTATCCTTATTGTTTCAATATTTCAATAAAACAATAAATCAACATCAACAAATCACTTCATTACTCTAAAATTTTTTATTAGAAACCATTGTTTGACAAGCCCGGATGTGCTTTGGGTTGTTGATGGAACAGCAAAACTGAAATAAAATTTTGTTGAATAGGTCAAGTTATAAATTTCAAATCAATACCTTTTTACGTTCTATATAAAATTCTAATGAATAAGTTATGTGAATCAGCCAATTAAAAAGGGAGTATGTTTAAACTAGTTTATAATGGGTACATCCATTTAAACTCAGTGGTATAACGGCTTTTATATAAAAACATGAATTATTTTTGAGATCAAATTTTTTACCTTGGATTTAAAATTTTTTGCTTAGGCTCAAATTACCCTATAAAGTGTCTGAAATTCCAGTAATAAGTACGCTTCGAAATCGAGAGAATTAACCATGAAACTCTATGTACATAGAAAAAAAACATTAATTAATATCAATTATCATTTTTCAGCCCATAAACAAGCCGAAGCAGTGTAAAAATTTTGGATTCAATAGACCCAGTAGTTTAGCTATACTCTTTTTTTTTAAAAAAAAAAAAATAAACGATTATTTTTTAAACCCAAAATTTTTTTATAGAATTACTTAAAATTAAAAAAACACTTATTTTTTTATCTCAAAATCTTTATTTTAGGGCTTTATATAGTATATAAGAATCCTGAAATCTCCATACTGTAAACATTTTCAATTCGATATATCCAATTCTATAATTTTAACGGATTAAGCTTGCAGACAAAATTATTTGAAAATTAAATGAAAAATCTATCCAAACTGTCTAAGCATAGAAATGATTTAATTAAAAAAATCACCCATAATGAGCCTGAAATGCTTGAAAATTTTTGATACATTAGACACAGCTACACCACCTTTTTTAAAAAATTAATAAAAATTAGCAGTTATAGAAGTGAAAACTTAGAAGTTTTAGTATTAAAATTTGAAATTTCATAATGTTTGAATTAAAATTATCAACATCAATCTGGTTTTCTCATCTATTGACACTTCGAGCAACAATCATATGCATGTTTATGTGTGCGAACGCACGTGATTTCGCCATCCAAAAAGTGTCAAAGTCGCATAGCACACTGCGCGTGAGCCAGACATGAGCATGTCGGTGACGCGAACCCATAAGATTTTCCCCTACCAAAAAATGCCCAACGCGGCTAAAGAAATTTTCACTTCAAAAAATGGAATGAATAGTTGTGGGTGGTGTACCCATCTCAAATATTTTTAATTCATTACCTTTATTTTTTAAAAATCATAAATATAAATTTGTGACGGTGCAAGGAGTGTTCCTCAGCAACGTTTTGTCTAAAATAAATGTTGACATGAAATTGTAACCCAAACATTTTATCGGTCGTCCGACGTACACCATAATATAAATTTAAACGATTCACTAATACGATCGTGTTTATTCATGAATATGTAAAATATTTATTTGTTCAATCATACGTCAAATTTGTTTATCAAATATACTGGGACTATGATTGAACCAAATCATTAAAATATTTCGTGTAAAAATGTTGATAAAATATTTCATGTATAAAACGGATTAAAAACAACGTATAAACAAAATATCACGAGTAAAAAGTACCGAAACAAAATTAATCCCACCTATTAACGAGAGGAATCGATTCGGATGATTTAGCAAGCTGTACTAAAAGTCTGTAGGATTAACCAGCAAAAGCTATTTCCCAAAATTCATATCGAATTTATGACCTACAAAAACATGAACCTTTCAAACCATAAATATGAAATCGATGCTGACGTTTATGCCAAATTATCACAAGTTACAAATACGAAACCGAATGATGTCTTAATTTAAATATAATTGCACAGAGAAGCCGGCTTTGACACGTTTATTATTGAGACAAGTACACAATTAATTCGAAACAGAAGCTCGAACTTAAAAAGTGATTTAAAGTCTGGCAGTTTTTCTGAAAGAAGCGGAATTCGTAATATATTAAATTACGTCCCCGAATATAACAAAGTATGATGATGTAACTCGGCGCCTAGTCAAATTATCCTTTAAATAAACTGCTTTTAAGCTCCGGCGATATTTAATTTCTAGCCAAAGGAAAAAGCCTTTTTCGCGTTTTCCCGTATCGAAACGTCGCCGGAAAAATTACCAGCGAATATATATTCTTATGATAATAAGCCAGTTTGACTTTTAAATGACGCAACATCTTTTAAAATTCCCAATTCGGCCGCTCTAAATTGTACACATGCCGTGATTTATTGCTCGCAATAATATTTCGACGACCTCGCGTTTCTCCGATTTCGGGACTGCGTCGGTGGGAAGCTGAACATTTGAGCAAATAAAATTATGTGGCTAATTAAGCCCGGTTGTTTTCGTCGGAAAAGTTACTGCCATAATCCTTGTATCATCAGGATTAATATTTATTTTGGGAAATGGACGGCTTAATTCCATAAATTAAATTTAAATGCTTGCAGTTGTTCAATCAACAAATCTGCCTTCCTGTATTTCATCAGCGTGTTCCATTAATGAGCGGCGCATAATAGGGCAGTAACCAATATTGTAAACTGTAATGCAATCGCAAATTTGTTAACGGTAAACATATGCCGTGTAATTGCTTGCTATACAGCCAATTGAATTATTGTTACGGATGGGAAGGAAATAGAGTTATGGGCTTCTGTGACATAATAATTGTGATTGAATTTGTTTCTTATATATATTAGGTTGGTAATAAAGTTATTGCGTTTTCCAACTTTATAAATAAAAGACGCTAATGTCAGCTTAAACAAAACTATATTGATCGAACTAAGTAATACATTTTTGCCCACCGGAAACAAGCTTATTAATACCGGTCTGTGTGTCGTTGAGTACCTTAAAACGAAGATTAAAAGAAGCTGGTCTCCTTGGTAGGAAATCAGCAAAAAAGCCCTTCATTTCTGCAAAATCAGCCAGACTACTTTGTGCTAGAGGACCTGTGAATCAGAAGAATTTAAACTACTTTAGAAAGGAAGATCATAATGTAAATTAACTGAATGACTGTAATAATGATTAACTGAACTATTGGAATTGTGAGAGTGACTACTTAGAAGAAGAGAATTGAAACTTTTCAACAAAATATTTGAGTGAATTATAATATTGTGTTTAGAAATAGAATCACTCCATTTTGAGGTAGGGGAAAGACAACAAAATTTAACCTACTTATGAAGACAGTCCTAAAATATATTAAATAATTATATGTAATTTAAAATGTTCACATTCTATAAATGTTCTTAATTAAATTTTGACGGGTACATCAGCAAAGCAACGTCTGTTTTTATAATCAGCAAATCAGCAAATCGATTGCTAAATTTAACTGCATAACATGCATAATTACAAAACATAAAATACATCTACGATTTTAGTTAGTAAAGGATTATAATAAATAACTTATGAATAACTTAAAAAGTGTTTGGAAGTTATTCATAATAATATGAATTTTACAATACATTGGTGTAGAATTAATTAAAATACTAATTACAAATTATTTGTAGTAATAAAACTTCAAATACTGAACTACTTTTTGCCAGCCCAAAACAATTAATCGTGAGTAAAATGAAACTCTTTATTTTTTTATTGTTCAACTATGTAATTATTAAATTTACAAAGGGAAGTTAATTTTTAATATATATTATAATCCGGACAAAAATTATTTAAATTTAAAAAAGCTGTACTTTCTGCCAATGCTACTGCGACCGAATATTCATTATGAAAAAACTAAATAACAAATAACGACAACGACAATCCAATATTTAAATCAATAAATTAATATGTGTGTTTAAAATTCAACTAAAATTATTAGGCCGGTCTGATTAGCACGAAATGTACCATTGCAAATAGATCCAGTAACAATTATAGGCTTCACGGGATTTCTATTTTATTGAATAGACCGTGAAATTTCTGCACTTAATTGAACCGGTCAGTTAATTGATACTACTATATTTAGCTTTGTAAACGCTGCGCAACGTTAAACAAAGCTTCAACGAATTTTGTTGAATTTCGGGTTAAAAAAATGATTAACTTTCTTGGGTATTTATTGGTGGGATGTAACCGGTTTGAAATTACAAAAACCTGTTGTGCTCCGAACAAACATTGAATGCAAATCGGATTTATTTGAAAAGCACAAACACAAAAAGTGATGATAGAATGGAAAAAGTGAACCGTGTATCGCACATTGAACAATCAAAGCTGAATACGCATTGTATCCGATCTGCAGAAAACGGAAATAATATTGTTGAATCGTCGACGTGACAAATTAATTAAAGGCTCAAATCGACAACGACGCGGTGTCTTTATGAAGGATTAAAGCGTTAAAGCGGATGCGAAT
Organism: Aethina tumida; assembly: GCF_024364675.1. NCBI lineage: Eukaryota > Metazoa > Arthropoda > Insecta > Coleoptera > Nitidulidae > Aethina > Aethina tumida. The sequence goes on along the minus strand of NC_065437.1, from coordinate 9,256,947 downwards.
GTATAAAACGTTCAAGTATCTCGTTAGTGCACGTGTACGCTTGTTTGTATAAGAAAAGCCCGACGGCATTTGAGAGAGTCGCGATCCACCATCGACTTGCTGGATTTTATTAGGAGACGCAAATGTTTACATGTTCCTTGTCGGTGATTAAAATGGGTCAACGAAATAACGGCGGTCGGTCGCACCGATGTTAGTGCGATATGACCGGCAAAGCGGACGGGGACGCGTCATTTACATAAAACACCCTCAAACAGGGTGAACGCTCCACGAACAGGAATACTATATCTCCGACACGAATAAAAACAAATCATAAAAAAGCATGCACATTGATTTTCCGCTTTTTGTAAACGTTCCCCGCTGAATTTTATACCGATCCAATCATCATCACATCAACACAAATCAAAATATTATAACGTATTATAACGACCTACAGTATTGGCATAAAGTAGAGCAACTTGCAAACCTATTTGCAATTTATATCAATTATGAACACACTGTATGATAACATATCGGTGAATATTTCTTGTATTAAAAATAATTCTGTTAGCTACAAATCAAAAAACTAAATATTCGACTTGCAAAAAGTAGAGCAACTTTTTACTAAATGTCACTAATCTCAATAATTTTTAGTTTTACAGTATATGCCAAAATAAGTTAATAAATGCCTCGTGAAAAGAAATTATTTTCCGAATTAAAATTACAGATTTTTTCACTCAATCCGATGAGTGAAAAATCAATATAGATCGATTGTAACACGTGTTTTACAACAATTTTCAAGATTTGGTGATGTGGAAGGAAAAAATAAAACTAGAAGACCAAGAAAAACTAATTGGCTTCAGGATAAACAAATTTTATCCCACTCCAAAAAAGATCCTTTTCTGAGTTCCAACAAAATAAAAGGTCTACTTGAGACACAACTTGGAATTGATGTTTCTTGAAGAATCGTAAGAGAAAGATTACTACAAGGGGGTTTTCGTGTGAGAAGGTCAGCCAAAAAACTACAACTGTCAGAGAAGAACAGACGAAGCACTGTTGAGTTAATCAGGTCCCTTTTACACAGGATGATTGGAAACGAGTGATCTGCAGTGATGAAATCAAGTTTAATCTGATTAGCAGTGATGGCATTTTAAATGTAAGGTGACCTATTCATGAAAAGTTTAACTCAAAGTTTATCATACTCACTGTTAAACACGGTGACAGGTCGGTAATGGTATAGGGCTGCTTTTCGGGATTTGTAATTGTTTTGGTTTTCTCTTTTGAACAGAGAATCGTTGATCATGGATTGTTTTATGTACAAAGAAAGGAGGGACAATATGGTACCGTATTCAGATAAACATATGCCACTAAAACTTTATTTACAACAAGATAATCACCCAAAGCACACTTCAAAATATTTGAAGCAGTGGCTCTTAAGGGAAAAAATTAATGTTATGAACTGGCCATGACAATTTCTCGATACAAGTATAGTAATCAGCAAGATTTATTTATGAGTCCTGGCAAAATATGGATCCAAATATTATTTACCATCTATTGCTTTCAATTTAAAAAAGGTCCAAGTTATTCATAATAATGGGAACTTTACAATATATTAGTGTAGAATTAATTAAAATACTAATTACAAATTATTTGTGGTAATAAACTTTTAAATAGGGTAAGTAGCTTTACTTTTTGCCAACCCAAAACAAATAATTATCTATTATTAATTAAACTCTTTTTTTATTGTTTATTTTATTTAATAACTCGAGTACCTTGACTTATTATTTTGGCCACAATTATATGTTTAACGAATTTACATTTGTTCAAGAGAATTTCTATTAATTTTTGTAATATTCCGGGGAATGGTGCAAAGAACTAACGTCTATTTTAGTTGGCGAAATTTCTGGGACAAATTTTATGAGAAAATCAATTCAAGTATGCCAGAAGCTAGAACTCTGGAAAACGGCTTTAACTTTCTTCTTGAGTGGGTAAACAGTTTTTCGCAATGCCCGATTTTTCTTTGTCAATTTAAATGAAATCCGGAACCGCAAGTGATTTAATAAAAAATATTAATATATTCAATCAATAGATTATTTGGTAAGTATTCTTGTCGTAATCGCAATTCGAAAAGTGCACGGAATACAAAATACATGGTCGTATATAAAATATAAGAAACTTTAAGTGATATTGAAAAAGCATTTCTCATGTGCTCCCGCAGTCTCTGTGTATCTCCGGGGCTGCTGCAAATTTAATAAAGGAAATTGATTTCGTACTTCTCTCGTACTGAGAGATTTGTTTCAATATTTCAATCGTACCAAAATTAATATGTATTCAGTATGTAAAGTTTTGTAAAACGTTGTAACTTTTAACTAAATGTATTGTAGTAATTACGTATTTTTTAAAAAAATTATTCATATATTTAAATTAATTATATAAATAATATAAATTTCTTACGAACCATTATTGCAATGAAACTCGCACACTTTTAAAACGCTAATTGGTAATTTGAATCTCGTGGAAGAGAAGAAAAATCCAACGAATTGGAGTAATTAAAGGAATGACTCGGAAATAATTTATGAATGATGCTCGAGATTCATTTTTTAATTAATTCAATCTTTCGGAATTACACTTCTTTAATGAAATAATCAAATTAATCCCCAACTAGTCTTTCTGTTCCAGTCGAATAAATCATGACTCTTTTTTACGAGAATTGCCCACAATTAAGGGATCATTAATATCAATCCTTTAATATTCTCCACCTCCACATGTATATTATTAATACTACGCATTTAATACACTCGCCAACAGAAATAAATTGAGGAAGAAAAGGAAAAGATAATTATCGTTCGGAAACAAGAGAGAAAGAAAATTTTCGTTCAGCCATGGATTAGTATTGTTCAAGTGTGCTTGGAAGTTTATAGTGGCTGGATACAATTCTTTATTTGGATGATGAAAGAGCTTAAAAAATCCCCCAATTTTCAGTGTCTGGCCAAATGAGAAACGATGTGGTGTTCGCCGCAATTTTTTTATCGCGGCTAAACAATACTGGAGTGCAAAATTAAAAGTAAATTTTTGAAAAGTTCTTTTTCCTTATTCCGAAAGACATTTTTTTCTTGGGGGAGCCATTCTCATAATGGGAAACATTGTATTGTCATTATATTTAATATACAGTATTGGCAGAGCAGAGCAGAGCAACTTTTTTAAAATTTAAATAATTTTTGTCCGGATTCGGGTCCGGGTCATTTTACTAACATTTTTTTATAACGGTGCTATATCATGTCAAGGAAAGGAACCCCAAATCAAAACTTCCTACACCAAATTGTAAAGTTTTTTTAGTCTATCTCGGATCCAAACTTTTATTAGGAGGATGATAAATGTATTTTTTACCATTTGATTTTGTTCTATTGAACATGGATTCATCACTTCAAAGTATCCTTCGATTAAATTCTGGAGGATAATTAATGCATTTTTGTGTAAACTTTTAGTCTTGTTGTTCGAATATTCTTTTTGGATACCAATGGTTTCTTTATTAAAATATATCTATGCAAGTTTTGTTCATTCAATGAAAATGTAACCTTTATAAGAAATATAACAAAAAAAAAATATAGTACAATATTGAATTATATTTTTTATACTGACTGTATAAAATGTTTCGTTAGTGACATTTAGTAAAAAGTTGCTCTATTTTTTACCAGTCGAATATTTAGTTTTTTGATTTGTAGCTAACAAAATTATTTTGAATACAAGAAATATTCACCGATATGTTTGTATACAGTGTGTTCATAATTGGTATAAATTATAAAAAATTTGCATATACAGGACGGAAGTAATTTATATATTTTTGAAGTTGCTCTACTTTCTGCCAACACTGCACATATTTGTTTTTTGTAAATGATTATTAATATTGATATTGATGTATCTAAGAAAAAGAAAATTCATTTAACCAAGGAATATTTGACACAGATATTAAAAGAAAAATAAGACATGATTAGATGTAAAACGTTATTTATTGATTAGCTTGAGCTTATCGAAAAAGTTAATATTGTTTATTTAGTGTAATTCCCGACCTCCGAGGCGGTTTCTCCGGGTAAATGGATCCGCTCGGGGGTGCCAGACCTCATCTATTGATTTTCGTATTCTCCAGAGGAATTGATATCTATATTGTATCATAAGAAGCGTCCCCGAAAAAAGAATATTGTTGCTATTCTTTATTTCGTTCTTAACGGCTATTTTCCCAAACACTTATTTCATAAATCTGAGTTATCGGAATCAGCTTATTTTCTTGGATTATTAATGTTTGTTCCAACTTTTACCAAATTTCTCTCTGTGTACGAATGAGTAAAATACAAACAAATTAATAGGTACGTAGGTTCGAAATATGTAATTATCGAAACACAAATAGTTTGTTTCCGAACATTCGAATATCGATCGATTATCGGAAGCGTCGGTTGACTTTTTGTTTTGCCTTTTCCGTGACGCCTAATTCGTCGTTGTTGTTTTAGCGTTCATCATACGCGATTTATCGTGTCGTCGCCGTAATAAAAAAACAAGTGCAATGAATTAATTAATGGTCCGGTGTTTTGGATGCAAAACGCGTAATGGCTCATCGCTGACGACAAACTAACCAAAATGTAAATCATGTCCGCTAAAAAGCCATTTCTATTAAGTACTTTCAGCGGTGTAATGTTACGACGTCATAAAGCCAATAATTTCAATCTATTTTCGGTGTACTTTTATTTGTGTTATCTGTTTATGAATGTTTTTTTTTCCTATTTAATGTCAACACGGTCAAAATGAATGTTTGTAAATATTCATTCATTCATTCATCCACATCCACAATCCACAGCCATTAAAATGTGTTATTATTGTTATTATTTTTATTCAACGAGCGTGTGATATAATGACTATTACTTAGGAAAATAAGTCTTATCAGTGACTAATAGCCGTTTCACGCGATTAGAATATTAATTCCGTGAAACCTTTTTATTGCCATCGAAGTAGATTAAATGTATTTTAATTGTGAGAAGGCCAAAAAAATATTATTTTCTTTTTAATTAAAATTTACACAATTAAAAACAATGGAGTTTTGTTGTAGATTTGTTTATAGTTTTCGGTTACTCGAATTTATTAAAAAAAAATCAGTATTGAGAATTTGAAGTTTTAACGAGCAAAGTTATTAAAAGTTTTTAATGAGAGGAAAATATGTGGTTTTACAAAAGGATTAAAAAAGTAAATGTTTATAAATAAAATAAATTTATATAAACAAATATAGAAAACCTAAAATATTAATTTTAATTAGTTTTTTTTTTAATTATTTTTTAAACAATAAAAAATAAAGAGTTTAATTTTATTGATAATTATTTGCTTTCGGCTGGCATAAGTTGCTCTACTTTCTGTCAATACTGTGTATGATCTGACTGATCAAAAATTAGGAACCCATAAAATATGTAAAACATAATACAATCATTATCATTATTAACTACTAAAATATCTAACACAAAATAAAAATTAATTCTCTGAAAATATTAGCAATGAGTATAAATCAACGGCAAATGTTTCAAGGCATATTTAATTATTTTCCTTAAATTATAAAATTGTGGGAATTGCAAAATTTTATAAAATACGAACATTCACAATCTAATTGACCCTAATTGTTTATACTAAAACCATAAAATGATTGTTTTTACATGTTAACCATTTATGTTTCATATAGTAAATCTGTTTTGGTCTCGTTGAACCGTTAATAATAATTATTGAATTGCTATGCGTTATAAAAACAATGTTAAGCTTGTTAAACCTACAAAATATATGGGTTTTGCCTTTTAATAACTTTATGACGGTATTTTAGTGGAGTGTAAACTATTCGTTTTTAAATTTATATATTTTCCTAGTGTCACTTTTAATGAGTTTACAAAACGAAATTACATCATTTCCAGCTAGTTATAAAGTCGTTAGTTAATAAGTTTGTTTAATGTATTTCGGAACGCAGAATATTGTAACAACGAGATTAAAATAGCGATTTAAATCACGGCAAGTTATAGACATAAGATATTAGGGAGCTTAATAAAGAATCGGGCCGGTTATTAGGAGAGACGAGGCGAAGTGGTGCGCACAGCCATTCCGGCAGGAGAACAATGGTGGCTCCGGGTCCCCAGATGCTTTCGTGTAGTTAATATTCCGTTGTGTCTCCACCGCGGGGGTCAGACCTGAATTTTATCGAACGGCGTGCACATTCTCGTCACGCAAAATGTATAAGTTATCTTTGAAAGCCCCCAAACAACTAGTTAACTGGCTATGATCTTTCCAACGATAATTGTTACTACGCTGTCCCTCTAAATCACGATGCTCTCTTTACGCTCTTTATGCTCTTTACGCTCTTTACTCTCTTTAATCTTTAATTTTGTTAAACCCGAATTATCTTTTAAAGTCTTTCGGGATAATTGTTAATGAACGAACATTTATAATCTAAACAATTTAATCATATTTTTATGCATGAATTAATCCTATCATAATCTTTTCAATCATTATATTAATATGTTTGTCTGAGTTTAGAGACATACATTTCTTTATTAATTTATTTATGATATTGTACAAATACATACAGTATTGGCAGAAAGTAAAGCAACTTTTAAAATTCAAATAATTTTTGTCCTGGTTAATTTGTTCAAAAAAATGTATATTAAAAATTAACTTTTAATAGATGGGGTAAATAACAATTACATAGTTAAACAATAAACAAAAAGTTTAATTTAATTAATATTTCGAATATTGGTACCCCGGTTGGTACCATTATATGGTATGGTATGGTAGATTTATATAAAACGAGGCTTTTATGCGTCAAAACTTTTTAATTGGACGCACCTATTAAAACTTTAATAATGACGCATCCACCAAATTTCTCGATATGCGCATTCGCCAAATTTTAAAATAGTGCATCCACCAAAATTTTAAAATCACACTCGCTCTACCATTTTGGCTTTCCTATCCCTCTATAATTTTCTTGTAAATTTTTTTATATACTTTCGGGTACAAAACCTGAAAAAAATAAAAATAATAATTTAATTAATATTTCCGATAATGGTACACCGGTTGGTACCATTAGTAGATAGATAATAATTAATATATTGTTATAAATATATAATCATACTAAATGGAATATTATTCTGTTAGTATTTATTTTAATATTAAAAATGATGTGCAACATTGTGCTTCAAGTTATTTACAACTTAATTTCACGGTTGCTTCGCACTTTCACGAGACATTTTCCCATTTCCCATAAGGGTCTCCAGTCGTCGTATAAATCTCCAATATAATAGACTTTAAAAGTTTGGAAGCACTATAATACAACATTACCATAAAAATATGTTTGAACAACTCAATTTTTTATTAAACCTTTAGTCCTTTCTAATAATAAGTAAATTATGAATATTTATTATTTACTTTAACCTGTTTATCAAAACAATTAGTGCACATATTTATAGAAAAGATAATTGTGTGTACTCCACGCTCATAATAATCATTAAAGACAACATTAGTCTGGTTTATTCAAATAGGTTATTATTGTACGTAATTAATTGTTATACCGTTTTAGAATTTTAATTAGACAACGCTCACGCTAAAAATGAATCATTAAATGTCTAGAGACGTAATTAAATTTCAAATATGAAAACAGCACAAAAATACAAAGGAATAAGGCGAACTAATTAAAGATGAGTCTTTGTTCCAAGGTTTGGAGGCAACAAAACTTCAAAGCGTTGTCGTCCATTGTTGCGGCGTGAAACACAAAATGCTGCAGTTTATGTGGCAATACATCATAATCAGGCTTGTTGTCGACGTTGTAAGAATCTGTTTAAAATGTCAACCGTTGAAAAGAAACCGTTTTCGTCCTCGGGTCGCCGTTCACTGAATGGAACGGCCAATTCAAAACAGACGTTTAGATAATCAGATCTCAATTTATGTTTTTCCAAAGTAACCACTTTACTTAACGCACGAAAAATGCTTAAATCACTTTAATATTAATAAAACTAACCGGAACCATATATTGACTTTAAAATATACTCGCCAAAAATACACATGATAAAGAGAGTGGAGTTGAACCCGACTTCATAAATTACAAAGCGACATAACCTATTCCGGATAAAAGATATCCTCATATCCCATACTCCTATGTTAATTTGAATTTCACCCAAAAAAAGACTAAAATTTATTGTACGAGGAACAAAATCGATACGTAATTGAATCTAAATCCTCCATTATATAATATAGACGCAATTCCTTATCCAAACATTACTTTCGATCATGTTTAAGCCGCGAATAAACGGGAAAAATATATTTTTGATGCGTTCAAAGACGGTGAAATTGTAAAATCTGAGCGGACTCAGGGTAAAATGTAATGTAGGTAATTTCTCCAAGCGAATTAAATATACATCCCCCAAAAACCCTTTGTCAAAGAGCTTAAAATAGATTTTCCATGAGTTCGTGTTTATGATTTGACGCACGTGTTTCTCGGCAGTTGTTCAACGTAACCTTTTTTCCGTGATATTCATCAATGATAATATTTTTGATCCATTTTGTGACGTTTTTATTTGATGTAATAATAATTGTGACTGCGGCTTAGACAGCTGTACAAGTTGAAGTGCACGACTTCCAACAACTAGACATACATTTTGTGCATATTTATTTAAAACGAGGCTTATACTCTAAACGTAAACACCGTGATATCGATTATTCCTTGAGCATATATCCCGAAAAATCTAAAAAAATCTAATTAACATCCTAAAAAAATTGTCACAACTTTTTAATTGGACGTACCTTTAACTTAGCGTTAATTGTGACGCATCCACCAAATTTCTCAATCTGCACATTCGCCAAATTTTAAAACAACGCATCCACCAAAATTTTAAAATCACATTGGCTGTACCGTTGTGCCTTTTATATCCCACTATAATTTTCTTGTCAATTTTTGTTCACTAAACATGAAAATCACACTTACAATTTTTTTCATAAAATTTTTTATTTTTTATTTAGAATTTTTGGAGCCTTTTGAATTTTTTTTGATTAATTATATTTAGTGTAATAATAATTGTGACTGCGGCTTAGACGAGTGTACAAAGTGAAATAAAGTGAAATGCACGTCTGAAATCGATGTGGTAGTGGTGTGGCATGATAAAGTTCCTTCCAACAACTAGACACACATTTTGTGCATATTTATGTAAAACGAGACTTGTATTCTAAACGGGAACACCGTAAAAACATGTGATATCGATTATTCCTCGAGTATGTCAAGGCTAAATAGTACGAAATACATTTTTAAGGACCCGTTCCTGAGCTCGATACATGATTGATTACCGTTCAATTACTTAGGATTATCGAAATCCCTCCATTATTCATCACGCTAAATTGATCCCGCCATTGTTATCCATTTCCTCTAATTATGCATATTTAAAATCACATTTTTTGTTTGTAACTATTAATTTGTTTTTTGCAAGTTTACCCTAAATATTTCACTATTGTTAATGGCTTGATTTATAATTTAATATGGTCAAGCGAGTAATCATATAAAATGAATATTATATATTACTTATTACTTGAAATTGTTATCGATCAATGGTATAAATAAACCAAGGAATTATTTTTAGTAAATGATGAATCGTCAGGTCGGTAGTAAATTACAACGTCTCTTCAATAAAAGAAATATATTACATTACAAAACTGTTTTACATAAGTATCTCACATTTTGTTAATTTTATTTGGTTTCTTAATAATGCACACTCATTCAAGGTTAAATTATATAAACGCGTAAGCTAGTTTTTATTTAAAATTAGCAAGGCCAATAAGCTACCGAATCTGCACACATTATCAACGATGCACCAGAAATTATATCTGTCATTGATCAACAGAAAGAAGCCAATTCTTGTTCATAACTATGTTTGCCTCCACGTCGCAGAACTGACACTGCAGAAGTTGAACGAAGCGGAGTATGAAAGTGTGCGTCATCTATCATACTCACCAAATATTTCGCCAGCTGATTATCACTTTTTCGAACATTTTTCGTACACGAGAAATGCCTTAAAATCAGAATGATGCACAAAACGGCTTCAACGACTTCGTCGCCTCCAAAAAAAAAAAAAAAAAAAGAAATCGATTTTTAATTTTTTTCAATGTGACGTACCATTTTAAAAAAATCCCGAAACTTATAATTTCATCGAAAATTTAATGAGGAATTCAAAAAAAAAAAAAAAAAAAATAGTTTAACATTTTTATCTTTATCGTAACATGGTTAAAAATCAAAATTAAGAAAATAACGTCGTTTTTTTAAGGTTCTTATCAACAGTTATAGATCTTATTTTTTTCCTAGAAGCTACCATGCCCCAAAACATATGCGGTGTTTAGATGAAACGATTCACAAGGTGTCGAGTATAATAACTTTACTGATTTTCACTATTTTTTTATTTATTCACAAACGGTAACAGATAAAGATCTGAAACTTGCAGCATGGAAGTATCTTATGAGTATCAACATTTCCTAAAATTATGAATCCGATACTTTTCTGTAGTCGATTAGGTATTCTTATCGTCCCATGGCCATGTGTTTTATATTTAAGGTTAAAAAACACAATAACTTTATTGACTACCTAATTTATTTATCATATTCACCTGATAATTAATCAACCATATTTTATATGTTAACAACATAACTGCAACAAAATTCGTTGCGTCTACTAAATTTAAAATTAATTCCAGGTATTGTTCCATAATTAGGGATAATTTGCAACAAATTTACTAATCAACGTATCCATTACGTGTTTAAGTTGAACCGCAACCGGGCTTAACATGCAACGCATCAACCGCAATATTTCCAGGCTGATTAACTTTGGTAATTGATTAGCGAATTAGAATGATTTATGTTACTTCAGACCGTTTCGATCATTACTAATTCCTAGTACCTAGAGACTTATTACTCAATCAACACAATTATTTCTTTATTCAATAAGTAAAAAGTTTTTTACAATTTTGCCTTAATTATTATGTTAAACAAATGACGAAATAAATGATAATAATATAATAATAATACAGTTAAAAACATATTGTGAAATTGATTACTAAATTTCAATTTACAGATTTCGTCGTTTTTAAATTTCAGATAATAATTTAATTAAAACACACAATGGAACAGTTAAAAACCGCCAATTCACAGCATTTGAATGAACCTCGAACAAATCGAGTTACATTCAAATTTTTAAAGACAACACACCGAAATTAAGACCGAGCATGCATGAGTCGCAGAGACACAATTAGCTAATTATTGCAGCTGTTTGTTTAGTCGCAAATTTATGCCGTCTACTGTTAGTGATATTTAGCATCCCATATCAGTTACCTTTCTATTTCCGCGTTTGGCTTTAATCAAATATTCCGGTCCGAATTCACTTGTCATCGTTCGGTTCCGCTTCTCATCCACAATTCACAGACCAACGACTCTCACTAAATCGTATAATGTTTTTACTACCGTCATTTATTAATTGTAAAATTTGAATATTTAAATAAAACTATACTGATTTTTATATTTTTATTATGTTAATTTCCAAATTATTTAATTTAATTAAATAAGGCTTCAAAGAAAATTGATGCATTAAGATCAATTTTTTTAACCGACCGATAAACGATTTTACCTTATGACTTTATGATCGAATTTACCTTATTACCCAGCAAAACGTGCGCATTCGCCAAATTTTAAACAATTGCATTCACTAAAATTTTAAAATCACACTGGATGAACCATTTTACCTTTTGTATCCCACCATATTTTTTTTGTAAATTTTGGCTCACTAAACATGAAGGAATGGAAGCATTTCCGAAAAATTTTAATTTTTTGATTTTTTTATATACTTAATTTTATTTGTGGATGCATTTTTTAATTATAAAATTTGGGTTTTTTTATTTTAAATTTCCGTTGTGTAATTTGCCTAAATAATAATTCAAATTAAATGAACATTCTTTTATTTTACAGTTTTGAGACTGATCCGATAGTTATATAAACTACCATAGTCTAGGAGGAATATGATGTTTTCCAGTGGATTATGAATAAGCATATTTTTTTATGAAATTTGGTTTGGTGGTGAAATGGATCTGCTAAATCCAGTGGTGTAATCAGATTTGCTGAAAAAAAATTGCCAGTATAATTTCTGGCAGGGGGTTGTCCCCTTTAAAATGGACCACACTCTAAATTAAACATTATTTTCCAGTTTGTAAACTCGTGTTGTAGATAGATTATGTTGTTTGAACATACACAAATAATTGTATATTTTTTAAAAATTTAATACTGAATATGCAAATTAGTAATTTTCCAATCGCCCGAATAATCGTAAAAAGAGGAAAAAAGGAAAAAAAGGAAAAAGCATCGAAACAATCGGAATAAAAGTCATTCAAAATACAAATTGAACCATAATGCGTGGCGAGCGATTTGAATGACGCCCGGCGTGAATAGTGCATGAGATCGCGGCGAATGATGGATAGAAGTGGATTCTGACGTTTACGAATTCGGGTCCGGAATATTTGATTAAAGGCAAACACGGATTATAAAGGTGGAGATGGAGATATACATGTGCGATGTAGACAACGTGAATTATTGTTAAGCAAACGGTTGCAATAATTACTTAATTGGATACGTCCCCCGTTTCATGTTCCCCCTGTTCCATATAAAATATTCGACGTACGATATAAAGTGAACCGGAGTCGAGTAACTGAAGTACACATTTGACCCGAGGATAGTTTCTTTTTTACGAGTAACTCCCTCTTTAAAACGGAATCTCTCTGGTTATTACTTAAAAGCTTGATAAATTGCAAATCGATATTTTCCTCACGATTCCGGGAAGCTTCTTTCGTCCCGTAATTTTATTAAAACCATTACTATATTCATGTGCTTTCTTAATGTAATTTCTATTTCGCCTGTTCCGCTTCCACTATTTATGAGGGCAAAATGCTTCTTCCTTATAACGCAATTATGTGCCATTTAAAATTTATAAACATCTGAATCCGACAAGTGAACATGAATAAAACAAAAACGACTATAAAACTAATCGTTATTAATGTGGTACGTGTGTCCGGTGTGTAATGGAAGGACAATATACTTTTTTCCAGGCCTCTGGAAAGTTTTTATTGTCGCCAGATCGAAGATCATATTTTCGAACACAAGATATTATTACGGATAAAATCCCATAAAGTTTAGATCTGAAAACTTTTCGAATCGATAAAATTGTTAATTTAGGTTTACAACAATGTTTTGGAGTTGACGTGTACTGGTTTCTTAGTTTACGGTGGTTTCCGAAGTTTCAGATTTGCGATATCACAAATTATTGGTGGGATTTACAATCTCCAGTTTTTTGTTTATTCATTTTGATTTCATTTAATTAAAAAATACATACAGTGGAGGCCAAATTTAACAATTAATATATACTACGATAATAAGTCTGCGTCATGGCTATAAATAACTAACCATTTATTTCTTTTTGTAAAGTGTATGTACAATAGTGTCCAGAGAAATAGAAGACATTACTGTTTTAACGTGAACTAGTAACTAGCACGTAACTATAATTAAGTACAATCAAAATATTTTATATTTCACTTAAAATAATTTCACTTTATTCTTTTTCACATTATTCATTTTATACTTAAATCAAAATAAATTCTACTTAAACCTTAAATAAAATAAATACGAAACTTTACACAAAAATGTTAATATTTCTTGAATACCTTTTGTTGGTTATAACCGTCTGTAAACGATGAAACAAAGATTTAAAATAAATTGTCTGCAATGATTGTTTGAAATTAAATTTCACAACTCTTCAATTACAATTCACCTAAATTCGATGCTTTTTGCTGTTTTAATCGAGGTTACATATCGTTCCACGTTTTCAATTGTATTTAGATCCAATCTGGAGGATAATTAATGCATTTTTGTGTAAACTTTTAGTTCTCTTCGAATATTCTTTTTGGATACCAATGGTTTCTTTATTGAAATATATCCATGCAAGTTTTGTTCATTCAATGAAAATGTAATTTACGTTTAATATAGGTTAATATCTCTTTATAAGAAGTATAACAAAAAAGCAAAACAGTACAATATTGAATTATATTTTTTATACTACTATATAAGATTTAAAGATATATACAGTATTGAAAGTAGAGCAACTTTTTTAATCCAAATAATGGTTGTCCTGGTTATTATGTTCAAATATACATATATATTTCACTCCACTTTCTGTATATATTATATTTTTTGAAATTATTTAAATGTTTTAAATAATAAATCCTTATTGAAAACTGTATATTTTTATTAAAATAATAATTTCCTTAATTTAAATATTTTAAAAAATATTATTTACGTTCTCGAAACGAAAAACAATTCCGTCTCGGATGTTTTCAAAGATTTATGTAAGTTACGATATTGACGTGAACTATTTTGGTCCGTTTCATAAGTTTTCCTTTTGAAAAATTGTCAGTTTTTGCGGCTGTTTTTATCAAAAACAGTCCGTATAAAAATAGAGGACATCGCCGCTGAGAATCTGAGAATCCGAGAATCCGGTTAGCCGTTTTACTTGCTTTTCTAATATAGAAAACTTTTGCTTGTGTTTAACCGTCGTGATTTTTTATGGCCATGTTTACGAGCGTCTTGCAAAAAACCTTATTAAATGACGCAGACGAATCACATTAATACACGTTTGTTTTATCTTTTTTAAAAAAGTTTATAACTCGGAAAATTGGACGGGGGTGTCGTGTTCTTAAAACTCATAATCGGAATATCGAAGGAGAGAGTCCCGGCTGAAAACTGAAACAATGTAAATTGGTAATTACAACCAACAATGCCCCCGTTGAAGGAGCCTGTTACTTTTAATTCAAAGCCGCTTTTAAAACAATATGGTATGTTAACTTAATGTTGAGCTTATTATAGGATGGTAGTCTAATTAAAAATATAATCTAGTAAATCGTGGGGGCCTGCAACAATAATATTTAAATCTGTGGAACCCGTGTAGTCATAAAATCGCCGACAGAACGAGACGCCGTCCTGCGAGAGATAAAAACGAAATATAAACTCCGCCACGGACCATAAAACGGCAAATAAATTTTTAATACGCTTATTGGAAATGGACCGAGCAGACCGCTTCCTGAATCAATTATTGCACCATCCACGCCGCCCTTTGTTTTTTCCACAGCAACGAAAACAAAACACAACAACGAACACTCAATTTAAAGTGAATCCGTCTGAGGGAAAAATTGATACCGCACAAAGATATCGTCCGGTCACATTCTTGGCGCAGTTCTGATGCACTTGGCAGAAAGTTGGCACAGACGACAGACGAAATTCGGTCTGGCAGCCGCTTTTTAACTTAAAATCCCGATACGCATTCCGAATCACTGGCTCCATTACACGGAGTGTCTCATTTCTTACATATGTCTCCAGACCTGGCTTTTTCACCAAGATTTATCACTCGCGTCTTCTCCATCAAATTATTTCTTCTTTAAACGTGTTTAAAACTAGAGACATTTCGTGATTATTAAGGAACGATTTAAAAACGTATTTGAGGCGTTCCCCTTGAAGTTGAAATTCCTTTTTTTGGCCGCCACAAAGCCAGACCATGTTTATTAAGCACGGGGGGGAAATGGCAAAGAAACGCAGAAGGGAAAAGGTAGAAATTTATATTCAAGATTCAATCTGTATTGACACAATCTTCTCTCTTTCTGAGAAGGTCCTGTTGAAGTTTTCAAACGGAACGTTTGAAATTTCATTAAGCAATACAAATTGCAAGGCTTTATGCGGATTAATGTGTAGAGCAAGGAGCTTAACAATATTAATTAATATTAAGTAAATTGTGTGTAAATACTGGTTATGGTTGTATTGTCTAAAGCTATGCACAATATTCGGGACAAAAACGTTATAATAACATTTAATACCAAATACTAAATATTAACTTTGCCCGAACTTAACGGCGAACAAGTTGCGGTTTATGAGAGCACATTGTTTGCCATGATTAATAGACTAGATGTATTTTATATATTGTTTGTTTGCCCCGCTGAAGGGGAAGTAGTCAGACAGGAATTTTATTACGACAAAAAATGTGCTTATACGTGTTTTATCTCTAACAGAGATTATTAGTGCTTGCGGCAATAACGTTCACTAATGTAAATAAATGATGTCAAATATTTGCGGTGGTGATACATAAGAAATGTCTAATAAATGTGACCTCCACCTCAAAATATTTTCTATTAGATTACCAAGAAAGTTATTGCGTTTTTTGTTATGTGCTTTTTTCTGATGGTCTACACAGTTTTAAAGCACTGGTTTTTATTTGATATTATTTGGCCATTTAATCAGGTCTTTATCTATATTTTATTCAAAGTAAAGATTTAAGGCTTTCGTGATCATTGTTTGTATCTATATTTGTTCGAGTTTGAAGGTTTAACATCTTCAGAGGTCTCAGAAAAAACACTACAATAAGGCCTCATACCATAAGGAAAGACTGCATGGTAGAGCTTTTCTCCCATATACAGTATGGCATAAAGTAGACCAACTTTTATAAAATTTAAATAATTTTTGTCCTGCTTATTATATTCAAAAATATGTTCATTGAACTTACGCTATTTAAAGTTTTATTACTACAAATAATGTGTAATTAGTATTTTAATTAATTGTACACTAATATATGGTAAAATTACCATAATTATGAATAATTTCCTTTTTTAAATGGAAAGCAACAGATGTCAATATTATTTGAATCCATATTTTGCCAGGCCTCTTGCTGAGCCATGATTAAATCTTGATGATTACTATACTCTTTGTGTCTATTTTGATGTTCATTATCTCCCATAAGTTTTCAATGGAATTTAGACAGGGAAATTGACGTGGTCAGTTCATAACATTAATTTTTTTTCTTAAAAGCCACCGCTTCAAATATTTTAAAGTGGGCTTCGGGTCATTATCTTGTTGAAAATAAAATTTTAGTGGCATATTTTTATCTGAATACGGTACTATTTTGTTCCTCAATATTTCTTTATACATAAAATGGTCCATGATATCCTCTATTCAAAGGAGAGGACCCATTCCAAATCCCGAAAAGCAGCCCCATACCATTACCGACCTGTTGCCGTATTTAATAGTGAGTATGGTAAACTTTGGGTTCCTCTACTTTGGTATATACTGTAAAATTAAAAATTATTGTGGATTTTGTTCAGCCAGCTGAATATTGAAATTTTTGATTTGTAGCTAGAATTATTTTGAATACAAGAAATATTCATCGATATGTTTATATATAGTGTGTTCATAATTGATATAAATTATATTAGATTTGCATATATAGGGCGGTAGTAATTTATATATTTTTAAAGTTGCTCTACTTTCTGCCAATACTGCTGAAATTGAATAAACTGGGGTACGAAAATCTGCCTCATCCGTCATACTCAACAATAGATTATCACTTTTTCAAACATTTCGACAACTTCCTATACGAGAAATGTTTTAAAAATTAAAAAACAAAACAAAACGTTTTCTTTTCTAACAGATGTATAGACTCAAATGGTTTTTATTTCAATTAATAAAGCTCCGTTTAAAGTGAGATCTTGTACTTTCTTTCATGTTATAAAGGATTACTTCAGTTTATATTTTTTCTTTATATAAAACACCCTTAATAAATTGGATGTAAACCATTATTTCAAATTTTGCATTAATATACATTGTAGTGATGTATGGTTGATTGATTAAGCAAAGGTCGAGGCTTTCTGAAGATGCCAGCCACTCGTGCTAGCAAAACGTCAGGAAATAATCCCAACAAACGTTGACCATTAAACCTGTATAACTATAGATATGATTGGTGAAGACCTCTACAGTAGTAATAAGTATTAACATTTTTTCACACACCCACACATTCAAATCATGCATTCCAATTAGAGTCTGCGGGTCTTAATTAAAAATGTAATATGCAGGTGGTACGCGAGCGGTAAATTACATTAATTGCGTACAAATTTAATTAACGTGCTAATTTATTTTTAGAAGCCAAAAATTTATGTCCCGCTTTGATTTAATATGGTAATGCTTCTTAAGATTTTGGTGCGAGCGGTTTTTAATTAGTGTGCGGTCGCTTCATAAAATCGCGTGATTTATAAGTTACTCAGGATTTTTATTTTCGATTAATTGTGAAAAAAACATGAAACAATCAATTTTCCAGCATTCGCAGAGGAAAAGCAATAAAAACGTTTTCTAGTGGTCTAGGTCACATACATATAGACGTAGTTGTCACCGCAACTAAATGCGTTCCAATATATTACCCTAAAAGCATTTTCAATTCTTCCTTTCCGTCCAGTCACTTCACTTTTTCCTCCGATTCGCTTCGAACTCCACGGCTTCTCGACCGTTCGATGTTTATGAAATATTTTCGTCAGACCCGTTGGCTCGTCGGAATATTTAAACCGTATCAATATCAATATTGGTGCGAGCTCCTAATTAGAATTTTCTTGTTGTTCTTTAGACTTGACAAACAAAAACAATTGTTCGCCTATGGATATAATCCTGTTAAAATCGGAAGTTTAGTAGAAAATTTTCGGCCGCTACTTTAGATTAATTTCAATTGTATGCAGATTTAAGCGTATTTACCGTAATTAATGAGTGCCATTTGCCGAAACGGTTGCTGGTGAATCGTGGGGCGAACGTGCAAACAATTCAAATTAAATTTCATAACTCCTTCTTCCGGATTTGCGGTCTTTAATTATTTCCCGTTGGAAAGAATATCGATTGAACACTTTTGCAACTTGAAACTATTATATATTATATCTCAGCAATTTTACAAGGTGAGTCCACCAACATTCATCTGTCAATTTACACATCATTTCTGTGACTTCAATATCAGATATGGTGTTTAATTTACTCTATAACTTAAAAAATAAATCTACTGCAGAATATTATCAAATATCCAGTTTTCTGCTTGGAAGCTGCTGCTTATTAACAAACGAGTCCTGTCTCTGTGAAGTTAGCCCAACTAACAAAAATAGTTTTTTGAAGAAATTTAGCACGTTTTAGGAAAATTTGTTAAAAATCAGTACAGTTTTCGATATTATTGGAAACGTTCATTTACTTTTGGCCTATTAAATTATATTTTTAAATAAAAAAGAAAGAAAATTGTTAAAAAATTCCTAATATTGTTTATAAACATAAAATGTATGTAGATAATAAGTCTGTGTCATGGCTATAGATAACTAACCAGTTATTTCTTTCTGTAAAGTGTATGTACCGTAGTGGCCAGAGAAATAGCAGACAATTACTGCCTTAACGTTAATTAGGAACTACCACAAAACTATAATTAAGTACAATCAAAATATTTTATATTTTATTTAAAATAATTACAGTTTATTCTTTCTCACATTATTCATTTTGTACTTAAATCAAAGTAAATTATACTAAAATTAAATATTAAATAAAATAAATGCGAACATATATTTGTTAAATAATTTATAAATAAACTTTATACAAAAATGTTAATATTTTCTTGAATACCTTTTGTTAGTTAGAACATCTGTGAACGGTGAAACAAAGAGTTAAAGTGAAATATCGGCAATGATTGTTTGAACTACAATTCACCTAAATCCGATGCTTTTTGCTGTTTTAATCGAGGTTACATGTCGTTCCACCTCTTCAATTGTATTTAGATACAATTTCAACATTTTTATCTTCAAATGTACTTTGAACAACTTTGGATGCTTCATTGTATCATTATCATATATTAAAATCGATATAATTTGGCAAATGGTTCTGTTACATCTCTCGTTATGTATTTCTATGTGAAAGGGGTCTTTTTACTAATATTTTTTTATAATGGGGCTATACCATGTCAAGGAAAGGAACCCCAAATCAAAACTTCTCCTACACCAAATTGTAAAGTTTTTGTAGTCTATCTTTTATTAGGAGGACGATAAATGTATTTTTTACCATCTGATCTTGTCAGATATTGAACATGGATTCATCACTTCAATGTATCCTTCGACTAAATTCTGGAGGATAATTAATGCACTTTTAGTTTTTTTTTTTCGAATATTTTTTTTGATATCAATGATTTCTTTATTGAAATATATCCTTGCAAGTTTTGTTCATTTAATGAAAATGTAATTTACGATTGAGTTAATATGTCTGACCTCTATAAGAAGTATAACAAAAAAAGCAAAACAGTACAATATTGGATTATATTTTTTATACTAACTATAAAATTTGAACATATATACTGTATTAGCAGAAAGTGGCGCAACTTTTTTAAAATTCCAATAATGTTTGTCCTGGTTAGTATGTTCAAAACTATGTATATTGAAAATTAACTTCTCTTTATAAATTTAACAATCATATAGTTAAACAATAAAAAAGAATAAAGAGTTTAATTTTACTGATGATTATTTGTTTTGAGCTGGCAAAAAGTTACTTATGCTTATGCTATTTAAAGTTTAATTACTACAAATAATTTGTAATTAATAATTTAATTAATTCTACACCAATATATTATAAAATTCCCATTATTATGAATAACTTTCAAATACCTTTTTTGGATTCATATTTTACCAGGCCTCTTGCAGAACCGTGTTTAAATATTGCTAATTACTAAAATCTTTGAGTCTTATTCTGTTGTTCACTATCTCCTATAAATTTTTAATGGAGTCTAAATCTGGAAATTGACATAGCCAGTTCATAACATTAATTTTATCCCTTAAAAGCCACTGCTTCAAATATTTTATTTTGAAGTGTGCTTCGGGTGATTATCTTGTTGAAAATTAAGTTTTAGTGGCATATTTTTATTTGAATACGGTACCATGTTGTTCCTCAATATTTTTTTATACATAAAACGATCCATGATACTCTCTATTCAAAGGAGAGGATCCATTCCAAATCCAGAAGAGCAGCCCCATACCATTACCGACCTTAACCTTGGGTTAAACTTTTCATGAATAAGTCACCTTACATATAAAATCCCATCACTACAAACCAGATTAAACCTGATTTCATCACTCCAGATAGCTCGTCTACAATCATTTAAATTCCAGTGTAAAAGGAACCTGGTGAACTCAACTCTGGCTCGTCTATTCTTCTCTAATAGTGGTTTTTTGGCTGGCTTTCTGCATAAAGACCTCCCTTGTGGTGATCTATCTCAAGTAAACCTTTTATTTTGCTGGAACTCAGGAAAGGATCTTTTTTGGAATGGGATAAAATTTTCTAAGGTAATAAGCTAGAAATATATATATTTTTTCTGTGTAATATTTTCATAGAATGTACTGGAACTTTTCCAAATTCATGTCTTAAATGGATAAATTTAAAATATATTGTTTATTTTTTGATACCATTATTATTATTATTATTATTATTAAAATAAGGAAAGCTTGCAATTAATAAATATTATCATTTAATTTAAGAGTTAATACAGCATAAATGAGGCCTTTTGTCGGCTCTCACTTAATGTCCAGGGGGGGGGGACGCTATAATAAACCGAGATATGAAAATTTGGAATTTGCGAGGCAAATTGCACCGATAAGGCTGTTGACATTTTCCAGATTATAAAACTACGGCATTGACTTTACGAATAAAAATAAACGGCTGCAACGAAGCCATTTGTTTGAACAATGTCGGATTGCAGGATTTTCAGTTGAAAAATAACTGATTGTCACTGATTTTATGATTCTCACAATTAAAGGGAAATGTCCTTGATTTATCTAAATATTTATTTTGAGTTGTTTACTAAAATATTTCATTATTTTAATATTTACATTTATAATTAATTCTGCCTTAATTATAACACTGTGTAATTAATTGGTTTATAAATTTTCATCAAGTTTGAGAATCACAGAAAAGGAAGAAAACTCTACTAAGCGATTTTTAATTTGTTGCTGCAGAACAAACAATTCGAGTAGTCCAAGTTTCAAAGTTAAAATTGTGTCGGAAACATTATGTTCGTTTCTTCTAATGTCTGTTCTGACTGTTCAGATACAAAAATGAAGAGACCAACTCGAGACAAAAGACACTTTTCCACGAGTCATTTAAATTTTATAGTGTCTTAATCTATTTTTTATCGAACTCGAAAGTACGGACGAACCTGCGGTCTGAATCATTATATTTTTTCCTTCGACTTTATGCAAATATAATTGCTACCGTTTTCTCCAAGATGGTGACATGGCACACATTCCAAGGAAGCGAATATACGAATCAATAAATCTAAATTTTTATTCAAGGCTGAATATAATATAACTTCTGCGATGTATTTTTATTGTTTTTCGTTAAAGATTTATTAGAGTCGAGTCAGCTTTCATTCTATGTTATGTTAAAACTAATTCAGTCACGATCATATACGATATATTTTAAGAGAGCTTTATTTAACATAAACAACATCCTTTGTATGAAACAACTCATCGAAAATTAAATTCGCTTGTTAACAAATATGGAATGCAAAACGTGCGATAATGCCGGTTATAAATGTATTGAGGGCTGTGATAAAAACATACTTGTCGTTATGTTTTCGTACGTTGTCTCTCTGTGCATCTTCTTATGTTCAGTCGGTAAGATTTCAGCAAAACAAAACATTTAATTAATTAATGTTGTGGTTAATTTCAATCAATTGTTTTAGTAGTGGCTGAAGATCCGACAAGTAGGTGTTAATATATTTCCCTTAAAATAATTCATTATTTATTTATAACAATTTTAGTATGTGAGGGTGACGGGGGATCGTTCAATTGCAAAGATCAGGTGATTCAAATTATTAGTGCATTTTATGGAAGGTTAGATTCAAGTGTTTGCCAAAAAGACTACTCACAACAGCAGTTGGCTAATAATCAATGTTCGGCACCAAATGCCCTAAGTATTGTTCAAAATATGTACGTATTATTTCATAACTTTTAACAGCGCAATATATTTAATTAACACATAACAGATGCAACGGACAAAGCACCTGCAGTGTTTCTGCTTCAAACGATGTTTTTGGAGATCCTTGTGTCGGGACTTATAAATACATGAGCATTATCTACAACTGTGTTCGTAAGTACTGCAAAAAGGCCATAGGACGATAAGAATACCGAAGTACCTTAAAAAAGCGAGATTATTTAGTATCCTAAAAGTACCAACATTTCCTGGTATTCTTATCGACCTATGGCCTTTCTTTTGTAAAATATTAGAGGTGTTAAAAAATGTTTTAAAGCTAAAACTACCACCACTACAACTACCACCACAACCACAACAACCACCACAAAACCACCTACAAAACCACCTACTAAACCTCCAACAAAACCTCCAAGTAAGTTATGAATATATTACAAAAAATAATTATATATTATTCCCATCCCATTTTATTTTTCTAGCCTGTGATGCATCAAGATGTCGCATTGTTTGTTGAAAATTTTTTTAACAATCGTATTATTAAACTTATTATAGACAAAATCGTATTTTATTTATTAAATAGACACTAAAAATGCATTTACAAAGTCACGTTATGTTTGTTCAAATGTGTGAACATGCGATAGTGTTACATTTTGAGTGAAATTCAATTAGGTCATTAACTATAAAAGCTACACTATTTTATTAATATATTAGTGTGTTTGTTACCTGTTAAATTACGATTGTAACATAATTATGGTATCGTTTTACCAATCATATCTATAGTTGTTCGGGTTTATTGGTCGACGTTTGTTGAAATTATTTCCCGACGTTTCGCTAGCACGAGTGGCTAAAATCTTCAGAGCTCTGATTTGGTTCTTGTCACTTTAACATCTGATGGGCAACTAAATGACAACTTAGACAACTAATATTCTTGAAATTTCGTTCTGTTCGTTGGTCGTTCTTATCTGCTTAGAGAGCTTCGTTATCTTCACATATATATGGGAGAAAAGCTTTACCAATCGTGGGCTCACTAGGTTGATCTTCATTATTAGTGTGGAATCTCATCGTACGTCTTATTCTGATCGTTTGTATCCGTTGGCCTGTAGATTTTTTTCAGCGAGGTGATGTATGACACATATCCTCGGTTAGTGTTTCGATGACTCCTTGTTTTTGACTAGGTTAATGGCTAAATAGTAGAGTAGTAGACGTCGATCGGTGTGTGTGGGTTTTCGGTATACTGTATGGCCTAAATGTTCACCTACACTTTTCCATAAAGAAATTGGCGATCACTGGACTAAGAGGACTGTCCATTGCTAATCCTTCAGTCTATTCGAAGAATTTCTTGTACCAAACGAAATAGCTTTCAATAAGGCGGGTAAGAAAAATATACAATATGTCTGGAGGGAATATTCCTGATATCATGTTTAAGGAATCATTGACAGGAACTTTAGTGAAATATGAAAGCTTCAACCATTACATTAGCCTTCACCAAGTTAGATCTTAGCCGACACAAATTTCTAAATTAAATTGTACTAGTTTGGCAAGTTACTCTACTGTCTAGGCCAATTTGATTTATCAGTAAATTCCCTCAGGCCAATAAAAAATTTACGATATACTTTTTCAGTTATCAAGTTAAATAATGTGCTTTTAAAACGAGTGTGACGCATTCACGAATAATTCTGAAAACAAGGAAATTCTCCCAAGGAGAAATAAACTTTAATTAGCGCTAAGAGGATATATTCTGGAAACATGTTTACTAACAACGATAAACGTTCCTCTCTACAACAAATTTCCCCCGTTATTTCTTGCCATTTTTACCATTCTGTTTCGAAAACGTTTACTATTATTTTACAAATTTCAGTCCGTACGAGAAAGCTTCCCCCACGGAATTTCCTATTTGAATTTGGGTGATTGTTTTAAAATTTAGTAAAAATAATTAAGCTGTTTTCTTACTTTTTTAGTAGTAAAATGAATCAATGGCGTTTTTTTATGAATCTCAGGAAACACAAAATGGAAGAAATGATCTCATTACAGTTAGGATTTTTTTCGTTATGGAACATTATGAAAACAGAAATAAATAAATAAAA
The DNA here is from genome assembly GCF_024364675.1 of Aethina tumida. NCBI lineage: Eukaryota > Metazoa > Arthropoda > Insecta > Coleoptera > Nitidulidae > Aethina > Aethina tumida. Next base: position 9,232,003 of record NC_065437.1, on the reverse strand, counting down.
TTATTTTATTTTTCAAATTCTTGTCTTTAAACACACATGTTTGACTGAAAAATTATTTTCTACATATTTCTCTCCCACTAAGACTATTAGTCCATTTTAACGTAAAATAGTTTTCACTATTTTTTCATAATTTTCTACCATTAGAAAAAAAAAGGATGTAAAGGGGTCTAAAATACATTTTTTGTCAAAATTTGAAGCTGGATACACTTTTAAAACTCAGCAAAAAATTGAGTTTTTATAACTTTTAGCAATAAAAATTGAAATTTCATAATGTTCATAATTTGTTAATGTTCCATTCAGTTTCACTTATAAGATATACACGGCACTATACGACATTTGTATAGCTACAGATATGCTGCTATAAAAATGTGGGTCACACGAACGCACGAGATTTCACCCATCCTAAAAGTGTCTAAGGCGCACAGCACACTGCGCCGGGCCAGTCACGAGCATGTCGGTGACGCGACCCCATAACATTTTTCCCTGCTAAGAAGTTTTCACTTCAAAAATCGCCATCATTACTTTTTATTTTTACTATCGAAAATATCGATGAAAAGACAGATTTCTCGTACAAACCCCATTTAATAATTAGCCACCACATATTGACACGTTGTTAAAACTGCACAGAAATAGAATTAACGACGGAGATGGTGCACGGAATGTCCCACAGATAATAACATAGAAGTTATCTAAATTAATTTGTGTATAAAGTAATATTAACAGACGTATTCAAAGTGAAGTGAAGTTTGAAGATAGAGAGAACGTCAGTGCAACTGAAATACACACTTATTCATTGTGATTTATGGCACGGCTAGTCATTTATGTCCTTATAAAGTAACCCACTTGTTCGAAATAAAACTGCAATTTATGTTGGCCCTTTTTTTCCTTGTTTCGAGGTTTATTTTAAAGTTGAACGTCAACTGTGGACTTTCTTTAATTCGTTTAGCTCGGCCCAGAAGTTGTTTTGAATTTAATTACTTTAATTATTATTATTAATTATCATGCAAATTTTACCTTCCTATCGTTTGTCACAAAATCAGCAATAACGTATCTGGCCTGAAACAATAAAATAGGATGATTAAATTATGAAACGGGATAGTGATTTGCGTAAGGACAATACGGCGCATCGTTCAGCATCCGGCAATCTCCTTTTCATAATCGATAGCGACATTAAATTCAGGCGATTTTATTCCACTCGAACGGCCCCGTCCTTTTAAAATCAATTACCTATTTATTGAATTTGTTTTGTGTGAAAATCACTTAAGGCAGCGGCACATCCGCAAAATATATTCAGACGACAAGTGCCCCTCGAACAAATATTGAAAGCCAATTTATTTAAAATGCGTCTCTTATTTTTCAAATCCCCGATCTGTAATTCAATCAGGCTACTCCGATAAAAAGGTGAACGTTTCTGAAGTTCCTGAAGTCTATTGCTCTACAAGCCGGAAGTATCTTTATTGTGGCTTTGTTTACTCATTGTTTTATGACAAATCGATGTTTAAGAACTAGTCCATCTTTAAGTGATTGTAACCCCTTCGCAAATGGGACAGACTGGGATTCAAACATCTTCCCTTTTAGCAGCGATGTTTGTGAACGACAGGACCTGTAATTATACCAAGCTATTTATAGATAGGTTATTTATGTACCATAAATTTGTTATGGGAAGCACATCAAACCACCACCAACTTATATTCGAACCGAGAGTTTCCTTAAAAAAAATATCAAAAACCGATGTAATTCAAACGGAACATTGCTTTGACGGATCGCGGCCTCCATTTTATTTTTTCACTCCAATTAACGACATGTTTTCAACATTCCTCCATGTGGAATTATGCAAACAAACTTGCACGTTAAATTGTGACAAGATCAAACGGGCATTCTATGCAATATTTACCAGTGAATGCCGTGGCGTTTTAATTAAAGCGGATGGATTTCAGTCTTTCAGTTTTGATGCGAACTTCATTCGATCCGTTTCGCTGTTCATCACCGGATTCGGAACGTAATTACACACTTCGTTTGGTTGACAGGTTTTTTATGATTAATGGCGATTCGTTAAATGAGTAGGAAAAATATTAAATAAAACTGCAGGTGATCAATCAATGAGGTCTATCAATTAAATTGATACTGGTGTGTAATAAAAGTGTTTCGTAATAGGAACTTTATTTGGGTTGTGTTACATGCTAATACGGCTCGTAAACTTCTTTTATTGCTTTATATCATTTTATTATATAGACATATATGGAAATCCTCACCGAAATCATAACTCCATAACTACTATTAAGTTTTTATGTCCGACATTATGTTTAAAATGTTCTAAAAGGATCAAAATCTCCGTTTTTTATGTGCAAACATTTTAAATTCTATGTTCCGGATAAAAAATAATTTGTGGCCGCAAAGCAAAATCAGACATTCGTTCTTTGACATTTAATTGTGTTTCGTAAAATTGCCTTTATAAGAGACAAAGAGAAATACTTTATCGATTTCTCGACCTGTTCAACTTACAAGAAAATTGTGGAATTGTATTTATAAGGCCTTTGCATAAATTACAAGCGTCTCCAGACATGATAAATTTTAGCAGTAATTGTGTAGTTCCACCTTTACAATATCTTACGAGAAAGACTTGTTGAATCCATATATTTTTTAGCCACCACTTGCCGTGTGCAGTGTAATTTTGGATTATTTACTTTACAACTAGCCTAGCTGAGGTCGCGAACTCTTAAATGATTCTACGTTGGAAATATTGATTTATTTCGTGCGATGTTCACGAGATATAAAATTTACAATTTATTTCTAAATACATAGTCTGTCCATCGATTTTAATTAATTTTTGTGTGTTTCGATGATTTTATCCAGTTATGACTTCTGGATGAAATGGACCAAAATTGTATTTTCTAAGTGAATTCACAAAAAACAATTATTAATAATTTTTTTTTTTAATTAATAATTTTTCTGTTACGTACTTACATAATGTAAACAATTTGAATTTTATCATAATTTTTATCAAAAAAAAGCATTTTGTGGTGTATCACTAAATATTTAATGAAGTTTAAAAATTGTAAAATTGCCAGAGTATTCATTAACTAATGAAATTTGTTTATGAGGAAGATTTGCCACATAGGCAAATAGTTCAAAAATTGAACGTTCATCACAGTACGGTTTCGAGAACCATGAAATGACCAATGAAAGGGTCCACATAGAAACTAGAACTTGAAGTGAACGTTCAAGGATGACAAATATCAGTCAAGGCAGATACCTAGTCCAAATGGTTATGAGAAATAAATGAATAACTGTTAGCTGTGTTAAGTGTCATTATCAGGCTACGTACCACCAACTCATTTTAAATAAAACCATCAGAAGACAGATTGTCGATTACGATCTAGTCATTTAAGAGTACCTATTCAATGGTTGTTTTTTGAAGAAAAAAAAAATAGAATTGGTGAGAGATGGAGTTGCAACGGCTCTTTGTTGCTAGTGAAGTGGTTCTGTATAAAGATGACTGGCACATATTGAGGTATGGAAGAGAAATTGATTTGGTATATGTTCCCACAGAAACTCAAGAAGTACCAACCTTTTACTAAGAATAATTTCAAATTCAAATTAATTTGTATATAATATAAGGATACAACTACAACAAAATAAATACAAATACAAATATGTAAAATGTTAATTAACTGAATGACTGTAATTATGATTAACTGAACCATTGGAATTGTGATAGTGATTACTTAGTGAAAAGGAATTCAACTTTTCAACAAAACATTTGAGAGAATTATAATATTCTAATTAGAAATAGAAAAGCACTCGATTTAGAGATAGGGGAAAAACTACAAAATTTAACTTACTAACATAATCTTGAACAGTAGAATTATTAGAAGAGGGATTATAATGGAACTGTTTTGGTTTAACATTATGAATTTTTCCTGTTATAAAGATGGAGAAAGGATTAATATTACAAACTGAATGCCATACGAAATTTAATTTAGAATTAGAAGGTGGTTTAAAAATATTTTTAAAATTAGGGTTATGAAGATCATATATAGTATGTATGTATGGGAACTCTTGGTTGAATTTTATAAAATTATAAAATAAAATCAAATTATTTATTATAAATTTTACAGAATAAAATTGATCAAATGTTTTGGGTTGTAGCTAGTTGGAATCTAAAATGTCTACTTTTAATAATTCAAATTTCAGGTTATTTTATTTGTAAAATACCAGCATTTTAAACAGCATCTCAATGTTATAAAACAAGTGTAACTTCGGGAACGTTCGGTAGTTTCCATTAAGTCCTATTCACTTGCCCTCTTCCTTATGTATGTTTCTACCATAATGATTGAACAAATTTACATGGATTTTACAATTCGATTTATTATACAACCAATACAAGAGGGGGTGGGTCACAATTTCTTATTTATGCCCGTCCACATCAAGATGAATGATTATGATATGAACATAGTTAACCATGTGTGGGATTACTTATCCAAATTAATTCGGCATTGTTTAAATCCTCCCTTGAGGATTCCAGACCTTTTACAGACTGCAGTTGAATAGAATAATATTTCTCAAGAATTTATTGATAATCTAATAAGAGGAATGTACAGACGTGTACAAATTGGGGATGGAAATACGAGGACTAAATTAAATTGTTAAAACAAAATTGTTTTCCATAGCCCATCTGTCCACATTACACATACCATTTACAGAAACGAAGGGTTTATTTGCTGATTTTCTACCATAGGGATCACCTTCTTCTAATTTTTTCCATTCCATTTTTAAGAACTCCTTCCAATGTGTTCCTTCTACTAAAATTGGAAATCGTCCTCTTAATAATCATGAAATTTAAATTAAAAAGTGTCGTTCTTTTAATAAAATAATCATGTTGCTCTACATATGAACGACAGTGTATATATTATTATTATTATTATTATTATTATTATTATTATTATTACCATATTATTTCCGTATTAGTTTAATTTGTAGATTGTTTCAAAGGCAAATATGGCCAGAATTGTTGTGAGTAACTACAACTTCGTAATGAGTACTTGAACCGTTTCGTGAGTGGATTCATCACATTAATCCCTAATTGAATTAGTTTAACGTCTCCCATCCAATTAGTAACTAATTCGTAACAGTGTTATTGGAAAATATCTATCATAATTGGCTAATTAACAATTAATCTGGCAATTTGTAACATCTCACGCACGCAAAAAAAACATCATTATAATACAAGCAAAAGTGGGAGTGGGAAGAAAAAAGAAATTATTCGGTTTCTGTTGTATTTTTTTCTGAGGGCGTTAATTATTTTCTTTGTATATTTAAGACGGCAACACAAATATGAAATGTACGTCGGCAAAAACTTATTTAAGACCGCCGTTCCCTCTAAATAAAGCAAATTGGAAATTCAATTATAAACGGCAATGCTCCGTATAAATTCACTCGGTAACAAGTAATTCGCGACGAAACGAAAATGAATGACGGACATTTTCAGACATCCATTACGGCGAACTCGCGGGGGCTTTTGTCACTTTTGTTCACTTCTACTCTCCGCACGACATTAACGTGCGCATTCACAACTAATTTTTTCACATTCACAGTCGGTTTCGTTACTTATCGTAACGTTTTTCTAATTAACTAAATTAATCGTCCCCGTCAGATGTTTAAGAAGTCGCCGAAGTCCCTAATTAATTGATTAATTAGGGGTGTCTGTGTTAGATTGGTTGGCAATCGATTTATGTAAATATCAATTTGGCACAATACGGTGGGAGTGTGCATAAACTTTGATGTTGTGTTAAACTAGTGCTCTTAACAATTTTACGACTTAAAATAACAATAAAAACGGCTTAAACGATCGCATTGCGAAGCGATGAATTATAAATAAAAAGTCAATATAATTTTCAACAAGTGTTAGTTGACTAGTTCCGGCAATCACCCGTTTATTTCACTCACTTTCAGGTCCTCGTTTAATTGGTTTCTTGAACAAATATAAACTTCATCTGCCCTTAAAGGCCATTTTCAACCTCTTTGTCTAGGTTTGCTCTTTATTTACTTTTCTGGCTTCAAGAAAATACTCGCATTGTTTAAGCCTCTCAAATGAAGGTTCTAATAAGTTTATTAAATTGGATGCTCCGGAAAAATGTATTATGTATTATTAAATTAAAAGAGGAATAATTATATTGGAATATACGATAACATATTTTAGGATATTTTTAAAGATAGAGACTACTGATATTTCTAAATTAACAACAGTAGTAAAATGTGGTTGTTCATTTTTGTACATAAAATCAGTTAAAAAAATTAAATAAAAATGCCAATTATAGAAGTGAAAATGTAGAACTTTTAGTACTAAAATTTGAAATTTCATAATGTTTGAATTAAAATTATCAACATCAATCAGATCAACTCAGCTTTTACATTAATTCAGCATCCGCAAAATAAAGAACCAATTAAAATAATATAACATTAACGCAATCCAACCTACCATGTTAAAGAGGCTAAGCAACATTAAATGGAAATGATTTAAATTAATTTATTTGTATTATTTAGAGATTTACATAAACCTACAATAGGAATAATTAAACGTGAATTGTGCGGTTATAATTGAAGATCACAAAAGGGAACAGATTGTCATGAAGTTTAAAGCGTACACAAAAGACTTTAATCATACAACAGACACACGTTGTTATTTTTAACGAATAAAATTAAATGTAAATATGAAAGGCAACGAAAAGAGACGTGTTTTCGGCGCAAAACAATTCACATAAATCCGGAGGGGAGATCGTGAATCTGTGTCGACCATTGTCACAGCCCTGTTCACTTTAACAAAAATCCACCGCGATTAGAGAGGTGTTCGTTATACTCGTCGATACACAACAACCGAGTTGTGTGAATAGTGCGGAACTCAAATCCAATTTTCAGCATTTTCCGCCACGCAGTTTGTCTAATAAAGCCCGTGCCAATTTACGGAAAGGAACATTCCGGTAAATTGCGCCGTACCACGGTCCGTATTCATTTCGTTAGCTCCGTTCCCCGGCAATTACTGTTGATTTAAAACGTTTTGTTAATCTGTGCGTAATTAAGCCAGGAGAAGAAAAAGTGCACACGTAAAATTGTCTCGAACATAACCCGAGCAAATCCACTCGAAAACATCCATTCCGAGTTATAATGGACAAGTTTGCGAACTAACTTTGCATAAATGAAATTTCTGCATTTCGCAAATTGAACAATTCATCCACTACACGTTTTGAATACTGAACGCCTTCCTCGCTTTTTTGCGTTTTTGCTTTTTTGCTTTTTTGCTTTTTTATTCCGTAAAGAGCTGGATATTTACATTCCCGGACGCACACACAACCTTTGACTTCCCATACACGACTAGTTTTGTATTTCTCCTTCTTTTTTTTTTCTTTTTAATTTAGCAAAGTACGTCCGAGTATTAATATATAATGTGTGACCGAAGTTCGGCAGATCGGAAGACCGGGGAGTTATTATTATTATTTGTTAACATGACACAAGAAACAGTTCGGGCACAAAGATCGACTTCTTCTCAATTTTATTTACGGACTTTTATTAGTTTCTTTATTGATTTCGGTTTCGCGTTCGAATGGAATTGTGAGCTGTCTCGCCTAACTGTATTTCGCTATTACAAATAACCTTTATTGCAAACCATTCCCCGAATGAGAACATCATACTTTGCCACTTTTTCATTTTGCTGAAACTCTATATCTATCTCGACATATTTATGCAAATACAGTATTGGCAGAAAGTGGAGCAACTTTAAGAATATACGAGCGATCTGAAGTGATGAGGTCAAGTTTAATCTGGTTAGCAGTGATGGGATTTTATATGTAAGGCGACCTATTCATAAAAAGTTTAACCCAAAGTTTACCATACTCACTGTTGAACACTGCGACAGGTCGGTAATGATATGGGGCTGCTTTTCAGGATTTGAGTCCTCTCTTTTGAATAGAGGGTATCGTGGATCGTTTATGTATAAAGAAATATTGAGGGACAGCATGGTACCGAATTCGGATAAAAATATGCCACTAAAACTTTATTTTCAACAAGGTAATGACCCAAAGCACACATATTTGAGGCAGTCGCTTTTAAGGGAAAAAAAAAATTATGAACTGGCTATGTCAATTTCCCGATCTAAACTCCATTGAAAACTTATGGGAGATAGTAAATAACAAAATAAGGCACAAAGAGAATAGTAATCAGCAATGAAAAAAAGGTGTTTGGAGGTTATTAATAATAATGGGAATTTTACAATATATTAGTGTAGAAATAATTAAAATACTAATTACAAATTATTTGTAGTAATAAACCTTAATAGCATAAGTTGCCCTACTTTTTGCCAGTCCAAAACAAATAATCATCAGTAAAATTAAACTCTTTATTTTTTTATTGTTTATTTATGTAATTGTTAAATTTATAAAAGAAAGTTAATTTTCAATATACATTTTTTGAACATAATAAGGAGGACAAAAATTATTTGAATTTTAAGTTGCTCTACTTTCTGCCAATACGTTGTACGTCATATAATTTTTTACGTTTTTCTATTACACGTTTTACAACACATTTCGCACCGAAATTGATTCGTGAATAATAGAACAAGTGCGGAAAAGTCGTCGAGAAGGAACACAGATAAGTTAACAGTAATAATGGAAGAATTGAATTAAGGGTAAACAGCAGGTATTCCGGCAGGGAAAGAATACTTAATGGAGCAACTTGAGCTGGCTCTCGCACGCATTGAATAACTGTTTTTCTAAAGAACCAACCATTATGTTTATTAACAATTGAAACTGAAGTTCAAAGTTGAATCAAATGGGGGACTTTACGTAACTGAACTAATTACAGAAATCCATTGTTTAGCTTTTTATTAGGTTGTCAAGAAAGATATTGCGTTTTTCAACCTCTAAAATAAAATGCACACAGCTTTAACAAAAACTTTATTAATCGAAAAAAAGAAACTTTATATTGTAGTGGTTCGAGTTGGACTTTAAATTTCCGCTGTCTTTGACGTCATATTTTCAATTTACCAAATACAAGGAGAGTCGCAGGGGGTGACCAACGTAGACATTCGAATAAATATTGTATTAAAACCAATGAATATTATTATTGTTAGATATATTATTATATAAATATTATAAGTTTATTGATTGTTTATTATTGTTATTGTTTAGGGATTCGAGTTAATTAACGTAGTATTATTGTTAATTGTCAGTGTATCAACCAATTTTGTTCAAGACTGTAATAAGTTTGTAACAAGTTTAGATTAGTGAACGAATCCTTTTCTTACATTCAAGCTTTCAAGTATATGGAACGTGTGGTTACTTAACCAAAATCTAGGTAGGAATTTTTATATATTTCTTATTAATAATGACTCATTTTGTACTAATATCTGTGTTTGTTCCGTTTGCTTAAATGTAGAGTATATTTTCTTAGATTAAATTTTTCGAGTCGGTGTAATATGTAAGACTTGTACGTGGTCGCAGCTTTTTATTTCAATTATATATTTCAAATAGTTTTTCTCTAATCTAATATCTTATTCATTTTTTATGATATCGTGGCATAATTTGGTTTCACTATTTTAAAGTTAGAATTATGTTGTTTCTTTTTTATCGAAATATGTGTACGGTTGTTTATGACGTAACGTTGTGATGATAACTCCTTTGGGGATTGTTATTATATTTATGCTTATTATGTGAGTTGTGGTCGATAACTGATGATCTTCCAAAATGGGGACCAGGAAGAAATGGACTTCAGCATTCGATATCATTTAATTTGATTAGTTATACAAATAATTATTTCAAGACATTACATTGATGTATATTCTCATTGTAAACACAAGTGTATGATATATGATATATACCAAAAATGTCAATAAATCTTATTTGTAAATTTATTTGTGGTACCACCTTGATTAGTTCAGTTGTACGCATTCAGAATGGGGTTACTACATTTTGTAATTATCTTTTTTCACACACTTATCTTATTCATTCTAGTTGATTACGTGGCCATTACTTCGTAACTTTTGTAAATTCAAATGATACCTCGGTTGGTACCATATCAGTAAAATATTTAATTCGACAAAAATTTCACAAGATAAGTTCATAAAAGTTTCCTTAACCTCAACAAAATAAACACTCCACTCTCAACACACAGATTGGAGGGAGAGCGTTAAATTTCCTGCATCATCCAAGTTCAAACGTGTCCCCAAATTGTAATATTCTAATGAAAAATACAGTTACAAATAGACATTTCGGTCCTAAATAAACATGTTCGTTTCATGTGTCGCACCGTGACATAAAAGTATCTGGCAATTTGTCTTGTTTGCACACAGAAATCAGTTTGCGTTGTTAAGAATTTTGCATGCTACTCGGTTATTTAGTGCATGTTTAATAACAGTACCGTGACTGCGGTGGAAGTGTCGCTTTTTAGCTGCGCTGTTTTGTTGAATTTAATTAAGATCGCATGTCCTACTATACCTTCTTAAATCTCTGTTGAGGGAGGCCTTTTTATCTTTAGCCTTTCAAACTTAACTCTCCGATTTAATTAAGATTGTTCTGTATTTTTTAATTATCAATTAATTTCACTAGATATGTAAGTAAAAAAAATAAAAACGTTAACAGAATATGTAATTTGTGGTAAGACCGAGTCAGTACTGAAGTTTGGTGAACGGTGAGCAAAATTAACCCAGTTTTTGTGCAGTTCAACAAAAATGTGCCCATAAGGAATACGCCATTAAGGGTTAGTCAGCTGAATTAAAACGGTCTCATTACATTGTAACCATTACCTTTTATAATAGAAAATTATAATTGCTTTCGTGTTAATGTTAATGGGACGTTAAAATGTGGTCTAATCATATAATCGGTAGATTTTAATATGGCTTTTCTAGATTTTATTCATTTAATCGTTCAAAATTAATTAAATAATATTATATTAAATATTTTTAAACAATCGTTGCGACCAAACTTTGGTCAACATCTGGAAGATTAATAAAACAATACAATTTTTACGTATAAAATGCTAATCAGTTAAATTTAGTTATTTCGTAGTTCTCAGATGTAAAATTAAAGAAAATAAACTCAAAGAATTTTATTTAAATAAGACTCTAAGAGATTAAAATGTTATAAACAGTTTCTTCTGTTATATTAATTTTTTCAGATTATTTAATAATTTTTTATATAAATTTTAATTTAAAAATTAGTAAATTATTCTCAAAACAATTGAAATATTAAAAGAATAGTACAATTTTTATATATAAAAAAGCTAATCAGTTATTTTAGCTTTTTCTCAGTTCTCAGATGTAAAATTAAAGAAAATAAACTCAAAGAATTCTATTTATATAAGGCTTTAAAAAATTAAAATGTTTTAAACAGTTTGTGCTGTTATATTATTTTTTCAAATTATTTAATAAATTTTCATATAAATTTTAATTTAAAAATCAGTAAATTATTCTCTCAGGAATTGAAATATCAAAAGAATAGTGCCAGTTTTATGTGTAAAAATGCTAATCATTTATTTTAATTTCAGTTTTGTAAGATGTAAAAATAAAGAATATAAATCATTGAATTTCAATTAAATAATGATGTAAGGATTTAAAATGTTTCAAATATTTTTTATATTATTTTTTTAGATTATTTAATAAATTTATATAATTTACATATTCAACGTATTATAAAATAAACATTAATATAAATAAATTATTCATTGAATTGAATTGAAATAATAAAATATTAAATAAATAGTACAAATTTATATGTAAAATTGCTTCTTATTTTTTCTAGTTTTCTTTAATATTTTATAATATATAGTTCTTTCTTAGTGTCAGATTAAAAAAATAAATTCATTTAATTTTACTTAAATAGTTATGTACGAATTTAAAATGTTTCAAACAGTTATTATTGTTAAAATTTACATATAAATTATAAATTATAACATAAAATCAGTAAATGTTTGTTAAAAACCTTTACATTTATTACAAACTAAAAATGGTGAAACATTTATTCACTATTTTTGCAATCGTTACATAAAGTTAAATAAACTTCGATGAAAAACAGAACTGTAATGTTTATTGACAATGCAGCTGCGTTTAAAACATGTTCGCATTGTTAAAAAATTGAAGGGCTTGCCAATTTAAATCCATAAAACATAAAATTTTCAACAAGCCACCGAAAGAAGGATAGTAAAAAATAAATAAAAACCTCGTATAAATAATTCACACGTATAAGTCCCAAATTATTATTGATGAATTCGTAGGAAAAAACCCTTTTTATGCGTCACTGAAAGTAACCCCCGGTGGTTTGTGGAGGAAAAGCTAGGTTAGCAGCCAACGTCATTTTTCAGTATTTATAGGATCATGTAACTTCCTGGCGAAGTCGGCTTCGCGTACTCTCGAGGAAAACCCCATGAATGAACACTTTCTCGTTTTCCTTTACATGCTTTTTACATTTATAAATTTTGTCATTGTTAATTTACGTTATTTAACTGGTGGACGCATTCAGGAACGCCTCTCCGGAATTCTGGAGTTGAAACCAAAAAATAATTGAATTTTAATTGGAAGCCGTTACTACAAATTCGTGTCGATCTATCCGGTGTTAGTTCGGTTTAACCGAATTTCGTTCCGGTGAGGCGTCGACGAACCAGTTGCGAAATAGTTTGTTTAAATATTTTAAATCAATTGGAGTTGGAATTGTGTGGAAAAATTAACAATTTTAATAGTTTATCGAAAATATTTTAAAACTAAACTAAAATAAACTCGTGTGTGTAAAATAAAATGGAAACGATCTCTTTGTGTGTGTGTGTGTGTGTGTGTGTGTGTGTGTGTCAGTCAAACCTCGCGGAATATTTATTTAAGAACAAAACGGCGTTTCCGTTTTTATCTGTGATCAAATTTACTCTTTACACAAAGGTATGTCAGCCGAATATCGTCTGACAGGGGTGGAGAATTTTTCTCTTTATATAAACAGAAAATAATCTATCACGAAATCCCGGCAACGAAAATAGAAACAAAATATAACAAATCCCTTTAAAACAACATTGACTTTATACGTTTCCAGTTGTATTGTTTGGTTACAACGACAAATGGCCGTAATTTCTCCTGGGACAAACCCACACTACCATACGTAACATCCTTTCATATTTTTCGACAGCATTGAAATTTTCAACGGCAAACGAATGTTTTTGCTTTTTCTTCGACACTAAAAACATTGCAGATACACCTCGTCGTTATCACACTAAATCAATCAATCAATCACCCTAAATGCCGTTTAAAACGGTCCGACATTCAAGGAGATAACCCAATACATTAGGGATAATAACATAGATGTGTTTCATTTATTAAACCAAGTTCATACAATTTTGAAACGGTGCGCATCAAATTGTGACGTTGAGTCAGTGGTAAAATAAATAACCGCAGCATATTCATGCTAAATGTCAGATGTAGAAGTCGACAACTCGCAGACATTTTCAATTTTAAATAAAGCTGACGTTAATATATCTTTTAACAAGTTTTCCTATATCCAAAAGCCCGTTTCTGTTACTTGCGTCAGCAATACATCACTCATCTGACACATGCATTAAATCTCTAAAAAAACTAAACATGTACTCGGATTGTTTATTTAATTGATAATGTTTTAAAGATTTTGTGTGGGTGCCTTAATTCAGTTTTCAGTTTTCAAATAAATTGACGTCGTTAGGACGAAGGGTTTAAAAATTTAAATGATTTGCATGGGTTGACAAATTTAATTTTTATTTTCTTTTAAATACAAAATAATGATGAAGGAAAATGATTTTTTGGAACGAAATTAAACAGAATACTGGATTATTTTAAAATTTTAATTTCACATTTATGTTATTTTATAATTTAGAGGAGCACTTCATTATAAAAATAAGTTACATTTATAAACGGGAATGTATATTTATTTTAGAACATATGGCTTAAAATTATAAAATTAATTTTAAGCCATATTAAATATTGGTGATTAATTAAAACGAAAAAAATTTAAATTTTCTAAGGATTTTATCCAAATTTTGTCCAGTGACGATTGGGATATTACACACATTAGTCTGATTTGATTAAACAAAAAAATAGCACAATAGTTAAACAATATACAAAAATAAAGAGTTTAATTTTACTGATGATTATTTGTTTTGGGCTGACAAAAAGTAGAGCAACTTATGGGTATTTAAAGTTTTATTACTACATACAATTTTTAATTAATATTTTAATTAGTTCTACACTAATATATTGTAAAATTCCCATTATTTCATGAAAAATAACAGATGGTCAATAATATTTAGATCCATATTTTGGCAGGCTTTATTTAAATCCATTTTAAAACTTATGGAAGTACATACAATCTCGATTAAAACATCAAAAACAAAAGATATTCAGTAAAATATTATGTAATAAACATGTATTTGAAAAATGTATGCTATTTCTGTGTCCAACCACATTGTACATTTATTTTGTTTAAGATTTAATTCAAGCAGAAATTATTTTATTTTATATACATAATAGTTGAATGAATAATTATAGAAAGAATTTAGAGGAATTAGTTTAAATAAAATATAAAACATTTTAATTGCATTTAATTAACATAATGGTATACAAAAAATAATGACTGTGTACTATTTCTCTGGCCACCACTGTATATACCATATAAATTTATCAATATTTAATTAGGTATAATTTACAATTTAAAATTTAATATATTATAAATCTAGCAACATTGAATTGTGGCAATTTTATTAAAATTCATATAATCCCAAGTTAATAATATCGCAATTTATTGTACAAAACAGATTATATTTATATCGATAAACCATTTATTATATTAAATATCATCTAATTAATCAAACAGTATCCAATATTGACACTTTTATATTAACATGAAAATTGTTATGTCCATAACAATAACAATTATTCAGTATTTGTCGAAAGGGTTTTGTGTTTTTTATTGAAAAGAGATAATAACTGTAGAGAGGTAGACAATGGGAGTCTAGTTCCTTGTGTGGCAAACCATTAGAACAATTAACCAACCAACGTTCAACGTCCAGCGGTTTAATAAATCCGTGTTGTAGGGCAGTTTCTTTGTTGACGTCTGATCCGATCCGTTTGTTTGCAGTACTGGCCGGCACGATGGATGGAGGCAGCGATACTGTTACTAATCGGGTGCACATGTGCGTCGGTGGGAGAGGATGGGAACGTGCTCCATATCGGCGGCATCTTCGAGATAGCCGGCGAGGGCGGATGGCAGGGGGGCCAGGCCTGCATGCCGGCCGCGAATCTCGCCCTCGAGGACGTGAACGCGCGCAAGGACCTCCTGCCCGGCTACGTGCTCAAACTCCACAGCAATGATAGCGAGGTAAGTGTTTCTAACGCGGCTCCAAATGGCAAATTGCGAACGATAAACTGCGCCAATTTAACGGGGAACCCGTTTCGTCACCCGCTCCTCGTCTTGCTCTAATGGAAGTCACCGTTAATATCGACCCGACGACGGTCGTTACATGTTCGTCTCGAAAAAATTGCTGCCCGAACGAACTACCACCACGCGAAAATTCCGCCGTTCTCCCGCGGGACTGCTGATGTTGGGAGGGTGTGTATGATTGTACGTTCCCGCGGGATCACCCACTCACTTTGTGTCCCTTTTTCTAACGAGAACGATGGTACTGTTTAAAGCAACGAAATTTGTACGGCGGTGGATTAGCGTCGTGTCGACACAAGAATTATATTGTATTGATTCGGGGCTCAGGCGGCGATTAACCCATCCTTGAGGACTCGCGGAAATCACTGGAAACTTGTTGAATAAATCACGATAACTTCGACGCTTAATTCATCGCCTTCAATTAATTCAAATTGAAGCAATAAATTTTAGCTAAAATTAATAAAACGATCATTTTTACCTAAGTTCGACTTTATCAAAACGTTCCATCTGTTGGCATGTTTTACCACATACCAGAACCATTAGCGTGGATTTAACGAGGAATTGCACACTTTAATTAAAGGCGCATTCACCATTTTTATTACCCTTAACCCGGGTCGAAAACAATCATGTTTTTAATTTAATTAAACTGCACCGTTTCACCGTTTCGAATTGTTGGAATTTTTTTAATTAGTTCGTAATTTAGTTATGTTTAATGGAAAAAAGGCGACGGGTGTTTCCCGTTGTTCCATGTTTTCGGCGTGGCTGATGCACACTGAATTGAATTGAATTACAAGTGACTCCGGTGCTATTTAATGGATTTATGTGCGGTAGGTGTAAATGGACATGTAACTGATCTTTCATTACGAATTAATGTAAATGCATTGTGTGTCATAATTGCCGGCTCATTCATTCCACCGAATATATTTAATTGAGATAAAATTATCCAATTTTAAATGTATAAATTTGATTTAATTCTAATAAAATGTGAAGTACCGCAATGCAGGGTCAAAGTTATTTGTTTTCGTACCTTATGGAGTCTCATAAACACCTTCCAGTGATGTCCGGTGATGGAACACAAGGAATGGGAAGTAAAACGGGATGACAAATGTAACGCACAGCAGGAACTTTTCTCATTTTTGCAAAACGATACGGGGCCACCGCAGAAAGTATAACCAGATCCGGCAATAAAACTATGGCAGTGTAAATTAAAAAAGTTCCCAAGTCGGTAATTGAACGGCGGACCCGATGAGTGCACAATAAAATACGAGCGAATGTCGACCAGTCAGTCGACGATTTTTATATTTTATTGTGTCATTAACAGATCGTTTTTTTTTTTTTTAAATAAAGTGATTTTCGAGATGTATTCGAATATTGATCGCCGAAGTTAATGAGATGTTCACTCCCGAGACGGGGACGAGAAAGAACAAAAAATTCTAATTTGTAATGCTTTAGAGGTTTCATTGCCTTTTTATTTACCTTATTAAATGTCCTTCCTTTACTTTATTTTATTTGTCCAGATGTTCTGGAAAGTTTTAGCGGCAATTTTTACAAGACATATTAAACTATCGGTTTAATTGCATGCATTAAATTGCTTTGTTCATAATCCAGTTTTAATTAGTAATTTAATTTTATAAATTGTGCAATGTTATCTACATCCCGATGCTTCGTAAAGTGGCACGGGAACTTCAAGATTATGTCGAAAGATTTATGGACTAACAATCTATAGCACTAATCCTCGATTATATTATCTAAATTGGTATTAGGAAACTATTGAGATAAAATCAAGAACAATGAAATAAGGAAATTAATTTTCGCCATTTTTGCCACCCAATATCCTCTCCTACCCTATTACGGCTCTATTATGTGTAATTTAAAATAAAATTACTTAGTCTGTTAGATGTGAAAGTAATAAAGTTAGGTCATGGAGTGTACGTGGTAAACAAGTAAATAAAAACCATCTAAGTAAGTATCTTGCATCTGTAATTGGCGGGAGATAAGGGAAAAGTTTGATAAAACTTTCCAGCACTTGCTCCATTTTATTCAAGACAGGAACAAGATTACTCTTTCAAATCAATTCCGGAGTAGTTTTCATTATAGTTTGTAGTGCATATATTTCAAAATAGTTTCCTGAGGAACGAAATTAATTTCGAAACGATTAAATAAGTTTTTAATAGTGTTAGTATTATAAATGATTTATAAATCTAAAATTTATAAATTATTATGTTCTTACAGTTATAGATAAAAATAACTGTTTAAAAGAAAATATTCTATTTATCTATTACATCCATTAAAATAATATTATACTTTTAAATTATACTCTGTTAATATTAAAAAAGTATATAGATATTTATATAATAGTATAGCATTGTTATGATTCTTCTATGATATCTTGCTACTATTTTTAACCCGGCGGGAGTGTGGTGAGAAAAAATTACTTCAGGTATGTGCGGGGTGTGACATACCCCACAAATAGACTGCCTGTAAAATTTGTCTATTACTAAAATTGCATCAAATGCTTTCAGAATATTTAAATAGGGAATTATCCAAGTGCGATTGAAATAAAAAAAGTATGTAATTATCCATATTTTAATTATTTTTCTTATAACAACTAAGGCACTAGATTTTGGTTACAGGAATCAACAACCTCTTTTTAAACAATTTCAAAGAAAACAGCTTATAGCTAAATTAAAAAAAAAACTCTAGAAACTTAAAACACATGAGATCCTTGACATAATAAAAATAATAACAGTACAGTTTTTGCAAGACAAAATTGCATGATCTAGGCATATTGGTTTTCCACAGCTCGTACATGCATATTTTGTTTTGCGATCTTTCTTCCGTGTGCAGTCGACACATCGAGCGTAATGTCCAGGGGCATTTGGGACTAATGGGCGTTGTGGTTCTTTGATTTGAGAAGAGATTCGCTGTCTTATATGAACTGGGATATTTTTTTGATCTGCTCGCAATCGTAAATGTGCATACACCAAACCCAAGCCTAAGTTACGGAGAAATTCTGTCCGTTTAATTGTTTTATTTCCATTTGCTTGAAATATTATATTGGCATTAATAGCACCCATATTCAGAAGTCCATAAAATATGGTCCCTATCCCCTCCCGCAACACCTTACCTCCAGCTACATGAAGCCGCTAAAATGACGCATTCAAAAATAAAAAAATACAGCGGTGCAAATACTCTGTGGGGTATGCCACACCCCACCACATTCCCGCCGGGTTAAATAAGATTTTAACGTATTTTTAATTGAACTTTTATAATTTCGGTATCTCTTTGAACTCTATTGAAGAAGCAGGAACATGGCGATGAACTAATAGTTCTCGTAAAAAAATGTATCCCTTTGTCACTGTAAAAATTTATACCACTTAGAAATTACATAGAAAGGAGAAACAACAAATTAATATAAATCAATAGTAAATCAATCAGTCCATCTCTGTTTATATATTTAGTATATTATTTGATAAATTTATTACATATTTTACAATTTTTAATTCAGAAATAATTAGGAATTATATTTTAAATGTATTCTACACCTAATTAATTTATTCATAATATAATATATATACACACATATACACATATAATTTATAATATAATACCATACTGAGTATTAATATTTTTAATGCGAATAACAGAATTAACAATAAAAAATATTTATTCCACAATACTGCTTTCAGTAATAATACTCAAATTATTATTAACTTTCTTCTTAAATATGTTTTAAATTATCATATTAAAGAAGGTGCTTATTTGAAATTTGTTTAAAATGTTTTAGATTCTTTCAAATAATAGCTCTTTTGTTTAATATAATACATTTATACAGTTTATAAAATGACAACCTAACAACCAAAGTAACTTTTTAACATTATTTAATTCTTTTTATTTAAATTATATTTTACATAAATTATCAGGTTACAGAAATATTTATAATCATTGGTAATAACATTGGTATTAATTCGAAAAATTATATTGATTGAACAATCTTTTTAATTATTATTATTATTATTACTTTTATTTATATAATTTATCAGAATTTAATTAACTTTAATTTAAATTTCTTTTACATGTTATTATTTTAATAAATCCATATTATTAAAAATATTTAATTATTCTGTTTATATGTCTAATAAACAACCTAATCTTGCATTTTATCGTATGCTAAGACACAATTTCTTTAATCACTTTTTCATTATTTATTTTTCATGAGAATATTAATTTTAATAGATTTGTTCCTAGTATATAACCAAATAATTGGCAAATAATTAAAAATATTCGATCCCAATATCATATTTCATTTCATAAAATTGTGTATTAGTATTACAAAAGAGCTTTTATAATACAAACAATAGAAACGTAAGTATTGTGGAACAAATATTTCTTAATATTAGTTCTGTCCTTCTTATTTGAAATATTAGCTAATACTAGTATTGTATTACATTGTATATAATATTGAATGAATTGATTGGGTGTGGAATTTTAAACAAACTTAAAATATCATTGGAAAATAATAAGTTATAATTTAATTGAAATATTTAAGTAGTATATCATTTAAAATATAATTTCTAAGTATTTTTGTATTGTAAAATATGTAATAATTAGATAACTTACTAAATATATAAAATTTATAAACATTTTATAAAGAAATTGAATTGAAAACACTTAAAGATCTGTTTACTACATTGTCTCAGATCATCTGGTGCAATTGTTAATTCTAGAATAGTAAGAAGAAAACTATAATCGTCTTCTTATGGTTTTAGTTGTATCTATGTGGAAGAATCTCTAGAATCTAAGTAAAAAAATATAAGGTACAACATCGATTAAATTTAGGACGACGAAAAAATGAAGAATTTAATTCATACTTTGGTATAGGAGAAAGTAAATTTATAGAAAAATAACAAATTAAACACATTTTTCCTTCAATATGTCTTGAAAGTGAAGAATAATGATTCTTCAGACCTAAATCCCATAAAACATTTATAAAAATATTTAAAATTAAGGTTGTTAAGAGAACCAAGTTAATTTACGCATGAAATATGAAATATGAAATTTGTAATAACTTTCCAACAAATACAAATACATTGATTTGTTAATTTTTTACGTTTTCTTATTCAATTAGTATAAAAGAATGTATCTATTTAAGTTTTGAATACATATTTAATTTATTATATAAGTTAAAATATGTTTTAATTCAGTACATACACTATTATTATTTTGGTTATATATTCAAATTGTTGTAAATGTACGTGTTCAATTTATACCATAAATCTTTGATGTGTCATTATATGCACAATTTATCTTCAACGATTATGGGTTAATTTATTTGGAACTTTACATTATCATATTTTACCAGTTTAGATAAAAGTTGTTTTAGCAGTGTTACAGTTACATTGTGTTTTTTAACAATAAAAAAATACATTTATTCTTCATATTTTTGGAAAAAATTGACAATTCCATGAATCACCCGGAGTAACTCTGGAGGGATCTTACGGTTTTCTGGCTCGGTTCCCTCAGGAGGCTCGAGACGTGCGGTGGTCTGATAAATAGGACCGGTTTACTTGTCTTTTATCATGCTTCGTGAATATCCAACAAGTGAGCTAGCTATTTGGGTTTACACCAAAAAACTTTTTTTTGTCTTTCGTGTGTTAATGCTGTAAAAATGAATAATTTAATTATTTGTAGAGATTAAAGGACATTCCACCACGAGGTGGTCTTGGCAAATTGATTTTTAAGACAATATCCTGTTTTATGATTTTATCAGGCTTTCTCCCTCGACTCCGCTTCGGAATATTAAGCTTTATTTATTTTCAGCTTTCAGCAAAAAATTAATATCCTGTAACCTTTTTCCAGTGAATTTCCAACCCCATTAAGCCTTTATACAAACTGTGGTGTTGCTCTGGCACGAACACCTTTTTTACTTCCCAACTTTTAACACGCTTAATTCTTTCGGGCTCTTCAGAGAGTGAAATGTGATTCCACATTTCGAAATTAGCAAGATCTTGTCGGCGTCTTCACACGACTCCTTACACCTGACTACACGAAATAAAACTACAGGCGTATCACTCCCAGAAGTATCGTTCATATTCCGCTTAATTTGGAGAGATGTCAGAAAGTTGAGAGTGCCCTGAAACCTTATTTGCGACGTCTCGTCTACATTCCACTCAGTCACAGTAAGATAAATTAATGACGGAATTTTTAATGCCATTGGGCAAAGATTGTGACGTTACACTGCGTTTATATGTGCCATTCAGGACGACGGCTTCTGCTGTCGCTTTTGTCACTTCATTATCAGTTCAATCAGTTCGAATATTAGTTCAGTGAATACAACTCCTGTCACACACAAACACAATCGCACACGACGTAGTTTTGGCCGTATTTAGTGTCAATAAACTTATCGACTGTCGACGCTAATAGGTTTATGTGACGAGATTTAAACGTCAAAGTCTATTGATGTTGGTCTGGTGAACGTGAACTTCTAAAAGGCTGATTTAGGCTGATTTAATGTAAAGCCTTATTTTTTTCTTAACCCTCGAGACACGACACGGTGTGGGGAATTGAAGGTTTCTTCCGTCTTGCGTGCTCAAATTGTTTTTACTCTCCTGGGCTTCGGTCACCAGGTTCTGCGAATGTAAATCAAATCTTGAATGTAAAATTCGGAATTCCAACTTTTTTCGCTCTTTAAACTGATGCATTTAAATTGAAAGTGGATAAAGTGAGTGTCCCATCCTCTACCATATAGTAAAATCACATCAAATATGTCGGTACCTGGAGGCTCTAAAAGTCTAAAATTTATGCGATGACCCCATATCGATACCGGTGGTCGGTTTGTTAACAGTCTGGTGCGGTTCAGATCGCATCATTGCTAATTTATCTAATGTTATCGAGGTGCACATTAACAGGATAGGAGGGATTTACACGTCAAGATATTGGCTTTTAACTAAGCAATCTGACCGAACCATATTGCGGTCGATGCCCGCCCCATACCCTATAAATTTAAATAAACTTTCATCCATAATGTGCACATAAATTCAATAACGATGAGCAACATCCGGCATGTTAAACTTTACACGTGGCTTCAAAGCTACAAAGCTACATTAGGTAGCGAGTAAAAAAAGTATGTGTTTGATGTGTGGAATTTGAGGAGAGCTACTAAGCTACTGGTAAATACGTTTCGTAGGTAGAGAACGCTCATCGTGTCGCTATTATATTTCAAGGGAAATGTTTTAGGCGTCTCAAGTTTAATTATGTGTTCAACACACCGACTTAAGTTTCTTGTATCTATAATTTCAGGTGTAATGAGATAAGGTTCGCTACTGAGACTTCATAATGTTCATATAATTGGCTGGCAAGTTAATTAAAACGTTAACTTGGAAATTTATGTACTTGACCTTTTGATGAGCACGTCGGGAGCTTTGTAAATTTTCTGCTCTTAACTTTAGATATGTATTTTTATGTCTGATCGAACTGATAATATTTTTAAAAGTTCTACCGCCGTACAAGTTTGCACTCTAATGCATATATAATAAGTTGTTGAAAGTTTCTTTGGAAAACCACACAAAAGTACGAATGAACATGTTTTGTTGATAAATTTTTAGTATGTCCCCGTGCTGATTAATTAAATATTGAAACATAAAATTATCTCCCAAATTGTTTTTCACTTGTAAAGTCTTAACCATCGAAAGATTCAACTTCATTTTCCTTACTCCACTGCGATTTAACAACTTACGAAACGTTTTCTCATTTAAGTTTTAATTGGAAAAGTGTCTATTGAAATGAGTAACATCTTTGTTAAGGTGGAATTAAAAACAAACGGGAAATAAAACTCTTAATTTTCGATTCCAACTTCATTGCTAAAGAGGCATTAAGACCTTTAAACGGACGATAGGTTTGGTAATGAGATGATTAAATTAAAAACGATAAATCAAACATTTCCTCTCCGAATATTCATTTTTTAAAGGAGCTAAGTGAATTAATTTTATGTTAAAATTGTTTCAAGATAACGTTTTCTAAATATATTTTACATAAAATGTTTCGTCATTAATTCAGCTCATGAACATGAACAAAATTTACATTAGTAGAACGCCCTTAAAATAATTTTATGACCTCTATTGTGTCTTTCTTTGCGATCTTTGATCATGAATAATGACTGAGAGTTTCGTTAAGGTTCGCTTTTCTGTGGTCCTCAAATTACGAACCGTATTTTGTTTTATTTTAAATATCGTGTTCGCTTCGAAACTTTTTCATTTTACTTTTATTTTTTTACGTGTTTAATTTTCTTTTAAAAATGTTATCAAATCATATAACAAACTTCAATTTAATATAATAAAAAATATTATAAAAATAGTTATCTTCGTTAACTAGAAATACAGTAAAGGCCATAATTATAGCAACTTATTAAATTGAATTTGATTTCTTCGGTAGAAGTCTGCCTCATAGTGGGATACTTACTGTCTCTATTGTACATGATGTCTCTTTCAGGATTCAGATGTATCAAACTCTTTTCGTACTGTATAATAATAGATACGAATTTAGAAAATATTTTGAATTTTTTCAAGCTTTTTGTCAATTCACACAATTCTTTCCTTTCCTTAACTCAATATTTTAAATATTTTTGTATTATTTAAGATTTCTTTAACAATTTCAATATTTCTTGCTTTCCGTTAACTTTGTTTTAAATTTCTGAATATTTTTATATTAATTACAAATTATTTGTTGTAATAAAACTTTAAATAGCATAAGTTGATCTACTTTTTACAAAACAAATAAACATCAGTAAAATTATACTCTTTATTTTTTTATTGTTTAATTATGTAATTGTTAATTAATTTTCAATATACATTTTTTTGAACATAATTGCCCTACTTTCTGCCAATGTTGTATATAAACTGACAGAAGTAAGAAAATTTGCACGTGCTGTCAGGGTTGGCTGTCTGTTAAAACAAGGTCGCCATTAAATGATAATGTGGCGGTGAAAATTTGCCTTCAGCGATACGGGAAACACGTGTCGGGCTGCTTTTAAACAGCAGCTTGTTGACTGTCGACTGCGCCTGCTTCCGTCCTATAACGTATTTGTCACAAACAATTTATAATAATGTGTTGCATTTTTTGCAGTGCGAACCGGGACTGGGGGCGAGCGTCATGTATAACCTGCTCTACAACCAGCCCCAGAAGCTGATGCTGCTCGCAGGCTGCAGCACTGTTTGCACGACGGTCGCCGAGGCGGCCAAAATGTGGAACCTGGTGGTGGTAAGTTCATTATCCGGCTCGGTCACCCTGCCACGCCGCCAGTTATCTTAAACGGCGCGCTAATTCGCTCTGCATAATTTAAACTCCAACATCAATCAGTTTACGCGGGGCTTAAACGTCATTTTCTGAATCAACGTTGTTATTACTGAAGTTATAAAAGTAATGAAATTCAAACGCACAACGTATTTACTGCACTCGTTTTAAATGTACACGTTTAGTCACATTTCGAATTCAATTTATTTGGAAATTAATTAATTAATATTTCCTTTTCCGGATGAAAAAATTGAAATTGAATGAAAACAAAAACATTTTGTATACATTTAATTCGAAATACGTTTATGAAGCCATCATCATTTACGAATTTAGTGGTCGACTGTAAAATATTTAATTTTTCCTAATGGATTAATGCCATTTACAATTACTGATAGTTGACAAACTCAAAAACCACGCGCCGCAAATTTATGGAAATTCCAACGGATGCTAATTAAATGTGCATAAAAAACATTTTGATCCGGTACAAACGATTAATTAAACAACTGGTTGAACTACTTTTCTAAAATTGACTGTTTTGGATATTCAATCAAGTAAATATCGAGTGGTGCCCTTTGAAATAAAATTAATAATAAATATATTTTTTAAAGATTTTCCTAAAGAAAATATATCTCCTCAAATTAAAATTTTAAAAATAATTTTTTTTTTCTCATATTTTCGAATCTTTGGTCCTCGCTACTGAATATTTTTAAAGCTATGAAGCCTTAATTAAAAATGCATATAAAACATTTTTGGTTCAGTACAAGTGATGAGTTAAATGAAATTGTAAAATTGACAGTCATGTTTCAAGTCAATAAAATCCAAGGGCGAGCCGTAAAACGTCCAATTAAGTAAATATCATCGAGTGAGGGTCCTTTGGACGAGACATTAAAGGAAGTGTAACTTGATAAGCGTTCACGTCGCGTCCTATTTCTACTTTCACATAATCGTTTTATGATACAGATCGTTATAAAGCTACTTAGGAAAGATTTTTTTTAAAACACCCTCCTTGAATTAAAATGATGCGAAAAACTTGTATTATATTAGTGCTCTTTGTGTGTGTGTGTGTGTGTGTGTAAGAGAAGATCGTAAGAGAGGTCTTGAAAGGACCCCGACACAATCTATATTCGAGAGTGGGTTTAAATTTCCGGAACATGTTTAGATATGATGTAGCAAATTGAATTGGTTCAAAAATTGCATGGAATCGAACTTTACTCGGAGATCTCTATATAAAACCGAACAATGTCGTAAAACGTTCATTCATGTAAACAATACGGATCTTAAAACAGGAATTTACGATCAGTTTTCGTGTTCCAGATATGATAGTTGCACTGTTTCAATTTAATTCGTCTCCCATCAAAATGAATAAATTACCGGCACAGATTACGCTCGATGAATTAATTTAACCGCATAAATCTATTGTAAATGTCTTCCAAGTGCACAGAGCTTACAAGACATTAATGCATTAATAATCACGCGGTCACTAAAGCGGAAGCGCTTCGCTTATGGTGAACTTCCTGAAATTGCACAGTGAGCATCTAAATAATAATAGAAATTTCATAAATCGAATCATTTCACTTCTCTGCCTTCGCCTCGGAAAACGATTCAATTTCCTAAAACTTAAACTTTACAGTTTAGATTTTAAAATTATGACGTGACAATTGTTCACACCCTTAATAAGAAGTGTTAGGGCTCGTAATTAACATGTATTTAACGATTCCATTCAATTTTATTAACAATTCCACAATATTTATATACTGCACTTGACGTATTTGTGGCTTCATTTGAGAATTGTAATTAGTTTCGTTCTGCGATTTATACTTCATTAACGTTGTAAATTATTGAATTAAAATATTAACAAGCTCTCTCATGTTACTTTGATATTACATCCATAACATTAATGGAGAGCTAATAATCAAATTAATTAACCTCAGTCATTTAACGTTATTTTGTGCACTAATTAAACTTGAAATTTAAATAATTATTTCATAAACAACGTCTTTTTGTTGTTGCAAAATATTAGTGAATGTATTTATCTATCTGTGATTTATTCAATGATTTTCATATTTGAACCACTGAATTTACATAATTTGTATAGTTTATGTTTAGTTTATCAACTATCTGTAATTGTGATGGACACTATTCCATTTCCAAAAATTGTAGTCAATCATTTAATAACGATATTTGGTTTCTGTGACAATGATTTATGTGCATTACAACATAAAATATAACGAATGGTTAGTATACAAGTTATTAAAATAGGTGTTCAAACTTTGGGAACAGTTAGTTCAATATTAAAGTAAATCTAAATTTTTTTTCATAAAGATTGTACTGAAGAAAATACAGTTTACACAATTTACTTCGTAGAAGGAATCTTTTACTGTTTCTATCATTCATGATCTCTTTCTCAAAATTCTGTAGGGTCATAGGCTTTCCAATCGATATGTATAAAATTCAATTTAAAAAAACTTATCCATAATGATACAGTAGATTAGATTCTGGAAGTTTCTTCTCTTTTTCTTGCCCTTTTTTTACACCACTGTATATTCTTAAAATTATTAAGTTCTTTATATTATTTGCAGAATTTATAAGAAAAAAGGTTCTTTTGATAAATATTGATTAACACAGCCGTTTTTGAGATATTACAGTTTAATTGTTTGAAAAAAATTAAAGAGAATGCTAAATCTGAAATATATCTAATAAAAATATGAAAAAAGTTTATTACAATGAATTGTAAGCATGTGTTTTCTTCAGGTAAAATTTTTATTTAGATTTTCCTCATTATTGATTCTTAATTTGTAATGATTTAGAGTCCATGTTAGTCTTACAGTAGCACATGTATTTATGTCTTGTCTGTTAATGTTTTCAATACTCAACTTTAATTTTTGTACATATAAATCTAATTAATTGACATTATTGCACATTGCATATTTGCATATTGCATTTTGGTTTAATGAAATCTCTCTTTGCTCAGCTCCATATTAAATATTAACCATTATAAAATTTAATCAAACAAACATAGAGTAATTTTTAGTTTTAATCAAGTTATTACTTATTTTCCAACTACTGTATTTGTGTAACAATTAATTTATTGATATAAAAATATTTAATATATAATAAATAAATAAGCTTGAATCGATATGAAAGGTTAATAAATAATAAATTTACTAGAATTATTTTTATTGACTTGGAAATACTCGTAACAGGTTTAAACTTGACAGTAATTCAATTTGTCTAAAATACTTTATTTCATGGTGATTTAAATATCAGCAAAAATTTATTTATTGTAATAAATACTTTTGTTACTCATATCAATTATAAATCAAAATAAAATTAATTCAAACATAAAATGGAATATGTATATAGATTTTTTAATTTTAATTGTGTTATTGTTTATTTTTCATAACACTGTGTGCTTGATAATAATTTTTTATTATAAAATAATTTTGTTTCATATACCAACATGAAAACACTTAAAATGATAGCCAGAATCGATTGAAATGGTAAAATATATTTCATAATTTATCACATTATTTTTGAAGTGAAAATTTATCCTGACTGCCGCACCCGTACTGTGTTGTGCGCCTTAGACTCCTTTTGAATGGCTGAAATCTCATAGGTTCGCGTCACCGACATGCTTATAGCAGTATATCTGTAGCTATATAGCTGACGTATAGTGCTGTGTATCTTATAAATTAAATTGAATGGAACATTAACAAATTATGAACATTATGAAATTTCAAATTTTAATACTAACAGTTCTGAGTTTCCATTTCTATCGGTAGTCTCTATAACTATCAATTTATTTATTGGCTTTGGGTTTATTAGTAAATGATTTAAATTTCTTCGTGTTATGTTAACGTTTTTTGAGTTTTTCTCTTTTTTTATTTATTTATTTTTTTCAATAGTAAAAGTTAAATTTAATGAATGGCGATTATTTTTCCTATTCTTAGGGATTCTTAAGAATAAATACAAAACTAAATTATTTAATATTTAGAAAATCTCTCTCAATTTTGACTTTTACTATTAAAAAATAAATAATATCGAAAAAAGAGGTTTTTACCTAAAAACTCGGAAACCATATAAGGTAAAGGGCTGAAAATTTATTTAATGACAAAACCCTCAAGTTCAAATCGAAAAAAAGGCGGGGGCAGATTTCTCATTCATAGGCACATCCACCATTTTTATAATTTATTTAATCATAAACACACGAATGAATTAAAAGAGGAGGCATACATAAAATTGAAATAGAATTGTTGGAAAATAAAACCAGAATTGATTGATTTTTTTCATTTCAACTGAATTAGACTTATTTGGCGGCGAAACTTTTTAAATATTTTTAACCTCATTTCAAATTCTAACATTAGAAATTCCAATTTAAAATATACAATCCGAGTCGGGAAGTGTTCAAGTTTTAACCGGGACGTGATTAAACTGCATATCGAAAAAGTAGCTAATGGAATACCTCGAGAACTTTACACAATTACTCCTATTATTCGTAAACCACAGTTCAAGTTTCACAATAGTGTATTTGTAGCGGCACACACCTCAATTATGGACCTTTACATGAATTTGCATTTTCATGAATACTATATTAGTCTTTAAAGGGTTCCTTCATTTATATTTACTAGATTAATTCAATTTCGGGAATAATTTACTCTTTTTTCACTTCTCTCAAGTGCACAACTTATTTTTTATTTATTGCATAGCAACGTTTACATTCCGGCCTATGAATATTTTAGAAAATCTTATCTCAATTCAGCAATTTATATTTGTATCTGAATTTCTTGGCTGTTCCATTCGAGCTCGAATCTAAAATGAAACTTAAACATCACATAATTTAGGGCACATGACATTGCTTACTTGCTCTTTTCTCCTCTCGAGTTGTTCTTTGTACAACGTCGTTTGATATTTTGCAATTTATTCCGGTTTTATGTAAGCCATGTTAGGGTGACGCTTTTATGGCCCATTCTTGCATGTAGATGGCTTCATCAATGCCAACAATAAAACTACAATTTCTGTTCATAACTAATAATAATTTATAACTGTCATATTTCAAATTCAATTTACTGTATTTAACTTGAAAATTTAATTAAATTGTGGAATAAAAAGGTAATTTTAAATTCATTAACTGTTAATGATTCGTCTTGCAGACGTATTCGCCATATTTTAAAATCCTCACAAATTCGCACAAGATTCACCTTAATGCATTTTTGTGGTACATTAAAACTTTAGCAAATAATTGAGGAAAACTTTTCAAATTAAGCACTGCACTTACGTTTCGCACTGGAAATAAATAGCACGACGATTACGGTTGTTGCACGTTTAATTTTGTGCTATATCTGAGCTTAACTTTTTGCCGCATTTTAAATTTAATTTGCCTTTTGGTTCGTCACTCGGTTTCGATGCGGGGGAAGTTTCTGGGGCATTAGCAACGCTTGCACCAATATCGTATATTGAAACACTTTATCGGGAAGGAATAAAAAGAGAAATATCTCTCACCAACTACTTACCTAAAAGAGCTCGTAAAAACGAATCGGTGCGCGGGGACTTCCGCATCAATTTTAAAATTGATCTGATCTAGTATTGATTTTCCACTGAAAGCTTTTCGAATGACATTCAATTCTATTGGGACTTGTAAATTTGTCGTGCATTTAAGGTGCTTCTGAAATAATTTTCCTAGATTTATTGAAATGTCCGACGGACGGGCTTCCGTAATTGGCTTTTGATCGAGCTCGCACTCCACTTCTAATATCTTTTTACTTAAAAAAAAAAAACTATTAATCGACTTCCGGCTCAAAGAATGAGTGCATCAATTAGTATTTCTATGGCACAAAAGTCGTGATAAGTCTGACAATATTTTTCGTATTGCCTGACGTGATAAAACCGTATCAATTTCGACATTTTGTTGGGTACAGGGGTGGCCGGAAACAATCGGAGACCGCGTAGTTAATAACAGGACCAAACGTTCCAACCACGTACTATAACGTCCCATTCTCTTTACTTACAATTAAGCGCGAGCACTCCGATTTATGAAGATTAGTAAACTGAAATCCTCCAACTAATTAAAATCATCTCCCGATTTCGTTTAAATCCCCCTTGCATCGCTAATTTATTTAATGGGCCAGACAACTTTAATTCCATTTTCATTCACGATCATATTCAATTGTTTATTTTTGCTTGACTAATAACAGAAAGCTAAACTGAATAAATCATAAGCAAAAACAAAAATATATTTAACCACAGATAAAAGCAGAAGTTGGGCACTAAATTAGAGAAGCCACTTCACAATGCAACAGCCGTAATTGTTGTGCTATTTATTTCTAGTGGGGAACGTAAGTGCACTCCTCTATTAAGCTTAATTTCAAAAGTTTTTCCGAATTATTTCGGTGCGTTTTCGTATACTGGAAAAATACATTAGACTAAAACGTTAATTTAGTATTTCTTTTAAGTCCGTTTTGTAATTTGTGAATGATAAATTTCATAATCACAGACATTTATTAAATCAAATTTCCGCCACTTCTTATGTGTTAGCATAACAACTGATATATATGAACTTTTAACATATTGAAATATAAAAGTTAAGTTAATTCCAATATACATTTTTTTAACATAATAACCAGAACATAAAATTATACGCTACAATCCAATATCTAACTTGCGAGATTGTTGTGTCTTACAAACCCACATTGATTTGGTTTAGGACGGATTACTTTAAATAAAATGAAATTGAATATATATATATACACATATATATATATTTTTTTTGTTTGGGGGTCAAAGAGGGGAAAGTTTAAAAACCCCTCTCCGGGCACCGATCCGAAGATCATGGCCATAGTGTTTACCATGTATGATAAATCATACATGGGGGAAAAGAACGTATATTTGCATATACGGGGTATGCTGAACCAGAAGACGTGGGACTGACAAAGATGCCAGCCCCCTGTCAAATTGGGTCCGGAAGAACAAGTCCAATCTGAGGAAGATCCGAAGATCTTCCTGGGGATGGATTGGACTTGCAGGTGTTGGATCCGTTAGCTCCCCACTACCACTGGCTTGTGGAGCGGTACTGCGCCCCAGGACCACGACAAGGTGGATCCATTCTGGGATTGATATATATTGATTGATGATATTCGATATTGAACACTATAAAAAAGGTATCTTACAAATTTTTCATAACTTTTACCATTTAGAAGATATCGGACGCCAAAGTTTGAAGATTTTAACAATTTCAACAATACACGGAAATATTCTCTGAATAATTAACATATAAAAAACTAGTTCATAAATTGTCGTTTTAGGTAATTTGGTTATAAGGTAATTCGGTCATAATGTGATTTGGTCATTACGTGTTTGGTCATAAGGTAATTCGCTCATTAAGTAATTTGGTCATAAGGTAATTCGACCATTAAATAATTTGGTCATAAGGTAATTCGACATTAAGTAATTTGGTCATAAGGTAATTCGGTCATTATGTAATTTGGTCATTAGGTAATTTAGTCATAAGGTAATTCGGTCATAATGTGATTTGATCATTACGTGTTTGGTTATGAGGTAATTCGGTTATTAAGTAATTTGATCAAAAGTAACTGTTTATTTTAATGGAACTTACCTGGTTACCATCTCATTAAAAATTTTTTCAATTCCACCTAGTATTTCAAAAATTATTTAAAAATAAACGATTATTTAAAATGTTTCTCTTTTAAGTTATGTCCTGTAAATTGATGTAACATATGTCTGTTGGACAATAAAGTACTGTATTATTGTTATATTTGTCAGTCATATAAATGAAAAAATATTTTAAAAGATGATGGATGTAACAAAAATTTGCTAAAAGAATGTTATGAATGAATTTATGCATTTGAGAGATTTGTCTAGTTCAAACGGAGCAATTATAATACATGCCGGATCAGGATTCGCCCAACCTCTGACCTATATGACAAATGTATGCGGCTTTGATTAAGATTATAATTACATGGCAAATGTTTACTCATCACATGAATAATAACTCAAATGTTAGCTTTGCACAAATTATCCAAATCCAAATAATATCAATCTCTCCATACATCCCTCTTGTTATGAATACCGGAAACTAAATTAAAGTATGCCAATAAAAAAGAGTTCCGGACCCGGAATTATAATTCGGGGAGATTGCAAGAAGCTCAAATGAAATGCAACCCTACGAACATAACCGATTCCCTTTGTCCAAAGTCAGATTGGAATCGAGCCGACTACTTAATTAAATTATTCTTTTGTAACAATTAATTCGTCGTAATCTTGTTGAGAATACATAAAGCTCCTCCAAAACCGCACTCTAATCGTTCGACTCCGAAAATTTTCAGCTGTGCTACGGCGCCAGCTCCCCCGCCCTCTCGGACCGTAACCGCTTCCCGACGCTGTTCCGCACCCACCCCTCGGCCACGGTCCACAACCCGACGCGTATCAAGCTGATGCGGAAGTTCGGGTGGTCGCGGATCGCCATCCTGCAGCAGGCCGAGGAGGTGTTCATCTCGACCGTGGAGGATCTGGAGGCGCGGTGCACAGAGGCGGGCATCGAGATCGTGACCAGACAATCGTTCCTCTCCGATCCGACAGACGCCGTGCGGAATCTGAAGAGACAGAACGCTCGAGTCATCGTCGGACTGTTTTATGTCGTCGCGGCCAGGAGGGTGCTCTGCGAGCTCTCCAGACAGAAGCTGTACGGGAGGTCCTACACTTGGTTCTTCATCGGTAAGTACAACGGCCCGGATGCACGGCCATTCGGCCATTTACATACAGTTTCCTCGAGCATTGATCACTTGCTGAATGCGCAAACTTTCACACAAGGCGAGTTCCCGACTGCTTCCTCCCCTGGATTGGTCAAACACCGCAATAAATTCACGTAAAAGGAATTTAAATTGTGAAATAACAAAGAGCCGGTCACATTTTACTAGTGGGAAATTGTTCCCTAACGGATTTATTACCGCTACATTTCTCCGCGGGGTCAAAGTATATCCACCCCAGATCGGGGGATTATCCCGCGCGAACATACGTATCCACCAGTAACAGATCGAGATCCGAGATCCGAGATTCGAGATCCGGCCAAGCGATCTTTGTTCATTCGCATATAAATTATTCGATTATGTCAGAATCCTTATCTCGGGCTCTAACTGGAAGGAGACCGTGATCGGGACCACCCAACCGACGTTCCTTAACGCGATTACTTTGACCACCGTCCGGACACTCAACAAACATATTTATGCTCTAAAAATTCCAGGTTGGTACGAGGACAATTGGTTCGAGATGAACTTGGAAAAGGAGGGCATCGAATGCACCGCAGAGGAAATGAGGGAGGCGGCCGAGGGTCATCTGACCACCGAAGCCCTGATGTGGAACCAAAATTTAAATGAGCGCACCATCTCCGGAATGACTTCGGAGGATTTCAGGCTGCGGCTAAACGACGTACTGCGAAGGGAAGGTTACGACATCGATAAACAACGCTACCCCGAAGGGTATCAGGAGGCTCCGCTGGCCTACGATGCTGTGTGGTCGATCGCCTTAGGTAAGACTCGACACTACTTCACTTTATGGACTGAATATTGATTGGTCTATTACTCGTTATTGCATTATTAATTTTATACGCTTCAAAACTCTCACCGAACTCTCACCCTCTTTCTCTTCAACCCTTCATTTATCCTTCTTTGTTGCGTAAATACCATAAATATGGAAATTTATTGTTTAAGAACACATGTCTGGCTCTAGTTGTTTCAATTGTTTAAGAACACGCCGGTGCCGTTAACTTGACAATGACATTTATTTTGTTCCTAAACTAATAACATAGGTAGTTTAGTCTTAATTTATGCAGACTAAAACAAATTATCATAGTTACACGCTGTTATTTTACAAGTTTATCATAAATTTGTATGCAAAATCTTGTATAAGATTATCTACAATAAATACTAATATACCATACACTGTTTCAAGAAATGAACACACCATCTATAATTTTGTAAATAAATTTGGTTGGACACTTTTTGGTAGGAAGAAGTCTTCTGAGTTTGCGTCACCGACATGCTTATATCAGTATATCTGTACAGCTGACGTATAGTGTTGTGTATTAATTCAAACATTATAAAATTTTAAATTTTAATACTAAATTCTAAGTTTTCACTTCTATCGGCAGTCTCCATAACTGCCAATTTTAAATATTAATTTTTATAAACATCAGTTTTTTTAACTTTTAATTAAAAAAAAGAACAATATTTTTTAAGGTTTTTTGTAACAATTATAAATTATTGTTAAATAAATATACAAGAGTATTTTTCCCGTTTTCAGAAAATATTAATTAATAATCAATTATTACTGGTGTGGTGCATTAATTTCTTGAACAGTGTATGTAATGAAAGGTGTTTTTCGGTCTGCTAAAGTATAAAACAGAACCCCTCCATAAAATTGATATTCAAATGAAAACAGAAACATTATTTCCCGTAACGGTCCTTGTTCAATTTGGTGGAGATGATATACGATCCACCATCCGTTTCTCTATTTTAACACTGTTTCCTAACTAATATTTATTACCGAATTTAATTCGACACTGCCGTTGCTAACAAACAAAAATATGTAAACTCCTCGTGTACGTATATTTCAAATCGTCGCTTGACGCTTGACGCGAATAAATTGATGGCAAAAAATCCCGCCAAAATCAATTCAGTTTTTAATTAACGCCAGTTTTCGGGGTGAAATTAAGAGATATCAAGAAATGTGATATGCTAATGTGCCGTGGTAATAAATCCAAGAGAGGCCACGGTCGATTTATTGCTCCGCTATTAACCCTGGTAATTACACCAAAATGGAGTCGAAGGATTACCTATGTGATTTAATATTCCCTTTACTTTTGTCTAATCAATTATACAAAACTTGTGTGTAATTCAATCGATACTCGTTACACGCCTCACCGCACGTCTCATTCTTAAATGTGACTACAAAACACAAGTTATATTAATCACTTCCTGTTAAAATAAGGCGATTAGTTAACTTTTAATGAATCACTTCCAGACTTTATTAAAACTTTTTCTAATTATTGCATTGTTATGGCTCCCCAAAGACTTAGCATATGAATGATCACTTTCAATTATACCGGCGGTAACCCCGGGAACGATTCTCATAACTTTTTACTTAAACTTGAACGCTGCGCCGCCGTTCGTTCGTTCTGATCGTTTGTTTTTCGTTTCAGCTTTCAACAAGACAATGGATCGACTGCACAAGTACGGAAAAAGCCTCAAAGAATTCAATTATAACAATAAGGAAATCGCTGATGACATTTATTCAGCGATTAATTCTACCCAATTCCTAGGAATTTCGGTGAGTCACTTTATTATATTATAGAATACAAACAGCGACAAACGGTTGCATGCAATGCGTGCAAATAAGGCATATTTCACAATCCGGATATTCTTTTTTCAATTTCTTACTGTTAAAAGCCACAGTTAAGTTGTGCATTTTCGTGGCAAGACAATGTCTAATTGAATTAATATGAAATTGGACTCGAATTTATTCAAAAGGTTTACAAGCTAACTAGATTAAAAGGATTTCGTGCACGAAACATTTTAAAATTAGTTACATCCAACTACTTTAATGATGCTGCTATATTATTGCGTTTTTTATTCGATTAAACTAGGTGAGGTGAATTTTAAAATACGTGCTTGGCCATTATTCAGAGTTTTCAATAAAGTTCTGATAAAAAGCAAATTCGTGCTAATTAGATGAAAATTAGATGAAACCAGTTTCTCTCTTGCTATTGGATTAGAAAATGGTTCTGTACTTTATGTTTGTATAAAATTTTAATAGACATCATGAACATATATATTTTATTCACCATTTTTTAAAACATATTGAAGTTATAAGCTTATTTCTCGTTAACACAAATATATTGACTCAAATGGTTTTTTTTTCGATAAATGAAGCTTTGTTTAAACTGAAATTTGTGCAGATATGCTCTTTCGATATGTGGCTAGCCACTTCAGCCCAAATTGTAAAAAAAGTTTAATATTGAATTATTTAGAAACATTAAAATCATTCTGGCACGCCTTCGAGATACACAATGATCTGATAAATGACAATCAAATATCGAAATGCACAGAAACGACCTTACTTTCCAGTCCTCATAATATTTTTATTAAATTTATATGAATAAAGTTTAAAAATGATGTCACTTTTTAAAATAAAATATTTAATGGCATTCAAAATACGCAAAATGGTTGTGTACTTTATGTTTGCATAAAATTTTAATAGACATTATGAATATGTATTTTATGATTTATAAATCATAATAATTAAATTTCATGATAATTAAATTTTATGTACATTTACTAATTTCTTCAATAATTGCGAATTATACTAACACTGGTGCATCCACCATTTTTTAAACTTATATTTTAATCAAAACATTTATGGTTTTAAGCTTATTGAAGCTTGTTTCTCGTTACCACAAATGTATTGATTCAAGTGGTTTTTAACTCGACAAATGAATCTTATATTTTCATTAATTTATATGAATAAAATTTAATAAAAATTTTAAAATAAATTTTTAATAGACATCGTGAACATATATTTTATGAATTATAATTTGGTACCTGGGTAAAGGGATTTTATGTGCATTTATACTATTACCGGCGCATTCGCCGTTTTTTATTTCTATAAGTGAAACTTTGTTTAAGCTGAAATTTGTGCATTTTATTTTTTAGCTTCAAAACAATAACATTCTTGACAACCTAATATATATAAATATTTAAAATATTCTGATTATAATATTCAAAGCAAAATCCTGGAAGCAATGTGATTCTTTAGTATCTGCAACACATTTGAAATTTAAATACGAAAGCTTTTTTGAAATATTTAGAGATATCTGAATAAATTTTGTACTATTACAATGTTGAATTTATTAAACGAATAACATACATTTTTGTTACAAAAAAATTAAAACTGATTCGGTATTTCTTCAGAAAATACAATAAAAGCAGCTTTCAGCATCCCATATATGTATGTAACATACTTATTACATAATTTATTATCTTCGTACGCTCTTGTTCCATTTGCTGAATTCCAAGACTCGAGCTATTTGAATATGCATGGGCAATCTAAATTTAACTGAATTTTATTTGCATTTTCCGACAGAAAAACATAAATTACAAAGGCGAAATCGATAAACTCCTAATGTGTTTAACAATCATCCCCAACTTGAAACATAATTTCAACGTTACGTCGTTAGTTGCACGTGACTAATTAAAAAATCTCATGTAATTTTAACAAAACTTTGTGTAAGGTTTGTTAACAAAAAATTTTAATAAATTACTTTTAAAATTACGATCGATTCCTTTTTTGTTTGTTTTGATTAACATTTAGCGTGCGGCTGGCACACCCCCGCAAATTACACACACGTTAAACTAATGTCAAAAGGTAATGTGAACAAAATGAACAAATTTTAGAACACATTATTAATATTAATTCAGCCAACAACTGAATCGAAAGCAATTTCGCCTCGCAATAATGAACAACACAAAATAGAGATAGAATAGAGTATTTTTTAACTTTAAGCCCAAAGGAAAAAACCAATCTGAAATATGAAAGTTCACGTCGCAATAAAATATGCCCGCAACTTTCAGCGGACCGTATATCAAAGTTAGGGAAGGTGTATCCGAACGAATGTGACAATAGAATACGTATTCGTGTGTCCCGTATGTGAGATGCAACTTTTGGCCATTTAAACTCACGTAGAACTGATGAAAAGCTCTTAACGATTTTTTGTGGCTGCAAAACATCGGTCATCGGCCGTGACTAGCATTATAATAAATGGCGTGAAGGTGGAGAAATCGAAATTCTGTTTCTGTTTCAGGGCTTCGTGGCTTTCAGTTCCCAAGGAGATCGTATCGCCTTAACGCAGATAGAACAAGTTATAAACGGCAGTTATGTGGTACTGGGATATTACGATACACAGGCAGATAATCTTACGTGGTTTGACAAAGAAGTTTGGAGCGGTAAGTTCGGTTTGCTGCTGTTCGGGACTGGCCTCAATTGTTCCTTACTTTTTTCAAGGTGGAAAAGTGCCTCAAGACAGAACAATCATAAGAAGAGTGTTGAGAACCGTTTCCTTGCCTCTGTTTATTTGTATGTGCGTAATATCTAGTATTGGCATATGTATTGCTATCGGACTTGTTGTTTTTAATATATGGAATAATCATAGAAGGTGAGTTATTTTCATTATGAGAAATAACAATTATTTGAATAACTACCGAACCTACTACCGAACTACCTTTTGTTTATGACATCACCGTTTCGCATTAATTAGTGTTACGCACGCACACCTGGAAATAATGCAAGTGCCCTCATTTTATTTTAAATGCCTCAGGACAATTTATAAAGACGACCGTTTGTTTCAGAGTAATCCAATCATCCCATCCCGTTTGCAATACGATTATGTTGTTCGGTATAATAGTTTGTTTAACCTCCGTGTACCTCCTCGGTTTAGACGGTAGATTCGTTACCCCAGGTGCCTATCCCATTGTGTGTCAGACGAGAGCTTGGTTCCTGTCTATAGGATTCACCCTGTCTTTCGGTGCGATGTTCAGCAAGGTGTGGAGGGTGCACCGGCTCTCCACCAAAGCCAAATGCGATCCAAAAGTCAGAATGGTAACCAATCTAAGTTGATAAAATAGGCACAATTTTAAAAATTGTTTTGTTTACCAGAAAAAGGTCGAACCGTGGAAACTGTATTCCATGGTTTCCGGTTTGCTGGTGATAGACTTAATAATAATGTTGGCGTGGCAGTTGCTCGATCCGCTGCAAAGGAGAGTCGAACTCTTTCCACTGGAAGATCCAATCTCGTCGGCCGACGATTCCAAGATAAGACCGGAGTTGGAGCATTGTGAAAGCCACAACAACAACGTATGGCTATCGATTATGTACGCTTACAAGGGCTTGGTTTTGGTAAGTGGATTTTTTAATATACGGATACGTATGAATACGTACGTAAACTAATAATTTTATCTATAATAACTTGTGTTCTTTTAGATTTTTGGATTGTTCCTTGCTTATGAGACAAGGTCGTTGAAGGTCAAGCAGATAAATGATTCAAGATATGTGGGAATGAGTATTTACAACGTTGTAATATTATGTTTGATAACGGCGCCGGTCACCATGGTCATTGCCAGTCAGCAAGATGCTAGTTTCGCCTTCGTGGCATTAGCAATAGTCTTTTGCTGTTTTCTTAGTCTGGCCCTTATATTTGTGCCTAAGGTATGGTTGTGTACTTTATGTTATAATTGCCTATTATTAATTTGGTACGTTGGTAATTGGATTTTATTTGCATTTACCAATATCTCCAATAATTGCGAATTATACTAACACCGGCGCATTCGCCATTTATAAAACCTATGTTTTATTTAAAACTTGAGATTATTGAAGTTATAAGCTTGTTTCTCGTTGTCACAAATGTATTGACTCAAATAATTTTTATTTCGATAAGTGAAACTTTATATGCAATAATTGCGAATTAGTACGTGAGGTAATTTTTTTTTATTTTATTATTTTTTTTTTTTTCATTTTTCATCAGATAGATACACTTATTCCTTATATGAATGGACTATAAGGCATTATAACCGTTTTCGCGACAGCAGCGCATATTGGTGGTCACTAACACAGGCGCATCCACCATTTTTAAAACTTATACTTTAATTAAAGTATGTTTTTTAAGGTTATTGAAGTTATAAGACATCCACGAGATAAGGCTGAAAGTAAATATAATCCAGATGTCGGAATTTCTAAGGAGGACGAGGAGAAATATCAAAAGTTATTGAACGAAAATGAAGATTTACAACGACTAATCGCCCAGGTATATAAATCTATTTCAACATAATTTTTATAAAAAAAGAAACAAACGAACGATTAATCGATGTTACAGAAAGAGGAGAAGATCAAGCTGTTGAAAGATCGTCTGGCGGAAAAGGAGGTGGGCAAAGGGAGTCTGACGCCCTCCGGCATTACCCAAGGTAAGGAAACGCTGATCGTAGCCGACTTTATAACGGACGCGGGAACGTCGGACTCGGCGTTCGGCGGAGGGATTTCGATGTACACTCGATCCTCGAGGTGCAGCCAGTCAGACATAGAGTTCAGTGAAAGTTATTTGTAGATTAGACCGATCCTTGTTCTTCCCCTCCTCCGATTTCGTTGTTGTTATTATCGTTGTTGTTGTTGTTGTTGTTGGAAGAATACCAAGTATTTTTCTATGTTCAAAATTTTCTCTCCATTATGAACAAACCACAATTTATATCAGATACAATTTAATTACATTTAATTCGACACAACTGAGTTAACATATTTATTGTTTGGACAGAAATAAACACAAGTACCAGAAAAAAAGTACTTACTGACATATTGTTATTGCGTTCAAATTCAAAGTATTGCAATGAAATGTTAAATTAGTCTTAATTAATATATATAAGTGTCCCTTATATCCCTTTAAAAAATCATATTTTACTACCTAGATCTGAACGCCTCTTCTCTGAGCATTTCAGATGACGAATTTTAGATTTATAAGTAACAAACCTATTCTAAAATTATTCATGAATGTAACCAAAATTATATCTAACACAAGCTTCATTCAAAAATATATACAATTCTCCACGTAGACAATCTTTTTAGGGTAACTAGTGATATAAATGAATATACACAACGCACATTTTCTACCCCGTTTTATTCCAAAAACCATGTCAATTACCTGCATGTGTGTGCTGATCCTAGAATAATTTTTGTATCCATTTTTCCTACAGTATACATAGTTTCATACTTAAATATTATTAAGCTGACCATCATTTTATCATTGTTTTTGACAGATAAAAATGATGTGGTATAATCTTTCAAATAAGATTTCATCTAAAGTCTAATTTTGACTGGCTGGGTATTAGCTTTATTGTATCTTAGCTTAGCTTAGAGTTCTTGTAGATTACAATAGAGAATAAGTCCTATCTCGTTATAACATAAATTCCAAAAGAAAAATGTCTTTTTCTCCCAAAAGTCTTTTATGAAAATCAAAACTTTATGTTGTAACGAGATGTTAGTTTTATAGATGGATAGATTTTGGGAGTGAGATATTTTTCTTTTTGACAGATACGAAAGACGAAAGAATATAGTCTGCAAGTTCAATGAATGAAGAACAAACATAATTAATGACTACGCATGGTAGGTATACTCTTGAAATCAGGATTTTACAGACACATCAATTTATTTTAAATGACATCTCGCATAATTTACAGTTTTGCCTTGTGTAAACTCCTGATTTCTCAAATTTAAGTTAAAAATTAAAAAAAAAAAAAGGATGAGTTAAATGAAGATCGGCCTTTCCGAGGTCACAACTCAATTATCCTGTACATATTATAATGTAAGTCATCGAGATGTTAAACAAACATTGTAAATAGTTCCCTCTTTCTTTTGACCTAAATCAAAACTATCCCCCTTGAGCACTGCAACTGCAAAGCATGATGATAGAAAGGTTTCAGCTTCGTTTAAGCCATCCTTCGAAAAGACAATATGATGATAATGTAAGAAATATGTAGTTTATAAATTGGTTAAAAAAAATAATAAAAAAGAATATTATCATGAAATAAGTTTGCTGTGAAAAAATAACTGTTTGAAATTCAAAATCGTGATAAAATAAAAATTGTTGAATCTGTATCGGCACAGATTTCATTAAGTCAATTCAATAAGAATAATAATTATTCTTAGTCAGGGATTTTATTTTGTCATAGCCGTTTTTGTTGGTACCAAAACGAATTTATTTGTAATGTAGAAGCTTAGCACATTCATATAAGGCGTAACATAGATAAATAGATAATGAACTCAAAAAATGGTTGTGTCGAATTCTATTAACCTACCCCACACACACACTCGGCACCAATTCATTCATCTCCCTGCTGCATTACTTTCTTGTCAGCACTTTTTACAAAGTATCCAACGCCTTATGTGAACTAAGTCTGAATATCTATTGTGCATAAAACATATATGTGATAGACTTAACTAACTCACTACGTAATTTTCATTGGTAGATAACTTCGATGTGTTTGGTTTGCTTGTTTCCTTATTGAAGAATTTAAATATATATATTGTGAGCTAAGTGATCTTAGCATTGTTACCTTATAGTGAGATAAATCGCTCAATGTTTAGTGATATCGTTTAGAAACAAGTTATATTGTCTGTATCTGTATAGCAAAATTGTTTCATTTTCCTGAACCTGTAAATATATGGCATAACCATGTTAATCAATTTACTTTAATGCAGCGAATTTTTTGTCTTGTTTTTTAATTGCTTTTAGTTCGTTTTCCTTATAGTGAAACGACGTAGAATCTATGATCTATGTTAGAGGGTTGAATCAGTTTTAGTGTTAAAATTGTAATAAACAAAGGTTCTGCTTCAATATATATATATATATATATATATATATATATATATATATATATATATAACGTATACAGTAGGAAAATCGTTTGATCCGTGAGAAAGACGTCTGCTCCATAGTGGAAGACTTACTGTCTCTATTGTTCATGATGTCTCTTTCAAGATTCAGATGGACCAAAGTCTTTTCATACTGTATACTGTGTCCACAGACCTTTTCCAAATTCAAATAAAATAAAAAACCGTAATAGTATAATTATATCATTAAATTGTCGAGAGAAGCAAAAGAGATGAGCTCATTTAATTTTCCACGGTGGAAGTTTCGATGTAAATTTGAAATGAAATGCTCATTCCCAGATACGTATTTCAGATCCAAGCAACTGCTATCATAAATGAAAGCATGGCTAGCATTTTCCACCGAGTATAATGTACTAGTCGAGTCGTAAATGAAATCACGGTGTGGCCAAGTGAGCCAGTATTTTTCTTATATTAGGTGGATCTATATAGACTATACTAAAAAGTAAAATTCTAAATGTTGTGATAGAGATACTTAGTGATAAAAAAATTAAGACGCGGTGCTTGGAAAACTGTTGTTGCATCTGTGTCAGTAATTTTCTATATTTAATAAAGAAACGTTAATCTGATTCGTTTGTAATGTTTTACAATTTTAAATGTTTATATGTTCTATCTATTTGTGAACGCTCTGTTACCAACAAATGGACACAAGCACTATCTCTAATTATTAGAATTTCTCTAAAATGAAGACAGATTAACTTAAGCTTGATTGATTGATTGATTGATGTAGTTTGTTTGGCATGATTGCTGTATAATATCGAATTTTGATAATCAAATGTACGAAGCTTATATTTTTTTCACTTTAAATACAGCCATTGTACCGATCGTACCTAGATAAGGGAAGATGAAGTTTAATTAATTGTTAGATTTTCTAGTATCAATGTTATAACGAGATCCATTGTGACTGTTTCTGTTGACGAGAAATA
Source organism: Aethina tumida (assembly GCF_024364675.1). Lineage (NCBI taxonomy): Eukaryota > Metazoa > Arthropoda > Insecta > Coleoptera > Nitidulidae > Aethina > Aethina tumida. Next base: position 9,187,869 of record NC_065437.1, on the reverse strand, counting down.
ATATAAAAATGATCGTTAATACACTTTGAAAAGTTGTACTGATTAAAAACAATGAATATATGTTCGTATTATTTTATTAATAAATGTATATTCTCGTATTATTACACTATTTTGTAATGTGCAATTTTATCTAATGAAACCACAACAAATGATGGACGGCATTTGGACATATCAAGACCTTTTTGCTATAAAATGCATAACGCAAGAAACGCGTAAATCTCCTGTTTGTGGTGGTTCCGCATATGAATAATTACAGTTACATATTTCCTAAGTGTTATTTATATTTATAATAATAATAATGGTGGTAATTGTGTTTTTGCACGGTGTCTGATTTAGTGCAAAAATATGATTACAAACGTTTAAAAATTTTTGGATCTAGTATGCAAATAATTTTCATTCAAATTAGACTTAGCCAATAATACTCGAGAGTTTAAGGCCTGTGCAAAATAAAAATTAATAGAGTGTACAAGTTTTAAACTAATATTTTCGTCATACCTAAACAAATCGTTTTTGTTTACGCATAAATAAATTATGTGTACATATTGTTTTTAATACAATAGTTACCTAATAGTTGTGACCTATATTAATGTCTAGCAATATATTATTATGTGTTAGTCGATAAAATGCTCTAAATATGTTATTTGCTCTTTAATTTTATCACATGTTGTAATTAAAATATGTAATATGATCTCCACTTTTCATCACAATAAAATTCTAGATAGGTTACATTTCACAATGATTTTCACTTGGAGATTGTATTAACCAAGGCATTTTTTACAATAATATATCGTTTGAGGTCGTATATTATTATGAAAAATGCAATATGGTTGTACCTCATTGAGGCTCAAAATGCGGTACGACTATTTAGTTTATAAGTAAATAACACTTTATGTTAGAAAACTATTTGGATAATATAAGTACATAAGATGAATAAGTATTGAATAGTACCTATACATTGCAGTTTTACTGTCGAAATATGTGTTCAAAACCCAATCAGCTACCTAATCTTATGTCAAATTAAAACTTAAGTGGAAGAAATATTGTTTTATTTTACGTCCCCTCCTTTCTGTTATAGATCAATTAGTTAAAACAACTCGAGTACAAATTGAAATATAACCAAATAAATTTAAAATTTAGTTATCTGGGTTGCATACATTCATTTACTACCCTACAGATTTCTACACGTTTAGTACCTCAATTGACTAAAAGAGGACGCTACACGTAGATAGCAGTTTTCTTCAGTAAAATATTTTTAGTACTAGTTTCTGACAATAGACGGCAACAAGGACGCATAAATCAGAACTTTTATACAATAAAAATATTATATTTGTATGAAGACTTTTTAAGAACCAGTAAACAAAAATTATCATAAAATATTGTTTTAAATTAAATAATGTTAAATTATTACGATCGTATGCATGTATTAGATTTATTCGATATTAAAAGTATTAAAATCACGTTACTTAAAATAAATTTTGAAAATGTTAGAAAACTATTTGGATAATGTAAGTACACTTATGTAGATAAAATAAAAGTTTTACTATCGAAATATGTGTTCAAAAACCAATCAGCTACCTAATCTTATGTCAAATTGAAACTTAAGTGGAAGATAGAATATATTGTCTTATTTTACGTCATCCTCCTTTCTGTTCTAGATCAATTTAGGTAATGGTGCTTTTGCGGTTGGTAAGTATGAACCTTTCTATGGAACCTTTCCAGAACGTACGCTGTCTGACCGCTTACTTCTAATTTGCGGACGGTGTTCTCAGTTTGTGTTGTTAAGTCATATTTGGTGAAATTACAATTTATGTTTGTATGATTTATTATATCATGCGTTTATTGTTGGAAATGATACGATAGAAATAAATGAAACAATAAATACGATGTTAAATTTTATTGCAAGAGAAGGTATGCTATAAGTGACACAATAACTATGGCATTAAAATAGTTCTCGTTTCGAATTTTTTTCTCCAAATGAAGGAAGTAAATTTTCTGTATTACCAAATTGGCGACGAAGTTTACTTTAGTAACATTTTGGTTATGAACAATTTTATTTTCAGTAATAACGAAATTTTGCTGGTAGATGATGACTTCATGTTGATGGACTCCGCTGTCTATCCCATTCATGTTGTTGTAGGTGCTCCAACCATCTGATACTATTATTGTGCTAGGTAAAATGTACCTGTAACAAATTAAAATAAATAATTAACACACTATAGGCGGGCAGCAAAATAGTCCAAACTAAGTTGTTGAATGATAACAAAAAATAAGAGATAATTCTTTCAGTTCCATATGTAAACCAATAGAGTAAAATTATCTCCTCACCCCGCTTTTGAAGTAAGTACATTCAAAAAGGTAAAAATTATCCGGCCAGCTAACTAACAATCAACAGTTCTCAAGACGGGTATTTTTACTCGACCAACTTATAGTGTAAATGACAAATGACAAATAACAAACATAACAATCAATCGTAATAAAAGTTACAATAATAATAAAAACAAAAACAATAATAATAATATGTGACTGTGACTTCGACTGTGACTGTAACTGTGATTGTCATCGTCATCGTTATTTTTATCGTTACCCTCATCGTGATGACTGTGTCACTGTGACTGTGTGTGCGTCCGAGACTGTGAATGAGACGGTGACTGTGACTGTGGATAAGTATGAGCATGGAATTGTAAATTTGATTGTGAATGTGAGTGTGGTGCGAATCTGATTGTGATTGTGAATGTGAATGTCAATGTGAGTGTGATTGTGAATGTGAATGTGATTGTGATTGGGATTATGAATGTGAACGTGAACGTGAATGTGACTGTGACTGTGAATAAGAGTGAGTGGTGTGTTGTGAGTGTTTTTGTTAGTGTGTTGTGAGTGTGAATGTAAATGTGAATGTGAATGTGAATGTGACTGTGACTGTGAGTAAGTGTGAGTGTTTTTGATAGTGTGTTGTGAGTGTGAATGTGAGAGTGAATGTGAGTGTGAAAGTGAATGTGAATGTGATTGTGAATGTGAATAAGTGTGAGTGGCGTGTTGAGGGTCTTTTTGTTAGTGTGTTGTGATTATGAGTGTGAATGTGAATGTGAACGTGAATGTGAGTAAGTGTGAATGTGAATGTGATTGTGATTATGATTGTGATTGTGAATGTGAGTAAGTGTGTATGTGTTTGTGATTGTGAATGTGAATGTGATTGTGAATGTAAATGTGACTGAAATTGTGAATATGATTGTGAATGTGAATGTGAATGTGATTGTGATTGTGAATGTGAGTATGTGTGAATGTGTTTGTGGTTGTGAATGTAAATATGAATGCGATTGTGAATGTGATTGTGATTGTGAATGTAAATGTGATTGAGATTGTCAATGTGAATGTGAATTTGAATGTGATTGTGAATGTGAATGTGAGTATGTGTGAGTGGTGTGTTGAGAGACTTTTTGTTAGTGTGTTGTGAGAGTGAATGTGAGTGTGAATGTGAATGTGAATGTGCTTGTGAATGTGATTGTGATTGTGATTGTGAATGTGAATGTGTGTAAGTGTGGATGTGTTTGTGATTGTGAATGTAAATGTGATAGTGATTGTGAATGTAAATGTGATTGAGATTGTGAATGTGAATGTGGTTGTGAATGTAAATGTGATTGTGAATGGGATTGTGCATGTGATTGTGATTGTAAATGTAAATGTGATTGAGATTGTGAATGTAAGTGTGAGTGGTATGTTGAGAGTCTTTTTGTTAGTGTGTTGTGAGTGTGAATGTGAGTGTGAAGGTGAATGTGAATGTGACTAAATGTGATTGTGATTGTGAATGTGAATGTGAGTAATTGTGAATGTGATTGTGATAGTGAATGTAAAGGTTAATGTGATTGTGATTGTGATTGTAAATGTGAGTGTGAGTGTGAATGTGAATGTGACTGTGACTGTGTGTAAGTGTGAATGGTGTGTTGTGAGTGTTTTTGTTAGTGTGTTGTGAATGTGATTGTGAATGTGAATGTGAGCAAGTGTGAATGGTGTGTTGTGAGTGTTTTTGTTAGTGTGTTGTGAGTGTGAATGTGAATGTGATTGTGATTATGATTGTGAATGTGATTGTGATTGTGATTGTAATTGTGATTGTGAATGTGAATGTAATTGTGAATGTGAATGTGATGTGACTGTTGATGTGACTGACTGTGATTGTGTTTTATCTGTGCTGTAACCGTGTGTGACATTAACATTAACAACATTTAACATTTAACATTTAACATTTAACATTTAACATTTAACATTTAACATTTAACATTTAACATTTAACATTTAACATTTAACATTTAACATTTAACATTTAACATTTAACATTTAACATTTAACATTTAACATTTAACATTTAACATTTAACATTTAACATTTAACATTTAACATTTAACATTTAACATTTAACATTTAACATTTAACATTTAACATTTAACATTTAACATTTAACATTTAACATTTAACATTTAACATTTAACATTTAACATTTAACATTTAACATTTAACATTTAACATTTAACATTTAACATTTAACATTTAACATTTAACATTTAACATTTAACATTTAACATTTAACATTTAACATTTAACATTTAACATTTAACATTTAACATTTAACATTTAACATTTAACATTTAACATTTAACATTTAACATTTAACATTTAACATTTAACATTTAACATTTAACATTTAACATTTAACATTTAACATTTAACATTAACATTTATCAAACTTTATTCACATTCACATCCACATTCACATTCACAATCACAGTCACATTCTCATTAACATTCACATTCACATTCACACTCACATTCACATTCACATTCACATTCAAATTCACACTCACAACACACCATTCACACTTACTCACAGTTACAGTCACATTCACATTCACAATCACAACCCCAATCACATTCACATTCACATATACATTCACAATCAAAATCACATTCACACTTACTCACATTAACATTCACAATCACACACACATTCACATTCACATTCACATTTACACTCACATTCACATTCACAACACACTAACAAAAACACTCTCAACACACCATTCACACTTACATTCACATTTACAATCACAATAACAATCACATTTTACATTAACATTCACACTCACAATCACACTCACAATCACACTCACATTCACAATCACATTCTCTTTCACATTCACATTCACATTCAGTCACATTCACATTCACACTTACTCACATTCACATTCACATTCTCTTTCACAATCACATTCACATTCACTTTCACAATCTCAATCACATTTACATTCACATTCACAATCACATTCACATTCACATTCAAATTCATATTCACAATCACATTCACATTCACATTCGCATTCACATTCACATTCACATTCAAAATCACAATCACAATCACATTCACATTCGCATTCATATTCTCATTCACATTCAAAATCACAATCACAATCACCATCATATTCACACTTACTCACAACACACTAACAAAAAGACTCTAAACACACACCACTCACACTTAGTCACATTCACAATCACAATCACAATCACATTCACATTTACATTTGCATTCACTATCACAATCACACTTACACACATTCACATTCACATACACATTCACATTCACAATCACAGTCACACTCATTTTCACACTCACAACACACCAATCATACTTACTCACAGTCACAGTCACGTTCACATTCACATTCAAAATCACAATCACAATCACAATCAACATCACATTCACAATCACATTGACACTTACATTCACAATCACAATCACATTCACAACCTCATTCATATTCACATTCACATTCACAATCACATTCAGTCACATTCACATTCACACTTACTCACATTCACATTCACATTCTCTTTCACAATCACATTCACATTCACATTCACAATCACATTCACATTCACTTTCACAATCTCAATCACATTTACATTCACATTCACAATCACATTCACATTCACATTCAAATTCATATTCACAATCACATTCACATTCGCATTCACATTCGCATTCACATTCACATTCACATACACATTCACATTCACATTCAAAATCACAATCACAATCACAATCAACATCACATTCACATTCACAATCACAATCACATTCATAATCACATTGACACTTACATTCACAATCACAATCACATTCACAACCTCATTCATATTCACATTCACATTCACAATTACAATCACATCCACAATCACATTCACACTTACTCACATTCACAGCACATTCACATTTACGTTCACGTCACGTTCACATTCACATTCACAATCACATTCACACTCACATTCACATTCACATTCACAACACACTAACAAAAACACTCACAACACACCACTCACACTTACATTCACATTCACAATCACAATCACCATCACAATCACAATCACATTCACATTCACACTTATTCATATCCACACTTACTCACATTCACAGCACTTTCACATTCACATTCACATTCATCCACTTTCACATTCTCACTCACAACACACCATTCACAGTTATTCACAGTCACAGTTATAGTTACATTCACATTCATATTCAATTTCACAGTCACAATCACAATCACATACACATTCACAACACACGAACAAAAACTCTCACAACATACCACTCACACTTACTCACATCACATTCATATTCACATCCACTTCACACTCACATTCTCACTCACAACACACTAACAAAAACACTCACAACACACCATTCACAGTTACTCACAGTCACAGTCAAAGTCATATTCACATTCATATTCACATTCATAATCACAATCACAATCAAAATCACATTCACAGTCACATTCACATGCACATTCACATTCACATTTACCTTCACGTCACGTTCACATTCACATTCAGATTCACAATCACATTCACACTCACATTCACAATCACAATCACAATCACATTCACACTTACATTCACATTCACATTCACATTCGCATTCACATTCACATTCACCCACACTCACATTCTCACTCACAACACACTAACAGAAACACTCACAACACACCATTAACTATTACTCACAGTCACAGACACAGTCACATTCACATTCACAATCACAATCACAATCACATTCACGCTCACGCATACAGTCACAGTCACCGTCTCGGTTATGGTCATATTCACAGTCACAGTCACAATCACAATTAAAAATGGTTTTATAAATATAAAAGCTAAAAATATAAAAACCATTAGTTATTACCTTTAAATATTACTTATGACCTCCAATTTGAAAGGACATGTTAATCTATATAATAAATCTCAAAAACATATAAACAATGTTGTAAGTAAAAAAATTTAGTTAGGAATTTTATTTAACTTAAAACTTTGAAAAAATACAGGACACAAGGGCACAAAAGCTAATAAGAAAGTAATGAAATGTTTGGGATTGACAGCACACGAAGCACACATTTGTTGTCGCAGTGGCACGTCTGGAATTAACTCATACATATAAACCGCAAACACAAGATTGCTTCAATTTAGGAAAACAACTCGAATACAAATTAAAATATAATTAAATAAATTTTAAATTTTTTTATCTTGGTTGCGTGCATTTACAATTCTTACTATCTTACAGATTTCTACTTAATATGCTTAATACCCGAATTAGTTAGAAGATGGCGCCACAACAACCACAACAACCTACCTTGTTACCTAACAGGTTTCTATGGACCAGACATCATGGGAGGGCAAGTTGCAGAATCCGCTACTCTAAGGAACATTATACGGCGCATGCGTCGTGAGGCGCTGATTTCGCGCTTCTCGAACAATTTACAGTGCAGTGTTGTCGCTTTGCAACGGTCAAAATATTCTAATTATTCTTTGTGGTTGAATTATTGTTAATAATATGTATTACACTTTTTTTATTTTTTGGTAAGCATATTATTTCTTCTTATTTGATGATTATTGCTCATTATTTACAGATTATATTCTCGTGGCGTTTTTAAAAACAATATATTTTTCCTATTCTTCTGGTAATTACTTTCTTAATTTATTGGTATGCTCATTTAATATATTTTACTTTATAGATCATTCCCATTTTTAAAATATTATACTTTTATTCTTTTAGTAAGATCATTTTTAATTTGTTGGCAGTCATTTTTTAAGTTATAGTTTATTTGTGTGCTATATATATATATATTTTTTGTACAATCTTAATTTTTTGATATGGGTCATTAATTAATTAAAATATATTTTACTATATAGATGTTTTTAATTTTTATTATTTTTTAATTGATTCCCAATTAATTAATAAATTTGCATTGTGCAATTTTTTTCGAGTTACATGGATCATGGTTCTTCCTCGAAGAATCTATTTACATCCTACTTCTACGAATTTATATGGAGAAATCAGTAGGTTAAATTTTGTAGTCTTTCTTCCATCTCTAAATCAGGTGCTTTTATTTCTAATTAGAATATTATAATTCACTCAAATAATTTGTTGAAAAGGTTGAATTCCTTTCTACTAAGAATCACTCTCACAATTCCAATGGTTTGGTTAATCACATTACTGTCATTCAGTCAATTTACATTATGATCTTCCTTTTTAAAGTAGTTTCAATTCTTCTAATAATAAAAATTGGTTAAATTTTGTTATATCTGTATTTGTATTTACTTTTGTTGTATATAGTTCTAAAGAAATGATGTATTTTATTGTAATATACAATAAATAATTCATAATAAAAATGTTTCAATTTCATAGTTTGCATTATTTTTGGTAATACTCCGAACACCTAGTAATTATAAACAAATTAATTTGAATTTGAAATTATTCTCCCCATTTTTGTCAAATGTCAAATAAAGAAAACTGTCAGAAACATCTGTTTAGTACATGTTTCTGACAATGGAGGGTAAACCATGCAACTTTAATTTTTTTTTCACAATTTTTTGCTGCTTCTCAGCAATAGATGGCGCATAAATCTGAACTTAAATCTAACACCACTAAATCATACACGGAATACGAAAACCACCCATCCAGGGAGAATATTATATATGTATAATGTCTTTTTGAGAATTAGTAAATAAAAATTATTGTAAAAATTTGTTTTACATTAAATAATGTGAAATTAATGTAATAATATGTACGTATTCGATTTAGTCGATAATAAAAATATTAAAATCACGTTTCGCACGATGGTTAATTAAGCAAATTATGAAAATGGAGCGCACAATAGTCGTTCCTTTGTACATATCAGTGGCTCATAAAACTGCATTAGAGACCCAATCAGACTAAGATAATTTATAAATCTCCCCCATCGTCCTAAATGGGGAGGGCGATATGATGCTATTACGGCGAACGGATTCACTAGACCGGAAGTGTTAACTCTGCGTTATTAGCTCTGAATTAGCACACCCCACGAGACGGCAAACAGTGCCGCTAGGGTGACATAATGTCCGGCTGCGTCATAAATATTTACGATACTTTTTTAATAAATCATCGGTTCGTTGTGTCCGATGTTTCGGAAAGGGTGGACGGGTGCGTAGAATGATTGCGGGAAGGATGCTGCCGAATAAATTTTAATTGCACATCAAATTTTCAATAAATTGGGCTTTGTTTTGCGTTCGTTAATGCAACGAGAGATAAAATTGGGTGGTCCATTAATAATTGTCCGTGGCGCAAGCACCTTAAGTCAAGAATGATTTAATGTAATGGTTGTTAATTCCATTGTTTGTCCCGAAATAAATGGCGTCCGCGCTGAAGCATCTGAGAAATGGAAGAAAGAAAGAATCGGTGAATCAGTAAGCGGCATGTGGTGATGTATGATGGTAAAAAGCTTGAACGGCGGGGGAGAGAACCGGAAGATGAATGCGTATATGTATTGTTTCCGGTTTCTCTAAAAGAAACCCTCTTAATTCGGAGAGTTACTTAGCTAACGACTCCATACACTGCGAGAGAGCGGACCCAACAATGGGGTTTGTCGCCGTCAAAATTACTCGTAAATGAATTCTTTGCGGGCTCGTTTATCAAATAAGCCCTTTATTCTCTTTATTCGCCACACTTTACATTGCATTAACTCCGCTTCGGTTACTTTATACGTCGCCAGGATTATTTTATCTACACATTTTCGTCCACCTAAGTGTTTGTTTGTATTTCCTTCGGGAAAAAGTACTCTTTTAAATCCGCAGGATATAACATGTATAAATATTTGCATGACAAAACAGCGCTTGAGTTTTTGGTCTGCAGATCTTAATGAGGTCACGTAATACAAAATAGCGAATTGTCGGACAATGGCAATGGCAATGGCAACCGCACCGCATTTTGTAGTCAAGTGTCGCGGTTGATGGAGCCGACTACACATTCCAATTGGTATTCATGGTTTGGGACCGATCTGGCTCCTTGCGACACGAATTTACATACTAAAACATATCTACAATCCGACAACCAATTCCACCACACTTTGTACTGCCCGAATTCGCGAATCCACACACTCTCTTTCCTTTCATTTTCCCATTCGACTATGAATACTTTCCAGTAATTTCCTTTGATTCCGTGATTTCCCCGCGCCAAGAATGAAACTCTTTGATAATGCAATTTAAATAAAAAAATTGTCTCTCACATCCGGAGATCCGGGCGGAATTTTAACGTCCGTCACGTCCGGAATTTTACTTTAAGCACGCCACTTCGGGGAGATAGATATGTTTATTTCCCAAATTTATTCATTTAGTTTCGAAGACAATTCCGATTTTTGATCTCGCCTTTGATCGTTTGATCGCCCTTGGAAAACAAAGCGGTCCCAGAAACAATGGCACGCAAAGTGGAAAGTGTACTTAACTCCTAATACGCCACAGCTTTTGTTCAATTCCCAGAATAGCAATGCTAAACATATAATTTGGTACTTAACTTCTGGCACAAAAGTAATTACTTATGGAGTGTGCGGTCTATTCGGGGCATTAAAATGGGCATTAAGTAGCATTTGATCACACACCCCTGTTCCAAGTGTTTCTTTGTTAACGTTCACCCACGTGATGTGAGTACGATTAGTAACTGTGTACTGCAATTATTACGACATGGTATTATAATGGGGTGGCGAACCACCCTTGTTCATTTCGGGGGCAACGGTGGTTTGTGTTCGATACTTTGGCGTGTGTGAGAGATTTGCGGAATCGAACTTGCCCAACTCCAGAATCAATGAGCCACAAATATTTGATGGATTTGGTCTGATGAAACCAATAAATACTTTGTAGCAACAATAACCATCAGTTTTACTAAGTTAGAAATGATTAAGTGAAGAGTTTTTATTCGGAAATACACAATGTAATTTTGAGAAACGTGTGAATGTTTATGTTATACAAAATGTTATGTTTCTACTAAAATGTATGGTAAATATTTAGGAACAATTAGAATAGGTCCAATAGTGAGGAAAATACAACCACTCAAATTTAAATTTGAAAAATCGTTTCTTGCTCAGGTTTTCTATTTTTCTAAGCTATTGAATATATTTTAAACTTTTTATATTGTTTACACAATTTAGAAGAAAAAAAGTATTGTTTCAAAAATTATTTCTTGTTCAGGTTTTCTATTCTTTTAAGCTACTTTAATTACAGGTTATTGAAATATTGATAAAAAGCAATTTTTGAAACATAAATTTGAGGGACTGTATTTTCAGGTTCCACTTTTTTTAATTAGTTTTGTTGGATTTACACAAAACATTTGTTAAAAATTATTACAAATGTTAATGAAAAGAACAATTCAATTTCGTTGTCTCATAATAATTAATCATGAACAATTTAGTTTCAAATAATTTGGAAGTAATAAGATTTGATTCTTTAAGGTTAAATGACCCTGAATTGTGAATTTTATCATTAATACCATTTTGAACATATAGTCATTTATTTTCCTTAGTTTTAGGAAGATCTTAGTTTATTATTGGATTAAGTTGAACATAAAAAGTCTGTTAACATTTCAAACTTTCTCAATTTGTTCAAAAATTGAACCAAATTAAAGTAGAAACAATATTTCATTCCATTAAAATTTGTCATCAAGTAATGCTTTATTGTATCAAACAACAATCACCCCTGACATAACGACGACAAATAAATGTGATTGAGAGAGGGTTAGAACTGGTGGACCCTCCGTAACCGGATATGTTTACCAGAGACCCCGATCCGGGGTCCCAGTCCATGAATAACAATGTAAGAAAACCCGGAGCGGGCGCAGAATGCTCCTCGATAATCTTATCGACAGGCATATCGCGAACATGCGGATGGAATTCCAATTCGCACCACACTCCACACTCCACATATCCAATAACTTTGTTCCACTCCGGATCAAAAGTTGACTTTCAACACGCAGGAACAAGATTTAAATGTCGCCGAGGCTTTCGCCAAACTAACAACGTACCTCCGGAGCCAATGGTCAGTTTTATAGACGAGACAGATTCGTGCATTTTGTTCGCTGAAACATCATGCATCTTTAATCCGTCAATTTGTTGATGTTTTTGTGCCTTTGATCGAGCGGAGTTGAGGAAGGTAATTTGTTAGAGTATAAATAATTCCGAAACGATTTGCTCGGCCACTAAAAGGGTCCTATCAGTGTTCAGTGTTCAGTGTTCAGTGATCGGGACCGGAACAAGTATTCTCATGTGGCTTTTGGCCTTTCAGCACGTATCAGCTCACTTTACTGCATTTACTGACTCACCCGTTCCATTTCTTATTCTCTGACCTCCGCAAATCCATTCTCTTGTTGGAAATTCTTTTTAAATTTACCCTAAAAGCCCTCTCAATTTTTCAATATCGTTTCACAAACTCTTTGTCAACATCTATATTTCAGCGGCATAATTCCCAGATATATCTTTTATCGATGAGGACGCTTATGTATATTTATGTAGTTTGCGTTCCTGCTTTCAAACTAAATCGATTTATATTTCATTGAAATGGACATGTTTGACTACAATACTTTAATCCCTGAAATATGGACATTTAAATAAGACTACCACATTTTTTTTTACTCACATCTTTTCCCACAACCACAAATAACACACCTAAAATTAATTTTATTATCCTATTAATATTTCACTTTAATCTAAACGCGTCATAAACTGATCCAGTTTTTAGTAATCTTAACAGTGACACGTATTAATAGTCTCAGTTCAGCTATAACTGCGTCCAGTGCAGTGCTGTTCTATAACGTCACCATTTAATTGTTTCTATTATTCTCTAAGAGAAAATAACTGAGGATGAAACGGATAATAATTTAATTGTTAGTTCTCCATTTAATGTATGTGTAGTACACATTTTTACCACAATTTCACTGCTTTAATATCAACAAAAATTGGTGTCATTCTACGACACTGACGCCCAAGTTCGGACCTACGGAAGCTGGATGTTTAATACGTCAGCTACCGTGGATTAAAATTTAATATCACTTAAACACAACAATCAAATCGAGTTAATATCTGAACCCGAACAAGAAGCGGCTCCTAATTAGAAAGCTGACAATTTAAAATACGTATCAAATTCGATGTGGCGTTTTATGATCTCGAATTACTTTCCTAATAATCTGATTTCGATGCTGCATTAACACGTCGTTTAGAATTGAAATTTAAATTTTGGGACTGTATTTTCTACAGGAGAGAAACTATTTTAATTTTCTTCATAATTGGTCCCAAATTATAACCAGCTATTTTAAAAATACCTTAATTTTAATTTTTTTAAATCAGTTTTGTTTGATTTAAACATTAAACATTACTGAATTGTTAGTAAAAAACAATTTTTGAAATTCAAATTTGGGAGACTGTATTTTCTACAATAGAAAAATTATTTATATTTTTTCCTTTATTTGTCTCAATTTTTAACCAGCTATTTTAAAAATACCTTAATTTTATTATTTTTTTTAATTAGTTTTGTTGAATTTAAACATTAAACATTAAGAATTACTGAAATATTGGCAAAAAATAATTTTTGAAACTTAAATTGAGGGGTTGTATTTTCTACAGGAGAAAAATTTTTTCCATTATGGGTTCCAAATTTTAACCGACTATTTTAAAAAACACCAGTTATTTTAAAAACATTTTCATTTTAATTTTCTTCATAATTGGTCCCAAATTTTAACCAGCTATTTTAAAAATACCTTAATTTTAATTTTTTTAAATCAGTTTTGTTGGATTTAAACATTAAAGTATACTAAATTGTTGGTAAAAACAATTTTTGAAATTCAAATTTTATAAAGTAAAATTATTTAGATTTTCTCCATTACTGGTCCCAAATTTTGAACAGCTATTTTAGAAACACCTTTATTTTAATAATCTGATTTCGATGCTGCATTAACACGTTGTTTAGAATTGACTTTTCTCTCATGAAAATAATTTTTGAAATTTAAATTTGAGGAACTGTACAGGAGAAAAATTATTTTAATTTTCTTCATTATTGGTCCCAAATTTTGACCAGCTATTTTAAAAATACCTTAATTTTAATTTTTTAAATCAGTTTTGTCGGATTTAAACATTAAACATTAAAAGTTATTGAAATAAAAAACTATTTTTGAAATTTAAATTTGAAGGACATTTTCACAATTGTTGGTTCTAAATTTTGATCAGCTATTTTAAAAATACTTTTATTTTATTTTTTTTTAATCAGCTTTATTGGATTTAAACATTAAACATTAAATATTACTGAAATATTGGTAAAAAATAATTTTTCAAATTTAAATTTATACAAGAGTAAAAATATTTAGATTTTCTCCATTATTGGTCCCAAATTTTGACCAGTTATTTTAGAAATACCTTTATTTTAATAATCTGATTTCGATGCTGCATTAACACATTGTTTAGAATTGACTTTTCTCTCATGAAAATAATTTTTGAAATTTAAATTTGAGGAACTGTACAGGAGAAAAATTATTTTAATTTTCTTCATTATTGGTCCCAAATTTTGACCAGCTATTTTAGAAATACCTTAATTTTAATTTTTTAAATCAGTTTTGTCGGATTTAAACATTAAACATTAAAAGTTATTGAAATAAAAAACAATTTTTGAAATTTAAATTTGAGGGACATTTTCACAATTGTTGGTTCTAAATTTTGATCAGCTATTTTAAAAACACTTTTATTTTATTTTTTTTAATCAGTTTTGTTGGATTTAAACATTAAACATTAAATATTACTGAAATATTGGTAAAAAATAATTTTTCAAATTTAAATTTATACAAGAGTAAAAATATTTCGATTTTCTCCATTATTGGTCCCAAATTTTGACCAGTTATTTTAGAAATACCTTTATTTTAATAATCTGATTTCGATGCTGCATTAACACGTTGTTTAGAATTGACTTTTCTCCCATGAAAATAAAAGTCTATTCAGTCACCATGTAATTCCCATTTTCCTGCTAATTAAATCCTTAATTATATTATTACGTCTGGTCTTTGTTGTACAATTAACATGTAAATGTGCGTTATTGAAAGTTAAATAGAAAACAGTCAAAACAAATCCGTCTTTGAAAGTGGCATCTCTTTTTGAAAACATCGGACGAAATTCGTGTACCGATAACCGAATGGAACGAATGATCCATCACCCGGTTTATGGGAACGGAAAGGTGGATCGTACTTTATGCTAAGCTTAAATTAAGGTATCCCGAACATGCAGAAAGGCGAGATAAGCGTCCGATGCCAACCAGTTCTCCAACGTTCCAACGAGATGAGACGTTTGCGAGGGCGACGACAATTAGCTATCTTAAAACTCTTGTCTCTCTCAAATTAATACACGTTGGTGCGTTTTGTATTTTTGTGTTTATGGCTAAGAAAGGATCATAAACTTGTTGTGGGGAATATTCTACTATCTTTCTTTGAAATGAATTTGGAAGTGTGAAACTGATGAAATAGTCGGACGAGTGTCGTGGATGACAACACCACCTTATCTTAACAAGTATCTCGGCGTATTTCTGTTTACCTTAAGTCATTTCCAAACGCAATAAAAGTTATATTATGGTATTATGGTAATCGACGTAGAGTTTTATCGGACGATTGGAGAGAGATGGCCCGTTTAAAATTATAATTTTATCTATCTCGGACAATAAAAGCAAGAACGAAGAAGAGACAACGGTGAAATGTTTATAATTTGATCGCTTGTTCGGTGCCCACACGTTGCCGAGATGAGAGACCAGATACGGGACACATTAGCACTCGGACAAATCGTAGTCAGATCAATCAGATGAGCGACAAGGAACCAGGCGCCACAATGCTGCTGACCACCGTCGTCTACCTGCATCTCGCCCGGTATCACTGGCTATTAAATGGCTTTTTAATTGACCGAGGCCCCTAATACTTTTTAATACGCGTTTTTTCATTCATAATGACGCCGACGTAGTCGGTGTTTGTCAATGAAGGGCACAGCAAAACGACGCTTCCAAGGAGGGAATCGATTCGCGGCGCAAAACGCAAAAACAATAATGGAATAGATTAAAGGTCCAATCCGTGAAGTTGAGAACGACCGCAAAGAATCGTGCCGTCGGTATCTGGACATGGAATCTCATCATTATTCGTTTTGCAGGCCAAGTACGGGAGCCTCGAACAAAGGCCGAATTATTAAACAAAACATTATAACGAGATTATGTTTGTTTAGCGGTCTAATACGTGAGCAAATCTTGCGGTCGCCCCGAACGGACACCCCCGACGTGGGCATTAATAAAAGTAATTACTTTTTCCTTTTCTTGAAATTTTACACCACACATAATGTAATCTGTTTAAATTCCCCTTCGTTGTTCGTACGGCTGAGTACATTTTAATAATTGCACTTGGTTGTTGTATGGTTAAATAATTCGTTTCATAAATGTTGGTAAAGCTGTTAATTAAAATAAAAACGAACGCTAATTATAGTTAAACGATTTAATTGCTTACGCTGTATACATACATTAAATTAAATATTCAGCCAAACTGTTCTTCCGGTCGCAGTCAGTGTTCCAGATGTTGTAAAGGATACCATGAAATATTCATGCTGGTGAAAAGTGGTGAAACAATTCTGAACATTCCGCCTAATTTTTAGCACACTCTCACTCCTTCTTATTCTGCTGAGTACCAACACAATAAAAAATAGTTTAATTTAAATTTAGTTTGTGGTCGATTCGTGGCAACTGGCGATCAATTTAGCTCGTTGAAAAATAATGAATTATATAGCCATTAGTCGGCAAATAATACGTTATTACTTTATAAATTGCTAACGAACAGGCCCAATAAAAATGTAAATGAAGTGCATCTGCCATTTTAATAAATTCGCAGATGAGATTATCAAGTGCAAGTACTGAAGAGTAGTGAAGAGTGGTGAAGAGCCGTTACACAGTTCTAAACAAAGAACGATTTTACAAGAACGCACGGTATTCTAAATAATGTAAATTACATTAAAAAGTCAGAGAGCTCATTAAGTTATTCTTGATTAAGATCCCCCCGACGATTAGCAGTAAATTGTTCTCATTACGGCAATTTTGTATTTTTAACTGGTGCATACATTACCTGTTCACTGAACGCACACTTAAGATAAATGAACACATTAATTTAGCGGAAATACTTTTTTAAACGCTCGCCTTGTTTACAATACAATTTTCAAGATCTACTCTTAAATGTTAAATTTCCCGTCAAATTTGAATATTACCTTCACGAATCCTTTGTTCTTATTAATTGTGGACATTTCTGGTCACCCACAAATTATACGTTACTACGATTCCAGGTAAACATTGTGCCTATGAGTGAATGAGTCTACGTTTCAGTCACACTAGCACCGGCCATAATTTAACCGGTGAAGTGCCACCTGTAAACTTCAGGCGCCAAAATCAATTTGCAGACGTAAATTCCTACTATTTTTTTTCAAAATGGACAAGATGTTCCTGAAATGGGTGGTCAAAATTTAGGAGCAGTTAGAACACGTTTAAAAACGTTATTTCAGTTTTAACATTTGAAGAAAAGAAAAATAAACATTACAACTGCAGGAAACTTGAAAAATTTAATTTTTAGAAAAACAAGTTGGGTCAATCAAAATATTTTCACCAGTGTAAACATAACATTCTAACTGTTGACAGGTATTTTTGAGAAGACTGCAATACAAAAACTATTTACAATTTTTCACACTAGATGTGCCCCTTAATAGTGTGAAAAATATTGGTAGGCGTAAAAAATAAGGCGAGAAAAAGAGACACAATAATAATATGGAAAAAATTTATTACACTGAATTGTAAACATGTATTTTATAATAAGATTAGGGAAATATAAATTTGAGGGGCTGTATTTTCTTGATGAGAAACTAAAAGAAAATAGTGTTCCTTCATTATTGAACATTTTCTAATTGCTCCCAAATTTTAATCACACATTTTAGAAATCCCTTGTATACGTAATTTATGCGAAATTTTTAAATGACTTTTACAAACAAAAAATGCTTTTTATATCTCCATTTAATTTATTTCGTAGACTACTAATTAATATATTTTAAAAATATAAATAATTGTTGTTGTTTCACCTTCTAAACAATAAATGAGTGAAATGAGTGGAAATAAATCGTTCAATCTGTTCCGATTAGGAAACGAGCATTAATTATTTTTAATTAAGCAAAAATTGAGTTGTTAAGAGAGAAGGAGGAGGAGGAGGGTTTCTCACAGGCGACGATAAGAGACACCGGGCGCGACATTAACTCCCGTGTTGTGGGTGAGATGCTGATAAACCGGATAGCCAGATCGGGGTGGTCTTATCTCACTTCTTTAAGTGCATATTAGTGTAGCCGACCGTCAAACCACAATTCCCAAATATCTTAAATACGAAACAAATCGCCCGAAAATTTGTTCCTATTCTAAACACGGTTCGATAAATTTCGAACGAATTTCGCTCTGACATGTTTATCTTACGAGGTGCGACGCAAATGGTAATTTTCTGATAAGCCTTTTTATGTTTCCCATTGAACATTGAACGTTGGACGATTTTCGGATTAACCGGCGACCATGGGAATGAATGGGAAACCAATGGGAAACCAATAAAGATCGAATTAAAATTAATATTATATATTATAGAATTAAAAGGACCAGATGCCCCAGAAGTATTTTTATTGGTTTCGGGTGTGTAATTTGATGTGGACGCTATTGAGATCTCACGTTTGTCGAGAAGGTCGACAATAAATTGGTATTTTGTTAAAACAATGGTTAGAAGACTTTCTGGGCAGTAAATCATTGGAAATGATAGAACGGGGCGAGACAAAAAAGTGCACGGGGACATAATAGGCGGGTGAGCAGCACATCACGGAACAAAAGCGTAATTCCGAAATGACATGGTTCCGTCTGGTCCGCTAATGTCATTTAATTTCGAGCATATGTTTAGTCCGGTTGCTCGACTCTTATCTTCTAATAGACCTCTTCTTTGGGCCCAAATGATATTTATTCGACAATCAGGCCCACTAAGTGACAATTAGAATCCGAGAAAATGATATAAAATTAGTCGAGGTTAAAAAGTTGGACCGCAAAAAAATATGTCTTTGATACCATCACGAAATTATTACCTGGGACTTGTATCCTTTTCGTTAACCAATTATGACCATTGTTGTTGCTACGATGGATCGTCCGGGCTTATCATTAAATTACTATTTTTTTATTAAAGGTTACAAATGAATGGGAAATCGTGCAGTAAAAACGGTAATTTCTGTAATGGACAGATGTTGCTTATGGGAACCAAAAGTCCACTACACATTTACATACACCCTCAAATTATTACGGATCTACATTTTTAGACTAAATTGCTTATTTTTATTTTCGAATTATATATAATACTTTTAATTGTTAGAATTTATTCTCACTAAGATTTATATTATTTTATTGAATTTCAGAGGAAAGAAAGAAACATTACACTCATGGGAAGAGAGAAATATAATAAACATTTAAGGTCTAAATATGGCGGACATTCAATTAAAATTACAGTAAGGGCATGCCCCTTAAAAACTTTTCTTCTAGGCAAATAAAAAATGAATTAATTGAGTCAAACAATATCGGTGTGACTGAATGAACAAAACTTGCAGGAATGTATTACAATAAAGAAACCATTGTTATCAAAAAAGAGTATTCTGAAAGGTTTAAAGTTTGTCCAAAAATATATTAATCATACTTCAAAATTTTGGCGAAGAATACGTTCGTTGTCCTCCAAATAAAACATTTGGGCCCTAGATTTACTAAAAAAACTTTGAAATAGAGTGGAGGAATTGTTATAGTTTAAAATTTCTTTTTTTGGTATTTCAGAAAATTATTGGTGACATGGACCCTTAGAACATCCAACAATGTTCAAAATTGATTAAAAGATAATAATGTTGAGGTTTTCTATAGAACGAAATCTCGATAAAAATATTAAAAAATGGGAAATTTAAATGAATTCTGGTTATTAATTAAAGGGTCGTGGAGACAAAAAGTACTCAACAAACTTTGCTCATTTATTTTATTTTATTTAAATAGGAAATTATTTTGATTTAGGTAGAAATTGAATAATTATTTGAAATAAAATATTGTATTTAAATAAAGAAATTCATTTCCCAATTAACAATGAATAGTAAAAATAGTCAAAATATATACTAAAATATTAAAATTAATTAGTAATCAAAGTTTAAATTGCAGAATTTAAAAATATTAAATAATTAATAAAATAAAGTTATATTGTCCTTAAGCACATATAAATAATATGAAATAAATAAATAATAAAAAATGTAAATAAGTATTAAAAAATGCATGTTTTAAGGACAAAAAAATATTAACAAATAGTTTTTTGAACAATTAAGTACAAAATTTAATAAAAATAAGTAATAATATAATTTTGTGAAAAAATTATTGAATAAATTTATATTTTTAAATGTGTGCCATTTCGATGAGCAGCCTATTGCACATTTATTTTGTTTAAAATTTAATTTAACAGATTATTTAATTTTAAATAAAAAATAATAATTGTAGACAAAATATAGTGTAATAATTTGAAATAAAACATTTTAACAGTATTTAATTGGATGGATGGACCCAATTAACAATGCATAGTAAAAATTGTCAATACATATATTAAAATATAAAAACTAATTGTTAAAATTTTATATAATCGAAGTTTAAATTGCAAAATTTAAAAAAATTCAATAATTAATAAAATAATTTTGTATTGTCATCAAATACATATAAATAAATAAATAATGTAAAAATGGATGTTCTTAATTTTTTATATATTTTTTGAAATAGTAAAACATAAAATTGTGAATGCATTTTTATAATGATATAAAAGATTTTACGTAATAAAAAAAAAAAACGATGTTTAAAGACAAAAAAACAAATAGTTTTTTAAACAATTATATACAAAATTTAATAAAAATAAATAATAAAACAAATTTGTGAAAAAATTATTGAATAATAATTCGTCGACCTCAAATACATATGAATAAATGAATAAATGAATAAATGAATAAATGAATAAATGAATAAATGAATAAATGAATAAATGAATAAATGAATAAATGAATAAATGAATAAATGAATAAATGAATAAATGAATAAATGAATAAATGAATAAATGAATAAATGAATAAATGAATAAATGAATAAATGAATAAATGAATAAATGAATAAATGAATAAATGAATAAATGAATAAATGAATAAATGAATAAATGAATAAATGAATAAATGAATAAATGAATAAATGAATAAATGAATAAATGAATAAATGAATAAATGAATAAATGAATAAATGAATAAATGAATAAATGAATAAATGAATAAATGAATAAATGAATAAATGAATAAATGAATAAATGAATAAATGAATAAATGAATAAATGAATAAATGAATAAATGAATAAATGAATAAATGAATAAATGAATAAATGAATAAATGAATAAATGAATAAATGAATAAATGAATAAATGAATAAATGAATAAATGAATAAATGAATAAATGAATAAATGAATAAATGAATAAATGAATAAATGAATAAATGAATAAATGAATAAATGAATAAATGAATAAATGAATAAATGAATAAATGAATAAATGAATAAATGAATAAATGAATAAATGAATAAATGAATAAATGAATAAATGAATAAATGAATAAATGAATAAATGAATAAATGAATAAATGAATAAATGAATAAATGAATAAATGAATAAATGAATAAATGAATAAATGAATAAATGAATAAATGAATAAATGAATAAATGAATAAATGAATAAATGAATAAATGAATAAATGAATAAATGAATAAATGAATGAATAAATAAATAAATGAATAAATGAAAGATTGTATGTAATCAAAAAATAAGTTTAAAGGACAAACAAAATATGTAACAGCTAAGTATATAATTTAATAAAAATAAATAATAAGCAAATCAATAGTTATTAGAATTATGAATTAAACAGTGTGTAGTTAGGAGAATGAAACAATTGAGATTATATTCAAAGAACAAATAATTTATACAGGAAGTGTCGTTATTAAATCATAAGACAAATCTAAGCAAACGAAGTATTTAAAAAATAAATGTGTATATGATTTGAAAGTAGGTTTGATATGATGGCATTTAAAATTTTTATCAAAAACCAATATAAATTTAATCACGAAGTTAATCATATCAATTGAACGCACGGATAACCGAAACAAGTGATCGTAAGCGATTAATATCTGCATAATTATCGATCGAAAAAAGGCAGCTCCACTCCGCTCCGACATACATAAGAAAATGAAATGAAATGAAATGAAATCACCGACTATCTGTAATTTGTGTAAATATCAGTCGAGCTGGTCCGCGGCCATAATTACAGAGCACCGCTCGCTGGTATATCAGTCCCATCTTTGAATATAATAAATTGCTTTGGAATATCACGTAAAAGATTTAAACACAACATTAAGCCGTCCTTTTACTTATCTTATTGTAACTATAACTTTAATTCGGCCTAGAGTCCAATCGGTCAGGCCGATCAGACGTCGGCGACTACGCCACGTCCACCGACTAATCAATCGACTCGTCGGTTTGGTCGGTTGTGTCACTCGGCTGGAAGGCTCTTATTTTCTCATTACGGGCGTCTATGACTGGAATTATGCGCTGTAATAAAGGCCAAAAGCTGCAAACCCAACGGGACGGCCGCCCGAGATCGGTCCAGCGCCATTGGATGATGGTTTCCATCGTCTTCATCGTCTTCATCGTCTTGATTGCTCCTCTCCTCTCCATCGCT
Source organism: Aethina tumida (assembly GCF_024364675.1). Taxonomy (NCBI): domain Eukaryota; kingdom Metazoa; phylum Arthropoda; class Insecta; order Coleoptera; family Nitidulidae; genus Aethina; species Aethina tumida. The sequence goes on along the minus strand of NC_065437.1, from coordinate 9,164,685 downwards.
ACGGGTAATTCGTTTTTCAAATGTAAATTAACGTTGATTGTGTGCGACTGTGACTGCGACTCAGGATTACCAAATCACAAGTTTAAATCTTCCAAAATCGTCCATCCTTGAGCTTAAACAACGCTCACTTTAGTACAAAGAAGCCGCCCAATTGATTTTTAATAAACATTTTTTATGAATTCTCCATTAAACACTTAGAAAATAAATTTAAAAACGTAAATGATGCTTAAATAAAAAACAACTTGCTCTACCTATTAATGAAAAGAAAAAAATAAATTAATTATCTAGTAGTAACTTAAATTCTATTAGTGTGGAGAAGAATGTAGTTTAATGGTTGAAAAATTCAAAGTAATTATATTTTTCGGAGGCTATAATAAAATTTAATTAAAACGTCCATTAACAATATTATTTTGAATGGTTTGTCAAGATAAAAGTGAACAACAATTGAATAATGGCCAATTAAATATGATTAATTTTTTTGAAAGAGGAATTTCGTTTTACGCCGAAATTAATTATTAATGGTGGAGCCCAAATTAACCACTGAATTCGGACAATCTTATATAAAATTGTGTATCGGCTAATTAAGTGGCGCAGTCAGTGGGCACGGTACATAAAAGAAACGGAAATCTATTCATTCCGTTTTGCGAGCCTTTTATATATATGAAATGTGTTAATTTTTATAACAGAAACTATCCATATATATATATATATATATATATATATATATATATATAATATCATCTATTTCGTTTAAGCCCATTTCTTTTTGGTTACCATGGAAAATGAAATGATTAAAAAATAAGTAAAAAGATAAGAAAGAAATATCAAATATTAATATACATTAAAATTAAAATATAAAATATTGAGAAATATTGTATAATAATATTTAAATTAAACAAAAATTAACTACAAAAAAAGCAAATCATTTAATAACCTAAGTAATATTATGTAAAATTAAATCTATTCAAAAATTAAAACAATACAAACTTGACAATATTTGAAAAAAATAAAATAAAATAATATAAATAAAAATAATGGAAACTACCCTGCAAAAAGTATGTCAAATATAAAACCTTAATATTGTAAGTATTAAATTAAAAATAAAATAAATTAATTACTTGTAACAAAAACAATAAAAAATTAGAGAACAAATTAACATATAAAAAAATTAACAAAAAAATATAAATTAAAATTATAACATTAAATGATACAGCAAATCAATTTATTATTTTTTAAAAAAAGGGCACCAGAAAAATAAAAAATTAATTCCATGAAAACATTTAGAAAAGTAATAAAATTGTAAATATTAAAAAAATTAGAATAATACAATATTGAGAACATTTGATAAAGAAAAAAATAAAATATATAAAAATAATGGAAACTAAAATAAAAATTCAAGATAAAATTATAACAGTCCAAATATTCTAATAAATGTAAAAAAAGTATGTCAAATATAAGGAACAAAAAATATAACTATAAAAAGAGCAAAATAAAATTATTCAATAATCCAGTAGTATTTTGTAAATACTACTTTTATTAAAAATAAAATAAATTAATTAATTGGTACAATTTAATAAACGTTAGATAGCAAATCAATATATAAATGAATTATTTAATTTATAATTCAGTGATAAAGAAAATTAATTTATTATTTTTTAAAAATAACATACTAATTAAATAAATAATTTCATGATAACATTTAAAAATATAATTAAAACAATACAAAGTAGAGATAAAAAAATATAAAATATATAAAGATAATATAAATAAAAATTCATTAAATTATAACAAACTCAAATATTCATAATATAATATATGATGAAATATACAAAAATAATATAAAATAATGGAAATGTATTCGATAATCTAAGTAGTATTTTATAAGAAAAATAAATTAAAAATAAAATAAATTAATTGTAACAATTTAATAAAAATGTACGTAACAAAAAAATAAAAAATAATTTATTTATAATTATGATATTATTTTTTTAAAATAACAGCATATAGTACAGAAATATAAAAATTTTTAATAAATTATATCATAATAAAAATAATTAAATTACAAATATTTGAAAATTCAACACAAACATGAAAATAATTCAAATAAATGATCAAAAAGTTGAGTTGAAAAAATGATAAAAAATTATAAAGAATATTTCAAAAAAGGTGTTAAAATCGAAAAAGCAATTCACAAAACGGTTTGCGGCAGCAGCAACGGCAGCAACGGCAGCTGAATTTGTCTGAGCGTTTCCACAATTCTACAAAAACGTAATTAAAGGGCCCGGTTAGTGGCCGGTCGGTTTTTCGCAGCCAAAAAAGCGACCGGAAATCGTCGACCATTATTTAATAGCGGGGCAATTTGCGACCCACGCGGCCCCCGGGCACCATAAAATTATCAGTCTCCCAAATTTGGGAAAACTGACCTATTCATTCAGCACCGGTGCTCCATTTATCAATGAACGTTTAAGTGGTGCACCTTTTCGGGGAAACGACGATATTTAATTCATCATTTCACCATTTCACCATTTTCAACGGTCGTCCTTATTGTTTTCCATTCCGCACTAATGACACGGCTGGTGCTTATTAAAATCTCAATTCTCACATTCACGCTTTTGTAATTGGCGTCGATGTTGACACGACAGCGGATAGCGGATAATTTAATTCGCAATGAGCATTCGAATTAAAATGTATTCCGAATACAATAATGCGGTATAATTGCTTCGTTTTGCTAAAACCTTGAATTACGCTTTTGAGATCATTAAACAAACAATAAGTCATAAAAAGTTTAACCTTTGTATGTACGAACTCATTAATAATATAATAATTTTTATAAATAAATGTGTAATTTGTTGATTGATATCAGAAAAATCATAATTGAAATCGCCTCTAAAAATTGTACTTGTAATTAGCCAGGTATATTTCTTGATATTTAATTCTAATTGCACCTTATTATATTGTTTAGCTGGTTTAATTACGTTTAATCTTTTCTTTAAACTCTCAGTATTATAACAATTATAGACAATTAAAACTATTTACTCTTTGCGAAGGATTCACGTAACTTTTCTACTCGGAAATACAACAGTTAATATTATATTTGCGATAATTAACAGCAGCCATTTTTATTTTTGTTCGAATGCTCAAACAAAAGGGGATAGTCCGTAAATCTAATTAAAAATACAATCGAAGCCGCCGATAAATTACTTGAAAATTTCAAATAACTTTGTTTAAATCCGAATATATTGTCGGAATTTGTTTGGCGCAATAATAAAACGGGGATATGGATTTTCGCTGTTAATTAATTTCCATATACTTTAAATAAATGCGGAACCAGTAAATTTCATTTATTTTATTTTAAAATTACGCGGACGAAAATATAATTATTTTTAAAACAATAAATCCAGGAAGGCGGAATAAAAATAAATTTGCCGCATGTCGCAATAATTAACAATTTTTAAAAATTTTATAAAATATAATAATATCATGCATACACAACCAAACTTACATGAAATCACCTAGTAATTACGAGAAACGGTGTTTCATTAGGAAAAAAGTATTTTTAAAATGTTTATTCTAACCAATTTTACTTCAATACTGTAACTTGAAATTTTTTAGCTAGACATGCACTTCTAAATAATAACATATTTTTATTTCGTGTTCTGTTGGACGTTAATTAGAATCTTTTTAATAAACCGAATTATTATTTAGAAGTGTATATCTGGTTAAAAAATTCGAACAAGTTATGAAACATCTTGTATATTTCTTCAAACTTATATTTTTAGTGACTTTAAATAATAACCAACATAGTTAAAAATTAACAAATTACAATGTTCTCTAGATTTCTTTTTTCCTTTTTTCCTATTTTCCTTTTTCCTTTTTTCCTTTTCCCTTTTTTCCTTTCTTCCTTTCTTCCTTTTTTACTTTTTATCTTTTTCCTTTTTTCGTTTATCTTTTTTCTTTTTCATTTTTTCTTTTTTAGAAAATTTCCAATTTTCTATAATAATATTCCATTTTATCAATTTTACAATTTTCTACTTTTCCAAATTTCCAATTCTCCACTTTCTCAAATTTCCAATTTTACAAATTTATATTGTTCCAATTTTCAATTTTCTATATTTTCATTTTTCCAATTTTCCATTTTGTTGAATAAGACAGAACAAAGTTTGTTCGCAGGTCAGTGGAGAAAACTTTAAACATCATTTTTCTAATTTTTCAATTTTCCATTTCTCCACTTTCTCAAATTTCCAATTTTACAAATTTACATTTTTCCAATTTTCTATTTTTTGATTTTCTATCTTTCAACTTTTCCATTTTTCCAATTTCCCAATTATTTTTTAATTTTCCAATTTTCCATTTTATTGGATAAGACGGGTCGAGGTTTGCTTGCATGTCAATGGCGTTAACTTTGAACAGCTTTTATAGAGTAAAACTAACATCTTTTTATCTCGTTTTTTGTTGAAATTTTAATGGATATTTTTAAGAAATCGATTTATTATTTAGAAATCCATATCTGGTTTAGAAATTTCAGGTAAGTGATTTCAGATTAGATTTAAAGAAAACATGTAAAACAATTGTTCGTTGTGTATTTTATAAAAATATAAAATGTTGTTAAATGGTAGGTTTGAGCAGTTTCAGTAAGATGATTACAGTTTATTAATGAACTGAAAATGTAAGTGGTTAGCGCGAGAAATGCATGTCTGATGCACTTTTATATAATGAACGATAATAATGCAAGAAAGAATCTTGTTACGCAATTGCAAACCACTTCCAATAGGAATAGGAAACAATATTTTTCTTATTAATTTACTTTAATTATGTTTATTACGTCAGGCGCAACTGGTGCATCAAATCATAACTTTATATCACATCTTACATTATTATTATTATTATTATTATTATTATTAATACCCACTTTCAGAACAGTGCAGTTCTTTCTTTCGTTATTCCATTTCATCTTTTGTTCGAATATTTCGGTCGAAATTAAAAGTTTTAAAAGGCAGTTAGTGCAGTTAGTGCGGCTAGCGTGCAGTTTATTTAGAATAATAGTTTGGTAGCTTAGCGCGTCACGAAACCGGAGTCAACTAGCGTACAAAATGGCGTTTTTCTCGCCGCTTCCGGCAGTAACGCTTCCGGTCAGATCATTACGGATAACCACACTTACACCGGCCACAATTAGAATGCTTTAACTTTGAGGGGTTCGCACGAACCAACCCGACCAACAACAAATTGATATTCAATTAAATTAGCATTCTTCAAATTTATTTATGTGGGTTTTCAGTAAAACAGTCGCCGATAATTAAATGATACGCTTTATGCTCTGATAATGCTCATTCACGTTTCTACACCTATTGATTAAAAAAACACTTTCACTCTTTAATTTCCGATAACGTTCATCATGCACCAGATTTTTTCTTCGTCGTTCTATGCGAGGAAAAACGGATATTCATATTCAGTTTGGCTTTTTCTTGCAATCGGATCAACTAGATGTACCATAATTTGAGTAAAAGTGATACGCATAAATATTCATTCCGTGTGTGTAGTAACATTAAATAATTTTGTTTTTAACAAAACAAACTTTTTACTTTCTACACATGCACATTGCATTCTGCGAACCTGAATTTTCTTTGCAATTTATTCATATTATTTATAGTTAGAAAAGATAATTGAGGTTTTAATGTGTATCATCGGTTAACAACCAGTTCAATTGGGAAACTTTCAAAACTACGCTCAGATTATTATAATACATTTGTTTTACTGTTAATAATAAACAGTGGATAGTTGATTATTCCTAGCCAGCCGAAAATTCATTTCTAAGATGTTTATTATTGTTTATAATGATTATATTTATCGAAATCTAATCTAATTTGTTTTATTTCGCCTATAAAAAATATAAAATTTTAATAAATTTAAACATTTACAAAATAACAACTAGTTTAAAGTAGTAAAAATATATTCTTTCTAAAGTAATTACGGAAAAAATTTAATCAGACCTCTTTTTTCTATATTGTATATCAACACAGACAATGCCATACTATTTTTTTAATTTGTAGTTGCACAAATGTTGTGTCAAAACGTGTTTTCAGGAAATATTTGCTAACTAATAACGTATTATCACACCTGTGACTTTATTGAGAGTTGGCTCAGGTAAATACAAATTTTAAAAAGTTTACAAAAAACCGTATTAATAAATAATTACTACCAAGAAACAAACATTACATACTAACTTATGCAAACAGCCAAATTTAAGAAGAACCAACCGCTACCTAATTGTCTTCGCTGCACTATACAGGGTGATTCATCTAACTTATTTATTAGAAGTTTAAGCAATATCTGTAAAACTACCAATTATGATGATGAAATGAAATTAATTTTTGGTGTACACATTAATCAAGTATCATCCCATAAAAACCCAAATTTTACACAGAGTGTCCATTATTTATGTTTAGTTTTATTTTGATTGTTTTTTGAAACATCAAAAACTTTATTAGTTTCAGTAGATGTTATTTATGTTTTGGCTAATTAGCCTATAATAATTAAATTGATTAATTATTATAAGATTTTAATTTTCGTATGAGTACTAATAATAATTAGGTTGTTTCTAATAATATTACAATATTTTTTTAGTAAAATCTCTGTTAATACTACACAGTGTTCAACTGTAAATAATAAAGTTATTTAAATCTTAATATGTATAAAATTAGATATGGAAAGAACACCCTGTATAAAATTTGTAAATAGTAATAATGACTTCTATATGATGATCCTTGTTAAACGTGTAAATCAAAAATAAACTTTCGATCATTAAAATTGGTGATTTTACAAACATTTTTCTTAGACCATCAATCTGTTACAAATTTTTGTACTTAAAAATTATTGAATAATTGGTATAAGACTCGGTATATATTGTAATTCCAATTACATGTGGAATTTAAAAATCTTAAAATATACAGGGTGTTCCATTTGAAAAAAAGAATAAATTTGTTTCTTTTAATATATGTTTTTTTGTTTTAGTATTTTCAATAAATAAGTAGATTTTTAATGTGTGTTAAAAAGTTGTCTTATCAAAAATATGATTAAATTTTGTAAATTTATAAATTAATTAAAATTGTTAATTTTCTAGTCAAAATAAAACTAATAAAATAAAATTTAGATTAAAAAAGAGATTTTTTTGTTCACCTTAAAAATTTGTCAGAATTGTGGTTAGATTTTTTCCAAATTCGAAATAAGAAGTAATTTTGTAAATATTTAAATTTATTAAAATTATTAGTTTTCTGTAGTCAAAATAAAACAAATAAAACAAATTTACATTGAAAAATAGAATAAATTTGTTTCATTCAATATTTTCAATAAATATACAGATTTTTAAAGTGTAATTTTTAATTTATTTAAACATTTTGATTATAATTTAAAAAATTGTCTTTTATAAGAATTACAGATAATTTTTTTCCATAGTATTTTAATTTCTTTTTTTTCTATTTTAAATTAGTATTTATTTTATAAATGTTTAAATTCAAAATAAAATTTAAATTAAAAATTAAAAATTTGTTTATTTTTGTATTTCCATTGAATATGTAGATTTTTAATGTGTAAAACTTTTTAATTTATTTAATCATTTTGATTATAATTTAAAAAATTGTCTTTTATAGGAATAATTAATCAATTTTTTTAATATTTTTTTAATATTTTTTCTATTTTAAATTTGTAGTTATTTTATAAATGTTTAAATTTATTAAAATTATTAGTTTTCTGTATTCAAAATAAAATATAGATTAAAAAATAAAAATTTGTTTATTTTTGTATTTTCATTAAATATGTAGATTTTTAATGTGCAACTTTTTAATTTATTTAATCATTTTGATTATAATTTAAAAATTTCTTTTTTATCACAAATCTGATTAGATTATTTTCCACAATTACTTAAAAAAATAAATATTTAAATTTATTAAAACTGTAAAACTAATAAAGTTTATCTTTTATCAGAATTATGGTTAGATTTTCTTCCATAATTTCTTAAAAATATATATATTTTTACTATTTTAAATTAATAGTTACTTTGTAAATGTATAAATTAATTAAAATTGTTAGTTTTCAGTAATCGAAATAAAATTAATAAAATAAAGTATAAATTAAAATTAAAAATGTAAATTTTCAATGTGTTACTTTTTAATTTAATTAATCACTTTGATTATAATTTAAAAATTTATCTTTTATCAGAATTCTGGTTAGATTTTCTTCATAATTATTCAAAAAATATGTTTATAATTTTAAATTAGTAGTTATTTTGTAAATAATAATATAAAATAAAATTTAGATTAAAAAAGAGATATTTCTTTATTTTAATAATTTTCAATAAATATGTAAATTTGTAATGTGTAACTGGTAACTGGTTTTGTGTACAATACAAATGAATCATCAGATCAGGAATGATGATCATGTGAATGATAAGGAGAAACAAAAAACGAAAAAGTTCAATTAAAGTTCCCGTAGCCAGCCATACCCAGAGTAAGTACCAGAAGTAATTGATGCGAACGCGAACGTAGCAAAATCGTTTTGGAAAAGGTAAAAAAAACAATGCAATTGTGCGAGCCTGACGGATATAAGAACAGGTAACAGGTAACAGGTGAAGGTTTTCCATAAGTGGTCTAATACACCATGAGCGCTGCGGCTTGATTATTCAAATCAGATAAGATGTAAGAATGTACACCTCGTTGAAGCTTATTCAGTTTATTATAAGCGAGCGAACTAATACAATAAGGGAATGATTTACTGCGCTAAATTAACGGAAGTTTTCATTTTTATAATGCAGTAAAACTTCGTAAACTCTATATTTACTTGTTATATCCGGTGTTTAATGACTTTAAATAACAAACATTTACGAGAGAATTAATAAGTGTTATCTTACGGTCGGAGCAAATGTGTGTGCGAGTATTCTTCAAATTATAATTGCTTTTATGTTCTTCTTATCCGATTTGAGAGAATCGCCGGTGAAGCGGCGGTGAATCGGCGGTGAATCGGCGGTGAATCGACGTCAGGCTTCGTTGCCACGTTTTCCAAAAATAAATTATGTACACTAATTTCCGACAGACAAAAAACTGGAACATCGTACAACAAATAAAATATTAATTAATATACATACTCGTACATATGAGTAACCTTTATGGCAACTGTCATTAAAACTATCTGATTACAATCAAGCCAACCAAAAAAATATTAATTATATTTCAATTAGTGTGCGTATTAAAAATGTTTGAAACATGAACAAATTTGACATCATGGAGAACTAATTATCATTAAATGAACAAATCATAAGTGGCCTTCAATTTAAGTTATCATGTGCATGTTGTATGATACAGGTTATTAGCGGTAACTTGTCTTTTTGTCATTTCGAATTTAGTTTTTAATCTCGGCATATCAATTATAAAGCCATTAGTATTAATGGCTTAAGTGTATTTTATTTTAGACGAATGCCAACTCGAATTATACACTATAAACTTTGTTTTGTTTCATTTAGTTACAGTAATTTCACGAAATTACATTAATGAAAACGGTAGCCGATTCTAATAAATTTTAATGGCGTTCACGATTCACGATTAAATCTCTTCACTTCATAATCTAAATGCTTTTTTAATGTCATTTTATTTACTATTAGGATTAATGCATCACCAAATATGGTAAAGGTTTACATGCAAAAAACTACAATTTTGGAGAACGAGTCAAACGAAATTATTAGTTTTATTAAAAGTAGTTCAACGAACCTTTCTAGCAGATTGATCTAAATTGATAATAATAGTTACTTTCAGATATAAATTGGGGCCTATAATCTAATATATTAATAAATGTTTGAATAATAGTTAATAATATTAAATATCAAACTTAGAAATTGTATTATCTTTTTTTTTTTTTGTTTTACCATAATTGCCGTTAAGTGTTATAAAATTATTTCAATCCTAATATTTTTATTTTTCTTAATTTAATATATCATACACTTGTCTTTACTATGAGAATATATATCAATGTAATGAGTCTTGAAATAATTATATGTATAACTAATCAAATTAAATGAATTAAATTATTGTTCATCGTCATGTAGAGACTCAATCGAATACTGAAGCCAATTTCCTCCTGGTCCCCATTTTGGAAGATCATCAAAACGAAGGTCCTTTCATCAGACATCGACCACCACACACATATAATAAGCATAAATATAATAACAATCCCCAAAGGAGTTATCGCCACAACGTCTCATGAAAAACCATATACATACTTCGATAAAAAAGGATAAAAAACATCAACGTTCAACGTATTAATAAGATATTAGATGTCCGAAAACACTGCTCCCACCTGGCTCTTCAGAAATCCATACAAGAGAAAAAATATTTTACGAGATCATATTATTTCTGAATAAACAAGGATAACAATAAAATGATTGTAAATTTCGATATGCTGGATGCAGAATGTGGCACGTACAAATTTTACACATTACACCAACAACGATTCGAAAGATTTAAACTAAGAAAATATACTCTACATTTAAACAAACAGAACAAACACAGATATTAGTCCAAAACGTGTCATTATTAACAAGAAATATGTAAAAGTTCGTACCTAGATTTTGGTTAAGTAACCACACGTCCCATATACTCGAAAGCTCGAACGTTAACAGAACGAATTCTACCACTAATCTTAACTTATTAGGGTCTTGAACGAAAATGGTTTAAACCGTGACAATCAAAAACAATATTACATTAACTAACTCAAATCCCTAAATAATCATATACTTAATATAATAAATACGTATTTAAATAACAATATTCATTGGTTTTAATACAATATTTATTCGAATGTTTACTTTGGTTACCCCTGGGACTCTCGAGTATTTACCGAATTAAAAATATGACGTCAAAGATAGCGGGAACTTAAATTCAAACACGAACCATTATAATATATAAACATGTATACAGTATTAGTTATTATTATAACAATTATACCGATGAAAAATGTTTGATTCGACTGAATTCTGAGACACGATGTATAACAGAGACAGTAAAAGTTTCCCATTACGGGGCAATCTTCTACTGTTAAATTATAAGAAATGTTATATTTTAATAAAAGAAGATTATAATATTTATTTATAAGTAAAATATATTTTAACTAAAAAGTCTAAAAAAATAGTACTATTGACTTTTAACTAGGGAATATGTGTGAATTATTTCTATTAATTTTCAAAGTAAATATTTATATTTATAAAATTTTGATATAAATATTATTATAGCCATATTCTAATCAAACTTAATATAAACTGTTAAAATATCATTAATTTAGGAATATCATTTTATAGTCTATTATGAAAACTAATATTTTTTTATTAAATTAAACATAGTATAATTTTTTAAGTGTTAAAATATATCTTATCTAAAAAATTAGTACTATTAACTTTTTAATCAGAAATATGTATGAATTATGTCTATTAATTCTCAAAGTTAAAATTTATAAAATTATATATACAGTAGTGGACCTTTTTACAGCAACTTTTCATTAATTTAATTCATTCATTCATTAATTTAGCTATTGTAAAAACTAATATTATTTTATTAAATTAAGAATAGTCTAATTTATTAATTCGTTAAAATATAAAATGTAATGTAAAATTTTGATGTAAATATGTTTTGCATTATTTCTAAAAAATATATAAATATACATACAGTAATGTCCCTGGTTATAGCAACTTAATATTGACTGTTTATTAAATTAAGAGAAGTATAATTTTTAATCAATTAATTAAAAGAAATTTTATATTTTATTAAAAACACAGGTGGATTATTATTCAAAAAAATCTAAACAATTAGTATTATTAACTTATTGAATTTATATTTGTAAAATTTTGATGCAAATATATGGTGATAATCTAGCCATACTAAATATAATCTGTTAAAATAACATAAATTTACCAATTTACCATCGTTTTACAGCCTATTCTAAAGACTAATATTTATTTTTATTAAATATTTTACTAAAAACAAAAGTGTATTAATATATTTATTTAGATATTAGAATAAGTTCTATATAAATTTATAAAAAATGACATGTGTTTTGACATTTGAATTATCCTTTCGAATTAGTCAAATAATTTTGCTCTGCTTCCTTTAATTTTTCATAAATACTAAAAACGACGAACTTATTTAACTGTAAGCTCTCATCAATCTCTACTTATTTCTCTCAGTCTTGGAAAGATTGAAATATTATAATTATAATTTTTCTTACAGCACTGATGCATTTTGAATTATAGTCAGTAATGTCATTGAAATTCTATAAAATATTATTATTAAAAAATAACATAAATTGAACAAATTGAACTGCATAGTGAGTAGAACAATAACAAAAAGCACAAAAATCATTGTACAATCATATATGTAGAAAATGTTTAACAAGGTATTTGTTCATTATTAAGAATAAAAGTTAAACGATGGAAAATTTGTAAAATTAGTCTGAATTGAAAATGACACATAAAGAGAGAATAATTTCCAAGGTCTGTCTCATGGGCATTCCCCTTATCGGCTGACGATTGCAATAAATATTTATATTCCGAAGTTCTAGTCTGTATTTTGCATCGACTAATTGGCAAATACACTGCGCTTACTTATTTTTGCATTTAAAATGCAAATTAAAGCGCAATTGCGCCTCCTGCATAATTCCAACGCGACCATCACTTTTGTTGATGTCGACGTTAGAGTGGTCACCATTTTTAGCATGGAGAAAACGCGGCAGAGAATTTCTGGAAAATTCGTGGCGTGTTGTTCATGCACATATTGCCAATTGGTTGCCAATTGGCAATTGGCAATTGCGATTTGTGTGATTACACGTTCCCTAGCCGCAGAATATACTGGCACTGGCACTGGCACTGGCACTGGCACTGGCACTGGCACTAGCACCGGCACTGGTTATGGCAGTGTAACAGAAACAGAATAGCCCATCAAATTTATGCAAGTGGGTGAAATTGAGCATGATTCATGACTCCGCTCGACAAACAGAGAGTTTACATTATTTACACTGCAAATGCTGAACATAACAAGAAAATGTCTTGCTCACCGGAGTGTAAAATGTCTGTATTTAACTGCGCCTGACTATCCATTGTACGAGATCCTGAGAAATTCTCCTTCGCACTAAATTAACATCTAAATACTAGAGCGTGCTGCGATGCTTTAGATGGCTTGGATGGCTTGGATGGCTTGGACGGTTGTTGTTCGCCCTTGCATCATATGACGCGATACCCGCTTCCTGTCTGCTCCTCGGCCAACTTCCCAGGCGCACCACTTTATGAATTATTATACGGCCTTAATTAGTTCACTTGCAAACTGTTTATTGTGACTCTCAATGAATTATGCAAAGTGCAACTTCTTCTTCTTCGCTCATTCTCCTACCAGTAAATCCAATAGATTAAGTCATTTCGATCGAATTAACTTTTAAAAAGCTTAAAACTTGCCAAAGGGTCCTTTAATGTACTTGAACACGCTTTTAAAAAGAAATGAAAAGAAATGAAAGTGTAATTTGTTAAAATGTTCCCTCGCTAACTTTTAAAACACTAGTTAGGAATTTTTTAGGTTTGTCGTCAACCAATCCAGCAGCAAAGTTAAAATGTAATCTAATTGCTTACACTTGAGGGAGGAAAAAAGAAAAAAAGTTTGCCGAATATTGGCACGGTGAATTTAATGAACTTGCCTCCCCTTCCTCGAAAGATTAACGTGTTTTATACAATTTGCAAGTTTTAATTCGTCGTTACGAACGTACGTACGTACGTATTATTAATGTGTAGCATAAACTTATTTCTGACACTCCGACTCGTCGAGAAGGATTCCCATAACAAACTTTCACTTTTGAAAAATAATACTATTATAATATGCAGCGTAGCAACGTTCACGCTTCAGACAATACAAAACTATTACTATCTAATTGTAAGCAGTCATTTTTATTACGTAACGCATTTAATACGACGTTCCTTATTATTAGAAGAGTAATTGGTGTTACTGTTGCCGATACTACATTGTGTTTTCGGAAAGTTAAATTTCACACTAATCCATTGCGTTTTGTTTTGTTTTAAATTGGCTTTCTTCCTATTCCGACCGAAGATCTTATCGACCTTTAAATTAACCGTTGAGAACTGTTTGTGAATACATTTATCACGTAACCAATTAGTAAACTTTATATTATTAACAATTATGGTACAGGTGCTAATGGATGAATATATTTTTAATTACGATACAAATTACCATACAATTTCATTGTAATACATTTTCTATTTTTAGTTTAATATTAATGAAACACCATTTTTAAAAATGTTTATAAATAAGCAGCTGCTAAATAAGTTTCACTTAAAAATTAACTATTGAATTATTGATGACTGATTGATAAAATACTTCTAGGAATATTGTCTACTTTAAAAGAAAATATTGTTAATTTCAGAAATGTTTCATCACTTTTTTGTTTTAAATAAATTGATAAATGTTCAGGCAAAAAACAATAAAACACAGAGTACATGGTTATATCATATATACATAGTATTGGCAGAAAGTAGAGCAACTTTAAAAATATATTAAATATATATTCAAATCTAATATAATTTATACCAATTATGAACACACTGTATACAAAAATATCGGTGAATATTTCTTGTACTAAAAATAATTTTGTTAGCTACAAATAAAAAAAATAAATATTCAGCTGACAAAAAGTAGAACAACTTTTTACCAAAAAATGTCACTAATCTCTACAGAATTCACAATAATTTTTAATTTTACAGTATACACCAAAGTAAACTGAGTTAATATAGTGCCTCGTGGAAAGAAATTATTTTCCGAATTAAAATTACAGATTGTATCGTTCTTTAAATCCGATGAGAGAAAAATCAATATAGATCGATTGTAACACGTGTTTTAAAATAATTTTCAAGATTCGGTAATGTGGAAGGAAAAAATAAAACTGGAAAAACAAAAAAAAAATAATAGGTTTCAAAATAAGTAAATTTTATCCTACTTCAAAAAAGATCCTTTCCTCAGTTTTAGCAAAATAAAAGATCTACTTGAGACACAACTTAGAATTAATGTATCTTCAAGAACTGTAAGAGATAGATTACTACAAGGGGGTCTTCATGCGAGAAGGCCAGTCTAAAAAAATATCACTATCAGAGAATAACGGACTAGCCAAAGTTGAGTTTACCAAGTCCCTTTTACACTGGTATCATGGATCAGTTTAATTAATTAAAATACAAATTACAAATTATTTGTAATAATAAAACTTTAAGATGTTCTATTTTTTACCCAAAACAAATAATCATCAGTAAAATTAAACTCTATATTTCTTTTAATTGTTTAAACATGTAATTGTTCAATTTATAAAGGGAAATTAATTTTCAATATACATTTTTTTGGACATTGTCATTATCGTATTCTCGTATTTTCAATGGAACAAGCTGTATATATTTGGATTTTCTATTCTATATGTTATTGCATAAAAAATGTAAAATAACTATACAGGGATTTCAACAAAATTATAGAAGTAACCATATGTAAACTCACAGTGTTTTATGGATGGCATTTGTTTTATATTTTACTAGTTATTCTTTTTAACGTCATCAATCGCAATCGTTTCTCGTAATAGATTATAATTAATCAAGTCAAAATATTCTTGATGTATTTTATAACAATATACAATCACGTTAAAAAGAACATTTATCATAATCATAATTGATACAGTTGTGGCCAGAGAATTAAATGCAATCTAAATATTTTTATATTCTATTAAAAATAATTATACTTCATTCTTCTTTACATTATTCATTTCCTACCTAAATATAAATAATTTCTACTTATATCAAAATTGAACAAAATAAAAACGAAATGTGTGTAATTACAGAAATAACACACTTTTGAAAAATATATATTTGTTAAATAATTTATACACAACTGTAAACAATATTGTTACTATTTTGTTGAGTGCCTTTTGTTCGTTACAACTACCTGTGATCGGTGAGGCAAAGACTCAATGAAGTATCGGCCACGGTCGTTCCAAATTAAATTTCACGACTCTTCAATTAACAACCACAATTCATCTACACTAAATTTGATGTTTTTTAGTGTTTTAATCGAGTTTACACGTTCTTCCACAAGTTTTCAATTGTGTTCAAATCTAGACTTTACGCTGACTAATCGAGAATCTCAAAATTTATATCTGTTAACCAACTTTGAATAACTTTGTATGCATCTTTCGTATCAGTATCACGCATAAAAATTTATGTAATTGGTAAATTGTTGTTGGCAATTGGCTCCATCACATCTCTCGCGATGTCTCTATATATGAAGCGGTTCATTTAATTTTTTGTAGTGGTTAAGAAGAGGAAATCCAAATCAAAATCTTTCCTCCATTGTGTTTTAAAATTTTTGTAGTGTATCATAGATTCATCACTTCAAAATAACCTCTGCCAAAAAATTCTGGAGAATAATTTACTCTTTTTATTGATTCATGAAAAGAACATGTCAAGAAGTAATATAATAAAAAATAATAGATATGCTACTAAATACTAATAAATAATATTAATTTATATTATTTATTTTAAATTAATTATATATATATATATATATATATATATATATATATATATATATATAGCTGATAAAAGGTAAGTAAATATTGTTTTTAATGTCATGTACTGATTTAAATATACAAATCATTTTAAGTCCTGTGTAAAAGGGATTTGGTAAACTGAATTCTGGCTCGTCTGTTCTTCTCTGATAATAGTGGTTTTTTAATCTGACCTTCTCGCATGAAGATCCCCTTGTAGTAACCTATCTCTTACGGTTCTTGAAAAAACATTAATTCCAAGTTGTGTCTCTAGTAGACCTTTTATTTTGCTGAAACTGAAGAAAGGATCTATTTTGGAATAGGATAAAATTGGTTTAACCTGAAACCTGTTGGTTTTTCTTGGTCTTCCAGTTTTATTTTTTCTTCCACATTACCAAATCTTGAAACTTGTTGTAAAATACATATTACAATTAATTTATATTGACTTTTCCTTCATCGGATTGAAAGAACGATACAATCCGTAATTTTAATTCGGAAAATAATTTCTTTCCATGAGGCATTATATTACCCAGTTTACTTTGGTATATACAGTAAAACTAAAAATTATGTGGATTTTCTAGAGATTAGTGACATTTAATAAAAAATTGCTCTAATTTTTGCCAGCTGAATTATTAGTTTTTTGATTTGTTGCTATCAGAATTATTTTAATACAACTGAATAATTAGTTTTTTGATTTGTAGCTAACAGAATTATTTTAATACAAGTAATATTCACCGATATGTTTGTATACAGTGTGTTCATAATTGGTATAAATTATATTAGATTTGCATACACAGGGCGGTAGCTATTTAAATACTTTTAAAGTTTCTCTTCTTTTCTCCAATACTGTATATATTTTATATATTATTTCTAAAAAATATATAAACATACATACAATATTGGTCATAGAAAGCACTTGATTCGACTGAATTCTGAGAAAGACACTATATATGACAGAGATACTAAAAGTCTCCCATTGCTCTATTGTCTGTCAATAATGTATGACTGATACTATTTGTTACATTTTTAGTAAAACCTGTGAAAATATTCATTTTATGTATAGGAAATATCAATTTTTTAATATTTAATTACAGTACAGTATTACATTGAAAATGTTAATTATTATTGATTTGAAGTACTTTTATAATGGCTCCTTAGAGGATAGTTGTCAAAATAGTCAAATTTATTTAAAAAAAAAAATACTGAAAAACTGTTGAATTTATGTTAGATGTAACCATCTTATTTGTATTACATGAATTTAAAAAACCAAAATATAAAACAATTATATTACCATTATGATTATTTACTATGAATTTATGTAGCTACAGACAAATTAATTAAAATTGTCATTTACAAAAATTGATTCTTATCATAATTAATAAATGAACATGTATTTTACAAAAAAAAAAAAAAAACTAAGGATGCCTTAATTATAATGTAATTTAGTAGTTATTTCTGGAAAATAAAATAGCATAAATTCGATATATATTTATTTAGTGAAACAAGTAAAAATGAGTTTGTTTGTTTGTTAATTAGGTCAAGTGTTTGTAGAGAAAATCGTCGGGCGGTGGTTAGGGATTGTTGAGTGCGGTTATAAAACATGTGAAGCAATTAAGCAACCGTCCATGTGGGTCAACTGTGTGACAGTTGCGGGTTTATCGCGTCCGCTTGTTCCGATGGTATCTGTCGTTTCCCAGCACGATACCTTCTACAAAACTCCACCGGCGCTCACTCTTATGCTTCACGGCCCACAAATTACTTACTACTCACTTCTTTCCTCCAATTACTTTCGTCGTCGGTGATTCCCAGAACCGACTCGAAAATTAAGAAAATCAACAAAACACAATATTATAAAAATGGCTTACTTATACACTTCAAGTGAGTTCGACATGTAACAAAAGTGAAAATCTCATTTCATTTCTGTGTTATTGTTATAATTGCGTTGCGCAACGAGCTTCCGCACAACAAACAATTAAACGCGGCGTACTCTACCGTTAATTGTTCTAAAATAATTAATTACCATTATATAATAATACTAAGCTCATCGCTGTTTAACTCCTTCTTTCCATAACAATTATGACGCAATCCTCCAATTAATATCGTAAAAGAATACTTTACTTTATTCACTCACGTTTTATAATTTTATAATTTTATAATTAGATGACATAAGGAAGGAGAAAATCCTGTGGTGTATTGTGAAAGAAAAACTCGGGCTAACGAGGGTGGTGGCGCCGCACTCGTTGCAGCCCCCCCGTAAATTCGCTCATGCTTGACTCCCATAAAAGAGGGCTTAATTTCGACATAATTGTTACTGTGACACCATCTGTTTCCTTTCGTGGCCTAGTGGTAATAGCAACAATCAGATTACGTTCAGGTTTTCGCTTCTGTTACCCCTTCAAACGAATCAGAGTTTTTTATCCCTAACAATTACAATTATTAACTGATAACAAGTAAAAAAATGGGGAATTTGATAATTATAATACACCAAATAATTTAATTCAATGGTTGTGTGTGAAACAAAATTGATTGATATAATTACAATTCTTAAGATTAAGCAGTTCAACAGGTCTCCATTTGAATAAATAATAACAGAAAACCAGGATACTTCAATGCTTTATTTTTACACCCTTGTAAAGTTCAGAATCGTTTAAAACATAAACACACATGCACGAACGTAATTATTTATCAGGGGGGTTGAGGGTGCCGATAAAAGAGCGATAATCTGATAGTCCATAGTCCCATAGTCCAGTGGGAAAACGACCACTTAGGATATCCTGTCCAGATAACGATTGAAAACATACAAGTACTGTTACTTGTCTAACTTAAATGGTATCGCGGTTTTAATTTTGCGGTTCGGGTACCACGGAAACCAATTTTATTTCGGTGTTAGGGTAGCCTGTTGTGACGTGCACCTCAATAAATCATGAGAATTAATATGTTTTTTTCATTTTTCATAAAAATAATAAATAGTGAGCACCTGATTATAAAAATATTAAAATATATACAAAAAATATTATTAAATAAAAAATAAAATAATATAAAATTATAATTTAATATTAATACAATAAAATTTTTATTAAATATTAAATATCATTATATATTGTACCGAAATTTAATATGATGTTACTAAAATAAAGAAAAATTATTAATGGACGTTTAATCCCAATAATTTTTTACAATAATTAATTAATAACAAAATGAAATCGTAAAAATATAAAGACACACATGTTTAACTGAAAAAAAAAAATATTTTCAAAATATTTTGATAAAACACTAAAATTAAATAACTTAAATTATTAAAATTATTTTAATTATATTGATACAATCTATTTTGAAAAATTAATAAAAAATATTAAATATTAAATAATATTAAATAAATTAATCATTAATTAATATAGGGGTATTTAAAAAATTAAATAATTGTAAAAATATAAAACTGAAATTATAAATTTTCAAAATATTTTAATCAACTTTAAATAACCTATAATTATTTTAATTATAATCTAATGTTAATTATTGTATTTTAAAAATTAAAAATTTTTTATATATCAAATAATATTATATAAATAAATTAAACACTATTCAAATTTTAATATTGTATTGAAATTTAATATGATATTACTAAAATAAAAAAATATTGATAGGCAATTAATTACAATACTTTTTAATAATAATTAGCTAATAAAAAAATGAAAAAAATGAAAAAAAAATGTAAAAATATTAAATTAACCTAAAACTTACATATCTAATTAAAAAATATACTTTTTTTAATATTTTAATAAAACAAAAAAATTACATAAATTACATTAATAAAAATTGTTGTTAAACATTAAATATTATATTAATTAATTATTAGAAAATATTAAAATTTTAATTTTGCATTTTGTTCTAAAATAAAAAAATAATTAATTTTGTTATTTTTTTACAATAATTAGTTAATAAAAAAAAATAAAGTAAACTTAAAACTTATTTAATAAGTTAATTAAAATTAATAATAAAGGTAATGTAATTTGATAAATATTGAAGAAAAAAAATAATTCCAAATTTTCGAACAATTACAAACAAATTAATTATAAAAAAAGAGTTATTAACAAACAATTAGTGGGACTATAAATTTATTTTTATTAATTGGTCATATTACCCTTGACACATGCTAAATTTTTGACATTGTCTGCACTTTATAAAAATAATGGACCGTTTTTGGATAAATTATCATAAATTGTTTCTAATTTAAATTTAGGAAAGATAATGTTTCGAAGAAATAATTATCTAAATGATTAGCACTTTTAAAACATACACAAGTACAGCTATTTGAGGCCGCCATAAATTTTAATTTTCTAATCTAAAAATAAACAATATTTTTAAAACTTGACAAAAAAAATATAATAATACATGTGCTTCATTGTAAGTGTAAAACGAGTAAAAAAATAATTAACATTTAACTGATAGTATTGTAGAAACAGCACAGAAAGTTACATAAATAATTTGACACGTCATAGATTTGGCCAAAACTGTTAATGAGCCGTAATTTGTTCATGTAACGGGTAAGTTGTGAGAAAACGCCGTAAACGGAATAAATTACGTCGAGTGCGAATAAATAAAATGATTTATGCAAATAAGTAGTGTGCATGAAATTTATTAGGAACGGGATAGCCGCACTAACAACATAATAGAAAACTAATAGAATAGAACCGCAGAATAATGCGGGCTATTTCTCCAATGTACCATTATTACATAACCAATAGAAGACCTTAAACCATAAAACTGTTTTCCTAAATAGTCAATCTAATAAAATCTCTTCTAAAGTCCTGCCCATAAAATAAATACAAGAAGACAGGGTACGTACGCCTCAATCAGCGCCGACTCACGCCATTGGTCCGGCAATTATTGGCCGGCCGCTCCGATTGGACCGACGCCCCGGGTGGGGATGATTTTTTTGGTGGGGCACACAACATGGCTGATTTAGTGCCGCAGAGAGCACATCGCATCGCTTAGAGGTTAGTTTACAAGAACACCTCTGCGGAACAGTCGATCGTTTAACAATCCCGACCAATTTGGCTCACGAGTTAATCGGTGCGAGAGTGATCGCTGTCGCCGAAGGGACGGACGAACGGACGGACGAATAGAATATTGTTGTTCGAACCTTCGAACCGGTGACCCGACTGTGTTGACTGACTGATTGACTTGGTTGGATTAGTGGCGTGCGCCAGTGACCCGTACGTGTGTTCCGTTTTTTGACAATATTCCCCAAAGTGTTGGCAGTAGGAGAAAAAGTGTCGAGTACGGTGAGTGGCATGACCGTGCAAGACGAAGCCAGGGCCATGCCTCAGACAGCCGCAACCCGTTCCCGGTTCATGATCACCGACATCCTGAGCGGACCGGCTGACGGTGCGGCGGCCGCGATCATCCGGGGCAGGTCGCCGAGTCCGGGACCGCGGGACCTGTCGTTGCACTCGAACCCGATCCACGACAGCGACACCGACAGTTCCGGACATCCGGACACGTCGAGCGTCTGCTCGAACGGTAAGTGCCCCGAAGCTCCTCCGACTTCTCCCTCGCTGCCGCCCATCCAATTGGATTCGGTGGTGGCTTCCTTAAAAGATACCATCCGACGCTTTGAAATTACACATTAACTTCGAGTAATCCAACGGAGAATGTTTAGAAAACAAAATATCTACGGCGTGGCCCATACACATAAAATTTGTATTTTTTGTTTGTTATAAAGGATGAAAATTTCTACTTTTAGATTTTTAAAACATAAGTTATCTGTGATATTTTTGACAGTTGACTTTATAGACTATTTGATTAAAAAATTAAATTCTTAAAAAAATATTAATTTTAATTTTTTCACAGAATTATGAATATGCTTAGCTTTTTATGAAATTTGTTATATATTCAACAATCGAGTGGTTTATCTAAAAAATTGGTTGTATGATTTCTTCAATTTTCATGTCTAAAAAATTAGCCTGTAGGTTGGTTTTGGTTTTAAAGAAAAAAGACTAACATTTTATCCACAAATATATATTTACATGATTTAAAATTGAAAAAAATCGGACAAAAAAAAATTATGGGGGAGTCCCGCTTTCAAACGGGCCACACTGTATATAAATTATTTCAATAGTACGTTCATATTTATGTTTAATTTATTTTGTAATAATAAGTAATCATTAAGGAGTTAAACAAACATAATTATTTTAAGAGAATTTCTTAATTTTTTAGTTCATTTTTTAAAAAATTTATTGATATAAAATTAATAATTGTGATTTATAATGTGTATTATTTTCTTAATTTTAAAATAATAACTAAATTGTTTTATTCTGTTAATAATAATTAGAAACAACAACAACAAAACAACAATATCATGATGTATTCTTGTATATTTTACTAAAATAAATTTATAAAATTTAAATAAGGCATCTTAAAAAATGTTGTAAAGTATAAACTCAGTAATCCAGTAGTTTAGTTATATTTTCTCCAAAATTGACTCATTTCTTCAATTTTCGTGTCTAAAAATTTACCCTGTAATTTTTAGTTTTGGACAAAAAAAGTGATATTTTATCCTTTTTAATGTTTTACGGTTTAAAATTGAAAATATCGGACAAAAAAATAAATTTTATGAGGGTCCCGCTATATGTATGTTCATATTTATGTTTAATTTATTTTGTAATAAAAAATAATCATTATCAAAAATTCATGAATCATAATTATTTTAAGAAAAAAATTTAATTTTTTAGTTTATTTTTTAGAAAATTTATTGATATGAAATTAACAATTGAGATTTATAATGTGTATTGTTTTTTTATTTTTAAACTAATAAATTAATTGTTTATGTAATAATAATTTAGAAACAATAGTAAATTTATAACGTATTTTTGTAAATTTTGCTAAAATTAATTTATAGTATTTAATTAAGGCATTTAAAAAATATATATATGATTTTTAATATTTCGACAGAATTATGAATATATTTATTTTTTTTATGAAATTTACTATACACCCGTTTTACGCGGTGCTTAATCCAGAGGTGTAGTTAAACTTTTTTAAAAAAATTGATGATTATTAAAAAGATTTAATAAACACATAATTATTCTAAGAATAAATATTATTTTTTTTTAGAAAGTATATTGATATAAAATTAATAATTGAGATTTATAACTTCTATTGTTTTTTATTTTTAAAGTAATAAATAAAATTTGTTATTCTTCTGATAATAATTTAGAAACAACATTAAATCAAGGTGTATTCTTGTTAATTTTGCTAAAATTAATATAAAATATAATTAAAGCATTAAAAAAATATTTTTTAATTTTTCACAGAATTATGAATATTCTCAATTTTTTTATGAAACTTAGTATACACCCATTTTATACGGTGGTTGATCCAGAGATGTAGTTAAATTTAAAAAAAAATGATTATTAAAATTAAAAAAAAAAACACAATTGTTTCAATTTTTTAGTTTATTTTTAAGGAAATTGATATAAAATTAATAATTGAGATTTTCTTTTTGAAGTAATAAATAAAATTTGTTATACTGCTGATAATAATTCAGAAACAATAAATCATGATTCTTGTATATTTTGCTAAAATTAGTTAATAAAATTTAAATAAAGTGTTTTTAGTCTTGTTTTGTAATAAATACATCCAAAATTATTAACAAAAATTTAAATGTTATACATTGACATCTCTTAGAAAACATATTTATTATAATTTGTTAGTTTTGTATATAATAATTACTAATTTAAAACAAGTTTTGGCCACATTAATATCACACACACCTTTTGGTGATTCATATGAGAAAGTCTTTTAAAACTTTTAACATTCACAAGATTTTATTTATTAAGCAGAGGAGGCATTTTAAAGAGCGGTACTTTTAATCCGCAATCAATTCCCGGCACGTACACCAATGTTAATTATTAATTGCAAATCGTATAAATAAAACAATTAAAGTGATTGTGTAATTATATTCGTACACGTTATTCATTTGAAATTATTCAAGAAATTAAGTATTAATAAGTTGATTGTGTTACAATAATTACAGTCAATGGGTGGAAGTTTTTTCCTTTTTGCCGTAATGTAGGTAACACCATAATGGTGCGTATCTGATGTTTATTAAACACACTCCGCCGTTATTATATATAATTGAGTATAACTTTCGTTTTTATAAATAAATGAATTTCTGAAATTGGTATCAAACATCAAACGAGCGCTTCCTTTATTTATTTATATAACGCTTGCGTGACCCGTACAAAACACAGGAAGCTCACCTCGCAACTATTCCATCTATTTAAAATTTTATGCCAACGTTTTACTAAATAATTATAATAATAAAAATCTGCGGCGATCGAATAAAAAGCTAATTTTGATTCACGCCAACAAACTGAACTTTCACGAGAGTCTCCTTACTTTAGGCTGAATATAATGATGTCGGTCGTCGTCACTAACAAACAAATCATTATTAGCATAGTCTTTTTTTATCGGTCTCAATTCCTAATTGGTGGATGGATGCGCCTATTAGCGTCATAAAAAGACGTCCAAATGAGTTTTGCTGTTGTTATTAACAGAGATTTATGTCCGTCGATATAATTAACCGAATTGTAATGGGCTCTTTTACTCTTTTACACGGAAGTTGAACAATTTGGGTTATTTGCGTCGGACACGGTATTATGCGATTAAGACTCGGTACTAATAATAATTGTAACATTTACTTTTCCACGTTCTAAAACAATGTGAAATGTAGTTGTGGAGTTTTCAATTATACGTATACAATTATCGTTTAAGGTTACACCACTCGTAGACGTGCGTGATATGACATCCCATTATAACGAAATTAAATATTTACCCCTGTAATGGTAGTCTTTTGGTCATGTTGATCTAAATCAACGTGAACAGCCCTAATCGAATGCTGAATAAATTATGACCATTTGATTTGTAGCGGTTGTTTCCAAACACGTTATGCACAATATTTATTTTTCCAATTGGAAACGCTGATTGGGTGCGCCTAAATTCGTAATTGCTTTGCACCGTTCACATTTCAGGATAATACCATTTTTATTTCTATTTTTATTTCTCTTTTTATGTCGTCACATTTGGTAACTGGTTAATTTAAACAATACACTCTACTTTACTCTTTATCTTCAATTATTAATTTAAATATAAAGAATAAATTTTGAGTGTCCTGCCTTCAAAGGGGCCACACTGTATATAAATTATTTCAATAATATATTTTTATAATAATAAGTAATCATTAAAAATTCATCAATTATAATTATTTTAAGAAAAAATCTTAATTTTTTAGAAAATTTATTGATATAAAATTAATAATTGAGATTTATGTGTATGTTGTTATCTTATTTTTAAAGTAATAAATAAAATTTGTTATCCTGCTAATAATAATTTAAAAACAACATTAAATCATGATGTAATTTTGTATTTTTTCCCCAAAATTAATTTTTAAAATTTAAACTAATGTTTCTTTTTAACGTCAAATAAAATAATGAAGGTTTAAAAGAAATCTACAGAAATTGTTCAAAATATTTTTAATGCAATTTATTCTTCCCCAGACACCTTCTGTAGTTAATTCTCTTGTAACACATTTGAAAATGCCTCTCTTACTTTCTGAGGCACAATTTACTATCACTGGGCTTTTCATAACCTTTTCTTAAATCAAGGGATGTTAAATCAGGAAAGCTTGGAGGCCATTTCAATGAACTTCTACAAATCATCAAATAATATTTGTAACTCCACAATGTGCCAAAGCACGTAGCACAATAACTAAATCTGTGATTTAGAGAATGCTCGTCCAATTGTTAGACACAAAACAAATGTCATCCATGGCACACTGTTGTCAGTATACATAAGAAAATAATTTTAAATTAAACATAATTAATATGTTTAATTATGTATAATATTTGGTAGTATTAATAATGGCTTTTTATAAAACGGTTCTTAGTTAACTTGTCTGCCAAAAATGAACCTTCCAGTATCAAAATTTGTGACTTTACAGACATTTTGGTTAAATCAACAGTCTAAATTTTAGAAATAAATTATAATAAGTTTAGGTATAGATATTTTATTTGCAAAATTTAATGATTCAAAAATATAGAGGGTGTTTCATTGAAAATAATAAAGTTGATGTCCCTTCCGGCGGAACTAGAAGTAAAATGTTGTTCATATTTAACTAGAAAAGTAGTTATGCTATAAAAATTTCAACCACCCTGTATAGTTTTAATTGAGGAATTTTACCCAATCAACAATAAATAATTAAAATATATTATTAATTATTTTATGAAATATTAATTAAACTGGAAGAGAATTTATTTAAAATATATAAAAATTTAATTTTTGTATAAATATCTCATAATTTATTTATTTTTTTATTTAACGGTTTTAGTTTAAATTTTGACGTTTTTTATTATTAATTAATTGATTATTTGAAATGAAATGTTGATTTAACAAAAAGTGATAAGAGAAAAGAAAAATTAGTTTCCCACTAATTAAAAAAATAATTATTGGCAATCAGCATAAAATTGAAAAGAACTCATTCAGGTTCCGAGAAATTGGTTTGGTTATCTTTTACGACCACAATCATAGATTAGGCTTAGATCGTGTGAAAATCCATTTTTCGAATCATGTACGTGTTTTATTATTACTTAATGATTCGTTAATTTATTTACATAATAAAAGCATTTCTATAAACAGTTTTATGGCTTCCTTGTAAATTAACGATATTGTTTGACGTAATACACAATAAGTAGGCGCAATAAAAAAAGTAACAATATTGCCCGGAAATTAATTTTAATTAGTTTCGAACCATTTTATAATAACATTAACAAGGCAGAAGATAATTAAGGAAGAATTCGTTTTTCACATCACTTACAATATAACGATTATGTCTGCTGGTTTTATAAAATATCCTCCAACAAGATTTGTTTTAATTAACTTCGTTTCGTTTCTTTCACATACTCTTGTTTGTTATTTCTAACTGTTTACAGTTAACGATTTATTGTTTCACTCGGTTACTTCACTTCACTTCATTTCACTTCATTTTTGCCGGCCAATTGTTCTTTTTGTTACAGCATCGATAATTTGATCATTGCTATTAAATTAGTGTTGTTAAAGGAGACGTGTATCAGTGTCAAAACGGGAACCCTTTAACTTAATTCCGATTGACAGAAAGTCCTCTTTGCCCGAGTCAAAGCATCTGTCTGGTTGTCTGGTACCTAGACGTTAGTGGGTCAGTTTTATCGTATTAAAAAATCAAGAGGCGGTCGACAATAATAAGTGGGAAATATAATTTTAAAAACCGGTAGTGATGACACAAAGGGCGTTACATTTAAACGTCAACTTTGATTGGATTAAGCCCAGCAACCTTTTTGGTGCCGTTCCATAAATTTTAATCTGCTTAACTTTACGAGTCAATTTCACACACACACAGACACCAAATTAAAAAGCACAGTCGGTCTGTCGTTTTGCATGCGTCCAAAGTCGAATTTCCTTTTCGCCTCGATCTACGGTAACACAAGGGCCGGAAACGTTAGATCGGACGGCCGATACAGGCGAAACTAAATGGAGTCAACACAAAAACAAGACGGAACACAACAAACTCGTTAACAAATAAGTCTGGCCGGATTATCCGTCGGCGCAATTCGACATTAACGGTGAGACGGACACCACAAACTTGTTTCGAATCTCCTCCGGTAAGAAATTTCGTTCAGGATTTTAAATTAATAAATTTGTAAGTGGTCCATCACATTATTTGAGTAGTTCAAAATGAAAATAGGAACAAAATATAATATTATTTTAATGTTAATTATTAGATTGTCAAGAAGATTATTTGGTTTCTTTTTGGTGAATATTCGGTTAATGTGTTGAAATGATATACAGTTTTAAAGCAAGTGTTTTGTTCTATCTAAACCTATAAACTTGTTTTTACTTAAACATATTTGACCACTTATTCAGGGCATTGAATAAAGTACGAATAAGAACGAAAGTCGCAAGTTTCTTGCTCCACTTCAAGAAAGGCCGAAAGATGAGCGAATCAGCTGGTGACATCAACGATGCGTTTGGCCCAAGAACCACTAACAAACGTATAACACAAAGGTCGGAGACGAGAGTCTTGAATATAATGAGCACAGCAACTGGTTATCTGATGTTGGCGACCACTAATTGAGGGCCTTAGTTGAAACCAATCTGCCCTCCACTATTCGAGAGCTTGCTGCTGAATTAGACGTAAAATACTATTCTTTCCAACCACCTAAAACAGATTGGAGAGTCCAAAAATCTTAACAAATGGATGCCACACTAGTCTAGTCTTCTTTTAGGCATCGTGAACTAGCTGTTTCTCAATTGGATTGTGACTAGTGATCAAATGTGGATGTTATATATGGGAGATTCCCTTGTTGATATAAAAACAGTATAGATGTTATGTTTTAATAAGATTTTTTCAATTCTATCGGTGACTTTATATATGTATGAGAAAAAAGCTTTACCAGTCGCGGTGGCTCCTTAGGTGGATCTTCATTATTAGTATGAGGTCTTATTGTACGTACGTCTTATTTCTGAGCGTTTTTGTCCGTTGGCCTGTAGTGTTTTTTCAAGTGTTCTTGTTCTTGAGCGAGAAATTGGCGATCACTGGACTAAAAAAAAGACTACCCATTGCTAATATTCAGTCTGTTCGTAAAATTTGTTATTCCAAAGAAAATAGCTTTCACTAAGGCACGTACGGAAAAGATCCACTTTAGTGAAAAGTGACACTACGTTGAACTTGACCAGTCTATCTTCTACATCAAGATGTAATCCTTTCAATACCTCAACAAAATGAGTGGAATCTTTGATAACCTTCATACCTCTGAAAATGCTATCCACTCGGTCCAACGAGTATAGTATGGGAAATAATTCCACAATAAACCCCAACAACTAGAGATATGGAAACAATGGTCACGAAAGCCTCAACCTTCCTCATATGTTATACACACCAGACTTTTTATCAACTGATCACTTCTTCAAATATTTCGACAACTTCTTACAAAAACCTTCAGTATTTGTGTATTCTATATTTAAGGTTAAAAAACGCAAAGCTTTCTTGACTACCTTAATATAATCATTAGATGTTAATGTTATAAAACAATTTTATTAATAGCAACATGCTAATTACATCCTTAGATAGGTTGGAGTATCCAGTTTTTGAACGTACTTAGAAGTAATAAATGCAGATTTCGAATAAATGAACTCACTTAATTGGCTGTCAATTTCAATTGAATAAAACTCGGAATTAATGCTTTATGTGTTAGTTTACATATTTTATTGGTAATTGCCATTTAAAAACTAGTTTCATTATATTTTTTACTGAAATCTGGTAAGTGTTGCTTAATCCGCATATTAAACTACCGTTTCTTATTTGCATCAGACCATTTAACTCTTGCAATTGCATATCAAGTGTCGTGAAGAAAAAACATGAGAGGTTGCTCACTTGAGCAGGATCAGATTTATTTATTTATTGTTGTGTGCTCTCGTTACATCAATTATCACCATCACTTCACCGGACGTTTAATCTGAACTCTATTCAAATCAGGCTAATTTCGTAAAAAAACACCCACAATTTGCGACGATTACGACGATTAGAACGGCTTTTCTGGACTGGACATTTGCATATAAAAAATAAAAAGTCGTCGGCTTGAAGACCTAATGCGGATGTAGATCTGACTAACTTAACCTAAGCTAAATGACAACAAATGAACCAACCAGGAGTTGAGTTTTTGTTGAGAGTAACAAAAGCCGTTGAAATCGTTAACAGTCGGTTCGCGTGATCGTCACGATCATTTGAATATCGGCCGAATCAAACATAAATAGAACGAGCGTTTTGTTGTTGCATCGCCAGATCTCGGAATTCAAAAGGCCCCCGCTTTTATTATTATTAATACGAGAATGTTTGAATTAAGATTTTTATCGGCGGGGCCACACGAATTTGTTGTTTATGTGCCAACACCAAAATCACTTTGTAGATTTAATCTGCAATTGCTAATTTCGCATTGCTGCGTTAATGGCGGTCACGTGTGTGCGTGGAAGGTCAGTGCGCAAGTGCAGGGCGTGCCCACGTCCCGTTCGCAACTCACGCGTCCTCTACTTCTCCACTTTCGAGTTAAATAATTTATGGTGTAAAGTGAATGATAAAAAAGAGCGGCATAATTTATTCGTAGGCGCTTACAGTGGAGTGGTTGGTGGTCCGGTGTGCAGAACGGCGTGTACCCATCGTCCCACACGGTCCCTTATCTAACCGTCGTCCATGTATTCACTCAAATCGATTTAAAATTAAACCTGTGTCAGAGATAATAACCCGACTACAATTGTGTATAATTCGCCTATCTTAATGTTCCTTTATCAAACTGTTTATTTCAATTAAGTATTTTGCGATGTCCGCACGCCCACCGCATCTCCTCCAACCTTTCTTTTTATTGTCCCGTCTCCGTTTCGAAAGGGTCATTTACATTAATTAATAACGTTTTGTAACGTAAACATTTCGCTTTCGGTGACCGCGGAGATGACAGGGAAAAGGAGTAAGACGTAAGACGGGGATGGTCGCCCCCAAATCCACTTTGTGCGCCGCTCACGTTTCCGCCGCACGGAGGATTTTTCGGGGCCTTTCTCCTGCACGACGTTTTCCTGTTGTTCCATTCTATAAGTTTAAGTTTGTTTAACGTGACCCCCGAGTGATTTTGTTTGTCGGATTGGGCTTAATTGCTTTTGAAACGGATAATGGGCCGACGATTTTCTGAACGGGAACCTGAATTGAAATCGATTCGCCAAATCCATTACCGAGTTGGGTCTTTTGTATCGCATTGACGTTAATCTATTTGTTGTATAGAAAATCGAATGGGACGCGTTAACAACACCCCTTCGTTTACCCCCATATTAACCTGGCTCTCCTTTATGTTGTTTAGGAAAAATAAATTAATTTACGCTTAATTTAATATGATAATGCGGAACGGATAAAAGTTTCTTGACATTTATTTTAAGTGAGCCTAATGAATCCTTGCGTGGCACGATAAGGATTAATTGCAATAACTGCACTTGATTGCGGCATTATGTTAAAAGGATATTGTATAAGGTAATTTATGTTAATTCTGCGAACGTACTAAGCGCGCAAATTAAACAGTCGATTAATGAATATAATTCGTATTGTCGAATTAAATAAACAAAAGAGCCAACCGTTTCGTTAGGAATTCATTAAATACGAATTATATCGATGATAAAGAAGAAATCATGCAACGTATAAACATATAATGACATTTAAATTGCGACTTTATTCAAAAGAAATCGTAATAAGTAGACTTTAGATTCTAAATCGTTCATCCTGTAATTTCGAATGCAATTTTTTCTAAAAATGTTATTATTAACGTAATACGGTTTTTCGCATCGTTAACTGTTCATAAATGTTCACCAACTGACTGTTTTATTATGTTTTATTGCTCCCAGTCATGCCATTCTTCGGTTTGTAGCTACAACGCTCATTTTGTTTGGAATAACGACGTCGCTGCTTCGGCTTCTAATAAACCAGATTGCGTATCAGTTTTATGAAATGTTTCGCACATCTATTTATGAGCAAAAGAAATAATACAAATATATTGATATTAATAACTCGAATGTTTTATTATGTTTCAAATTATGTGAAATTTTTGCTTGATAACTGGAATTTAGAATAAATATATGGCACAACCTTCGATAAGTTGAATTTCTCCTGTCTCAGCTAAACTCTTGATGATGCTGTTTTGTGTCCAAACGGCATTCATTTAACTAAGAATATTTTCAATTAGATGTCTTAAAGACAACTCCTACAATGGTAATTACATTTTGCTTCTAGGCTTCGTGTAACAAAACCTATATATGAAGTTTCATTTCTACTTTTCTCATAGTTTTCTTATCCTTTTTTATATTAATTAATTACTTTTTGGGCTTCGTCTCAAAACTCTTGTTGATTAAAACATTTTCTGCTTAGGTCTTAATTTTGTCATACATTGTAATTTAAATTTGTTTAATTTTTTATTATACTCCTGTGTTAGTGAATTTTATTATTTATCTCACTTTTGCTTTTCCTCTTTATTAACATTTTAACCAGTATTTGTATTTTTTTATGGCTGTTTTTGTCATTTTGTTGTTTGTTTTTTGCTCTTACTTATCTTTTATTGACTTATTTTAGAACTTTTTTATGTTTTACAATTAAACTTTGATTGATCATAAATTGATAATAAATCATATATGATAAATACACACAATTTTATTTAATAACTCGAAGACTAATTCGCGTGTCCCAGAGGGAAGAGGGCCAGGTAACAGTGTTAGATTAGCAATTCGGCGGTAATAAGCGGTGGCGTAACAGGACACCCTCCACTTCTCCAGACCCTCACTCTTAATGGGGGGCAATTACGTTATGACTCGTTCGCGTGTACAAAGTGTTGCTTTTTGCTGTCGTTATGTTGCTTTATATAACTGTCCGATAATACGATCAGATTACGCCGGACTCGAATCCACCATTGTTTCCATTCTTGCTTTTCTTGCTTTTCTTCTTTCCTCATTGTTTTACGGACCGTACACGAAATGCGGGGCCGAGATTGAC
Organism: Aethina tumida; assembly: GCF_024364675.1. NCBI lineage: Eukaryota > Metazoa > Arthropoda > Insecta > Coleoptera > Nitidulidae > Aethina > Aethina tumida. The sequence continues at coordinate 9,131,468 of NC_065437.1, read as the reverse complement.
GTACGTCGGTCCGATCAGAAGGGCGTCGTTGCGAGCGTCGCTCCAATTCCCCCCACCAACAGCTGATTGGTCGCAGCTTCCGGTGTGTCTTTTATCCCCGCGTTACGCGTCGCCGTCGCGACGGCTGAAACAATGGCCGAGATCAATTTCGGGCTGCCGCACAACAATGAACCTAACTGTAGTTTAGTTAGTTTAAATGGCGATCGATTAATTTGGCTTCGTCGATGTTGCAGGTCAGAACGGCGACGACTCGCTAAACTCGTCCAAGAGCAGCGCGATCAACAAGAAACAGAGGAAGGCACGCACGGCGTTCACGGACCTCCAGCTGCAGACATTGGAGAAGAGCTTCGAAAGACAGAAATACCTCAGCGTGCAGGACCGGATGGAACTGGCGGCGAAACTCAGTTTAACGGACACACAAGTGAAAACGTGGTACCAGAACAGGAGGTGAGTAACTTGACAGGGAGAGACGCGTCGCGGTGGCGTGCCAGGCCGCCATCTGGACGCAGCGTATGCCGCGTTGCGGCGCAATTGAAAGCGGCCGTCGGAAGTCTTTAAACGAGTTGCTTATCTCGGATTAATAATGTATGTTAAACTACCCTTAAGTGCTGGCAAATTGTTGTTTGAACCTCCGACCTGTTCGCCGACACCATGCGACTCCTAATTTATGCCGGAGGCCAACACGCGTCGCTTATCGCCGGCCCCGTGGAAAATTAAGCCGCTAATTTTTATGGGCGCCATTTAGAACGCGTTTTTCCAACAAATCGCACCGCACGTTGTTAACACGAACGCCACTTTAAACACCATTTTTTATGTGTGGGGAAATCGATAATCGATATGTGATCAAGTTGGAAATAAGACAAATTGTTTAATTATTAAGAAAACAATTTTTGATTTTTCATATTTTTCATTTAAACTTTATTTAAATGGTAACTATAAAATATAGGCAAGATTAACTTATTAATCAAAATAATTGGCACAATATTTGAACATTTTCATATATAAATTTCAAAGAAAAAAGAACATACATATTTTTTACAAACTCTCAGACACTCAGAAATGTTTACGTTTTTATTTATTAATTTATTGATTTTTTAAATATTTTTATGAATAACTTGTATAATTTTAGTTGAAAAATTATTCTTTATATATTGTTTACCAGCAAAAGTTGGTTAAAAAGCGAAAATTTGTCAAATTAAATTCTTTAATCCCTTAATCTTTTAATTACTTGGTTTTCTAAATATTTTATGAATAAGTTTTGAAAAAAAAATATTTTTTTGTCTTGTCATAAAATGAAAAAATTGAGGATAAAGAGGCTTAAAAACATTTTTTGACACAACTTTTTAAAAACACAATCAAAAAATTGATTTTAGTTTTTTTCTATTTTTAAAAACCATTTATTCACCTGGGATTTGTCTTTTATTCCTAAAAATTAGATAAAAAATCGTCGTTTATTAATTTTGACGTGTACTATTGAAAATATTATAGCAAAATCGAAAAACTTAATAAAAGTTAAAAGAAAAGAGGTCGAAATCGAAATCGAAATTTCTGTAGGCAAATACCTCATACAAACCCGTCCAAACCATGTACGACAACAAATTAATTTTAATTATTTCAAAAAGAAAAGAAAAATGATGCAGCAATGATAAAATGTTAAATGACAATTAGCCCGGAATGTTAATAGTACGTGCATGCGTGTACGAATGTTATTATCTGTGACAAAGAAAACGATCGTGATTGAACGTATCAATCAAGAACATCTGGACCGTCGTAAAAAAACCACCTGAATACATTCCGCGTTAAACGTCAAACGAACTAGTTTGGTGCAATCATAATCATAATCAGAATAAGGAAACGCCGTGTGAATATCTGGCGGTGATTCTGCGGGATGGATGTGTCGTAATTTCGTAGAAAATTGATGGTTCGGCGGCTACTTTATTTAAGTGCGCATAAAACTAATTAACCCCGCTGCAATACTGGATGGATACTTTTGATATCTGTGACCAAAGCGCCAACGTGGAAGTAATTAAAATGCAATAAAAAGATTCAACGAATGATTAACGATCATAAATGTAATTATCCCAAGTGCATACAGAAAATTACCACAAACACAATAACAAAAGCCAAACTATTAATGTAAATAATAGGAACTTTATAAGGAGTTGTCAGTGATTAATGGTAACTCGTGTAATGACGCAAGAAATCTTCATTTTATCCACTACCTCACATTCAATTACGCGTTAATTATTCCTAATTAGATCGATAAATTTTACTTGCAAATCATCCAGATTCCTTCTGGATGTTATGTCGTGGATTTTTTTTCACGCACTCATCAGATAAGGTCGCCTAATGCACGTAAATCTAAGACGATTTGGTCAGACCGGTAATGCGACTAATTAAGCCGGAAAGCGGATTTCAAGCCGTTTTATCCGGGTACTATCCGCAAACTAATATCGGAAAGACAAAAAATAATAGTTCGATTAATGATGGGTTCCTTTGATAAAGAGCGTGAAGACACCGGCAGCAGGCAGAAGGCACCAGGCACCAGGCACCGCGTGTTAGACAAACAATTTCGGTACGTCAAAGGATTGGTTTGGTGGGTTCATTAGTGTGTAATCTTTGGGATATTTATAGTCATGTTATTAAATATCCCACAGTAGCAAAGTTATGTGGCGTGTAGTAGCCCCTGGAAAGGTAAGGCGATATTTCATGTAGGAATTGTTTAAAATCATTTAGTCACCTAATTGTCGAGGAAAAATGCTGACGTGTTGCCGAGGCGCCGACAAACAATTACCATCTACCATCCCAACACTGATGAGACGAGTCTCGGCCGCCAGTGTCGGTAAATTACAACCCTGATTACTTATTATGCCTCTCCGTTAACGGACAGAAGAATCATCTCCGAAGGACTGGACCGTCTTAATAACACCTTTATTTAGGCCTGATTTAATTTGAAGGTGACTGCTTTAATTGGGATTAATTCCATTCCGCGCTGACACTGATCGCCCGCTTTTACGAAAGCAATAAAGCAATGAAGAAATCGGCCGGGGTTGTTGGTGGCGGCTGATTTAAAATTTCCATGGCGCAAAGTAATTGCCGTTATTTGATCGTGAAGCCCATTAATAACCAAAGGACCTTAATGCAAGGCGACTAGGGTACAAATTTGAGTAAACGAAAAGGCAGATACGATCTGCATATTCCGTGATACGTGTTGTACAAGTTCGGGCGGCGTTCGTGGCCGCCCCCGTGCTCCCGCGTCCGCATAAATACATGATTTATTTCTTTCCACTCTTACCGTATTTACCGTTTCGATAAGGCCGATTTTCACTTGGCGTAATCGCACAACGGAATCAATCGTATGGCACGCAACTCGAAGCCAATTACACCTAATTTCCACTCGTACTTTGTAAAGTGCACATTTTCCTGGCCTGGCCCGCCGTGGCGCATATGCATACTGCAGATATCGCAGCTAAACACTCGCAATCACGGTACCGGGATCCAGCAATTTGCAATTGAGAATCCATATTGATGGATTCTCGTGACTTTCTTTCTTCTTTTTAATATTTTAATTTTCTTTAATAAAATACGCCAAATGGGTATAGCTGGCTTTCTATGGGAAACCTGTCCCACTGGTGAGTTCAACTTGAACTTGGAGGATTGTTTTGACATCAAATGAAATTAATTCAGACAAAGTTTCTTCGAAAAGTCCTTTTTTATTCATTATTCAATAGTAAGAATGAAAATTAATGAATAAGTTCATCAATAAGTTCTTAGGAGTTCCTGAATGTAAAGGAATCTTAAAAATCATTTCCTGAACAAATTGTTGTTTTTGTCCTTAAAAATCGACTAATCAAATATTTTTATGAAGAAGTTCTGCAATTCTTGAATATAAAGAAGTCTTAAAAAACAAAAAATATATAACTTATTCCAAAAAAATATTTAGAAAAAAGGATATTAAAAAAATTTTAATTTCAATTCATTTCAAATAATTTTTCTGCACTATTGACAATAATTTCATACTGTTAATAAATAAAAACAAAAAGATTTATTTGATAAGATACAATATTTATTTTTTTGACAATAAAAAAATTTTTGACAATGATGAATTGTTGTATATTTTTAGTTAGAAAATTATTTTCTATATATTTTTAAACGTTAAATTTTGAAAATAAAAATAATGTTTATTTTTATTATTATAATGTGCCACGACTTTAAAGAAATGAAAAAAATCCTGAATATCAAAGGGTACAAAAACATTTTGTGACAAATTTGGCAGTGGATATTTTTTTAAAATATTTCGGTTCTTACAAACCGGTTATACATCTAAGATTCATAATGAAAGTATTTTTTGTGACTTTTATTCCACATGATTGGGAAAAAAATGTCATTTATTAATTTTGATTATTGAAAAAAATTATTAAATAAGAAAAAAAAGAGGATATTTGGAAAAAGTCAAAAACAATTTAAGGTAAATAAAGTAAAATTTGTTTCAATTATTTTTATTTGATATTAAAATAAAATCTTCTAAACACTGTTCCAATTAAAACAAACGAAGAGAAGAATCGGTGGCAGTGACAGTGACGTGCGTAGTTTAATCGGTAACTCGGAACAATTAAGTTATTTACCGGACTGTGACTAATTTAACATTACATAAATGAATAATGCAGAATAATATGTCATTGTGTAAAGTATAATACGGTTATTACTCCGCCTTTATTGTCTATCCATGGGTATTGTCGCCCGCTCGTTAAAATTCGAATTAATGGCGAAATCTCCACCGGATGTGAGATTTTAGTTTTCTACTAATTATCTGTGGGACATCCGTTAATACGAATTAGGCGAATACACCGAATTAAATCGCTCTTTAAATCGGAATTAATAACTGGAACATGGCTTTTAATTCAATTTTTAACGTCCATTGTTTTGTTACCGCTTCCTCCAATCTGCCGCTTGAAACATGGGTACAAAAACATACCCATGTTCAAGTGGTTGGGTGATGTTAAAAAACCCTTCGTGCAATAACATTAAAATTAGTTCGGCCGAGATGGCATTCTCATAATAAATCTCGTGCAGTTGACAAATGACAATTAGATATAAAACCTCTTGTACGACAATAATAACACGGTAAGTACGGATTTAGTGTAGTGTGATAAATACGTTGAACCCCACGGAACCCATGGAATATCAACAATACGCTAATGCGCTTTAATGGCTGTAATTTTACGGCTACCACATATGTATTATAATCACATTAAAAGCTTGTTTTTCTTTTCCACAATTTATTCGACAGTCGAGAGCTGAGAACTAAAAACACACGTTCACCACCGTTCGGACTAATACCGAATAAATTAGGGGCAATTTCGGAATTCCTCTAAACAAAAGCAGCAACCGTCTGGCGTTATTTGTATAAATAACCGGTGCGATGCTAATCAGCGGCAATCAAAGCAAGTTGCGAGAGTGGGCGAAACACAAAAGCTCTTTTAAACCGAATGCAGCGAGTCGATTTAAAGCGCGGCGCAGAAAAAACACGTTAAAAGCGTGGCAAAGTGACCAACGGACTATTATTTAGGAAAAAGGCCGCAATGCAGTGGCCGCAGAATGAATGGCACACCGGTAATAACAGGAAATACACAAAGATATAAACATGAACTATTCTGGCCAATTTACAAACCTTTATGCTACATGAAACTGCGGCTCATTCGCTTTAAATCTATTATTTACGAAACTTTATGACCGTTAGACCGGTAATTATTGTTTAAATTAGAGGTGTCGGCCAACTGGGCCGGCCCTCCACGTGAATTATTACACCTGCATGCAAATTTCGAGGGGCCCACTTTAATTACCTTACTTTGATTAACATCTTTCGAATTGCGTTTATATGTTCCTCTGCTCTTTCCTCCACTTCTTCCATTTTCAATCATTTTACACACCGCATTAATTACAACACAATTAAAATCACCTTTACTACTCAAAATTTCCTTTCCAAGAATGACACGTTACAACTGACTGTTCACAACACATTCTAAATGATTTTTGAAAATTACTCACTTCATCGACTTTTTATCTTAAAACAATTTAATTTAATAATTGGTTGATAAGCCAAATTAAAATTAAATTAGTATGTTTTAAATACAATCGATAACTGGAAGCAAATTGGTTGGCAATGGTGTCCAGAGTAAAAAACTATGTGTAATTTTTACTTAATAATTGAAACTTCGATTTCTATAATATTTAAGACCAATTATCGATTGATCAGAATAATGCCAGAAACTCATAAAGTTTACTTTATGGTCTTTATATGATTACAACATTCCAAATTCTAAATTTTTTGATAAATAGTATATTCTAGCAGTATCTTTTATAATATCTAGTTTAAATCATACTTAGTATTGGCAAAAAGTACAGCAATTTTTTTAAAATTCAAATAATTTTTGTCTTGGTTATTATGTTCAAAAAAATGTATATTAAAAATTAACGTCCCTTTATAAATTTAACAATTACATACTTAAACAATAAAAAATAAAGAGTTTAATTTTACTGACGATTATTTGTTTTGGGTTGGCAAAAAGTAAAGCAACTTATGTTTAAAGAACCGTGAATAAATCTTGCAGATTACTATACTCTTTATCTCTTATTTTATTGTTCACTATTTCCCATAGGTCACCTTACATATAAAATCGCATCAAAACGTTTCCAATCTTTTAAAGTCCAGTCTAAAAGGGACCTGGTAAATTCAACTTTCATTCGTCTGTTCTTCTCTAATAGTAGTGACTTTTTAGTCTGGCTTTCTCGCATGAAGTAATTTATCTCTTACCGTTTCTTAAAGACACATTAATTCCAAGTTTTGTCTCAAATAGACTTTTATGCCAATTGAATATTTAGTTTTTTGATTTGTAATTAACAGAATTATTTTTAATGCAAGAAATATTCATCGATATGTTTTATGCTATCATTTTTGCCAATACTGTACATAATTAATACACATTTATAACTTTCTATGTTTTAATTACTAACTAACTTTTTTGTGGTATAGTTCGATTATATTTTTAAGAATTAGTCCAATACAAGTCTCTTACCTCTGAACAACATAGTTGAATAATTTCTAATTAATTTTTTAACAAGAGGCAACATATTAAAATTATTTTTTCCCAAAGAACTCAATCAACTTTTTGTCAAATTACAATAATCGTTTGCGTCATCATAAATTGAATTTTTCAGCGAAAAAAAAAAATTGTTTATTAATATTCCGCTCATCTTCATAGAAGTGCGTAAACTTAATTAAACAAAGAAAACACGATGAATTCACGTGGCAGTGATACGACGCGTCCCTCCGAAACTGCCCAGTCATTTTATTTACACGGCAAAAACAATAAATGAGTTTAAACAGTTTCGGCGAATATTTACTTTGAGAGTCTCGACAAGAACTGGCGTAACTAATATGACCAACAGCTTTTAAGCAGCCATGAGAATTCCCCTTTTTGTCCGGGACAAAGTGCCAGTCAGACCAAGACAGCGCACGTCTCCCCACATTAAGAAAACTATTTATTTTAAATATCGGTTATTCAAATTAAATGACACGACATTTTTCGACTTTCGACACCAGAAAAAATACCAAAGTAAACTGTGAACATTTACTAAACTATTTAATGTTTCGTCACACTTTTTTCGGGATTCTTCGATTGCTCAATCATAGACGATTATTTACACTCCCGTATTTGTGTATCTGGACCGAGATCATTGGGGGAGAACGTGTAATGTTTAAAGTGCACAAAAAATGAGTATCTCAAATTAATAGACGCCGCAACCGGCAATCAAACAGTCCAATTACTAACCAACATAAGAAGACGTTGGTTGGCTAATCGAATCTCGAGGTATTCGAACGTGTGAAAAGTTTTGGTCCGTCAAAGCAAATGTTGTTGTCAGGGTAATCGGCCGTAATGCATTGTTAGAGCCATATAATAATAGGAAATGTATGTAATTTATCCGGGCAAAGTATGCTCAGTTCCCAAACCTGCAATCATTAACACTAATAATCCTAACAACTATAAATCGAAGATCCGCTCAAGCATAAGGCCTAAGGTAAACCATCTACATTACCCATTGTGGTAGCGACCACTTAAATGGAAGCAATATAATTTTCTATAGGAATTCATTACTCCATTCATCCCCTTCGGTTAATTGGTCTGCGACCGCAACGTGAGCATCTTGCAAGTACGACCGTTGCCACCCCAACGTACACGCTACCCCTTCGGCCATAAATCAAAACGCATAATGATCGGACAAAAATGAAATTCATGTGGGACCATACGACCGTAAAGCACGTTTACCTGCGTCGCATCGCAATTGCTAATTACCGAGTCGCCACCCACTCGTCGGTAGGTACGGAGGACCCCAATTAGCCGAGATCGCCAAGTTTTGCGGCAATTCTTGAAACAAGCCAAATCACTTTGGAAGAATGAAACGGCACTTTTTCGCCGGCCAGACCTATACTTTGCGTTGTTATTGATTTAAGTAAATTAAAAAGCACTTTTACAAATTACCATTCCAGTTTAAAACTGATACCGATAAACGCCTCGTCATTATTTGGACTAGAATTTTGTTTGGAAAATTAGGTTTCGGCGTCGAAAGTAAATATCGTCTGAAAAATTTCACAGTTGTCGTTACGGTTGCCGCGGCACGCCGCTCCGATAAAGGAAATCATTACGGGTCACAATTTTTTTCCTTCACGATCACGTCCGAGGGGTGTGGAATGGAACGCCATATAATTATGTTATTTTCTTCTAAAACATGTTCAAAGTCCGCTTCAATTTCATGTTAATTCATTCATGTATTCCTAAAATATTCGAGAATTTTAATGTAAAATGTCTTTTAATAACGATAAATTGTTACATATCACATAAATAATACATACTCCTTAATATCGAAAATGCGTGTCAAAATCTCGGGAACGTTTCCAATGGTAATTTACCAAATTAATTGACTAAATCACGATCCGCTTCATATATTAATCCCTTAAACATTTTCGTTTTACCTCTGAATACTTTATTTATTCAATAATGAGTATATAATTATAAAATATTTACATCCTTAAATACACTGTTTCAAGAAATTAACGCACCACACTAATACTAATAAATGATTGTTGTTAATATTTTTTCAAAACGGGAAAAATAAACATATACATACACTCATTGTATATTTATTTAAAAATAGGTTTTTATTTATAATTGTTATAAAAAATCTTAAAAAATGATTTTCTAAAAAATTTAAAAATTAAAAAAAAAAAATCATATTGGTAAAAATTAAAAATTTTATTTTATTCATTATTTTTGCAAAAAATCTTAACTCAATGTGGGGTATTTTTACTTCTATTACGAATAACAGACTCACATTTTCTGTTCATATTCAAAATCTAGGTTCAAATTTTATTTTGGTCAGTCCACGAAATGAGGTGGTATTTACGAAGTTACATTAAGCATATCTTTCATTTGGCAAATATATTTCAAATAACAAAAAAACTAGACATCTAATAAAAGCTGTTATATACTTTTTAAAAGTCATACACAAGGGTGTTTCATTTAATAAAACAATGTACTATTTAACAAAATAGAAAAAAATATTTTAAAAAATTGTAGATGGTGCGTTAATTTCTTGGAACAGCGTATGTAGAAATGTAAAAAAATGTTTTTTACATCTTCCGGAAATATTAATAAAATTCTTATCTTGTTACAGAACAAAATGGAAAAGACAGACGGCCGTGGGACTGGAACTACTGGCCGAGGCCGGCAACTACGCCGCCTTCCAACGATTATACGGCGCACCACCGTACGGATGCTGGTACCCGCCGCAGACGGCCGGCCCGACCGCGCCGCCCAGCGCCGCCGACATCTATTACAGACAGGCAGCCGCCGCGGCCGCCGCCACGCTCCAAAAACCGCTCCCGTACCGACTGTATCCGCCGGGCATGGGCCTGGGGATGCCGGGACCGAGCGCCCATCTGGGCTCGTTGGCGGCGAGCAGTTCGCTGAGCACGCTCTCCAGCTATTACTCGAACCAATCGGCCGAGGGACCGTCGCCGAGGTCGCCCAGTCCGGACGCGCCGCTCGATCCGGGATCGCCCGGCACCGGGGGCAGACGGTCGCCCTCCGACGACGAGGACACCATCCACGTCTGAGGACGCTCCGACATTTATAAATATTGTGATATAAAGTGTACTATAGCTGGACCTGTTTATTTATTTTGCGCTTTTAAGTGTTGTGTAGGAAATAAGGATGTATAGATGAGAAATGGACAATTTTTCTAATTAGAATTGTCGTAAATACGGGCTTGATGTAAATTTTGTCGAAAACATTCCAGTGTGGGTTGAAACTCTACATTCCCAGTGTATTATATGAATGGTTTTATTTCGGATTGCACACTCGATGTAATCGTTATCTTTATTTTGCTCGATGAGTATGTTTATTCATGTTTATATTAGAAATAATAGAATAAAGAATTTTAAGTTTTTATTACCTACTAAAGTAGTATTATTGCAATCCTCTCAAATCCATTTTCAAAATTAACTAAAAAGTTGGTAAGGTAAGTCATTTCAAACAAAATTTATATTAATTTAATAAAAGTCACTATTTTTTACTTTTTATCAAAACAGTATTGTACTAATATTAATCACAGTCATTTATAAAAAACGGACTTCATTAAAAAAAATTACATAAGTAGAATAATTTTATTTTAAAATATGACTTATAAAGAAACACATTTAAACTTTAGTAAAACAAAATATAACATTACTTTAACTAAAAAATAAAATAAGGAAACTAATTTTAATAAACACAATAACATGTAATAAAATTTAAATTTTTGATTCAAAATTTCAATTTTATAAAATTTATTAAAATAATACAATAAAATAAATTTATTAAAATAAATATATATGTATGTCTATCACACAAAATTTTATACTCATTAGACGTTTATTACCAAAAATTAATGTACAATACTTTAATATTAAAATCATTTTCAGCATAGTAATTTATTAAAAAACATTCTTAAATACAATAATTTCATTCTAACTGACTTCAAACTTCAACTTAGCTTATTAAATCACTAGCAGTAACATCAAAAAGAAAAACATTTAAATTTTAGTGGAACAAAAAATAAATGACTTAACTGATAACTAAAATATAGAAATAACACATGATAAAATATAATTTTTCGATTCAAAATCTCAATTTTATATATCTTATTATTATAATACATTAAAATAATACAATAAAATAAGTTTATTAAAAAAATAAATGTATATCCCACAAAGTTTTATACTCACAATAAATTGATTGAAATTTTATACTATATACAATATTAAAATCATTTTAAACAGAGTAAACTTCTTAAGTTAAGTATAATAATTTCACTTTAAACTCTAATGGAAAAAAATTTCATTAATTAAAACTAAAATAAGAAAATCAATTCAGTAATATATAATAAAATGTAACATTTTTATTAAATGTTTCAATGTTCCACATTTTTATACATAAAATTAATTGAATTAAATGAAATATAATAAAATCTAAATCTCTGTTAGTTATAATATTTTTTTTCCAAAATAATAATATATGTTTATTATTTATTTATTTATAAGTCATATTAAGCACAATAATTTATAAAAAAAAATAATTTTTATAATATAAATTTATTTATTTATGACTTAAATTTTTCTGATGTCAATATCAATAAAATTAAAAGGAAAATTATTTAAACTTTAGTGGAACAATAAGTTAAATTGTTTTAACTGCAATCTACAATAAGAAAATTTTATTAAGAAATAACATGTAATAAAATTAAACTTTTCTATATATAAGTTTCAGTTTTACAAATTTTTAAATAAATATTTGGTTTAAATGAAAATGGTTTGATTTAAAAAAATTAAAAAGTTTATGTATAATTTATGACTTTTTCTAATGTCAATATTAATAAAATCAAAAAGAAAATTATTTAAAATTTAAGTGCAACAATAAGTTAAATTGTTTTAACTACAATCTAAAATAAGAAAACTTTTTTATTCAATGTTTCAATAATTAATTTAAAATTTATATTTAAATAAGTATTTGATTAAAAAATGAGTTGTTTTGTTTTACAAAATATTATAGATCTTAGTATAGTACAATAAAATAAAAATACATACAAGAAGTTCACTAAGTTCTTTTTACAGTATTGTAAGGTTGATTAGCAATAATTGAATTTCACATTCACATCTTTTAATAAATTTATTTATTCCGATGAAATAAAAGTTTCATAGTGTTTTAAAACAAATTGATTGTTATGTAATATCATTGATAGTAAGACTAAAAGATCATATCAGTCACAAATCAAACAAAATAAATATGGATGTGATTTAATCAAGTCGGCTAAACACGCACCTCTGCGAAACTGAACGGATCATTCGAATCAGAGCTAATTAGTATTTGTGTGTTCGTTTCATCGAACATATGTTCAATTGTAGGAAGAGCGAAGAACGAAGAACGGCGTCAGCCTATTATGGGCTATGACCGGCTACTATTTTCATACATACACTAAATTGTTTCTATTATCGGATAGCAGTTAACAAGATGCCGATGTTTTACGCCTCCGTCTCTAATCATTGTGTGGCAATAATAAGAGAAATGAATCAGACGAGATTCGAGTCATTAGTTTGTCGGGGAATTAATCAGATTCTAAGCCTGTATACAAATCGTTACTGCCAGATTGTTAATGTAAAATCCAATAATAATAGTATCTGCCCAACTTTTTTATTCTCCGCATTTACAGTAAGCGATTTTCCTCTTTATTACGACTGCGGTATTGACAATTTTGGCGGCGCCGCCAACAAACGCTAATTAACTAATAAGTTATAAGTATTAGTTAGATCACCTAACCGTACGGTTATTTAACTGTAACAATTTCCAACATTAAAATAGACACAATTCATTCATTCATATTCAATGCGATATTTGAATTGCAAATTGTTTTTAGATTAATTAACACTTTTGTATATTTAAATGTGTCTTTAAAAAGGTACAAATAATTGAGTACCTGCATATCCGTAAACCATAATTTAGTCAAGCTTCCAAAAAATTAACATCAAAAAACGATTAATTAACATAATTTTCGATAAACCGCAGACTAATTTTTTGATAAAGACTATCGGTGTTAATTATGAATTCTCACCTATTGTTAACTTATGGGTGTATATCAAGTTACCACTTACTCCTTGTTAATATTTATTACGTATTTTTAACTTTAATTAAACTTATCATATTTTTTATTTAATTGACACCTTTTCCCTGCATTTATCTAAAATCCTTGATCATCAATCTTGATGACAAAAACAATAGATTTTTTGGCTAGACATGAAATTTACTAAATTTACTCGAATTTTATTTTAATTACATATTCAGGCTGGTTTTCACAGTTCCAGTTATAAAATCATCAAAATTTTAATTGCAAAACTTTCACTCGAATTAATTGTATGACTAAATTTCAATTGTGTGGCAGCAACAATCATTCTGCTTTGCCGTGTGTTTAAACTTTTAATCACGCTAATTGGTAGAAGACATAACAAATGTCGCCTCAGCTTGTGTGCCCACCATGATGTAATTCCGACCAGATAAGACAATTAGAGTACGTTACACCCCGGTGCTTCCCAACGACGTCGTGTGTTCCTTCTCCAATTTATAAAACACACGATTTTATTAACGCATCTCGAAAGTTTTTAATCTCGCTCCAGTTCAGGTTAATATTGTTGTGTAAGTGGCAGACGCAAATCCCCCGTATGTCATTCCTCAAAGCCCATTTGAATTTTAATGTCGTGGCGATACATAAAGGAATTAAGAAGCTTTTGTATAACACCTAATAACGAGACATTTCAATGGCCGATTACTGATACTCAGAAGCCGTGGAATGTTACTAAAACGCTTTTAAATTCTATTTAGTCGCCGTCCGCATGAATGATCAATAATCATCCTCATTCGAATCGGACTTATTATTTATTACGGCCCTCTGCACACTCAAACCCACTTTGGTAAACATTTTAACCTTAATTTAATTAAAAACTTGTTCATCAAAATCCTTGTTCATGATTAATTAATTAATTAATTGGCTTTAAATGGGATTATACTAAATCGAAAGAAAAATGCATGACGATGTTTCATAAAGCTTTGTGTTGCAACTGAATCATTTATTTCCGCATAGTCGTAACATGATGAATGGCTAATTAAGGATTGTTTAAGATTCAACGCTTTGTTTGAAATCTCTTTTGCACGAACCATTACTAAACTAAAGCGCGTCTGTTATTTTAATCGTTTCGAATTTGGCAACTTTAACAATTATATTATGACAGAATATATTATTTATATTTGTGATAAACCAACATGTAAAATATAACAACGTATGAGATACATTCATTTCTGTCTATATCTTATGTAAAATCAATTTGTACAACAATATTCTAAAAATACTTACTAACCATAATAGTTGAAATTTTTGAAACTTTTATTTTAAAATATACCTGTTGAATATTGAAATTGTTAATAATTTTAGTAGTACACTTAGGTATGTGCGAAATCATCCTACTTTTGTATTATGTTAAATAAATATAGCTCGACAAAATATTTGAAATATTTTATTATTTTTTAACAAATAAAATAGGTCATATCATGTCGTATCGTCATGTCATATTAATATTGACTTTTATAACCAAATTGGACCAACGCCGTACGAAGAAAAACACCCCCATACAATCACAGATCCTCTTCCATGTTTAACAGTTGGCTTTATGTATTTTTTATTAAATCGTTCACCTTTTCAACGTGGTTTTTTATACAATTTTTGGTGTGCTATACAAAGTGGGTAAAATACCTAATTATTATAGTATACAATACTTATTATATTTTAGAACATTATTAATATTGTAAAGGTTAAGGCTTTCGTGACCATTGTTATTTACTTCCTGAAGTTTCGTTAGCTAGCGAACAAATGTACCATAGGCATTAGTAATATTGATATACTTATATTATTAATTGATATATTATTAGTTATTTATATTGTATACAAAACAACATTAAAAATATAAAAAAATATATTTTAAATATATTATGAAAACAAAATAAAATACTTTAGCATTTCAATTTACACCTAAAAATTCTTATTAAAATTATAAAACCAATGCATAGAATTATATTATATTCTGGATGAAATTCCCAAAATAAACAATTGACTGGTATCAAATATAATTATTTATAAAAAATTTGAAATAATTTGTTGAAAAACTTACTTTCTGTTACTAATTACTAACTTCACTGAATAATCACAATCTGAACCTACCTAATATTGATTAAAACTTTCGTTAATAATTAATAATTACATAATTATGTAATTTTAAATTAATTAATTAATAGTTGAAACAATTGAGTTGAAATGTTAATAATTACACTATAACAAAAAATAATATTATATATTTATATTGTCTATAAACCATTATAAAAAATATATAAAATAGAACGTTTTAGAAAATATTTGAGAAGAAAATTAATTGAGTACTTCAGCTTTACTTCATTTCAATTTATATCTGATGAAAAATTAATTTGTAAGTACAAAGAATAGCACAAAAGTTCTTGATAATTTATTGAAAAACTTACTTTTCCTTATTAATGACTCAGTTAACAAACTAATCTCAATCTGGATCTACCTGATATTGATTAAAAACTAATATAATATATATATATATATATATATATATAATTATATAATTATGTAATTGTAAATTAATATATTATGACAAAAAATAATATTATATATTTATATTTTCTATAACCATTATAAAAATATAAAAAATAGATATATGAAAACAAAATTAATTTAGTATCCCAGTTTACTTCATTTCAATTTATATATATATATATATATATATATATATATATATATATATATATATATATATATATATATATATATATATATATATATATAAACTTTTAGTTTAATTATAAAACCAATGTTTAGTATTAATATATTCTGTATTTTTTAATTTTGGAGTATTGTGATTATTGAAAAAAAATTGAAATAATTTGTTAAAAAACTTACTTTACGTTGCCAAATAACCAGTTAACTGGTCACGATCTGGACCTACCTGTAATTAATTAAAAACATTTGTTAATAAATACATAATTACGCAACACTGTATATTAATTAAAAGTCCACTCGTGTATAATAGTCGAATAATTGAATTGAAATGGTGGAACATACGGCGCCTTATTACAAAGTCACAACAACCCCCAAAATCGAAAATTTGTAAGGCACATTGGCGACCGGAGACCGGCGACGTGTATAATTCAGCGGCAATTTTGGTGCCCTCGAGGTGTCGGTCTGCGGGGTGCCTCCGACCGGCGGAAACAAATGTTAATGCCTCGATGAATATGCGCGCATTTACATAAGTTGTTGATGTAATTAATAATTCTTAGGTGTTGGCCTAATGAATTAATGAACGTGCGGTCACATTGTGCTGCCAACTTTTCTTCGGCCACGTTCGTTCTTCTGCTTTGTTTGAACATCTGATGAATTTCTTTTCTTATTGATGTACTATTTAAATGTTTCTTAATTCCAACATCGTAGATTTAATTTTAGTTTTAAGTAACCTTCGTGTTGTTATAATTGATTGGTTAGTTAATTAGTTGCAAATTAATAAAATTTAATTAAACGTTTTATAACCACTTTATTGGCCTCGTTTATTGTTTTCAAAACAAGTTCTTATTTACATAACTCTTTTATGCATTTTAAAAATAATTTCAATCCTAATTAACATTGATTTTACAGTCGAGAACTAGAAGAGTGAAATAATATCCCGATCCCGAATCTCGATGATTATCCTTTGTGTGTTTGGTCGTAGCGGAGTCAAGCGTCGCAGAATAAAGAGGAGTGGACCTGGAGTGGCCGTTGACTTGTTGTGAGCATTTTGTAGCCGTCGTGTGCCGGGTGGCGATTTCCTAATTAATACATCGCACCGAGGAACGAAGGAAAGGCAGGTGTGCAGCTTTTACGATTCGATGCACACGTTGTTACAATTGCAGTCGGTCCTCGGCTAACCGAGTTCCACTTGTTATTATTATTATTAATTAGTGGAGTGGAGAGTGGAGTGGAGAGTGGAGAGGTTGAGTCGGGGTGGCGGCCACGCTACGAGGATGTGGTTTGAAGCCCTTTTTCACTGCTCGATACTTTGCGGTCGACGTTGAAAAGTTTCCTGACCATTGTTTGTCGTTTGTTAACTGGTTCGTTAAATAATCCTGGCTTGAATTTCAACGAGCCGCCAGAGTTAAATTCTATTATAGGAACTTTTGTGTACGACGATAATGTAACGTGTTGGTTTCCTGTCCGGGCTTTATTCAATTACCACGTAATTCGTGTGGACATGCATAAGCCGGCTTTTATACTTTTTAAACATTCGAATTTATTATTTTTATTACAAAACTGAAATAATTAACAGTAAATATTATTAAAATTAATCCAAATTATTCATTTTTCTAGGTCATGTATAATATATATATATATATATATATATATATATATATATATATATATATATATTTAAAGATACAATAGTATTTATTATTATAGTAATGTTAAATAAATTTATTAAATAACTTAAATAACACTGAAATTAAAAAAAATTGTTTTGCTTAATGTAAACAATTAAAATAATATTAATTTACTAATCTCTATTACAAAAATTAATATTTTGTTATTCTGTAAAATGAACTGTACACTCGATATAATTTATTTTGCTCAATGAGTATGTTACGAAAAACTACTAAAATCTCAAAAATTCATTAAAAACGTGAGAAATTACTAAAAACATAAAGTGACCTAATTCCATACGATCATTTTTCATACGATCAAAATTCCTATGATCATTTTCCGTACGATTAAAATCCATACTACCATTTTCCATATGATCATTTTCCATACGATCAAAATCCATATGATTAAAATCCATACGATCAAAATCCATACGATCATTTTCCATGTGATCATTCTCCATAGGATCAAATTCCATACGATCAATTTCCATACAATTAAAATGTATATGATTAAATCAATACGATTAAATTCATACTGATTAAATTACATAGTTTCACTTTAATAACTTTATGAATTTTTATCTTTTTACTAATACTAATTTCCTGAAAAATCATTAAAAAAGTAAAAATAAATAATTCTAATTCTTCCTGGATTCCCAAAAATTACTAAAAACGTAAGAAATAACTAAAAGACATAATCATTTTATTAAAAGAACAATTCTTTTTAATTTAAATTAATTTTATAATTAACTAGCTGTACCCACGAGGTGCCCGACGCCACGGCCCAGTGATAGACAGTACTTGGACTTTGCAACATGACTTTATTTTTTTAAAATAAAAGAATTTTTCTAAAATAAAAGTAACCTAAGTTACTCCTTACTACATCAGCTACCTGCCAATATAAGTCCCGTCAAAATCGGTCCAGCCATTTCAGAGATTAGCGGGAACAAACAGACAGAAGAGACAAAAATTGTAAAAAATTTTATTTTGTGTATGTAGTAAAAAACGGTTATTTCAATATTACAAACAGACACTCCAATTTTATTTATATGTATAGATAATTAAAAAATTGATTTGTGATATGTCACAGACCAAAATTACTCTGTAGTAGAATTAAAAATTGTAAACTTCTAATAAATTTATTAATTCTGAAGAATTAATATGTTATTGTGTAACTTTATTTATACTAAACCTTAAGGTGGATGTGATTTAATCAAGTAGGTTACACATGCACCACTGCAAAATTGAATTAATCATTCGCATCACAGCGGATGTTTCCAATTCATTAATTTTTGTAACTTTGTATAATCAAATTTTTGACATTTATTCTATAGAATATTATAAATACTTATAGTTTTTATTGACTAAATAACTTTAATACTCTGAATAATATCCTTTTTACTTTATAATTTCTTAACATCTCTGAGCCATAGACTTGACCAAAATCTGAATATATAACTTGTCTATATTCCTCCAAGGTTCTCTTATGTCGAGTTTGGTTATCAACGTGATTCCATCTTTCTTCTTATTTTGTTGATTTGTTCTTTTAATCAGTCCATCCCAATTTTGGATTTGTGTATGGGATTTTTATTGTTTTGAAACATATCACTTAACAGCATCGTTTCTTTACATTTTAAGTAGCAAAACTCACTATTTAATAAATGTTAGCAAGTTGATTTACTTATCGCCATTGCTGTAAGTAATCCGTTACAAGTCTAGAGTTGTTTAAAAAAAATCTTAATTAATACGACACGACTTCCTTTCTGACAAGTGTTTTCCCCATGTCAACAATTAACATATTTTATTGTAAGCGTAATTTAAGTTTATGTGGCATAATTTATTTTACACTTCGTAATTAAAGGGATAATAACGCGTACGGAGAAGGAAAATAATGGTGAGCAATTATTTAAATTATATCCACGCAATTATTAAACCATTTTATCTTTGAATAATTTTAAAATAACATTTTGGTAATTACACTTTGAGCTTTGTTACGAGAGAATAGTAGAACGTAATCTCCGATCTATTTTTTTTAATTAATTAGTTATGCTTATCGCGGTCGGAGATCAGATGTAGTTATTGTTTTCGAAACGGGCGTTTATGTGGAATTCACAGGTGATAACGTTTTTAACGGCACATGTTCATGCCTTGTAGTTATTTCGTTGCTGCTGTCGTTGCCGTTGCCATTCCTCTTTCCTAAACGAACTAATTAATTTTAGAACTTCACTAGCGCACATATGTGTACATATATAGAGTTAATTATACCGAAACGAAATCGCATTAAAGTAAATGAAGGATATTAACTCGGCAAACAACATAATATTTTAAATCGGTTTTGAACGATGGCCGGATTATCGGTAAAGCGACCGAGTGTCATAATAAATGCGAATGCGATCAGTGGCGATCGACCGTACACTAATGAGCCAATTAAGTCCATCAAACTGACTGTCCCTGCTGTCCCTGCTGTCCCTGCTGTCCCTGTATACGGAATAAACGCGAACAAACAGCACACAAATTAACGTACGGATAAATGAACGATAATGATTCGACGGTTTCAATTAAACATTCGACGTTCGCCGCTTGCGCTTCTTCAAGACCACGACGACTCATTTCTTTAATCTTAATTTTATTCCAAAATATCTTTCCTTTGGTATTGGGGGAACCGGAAAGTAATGACGCTTGCTTACATTTCATTTCAACGAAAGGCTTTCTAATAAGTCCTTATTTCAATTTTATTTAGAAAAATATTATATATTATAGTATTTGATTAGAAAATGAAATAAAAATCTTGTCGGAACTCATTGACACGTCGTGGCATCGATTTTGTAATGGTACCAACCGGCGTATCATTTAAATTTATAAAAGTTACGACACAAATAAATTAACAAATAAGATTTGTTGTCATCACTGGTATTTATCGATATCTATGTTTGTTTAAATATATGTATATGTATATTATCATACATTGTCATTATTGTCTTTACCATGAGAATATATATGTATGTGTCTTGAAATACGTCTTAGTTCATCTAGAATCCGTAGAAGACACTGTAAATTCATTAAACGTCGCCCCGTCATACCCCACACATGTTCAATTGGGGAAAGGTTTGAAGATCTGGGTGACCAAGGTAGTAAATTCACATCGGAGACTTCTAGGAAGTTTAATGTATCACTGGCAATATGTGAACGAGCATTATTATGCTGAAAAATTAGTCCGAGATCTCTTCTTATGTGGGGAAAATATAAAGCTCCAAAATGTCATTTACATATCGCTGGGACGTGATATTGCCTCTAATGAAAAATGAAGGTGACTTGCTACCATAAGTAATAACACTCCATACCCTTAAACCCATAATGTTGTAAACATGCCCCTCCACAGCAATGCGAAGACTACGTCTTTCTCCACGTCCTTCGTCCCACTGTTGATGTTCCACACACAAGTCACTATGTTGGTGTCTATGGTTTGCTATTAGCACTAAGAACAAAAAATGTCGAAAAATCCAAAAAATGCCAGAAAACCTTATACGGAGGTAAACAGATCGAATACTACTTGACCCACCTTCATCGGCAAAAAATGTATCAGCAATCACCCACGTTGAACTCATTCTGTCCCTTAGCTAGTCCTTAGCCAATAATCAACGGTGGTTCTGGAACCCTTGGCTCTAGATCTTCTGCCCTTTTCATTCGATGACTGCCAACATCGTATTACAGTACCCACATTTCTGTTCAAACTCCACTTTATTTCTCGAAACGAAATTCCTACTTCATGCATGCCCATCATTCTACTTCAATTAAACTCACTTCAGCACTTCAAAGTGAGTATCCCACCAAATACACACAAGTGCCTTTTTGAGATGTAAACCCGGCTTCTGCCATTGTTTTTTGATCAAACGATAAAATATAGTGATTTTGTTAATTTCGGACAGATTATAGGACATCCAAAAACATGCTCTTCTTATTTTCCCAACCTGCTGTAAATGTTCGACCAAAGTTGGTTAAGGGTGTTTAACAGTTTAGCATGTCGTTGGTCTTCCTGATCTATAGGTGTCATAGATACCAAAATTACCTGATCTGAACATGGAAAATCACCTTTGGTATTTACGAACGTCTAGAACCCTTGGATAAATAGCAAAAAAAGGTTTAATATTGAATTATTTAGAAGTGACAATCAAATATCGACATACGAAGAAACTAAAATATTTTAATTTTTCCTTTAATATTTTTTTAGTTTGAGCTATTTATCAAATATTATTTAACAGTAAACACAATGTGAATAATAATTGAGCTTCCTGAACCGCAAAAAATTGTTATAAGGTCGCTGGATAATATATTATAAATACACCAACACTCATTATTCAATTTGCCGCTTCTGCTTTTGTAGTAAACAAATTTCCTGCCACAATGGCCACTTTTAAAACGACCGTTTTTCACTCTTATAATATTACTTTCTACAATTAGGAAATATTAGACGGAATAAATATTTCGCAATCGTTAAATAAACGATTGCACATCACATGACAAAATGAGCAGAAAGTCATCCATTTATCGCAACTAATTAATATTATCGATGGCTGGATCAGAAGCCTTAATGTAACTAAATTAATTTGCAAGTCTGAGGTCAGTAACACGTCGAGATTTCCCGCATTTGATTATCGTAATCTGACTGACAAATTAAATTATCCTGCTTCTTAAAAAGTGTTTTCACAAATATTGAATTTTTGATTAAATAAAGTCAAAGTGGGCAAGAAAATATCTTTTGTGGCGTGCAGTTAGAAAGCAGTTTCGGAATTGAATGTGCCCCATTGGGGGGCTAAAATTGACATTGTCCAAGAAATGACTATACCAATTTCAGACCGCAGCTATTTGTGTTGTATAAACAGTTTTTATCCAAGGACGGTAAGTAGACATACGTTGTTAAATGAACTCAATTTATTTTCATTTTTATTATACTACATTTGAACCCTGCTATGTCAGTGTGGTTTCGATAGCAACGTCAATAATTAAAAAGCTGCTATTAATACGATATCATTATAAACACAATAAATAGGTACATATCTGATTTTGTTGGACCATAATAGACTAAATTATTGCTCATTTATATAACTGTCACCATTATACGAGTAACTGCTGGAACGTCCTCTGTATAAATATAATCTTTTAATAGCGTAATCAACAACACCGACAGAAGTCCTAGTTGTGGAATTAATGGGACAAAATAACAAAAACGTTGACCATCTATCACCCCCCATCATTTCGAAGTGCACGGCATTCGGACAGAAACGAAAAAAAAACAATCGAAATGACAATTCAAAGCGAATTAGGCCACGGCAACACCTGGAAAATTGAATGCGAAATTACTTGAACAACCCCATCATGACTACACAAATTAGATGACAACATAAAGGTGTCCGGAATCCACTAAATACAATTTAATTTGCCTCAGCACAAGAACGAGGTGTTAGTGCGTTCGTCCTTCCGCCGGAAACACCAATTAGTCCTCCTTAATTCCAGCTTTTTGTGCCGAAAAAAATGTACATACACCGTTACAGTTGGCCGTCGGGGTGAACGTGTTTTTAGAGAGTGGCGAGAACAATTACGACGAAAGCTTAGTTTAAATTGTTGCGGTTCCCAATCATCTGCCGAACAATATCAGGTAGTGGTAGCCTAATCGTAATTGAGCGTCCCGCGGGGAACCTCAATCAACGGTGGAACGGTCGAATCGACGCGGGCCCCCGTCTTCGTCCTGGGGGTCCTTTATGCCGCGTACCTGCTTTTAATTACTCGACTTGCTGCTGCAACAATACAACCTGTTTATTATTAGGCGAGTCGATTAATTGGAATGTTTACACCGAATCACGGATTATGCTGTGCCATACCCAGGTTGCACCCGCCGAGTCTCACAATGCGACTGTCATTCAATCTGGGGGAGGAAACGAATAATATTTCGTCGCGAACATTCACTTTAATTGATCTCTTACAAATTATTTCTTTGGATGCTATTAATGGTTTTTCTTTTCTTTAACATTCCTTCGAAACTTAAAAGTTGTTCAATTCTGAGAAGAAATGGTGGTCTCATTTCTTTTTCTTGCTTTTTTATGTTTAGATTGTGTTTCTAATTGATATTGTGACTAATTCATACTTTAATAATCAAAATTAATATACAATATTATAATTTTTTTGATCTTCATTTTCTAATTGATATTCCATATATTTCATATTAAAGTCTATTAAACAACAAATTGTATTGGCATATGAACGTATTTGAATTAAATTCAAATAAACATTAATTTCAAAGCAGTTTGGGAAGATCAACCTAAATAAAAAGAATATATCAGTCAACTTTCTCATATAAACTCTGTATATAAGCTAAAATATATATATATTACTGGAATGAACAAATACTCAATTTGATAAATTTGTATTTAAAGGCTGTTTTTAAAATAACTCTTAAAACTAATTCTTTCTAACACAAATAATTATAATAATTTATATATGTCAAATTCAGTTAAATATTTTTACTCTATACTAGCTGATATTTCCTTTTGTTAAAAATATTATATTTCCGCAACATCATGAATTCTGTCCAACAAGATCTGCCTCAGCCTTTTTCAATTTAATACATATTTGTTCTGTCTTTTCCAATTATCTCAGAGCCCTTTTTGTATTTGTCTAATAATAATTAATATATGACGATAATAAATTTAGGTGCCCTCAAGTTATTTCTCTTTCAGGTATGCCTCAGGGTTCAAAATTAGAACTCATTCGCTAAAATATCTAACTTACAGGATTGTTGTGACCTACAAACTCATATAGATTTGATTTTCCACTGGTATTTTTTGAATAACTTGAGAATGGGCGTCAGATCTGCAGTTACACCTTAAAGGCTATATTCGCTTGCGGCGAGTGTGTGAGATTGGAGGGGATAGTAGTAAAAACTGTGCGACTGTTCAATTGTGACACAGTAAATAAATGTTTTCAGATGTGTTATTACAACAGATTCGCATCATAATTTTTGACAAATTAAGAATATTGCTTATTCACGTTATGTATTTTGAAACGAATATTAATGTATATAAAAGTTAAATGTATAATTAAAGTAAACAAATAAATTCAAAAATAAGAATATATTTAATAAAACAAATTAAAAAATAGTATTAAATGTCTATTTGAACAAAATATATTGTATAATACTTCTATAAATAACAACTAAAATGAAACATAATATTTAAATACAAAATTATAAAATATAATTGGTATTGTTTAATATTAAAAAGAAATCTTACATTTAAGCGAGCTTAGATGTTGGATATACTAAATAAAATGTTCCATTAAGACAAGCTATTTTGAATAAAAAAACTGCAATCTCACAAGTCATAGAAGTATTGAAAATATTTTGAAATAACTAATGTTGATTTTTCATTATTGGTTTAGTTCTACTTTTTTATATTTTTTATTATATATCGTTTATTTTTGTTGATCAAGATACATGAAATATATTGTAAATAAATTAATTTAATAAATAATTCAAATCTACTATTGTTTAAAAGTTTAAATACCACCCAAAAATTCATGTTATAAATATTATGATCCATATTAAAATTTGAACTAAAATTGAATTCGATCAAATAATTATGAGCAGTTTCTCATATACAAGATTCTCAAAAAATGAAAATCAAAATAGTAGTTATTAGTGATAATTATAATTTTAAATTTAATAACAGTTTTAAATTTCGTGTAACAATATAATTCGCATTCGCGTTTTATCAGAAATGTTTCGAAGGTATCTTTACCTTTCGACAGTGCAAGGTAGATTAATTGTTTTTAATCAGTTATCATAAACCGCCTGTTTAGTGAGCGGGGAGTATGTGGTGGGGCCGACAATGCACGCCAAGCGATTTTGAATTCGAAGTGTAACTGCAGATCTGACGCTAACTATATATATATATATATATATATATATATATATATATATATATATACAGATTGCAACAAGAGCTTTTAGATTTATATTTAGAAATATTAAATCTTTAGAAATGACATGTTTACTTTTTAATAACTTCGTTCACTTCAAATTGTAATACTATGCTACCGTTTGATCTCTACCATATACTACATAGACAAAAAAATGAAACTGTTCAAAAAGATTTCTAAAATGTTTGTATATTCGTAAGTATAAGTAATATCTAATGCTGGGCTGTGATTACTAAGTTCTTCTAAATGAAACACCTGTAGCTTTGAAACTCGGAATGGAATGTTGTGAGATATTCTTTTGCTATTTGAAGTAAAAAACGATATTGGTTGTTGGTACTAACTCCTCCACGATCTCTCCTGAGTCTATTTTACGGTTTCTAACTTCAGAAACCTTGAATATGTTTTCGAAACTACAGTCTGTGTGACAAAGCAATAATTCTTCCCTTCTGGACTTCTGATAGTCCCACATAAGGCATTTTAAATAAAATTTGCGGAAATAAGTAAGTTCATGTCACTGCTACTATAAATGGGATTGTATTTACACTTTTTTATGAAAAAAAAACGCAAACAATTCTTTTTTGTAAATACTGGGTGATTTCATATAAGTTTGGTTCTGTATATTTGACATAAATCAGGCTATAAATATATAACCATTATTTCTTTCTTTGTAAGTTGTATATACAATTTTAAAAATATATAAATTGCTTCCGCCCAGTATCCCCAAACCTAATATAATTTATACCAATTATGAACTCATTGTATACAAACATATTAGTGAATATTTCTTGTGTTAAAAATAATTCTGTTATTTACAAATCAAAAAACTAAATATTCAGTTGGCAAAATGTAGAGCAACTTTTTACTAAATGTCACAAATCTCAACAAAATCCACAATCATTTTTAATTTTACAGTATACATCAAAACAAACTGAGTTAATATAATACCTCGTGGAAAGAAATTATTTTCTTAATTAAAATCACAAATTGTATCGTTCTTTCAATTCGATAAGAGAAAAATCAATATCACACGATTGTAACGCGTGTTTTACAACAATTTGGTAATGTGGAAGGGACAGATAAAACTGGCCCAAGAATAACCAATAGGTTTCAGGATAAAAAAATTTTATCCCACTCCAAAAAAGATTCTTTCCTGAGTTCTAGCAAAGTAAAAGGTCTACTTGAGACACAAGTTGGAATTAATGTTTCTCAAGAATCTGGTTAATATTAATGAAATTTTATATGTAAAGCGACCTATTCATGAAAAGTTTAATAGTATGGGGCAGCTTTTCTGGATTTGGAATGGGTCCTCTCCTATCATCATGGATACTGAGGAACAACATGGTACCGTATTCAGATAAAAATATGCCACTAAAACTTTATTTTTAACAAAATAATGACCCGAAACACACGTCAAAATATTTGAAGCAGTGGCTTTTAAGGGAAAAAATAATATTATGAACTAGCCATGTCAGTTTCCCGATCTAAACTCCATTGAAAACTTATAAGAGATAGTGAACAACAAAATAAGACACAAAGAGTATAGTAATTAGTAAGATTTATTCACGGTTCTGAAGAGTCCTGGTAAAATATGGATTTAAATATTATTGATCACATGTTGCTTTAAAAAAAGCTGTTTGAAAGTTATTCATAATAATGTGAATTTTACAAAATATTAGTGTAGAATTAATTAAAATACGAATTACAAATTATTTGTAGTAATAATAGTTAAATATATATATAATAGAGACTGAGTTATTTTGCCATTATATTAGATTTTTTCGGACTTTGTTATAATTTTTCTTGTAGCACATGATACATCTACGACTGAATCGACAAAGAGTATTGAAATACTATAAAATAAAAAGTTTCAATAACTTTGTTCAACGAAAAAAAAATGGTATATATATAAATTTAAATTTAGCAGCTACACAGTGAAGACAACAATAACAGAAAAAATAATAAATATTACATATACAGGAATTCAATTCAAATAATATGATTCATATTTTTAATACATTTTAATTATTACTGTATACAGTATATTATATATTTTTATTTGTTTTTTAACTTAACTTTTAATATAACTTATATCTTTATAAAATATTTTACATGACCAAATTTAAACAGTTTTATAATTTTGTAAATATTGAATAATTTTTATAAATATATTATAGAGTCATTTATTTATAGCAGTTTAATTCGCTCATCTGTGATTACCTTAGTTTGTTTGATGAATAAATAAATTATAATTGAAAAGCACTTCAACGTTTACTAATAACGTTTTTTATATAAAAATTTGAAAGACCACTAATACAAGCAAGTTTAATAAGCTTTGAAAAGGTATAATACAACACCTGATACTGGTGCGTCCATCAATCATTTCATCGATACGTCCGATGTCTGATACACGAATTTATTCTACTCCTGAAAAATTTTTAGGTAGTCATTATAAATTATTTATGCTCAGTGGTGTACCTAAATTAAAACGTGCCCACAATAGGTTCGAAATGATAAATTAAAAGATTTCTGATCGTGGCGAACACTGGTTTATCCACAATATTCAATTTTAATGGAACAATTTGTATTGTTTTAATAAAAGTCGGAATTACACGGACAGTTCCCGCGTCCCGTCGACTCATTCACACTCAGGAAACAACAATTGGCCAAGGTAATTAGTTGAATTTTCGTTAAGCCAGGCTAAATTAGACTAATTTAATGAGTATACAATAATAGTGGATAAAAGTGTAACACAATGGAGGCTCATTGAGATTCCCTAATAAACAGCTGCCCTCGCACATTAACAAAAGGAGAATTGGTGCGTGTGAACTACACCATCATTAATCAATAATAGTTTCCAAATTTTTGGTCGTCGTAGTTTAAAGTGAATTATGTCCGGTAGACTGAACCGTTTCTGGTTAATTAGCTTTGCGTATCGTAACGAAACTTTGAAAAAACTCTTTCTCTTCATAATCAGCAATATTATCGATCCTAATTATCGATTTAAGTGTTCTAGTAAGAAACACTTAATCGAATTATCCCACAACAGTTCTCCCATTTTGATGGTACAGCTGTTTTCCAAGATTAATTTTAACTCGTTTTTAATTAGCCTGGGCAACCTTTGTGAAAAAACACTGATCAAACAAATCATTAAGTTTGATTTGCCGAAAAACGTGAGAAATAACTTAATGTTGTTAATGTTTTCTTGAGACTGGCGTACCCCTAACACCGCTAATGATTTAATTTAGGTGGCAAGGATTTCATAAAAGCCCTTAGAGTTAATTAGAAACGTTTCAGTGGGAATAAACGATAGAAGGTAATTAAGTAAGAAAGGTGACATTAATTAATGAACGGCAGTTACTGAAAGCGTTGTTTTCCCTATAGTGCATAGGGCTGTTCCAATTTATAATACACCCACTTAATACGCTATAATTTAGGAAAACCTGAGGATAATTAATAAAGCTTATCGTGTCGCTATATAAAGAGTGACATGTTTTAATAAATTGATTTTTATAATCATTCAGTCCTTAATCAAAACGTCAAGTAAATATTGTGTTTAGTGGTTATCAAATATAAGTGGCCCGCTGTGTCACTCTCACAATACAATGAATTTTGTCAGTTTCGATGTTCAATAATGAAAGTGTCTTAGGTGACATTTATGTTCTTTGTAGAACATCACCGTTGCACAATTTTGTCTTACGAAGTATTAAAAAAAAAACATCTCATCCAATTAAAGTGGGCTTAAACAATGAGGCGGCATCAAAGAAATATAAAATGACTTTCACCCTGTATATAATATAATTAATGAGCTATTGAGAACGGGCATTTTCTTACATTCGTTATAACGAGGTGTTTAATCCGGCGGTTTTGACTATGGGCTGCTGCTTCTTGATGCGGCATTATTAAAGCCGGCCAGTAGTAGAACTATTAATAACCAACACCACTCGAGATTTCATTTGTCCGGACTGAAAGCAGTAGCTTTTTATTTTGACCAGTGCACAATGGCTGGAATTAACGATGGCTTTGTGGAGCCGCCCGCGAATAAAGGATACCTCTACGTTATTAACGTTAACTAATAAAAGATGGGGATATATTTTTTTGGAATTCGGTTTACTTCTTTATGTGCTCGATTTTGTAATAAGGTGTGTCAAATGATTTAAGATCTGAATAATGACTTTTGTATTATGGATCACGCTGAAATGTTGTTTCAGGAAATTTACCAGCCATTTATTTTACATTGTAATGTCACGCAACAGACGAAATGTGTTTTTCTTTGTTGAAAAATATAAATTAGCCAATCGAGATGCAAAACAACTTTTAAAAGATCATTAAATATGTAAATATATCTAGGGGAGAAATATTATTGATTCTTTCTGTCCATAAATTAGTAATATCGTCGAAATTGGCAATTGACAAAATGTTTATATTAAAAAATCAAATTTGTATGTATGAAAATGATATTGATCCTTCTAAGAATCAATGAATTATTTTTAGTTTATATAAAATTGTTTAAATAATTAAATAAAATTCAGTCGAAATATATTTTATTATAAAATTTGAGAATTTATAATAACAATAATAATAATGTTTATTGCCCAACACACATTTATCCATTTACAGGATAAAACAACATAATTCAACGGCATATACCGGGGGTGGCCAAGCTCATTCATAGTCCGAGACATTTTGCAAAATTTGAAATGTTTCGTGAGACGCAGTATTTAAAAGGTATGTAAAAAAGGTATTAAAATTATTTGTTTACAGAAATTATATTTATTGAAAACATAAATGTATAAAGTAAAAAATATGTATATTGAATTTAAATATTAAAAATTTTATATAAACTCATTTATTTTACTTCTTTTGATAATCCCGGAACTAAAGAAGTATAAAATAATTAAACTGTTGTCAAATAAATTTTAATTGAATAGTTTTATATTTTCTAAGATATTTTAAAGCTGTAAATTATTTATTTATTAATTTGTTCTTAAATGCATAATATTTAAATTCATATAAAAATTACGTTAAGTTAACTGTAAATTACTATAAGTAATAATTTATAAGGAAATTTTAGTTAAATAGTTTTATATTTTCTAAAAGATTTTTATGACTGAAAATTATTTATTTATGAATTTGTTCATAATATATAATATTTAAATTTACATAAAAGTTAAAAATGTTAACTGTAAATTATTTTTAAGTTGTAATTGTTTAAAAAAATATGTAAAATAAATAAATAAATTACTGACAACTAAATTTTAAATAGTTGTATATTTTCTAATATATCTTTAAAACTGTAAATTATTTATTTATTAATTTGTTCTTAAATGTATAATATTTAAATTGATATAAAAGTTAAAAGTCATGTTAATTGTAAATTACTACAAGCAATAATTTAATATTTCGTAATTTTTCAATTATTTTCATTAATTATTAATTTTCAGCAATTATTAAAAAAAATATAAAATAAATAAATAATTTATTGTCATGTTAATTTTATATGAGTAGTTTTATATTTTCTAAAAAAATTTTTATGGCTGTAAATTATTTATTTATTAATTTATTCATAAATTAAGATAAATGTTAAAAATTATGTTAACTCTAAATAACTGTAAGTAATAATTTAATATTTCGTAATTTTTCTATGGTTTCATTCACAATTATTTAAAAAATATATAAAATAAATAAAATATTGTCAAGTAAATTTTAGTTAAATAGTTTTATATTTTCTAAAAGATTTTTATGACTGTATATTATTTATTAATTTGTTCATAACGTATGATATTTAAATTGACATAAATAGTTAAAAATAAAATAATTTTCATTTGCAATTGTTTAAAAAATATATAAAATAAATAAATTATTGTATACCTTTAAATTATTTATTTATTAAATTTTTTTTAAATGTATAATATTTAAATTAATATAAAAGATTAAAATAATGTTAACTGTAGATTACTGTAAGTAATTACTGTAACTTTTTAAAACAATAATTTTTTATTGAATTATTGAATTGAACTGAAAATCAATCAGTTATAATAAAAAATGAAACTTGGCCAAGTGAGAATCTCGTCGTTTTTTAACGTCCAACGTTTCGTAGAGAAGAAATTGATTCAGTTCAGTAATGGACAGTCGGACAAACACAATTTTTTATATAGGTATATAATTAAAGCGAGAACGACATAATAGAAGAATAATTTTTGAACAAAACATTATATTGTGCATGTTTAGCAGCCCGTAAACAACTACGACGAATTGTAAACACAACATTCACCATATGGTTATGTTTTAAAGGGAAATTTTACAGCCTTTATTGAAAGTGCGATATTTTCAGGATGAAACAACAATAAGTTCAATGAAAATTTTACGGTATAAGTCGATAAATGGGCGGCATTGCGATACCATTATTCTCTTTATTAAAGACAAATCGACGTTTCATCCACTGTGACTAAAGACGCACTTCCTTTCAATGGATACGACCATTCGCCGGGTAACGCAATTTCTTCGAACAATGAAGCCATGTAATGAGGTATGAATATGTCAAAAATTATCACATCACATCAACTGTCAAATAATTGATCGCCGTAAATTCCAAGGCGATAATGATTCACAACGAAATTTCAAATAGGCCATGTCAAAGTGAGTGGCTATAATTTATTTATTTATTAGCTTAATTACCTATGCTGCTAATGCACATTAACACTTGATTTATAATTTAATAACATCTCCCGGTTTTCACGTGGCTGAGATGTTTTAAAAATACTTTTCTTAATTGGCCCATCCATAACAATAATAGGAAGGCAATTATTTATCATTTTTAGTCGTAATTAACCCGAACTTCAAACCGTCCCAGTAGCGACCAAGATTAATCTTATTTTTTGATCCGACACGAAAATGGATTTTCGAATTCGGGAGATAAGAGGAACGAACAGTTGCTCGGTGCTACGGCACAGAGTTGCAGCAGCGATCCCCATAATCAGGCGTGTCGCCCTTCTTCAGTCGCAACGGTTGTCGGTTAATAGTGTTACCAAATAATATATTAACGCTCATATTTCATCATGGTTAAGTCTGAATTGGTTTTTACATTCAGTCTCTATTTATTAGTTTCATGCATTTCATGGTTGTATTGAAGCGACACGATCGATGGGTTGATGGGTGTATGGTTAAACCGCAGAACAAATATTAAATACCCGTATATTTCGAAAAGGCGACTAAATGTAAATAACCGAGAGGTATTTTGGCTTTGTTGTACAACTCCGATTAACTTTGCGGTTTTATAAATAATTATTCGCTGATGTCAGCGACTTCGGATCGATAACTGAAGGTAATATTATTGGTCTTCAATCCACCACAATTATTTTTAAACCAGATTTCAAATATTAAATTTCTTGTTGTTGCTTACCTTTTTATGTGCATCTGCAAATCTTCATTTCGTACCTGTAAATCAATTAAAATCTGGTCAGTAAAATACAATAAATCACTATATATTGTTAATTAAATACAATCAAAACATTTTATAACTTATTTAAAATAATTACACTCTATTTATACCTAACCTATCATTGATATCAGCAAAAGTCAAATCAGTTCATCAGTCAATTAATAACAACAATTTGATGGTTTTGATGTTTTAATCGATTTTATTCTTTATATTCAAGCGAATTTAGATCCGGTCTTTGCTCTGACCACTCAACAACTTCAATATGATTATTTTGTAAAGTTCCAAACATTTATTTAGAAAACGACGAATGTATTGAAAGAAATATTGCATCCAAAGAAAGAGGGACAAAATAATTAACAGGAAACATCATGATTTAAATACTGCTTCTGAAAAATAATGTTATTAAAAAATATAAAACAACAATCTTAATTGAAAATGTAATAAGAAAACAAAAAATCAACTTCTTTTAATGGTAGACAAATTGTAAAAATCAGTAGAAGACATCCTTTCTCGTCCTCTAGGTGAATAAAAAAAAAGAATTAATTGAGTCAAACAATATCAGTGTGTCTAGTAAAACAATCAGGTGTTGTTTGAATGAAAAAAATTTGCAAGGATGTATTTCATTTAAGAAACTATTGGTATCAAAAAAGAATATTCGAGGAAGACTAAAAGTTTGTACAAATCTATGTTAAATAAAACAAGATTAGATATTAAAAAATATATTCGTCCTTCTAATAAAAATTTAAATCCCAAATGGAAACAGCCGAATGTTCCCTAAACTTTGAATAAGATATTAATATGCTTTATCTTGACTGTTGAGTAAATTAAAATTATTTTATAGGTTAAGTAGGTTCCCAGATCAGAATTTAACCAGAATAAACTCGATAGTTTTTAGGTATGTTAATTTTACTACTAATAAAGGAGACATTTTAGATTCCAATTAGATACAACCTAAAACATTTGATCTATGAGAGTAGGGTAGTTTTATTAGATTAGACAATTTTTTTCTGTAATATTTATAATAATTTTTATGTGATATTATTTTATAATTTTATAAAATTCAACCAAGAGTTCTCAACCTCAGCCTCTAACAGGTTATGTAGCAAAATTTGTAGCTGTCTTTCATGTTTCAATACATACTATTGTGATGTTCACAATCCTTATTTTAAAAATATATTTTTTAAACCAACTTCTGATTCTAAATTAAATTTAGTATGACGTACAGTTAGCAATGTTAATCCTATCTATCAAAACATTTAATGTCTGCAAAGACCGTTTTTCTCCATCAGATTTCTTTATATCAAGAAAAATTAATAATGTTAAACCAGAACAGTTCCTTTATAATCCCTCTTCTAATAATTCCATTGTTGAAGATTATGTTAATAGGTTACATTTTGTTGTCTTTACTATATCTCTAAATCGAATGTTTCTATTTCTAATCAGAATATTTTGTTGAACATTTTGAATTCCCTTCTACTAAGTAATTACTCTCACAATTCCAATGATTCAGTTAATCATTATTACAGTCATGCAGTTAATTTACATTATGATCTTTCTAAAGTAGTTTAAATACTTCTAATAATAACAATGGGTTAAATTTGTTAAATTTGTATTTATTTTGTAGTATTTGTATTTATTTTTGTTGTATACAGTTCTTAAGAAAAATGATGTATTTTGTTGTAATGTATAATAAATAGGTTTTGGTCCTTTTCCTATATCTCTTGTACCGCCAAAATTAGCTACTGATGGTCTCTATAATAATGTTGATGATTCAAAAGTCTTTTTTTATATCATCCAATACTTATTGAATTAAGTTTGCTAGCCAAGGTAGAAAGCTTATATTATTCTCTTCGAATGCTTTTCGAACGATCCTCGCAGTATGTGGCTGAGTTATCCTGCTGGAATATGGAATTTGGTTAAATAGTGTAATAAATGGGTAAAACTATGTTATCACGATATCGAATAGCATTCAACGTGATGTTCATTAAAAAATTTTTGATTTTTCCAACATATTAATTCCTCCTCAAAATGAACCTCCTCCAAAATTCGCCACCTCATGAGCATATTGTAGTCGTGTTCGATTTCCAGGTTTTCTCTAGATACGTGTCCTTCTTGAATCATGAATCATCAGAAATAAGAATACAGCTCCAATCAACAGGATCCTAATTAAGATGTTCTTGTGCTTAAGCTGTTATTTCCGGATGTTTCTGATCTTGCAAGAACTAGTCATCCTACTGGGGCCTGAATGTCTCTCTTTTACGTCATTATACTTATAAAAGTACTCCCTAGATACTTTGAGTATATAAGTTTTTATGCAGAACATTATACGAGGCAAGCATACAAAGTTGTTCAAAGACTAAGATATTGAGAATTTCAATTTTCCAGTGTAAAGACCTGATCTAAATACAATTAAAAACTTGTGGAATGACATATAGTCTCATTTAAAACACCAAAAAGCACCAAATTTAGATGAATTGTGGTTATTAATTGAAGAGTAGTGATATTTTGTCAAATCTTTACTTCACCGTTTAGAGATGGTTGTAACGAACAAAGGGTGTCCACTGAAATATTAACAATTTTAAATTAGTCTGCTGTATTTGTAACTTGTCACATTTCGTATTTATTTTGTTAAGTAGAAATCATGACCACCACTGTAAATCGTACTAAGATTAAATTCTGACTCTTAAGAGTATTGTTAAATAGTACCAGAAAACTTAAATATATTTGAATGTGTCATTTATTTGCCCGCTACTGTATGTCTTATATTAATAATAATGGATAAATTTGATAATTGTCCCGATAATGACAAACTTAAATTTACATTCCTTAAAAGATTTAAAATGTGTAAAATATCTAAAATGAATGAAAGTCGTGAAACGTCAATAAGTGTAATCATTGGTATGAATTATAATTTGAAATCTAAATAACGGTTCAGATAACATTAAAATTTCAAATGTGATAATGCTAGCAATAACAGCAGCAGCAGCAGCAGCAGCAGTAAGCAGTTGTCAGTTCACTTGAAATTCCAATTATCTATACTAACAGGTTATAATCGTTTTCATTGATATTATAGTGTTAAATTTAATCAACTGTATAACAGAGTGAATTTTAATTCTAATTCAATTACAATGCTAATAATGTAATAATTATGAGTGAGGTGTTTAAAATTTTAGAGCTCAGCGCCAGCTCCAACACCATATGCACCAATGTTTTAAATACCAAGGGAAACTTTTTGCAACCAACCATTATTTTTTCATTGGGTAACATTAATTGTAATAATTAATAACATTCGGCAGATTGCCAGATACCATGTACAAATATGGACGAACAACAAGAAATGATGTGGCATTCCAAGTCAACAATAGAAATTATTGTCAGCAAAGACCCACACATTAATTTATTTTTTAATTAACGGCGGTTAGATATTACAAAATTGGTCGGAGTGGTGGATTAATGGCATAGAACGATCGTTAATTGTTCAGTAGCACATCGGCAATGCATGGATATCGCGTCGACAACGAAACCCCAGGTACATGTCTGTTAACGTTACGGTTAGCCTGAAACTGTGATGCGTTAAATTCGATTAAAATCATGTATCGAATATCTGACGCACTGGACCTCCTAAGTGGAGACGCTGACTCTCTCTGTAACGGACAACACAAAATTTAATACCAAATCATTCGAGTTCGTCGTAATTTTCTTGATTGCTTCCAATGTAAACACAAAACATTCAGACAAGTTTTTTAAATATTTGATTAGAAGATGTAATATACGACGCTTAATTGAATATTTAACTAAACAGTTTCTTTTTTATTAATTAATCCTGTGTCAAATGTGAATATGGATCAATTAAAAAATACATTAAAGTTTATGAGTTCTTTTTACATAAATAATATATATTTTAAAATTCTTAACATCTTTGTAAATTTAGTAATTGACACATTTCAAAATTAATGGCTATATACATAATTATATTTGATTAATTTGTACGATTTTATGGTTGGTTGTTGTCGAAACAACAACAGTAAAAGTATTTAAATTAATAAATTAGGTAAATTTCACACAGATATTAGACGTAAAATATTCAATTTATTACGTAAAATAAGTGAATAGAAATCATTTTGTGAGTAATCATATGGTCTTCAATCACGATTTTCACCAAATTACCTCACGTCTTAAAATCCTCAGCACCGTTGATAATTCACATAAATTTATAATTAAAATTACAGTTTATTAAATTGTTCGAATTCGTCCAGTTTGGTGGGGATTTGTGTGTTCGTTGAACGGGAGTTGGGAACGTTTACCGAAACCCTTTCGGTCCCATTAAAGTGACAAATATGCCATAAATAATGCAGGTTGTAAACACAATTCGGCATGGTCAGTCGGCAACGGATCTGTGGAACGCCCACGACTTATTTTTGTTAGTGTCATTCTTCCACTTTGACTATGACCACCTTAACTAATACCCATAATTTGTCATTTCCAAAATTGACATTTATTATCATACGGATCATTTGAATTTTAAATTTGTTGCCGGTTGTTAAATATTTACTTTAGAAATTTCAAAAATAAACTTAATTACTGAGTGATAAATAAATAAATAAATAAGTAAATAAATGCACACTTAAATGGAATGTGCTGTTTTATTTATGACTCAGGTGCGCTAATTACGATTAAATTATGTATATTTTAATTATACGCCATTTAAACTAATCGAGGAATTATGTTTACAAAACTAAGAAATGTGGTTAATAACCTGAAATACATACATTTATTCCGTTACATTATTCCATTGAACTAATCACGTAACGTTGTAAAAAGTGTGTGAAATGGATCCATTTACTTTGGGCCGTATCGGTAACTCAATACGGTAAACGAGCTGGCAGAAATTAATGTCTAATTAGAATATAAAGAGACAGACAAGTGAACATGGGACACCTGAGATGTGAGTTTGAAAACGGTCGTCGGGGAGGTCCGATCCTTCACGTGCAAAATCTAATGTGTCTCTACTCAATGGATCCAATTATGCTGCTGTCGTCGCTTATTTGCATTAACGACCCACGAATTTTATGCTCAAAAACCAATTAATAACGGTTTTGCCTTTATTTTGCAATTTTATATGTTACACTGTGGCTCTCTTTGTACATGAAGAAACATTAATTTAGTCAGTATTAGTTAATATTCACAACTTTAGTATTTCTTTCTTTATGGTCAGAAAAAAGATTCGATGTTTCCACAAATATTGATGAACTTAAACCGATTTATGCGAAAATGCCTCGTCAACGATAAATTGTCGAATTTTGCTACAAGTTTTGAAAGGACTCTTAATCAATTGATATTTCCTTTTATTAATAATAATCTCATATCTCCGCAGCAGCATGGATTCTTTCCAACAAGATCAAATACTATAAACTTAACAACAATTTGTCAGTATATCAGTCAGCAAGTTGCTTTATATATTCTGACTTTTCCAATGCTCTCAATTGGATTTCTTATGTGTTCGTATTTTCGTAAACATAAGAAATATTCAATCCAAGAATATAATTATCAAGTTCTTCTACATAAATATGAATATATTGTAGTGGTTCGTGTTTGAATTTAAGTTTGATTTTGACAAATACTCGAAAGTCGTGTATCTCAAGAGTGTGCCAAAGCCATTTCAAAATTATTGTCGTTTACTTCTAACTAACTCAATATTAAACTTTTTTTTGCTGTTTATCGCAGTGTACTAGACATTTGTAAATACCAAAGGTGGTTTTCCATGTTCAGATCTGGTAATTTTGGTCTCTATGACTCCAATAGATCAGGTAGACCCACGAAATTAGACAACGACATGTTGACAAGGGCAGGAGAAACAAATCCATGGCAAACAATCGAAGAACTGTTAAACACCCTTAACCAACCTTGGTCGACTATCCAGGAACATTTACAACAGATTGGAAAAATAAGAAGAGCATGTTTTGGATTCTCTATAATCTGTTCGAAGTTAACAAAGTCGTCATATTTGACCGCTTGACCGAAAAACAATGACAGAAGCCGGGTTTACATTTTAAAAAGGCACTTCTATGTATCTGGTGGAAAATTCATCACTTTGAAGTGCTGAAACCTGAACAAACTGTTGATGTAGATCTTTATTTTGAACAATTGGATCGGGTGAATCAATCTTCAGTCGAAAATAATTTTAGTCAATTAAGTGAGTTTAATAGAGGAAGAGTAATGATAGGCATGTATGAAGTAAGAATTTCGTTTCGAAAAATAACGTGGACTTTGAACAGAAATGTGGGTAGTGTAATACGATGTTGGCAATCATAGAGTGAAAAGGGCAGAAGATCTAGAGCAAGGAGTTACGGAAGACCCAGAGATAGCACAGCACGTTGTCTTAGATTATTGGCTCTAAAGGACAGAATAAGTTTACTGTTTTAAACTATGGGTTTAATGGTACGGGATGCTATTAGTTATGGTAGCTAGTCATCTACAGTTTTCATTAGTGGCAATATGACGTCTCACCGATATGTGAATGAAATTTTAGAGCTTTATTTTCTTCCCCACATAAGAAGAGACATCGGACTAATTTTTCAGCAAGACCCAGATCTTCAGACCTTTCCTCAATTGCACATGTGTGGGGTGTGATGGGGCGACATTTAAGGAATTTTTAGTGTCCTCCACGGATTCTTAAAGAACTAAGACGTCCGATTCAGTTCGTGGGGGATAAGATACCACAAGAAAATGTCTATAATCTCATTAGATTGTAGCGGTTCGTGTTTGAATTAAAGTCCCGCAGACTTTGATGTCATATTTTCAATTTGGCAAATATTCGAGAGTCGCAGGGGTGACTAATGTAGACGGATAAATATTGTATTAAAACCAATGAACATTGATAGATATATTTAAATGTGTATTATTATATTAAGTACATGATTCTTTATTGTTTATTGTTTAGAGATTCGAGTTAATTAATGTAATATTATTTTTGATTGTCATTGTTTAAACCATTTTTGTTCATTACAGTCTAAGTTTGTAATAAGTTTAGATTAGTGGTTGGATTCGTCCCCGAGCTTTCGAGTATATGGGACGTGCGGTTACTTAACCAAAGGTAACAATTTTTACATATTTCTTGTTAATAATGACTCATTTTGGACTAATGTCTGTGTTTGTTGTGTTTTTTTAAATGTAGAGTATATTTTCTTAGTTTAAATCCTTCGAATCGTTGTTGGGGTAATGTGTAAAACTTGTACGTGATCACAGCTTATTATTTCAATTCACTGTCATATTCTGTTTCCATTATATCGAAATTTACAATCATTTTATTATTATTATTGTGTATTTAGAAATAATATAATATCGTAAAAGAGTTTTTCTCATGTATAGATATCTGAAGAGTTAGGTGAAAGTAGTGTTTTCGGACATCTAATATCTTATTATTTTTTCATGATATCGTCGCATAATTTAGTTTCACTATTTTAGTTATTATGTGAGATCAGCTATTCAGAATTATTTTGTTTCTTATGTTTTAATGTACATTGAATATTGATGTTTTTTATCCTTTTTTTATCGAAGTATGTATACGGTTGTTTATGAGACGTTGTAGTTTATCATATTTATGCCTGTTATATGAATTGTGGTTGATAACTGATGAAAAGAATTTTTTTTTTTTTGATGATCTTCCAAAAAGACAATCAGGAGGAAATCGGCTTCAGTATTCGATAGGGTGTCTACTTAACGATGAACAATAAATAATTAAATTCATTTAATTTGACTAGTTATAGAAATAATTATTACAAGACACATTGAATTGATATTTGAACAAACATGCAAATTGATAAATACCAAAGATGTCAATAAATCTTATTTGTAAATTTATTTGTGGTACCTTCTTGATTATTCAGTTGTACGCATTCAGAAAGGGATCACCACATTTTGTAATTATCTTTCATCACATGCAACAAGGGTTCCTATTCATTTTAGTTGATCACGTGGCCAATTCTTTCAATTCAATCGCAACTTTTGTAAATTCAAATGAATGAATATAAACATTTATAAGCATATAATATATATTATTATTAACAATTGCACATATAAAGATCCAAACTATGATATTCCCTGAGACTCAAATAATTTCAGGATAATCTCATATAAATCTTAAGAGATCAAATTACTTCCACATGCAAATTTTTCTTAAACAAACGAACCTAATTTAGATATCTTCACTTTAAACTGTACTTCTGTGGTTGCTTATAACCCTGCGAGATTGATTGCAATATTTGTTTAAAATAATAATAAAAAAATTGTTTGTTTAGGCGTTGTTGAATTGCAGAGAATAATAAGAAGAACATCCTTAATATCACGATGTATCTTCACAATTTGTTGGCCTGATCGAAACCGCAAATGAGTTGAAAAGTGGCGTAAGTCAATAAACAGCAAACACACAATAGATTAATATCTTATATTGGATTTGAAAGTGAATAAAATCAATCGAATTCCCATGATCAGATCTCAATAGAGTGGTTTTTGAATCGTAAAATTTTACATTGATCATCGACGAAGGATTTACTGTAATTAAACTGGTGTACCAATTATGGTTAAGTAATAACTGTCATGATTACGTTTATTTAAACATTGTTAATTATTTTAACCGTATTTTACGGACGTCACAATGGCACAAGTCGTGCGGTCCTTATTAATTGAACACAATTAATGGCCGATTATTTATTCGGAACTCGACCAAGTTCCCATGAAAATAATAACCATGCCTACTTTACTTTTGGATTAGCTCCTTTTGTTCCTCTCCTTTCCTTTCCATTACGATCAACTAAATTGTTTATGTAGCGCATTAATAAAGATTTGTTGTTCACTTCACGAGTCCGCCCTTTTTGTTCTCCGATCGGCATTGTCTTGGCGAGAGAGGAAATACTCGTGCAGTCAGATGCAAAAAAATTCAACATGAGACAGTGTTACTCTTATGTGGGTTTGTTTCATCTCAATCGGTTTCGGGCTGCGCCTTTTCAATTTCGGAGCAAAAGCGCCGCTAATGATGGGGTGCCGGGGGGTCACCTTTGGTCAGTGGACTAGTATCATTTATCTGCCTCACCCTGATTGACCGTTTAATGGCTGTTGCGGTCCCTTGGCGGAAACTTCAAAATTATTCGTACACCCTACCGGCTAATTTTTCATAAGTGGTACCGCAACCGGCCGACGGGACGAAAGGAGATTAATCGTGAAACACGGATCATTTGTTATGATCAATACTAGTAGTGGTTAATAAATGCTCGACTATTACATAGGAATTTTGCTGGATATATTCATACATATACTGTGCGAAAAATGCTGTTCGTGTCTGGATGTTGTAAGAGATGGATGCACGACAAAGAGAGAAAAATTTTGCCCGGTAGTAGGAATCCCCACTCTCAGAGAAAATGCGCCGTGCTAGTGCGCGCTTGCGCACAATATAAATTAATCTTTGCGAATGCATTTAGTAACTCTCCATATGCGATATTAAAAACAAAAATAAGTATTCTAAAAATAAAGTTCTTTTTTCAAAATAAAAATGTATCCCAAAAATTAAATAAAATAAATAAATGCATAAGTAAAAAAAACTAAAAACAATTAAATAAAGTGTTCAAAGACACCGACTCGTCTGCGGAGACGAACCGCATGCTAAACGCAGCAAAACCAAATGATCCCCTCCAGTCAGTCCGGCCCGTCCACATAATTGCATGTATATCTTTCTTTTTTGTTTACAAAGGGGTATTGATGTTCCGTCTCAATACGCGAGTAGACACGTTCATCATTTTTGATACTGTATACAGTATTGGCAGAAAGAAGAGCTTTTTTAAAAAATGTATATTGAAAATTAACTTCCATTTATAAATTTAACAATTACATAGTTAAACGATAAAACAATATAATCAATAATATTTGGATCCATATTTCGCCAGGACTTTTGCAGAACTGTGAATAAATCTAACTGATTACTGTACTTTTTGTGTCTTATTTTGATGTTCAGTATCTCTCACAAGTTCTCAATGGAGTTTAAATCGGGAAATTGACATGGCCAGTTCAAAACATTAATTTTTTCCCTTAAAAGCTATTGCTTCAAATATTTTGAAGTCTGTTTCGGGCCACTATCTAAAGCCCAGTGTAAAAGGGACCTAGTAAACCTTAAATATTAGGCCATTTACGTTGGATTTAC
Organism: Aethina tumida; assembly: GCF_024364675.1. Classification (NCBI taxonomy): domain Eukaryota; kingdom Metazoa; phylum Arthropoda; class Insecta; order Coleoptera; family Nitidulidae; genus Aethina; species Aethina tumida. The sequence goes on along the minus strand of NC_065437.1, from coordinate 9,088,264 downwards.
TTTTTTTTAATTTTTATAAAGAGTCGCCCTAATTTTGTCATGATAAAAATTGTTAATTTTCTGGTTTTATTTTTTATATTATCGTTAACGTGACGTTTCATCAATAAATAATATAATTTACATGTGTGTTACAAGTGTTTTATTACTTAATGAAAATAAATCAGTCTCGTAAGTATATATTGTTTAGTATTTAAATAAAAAGAAAGTTACTCTAATTTTATCTAGTACTGTATATCCATTTCAAGGGGTACTTAATCTAGTTGTGCAGTACTATCCGAAATTTGCTACTATGAATTATTTAATTTTCATGTATAAAAAATTGGAATTGTACCGTTAAAATAATAATAATAGTATTGAAGTATTGAGTAATGAAAGAATTGAAATATTATGAAATAAATTTTTTAAATTTTTTAAAAAAATAAAAATAAATTGACCAGTTGTGTAGAGGATAACAATAACAGAAAAACAATAAACATTACATGCTCTGGAAACCAAGTCAAGTAGTACAACTCATGTTTTAATACATTTAAACTACTGTAGAAATAAACAAATAAATTAGATCACTACACTAAGTTGGAGTCGATGATTTCAATAAAATCAGTGAATTATTGTTGTTAAAAATGAAATAAAATGATGGATGTGGCACCATCTGATTTTTTTATTTTAAATTAATTGCCCCTCTCCACTTATAGACTTAGTGCGTCATCAATTTTGGCGGGAAAATCATAGATTTAAATAAAATTAATGTTAGTACTAAAATAGAATCGCAATAAATCGGCAATTAGACAAACGAGACAAGATGTGGTGATTGTAGGTAGTCGAACGGAGATAAAGTGAAGTCGTGCACGCAGAGAATTTAAGACCATTAGCGAGTGTGTGAAGACTTATTCAGCGTAACCGCAATGGCAGTTTGTCCACATAGGTAATATTGCCTGTTATCTGTTATTTAATATCGCGCCGTCGACCGTACACGCCGGACCAGATCGAATATCGAACGTTTGATTAAGCAAGCAAATGATATGATATGGGAATTTATTAACAAATTACGTCCCATAACTGGATTACGTTCGGTCCGTCGCATTCGCTCTCAAATTGAACCGTTATGCGTAACAATTTTTCAAATAAATATCTAACGACGAATGGACAAGGGAATGTCATACGTGATCATGATCTGATGAGAGTTTACGTTATGCAAAACACTTTAATACCACCAGCTCCATATAAAGCGGTTTTAATTGCGGCAAAAGCAAGAGAGCTGACGATTATTGTATTAAATAACGACGAGTCCAACAGTTACAAATCGGAGTGTTATTGGGAATCGATTAAACGAAATGCGACGAAATGCGGGTTCGATTTAGCGGCCGGCGACAAAAACGGATATCTGTAAAAATGCTGAGGCACATTTAATAATAAATACAATCGCACCAGACTCGCACCGGATTCCCGGCTAATGATGTCAATAATATCGATGGGTCGGTGAACGGGACGGGACGGGACGGGACGGGTCGCAAAGGTCTTTTTGCTAAAATAAGTTATTACCGGTTTAATGAATTATCCGACCGCAGAATTATTTTCTCATACATATCTCGGCGATCCGATAATATCTGTTTACTTTTGTGTGCAGCTTTTTTCGCCGATGCATTCCCAACTTTTGCGGTGTAAAAGTCATGTTTATACATACTTCAGTAATGACACTGCTATATTGAATTTATATGTCATTATTGATTACATTCTGCTAATAATTGGCGGTAAATGACGTTTAGTCATCAAAGGATCGTTAATTCAATTGGACAAAAAAGGGACGGTTGCGTGAGAAGAGTCTCAAGACATCTCGGATAAAAACTGACACCTGTACCTGTACCAGTTATCCGAAAGGATGAGAGGATATTTCATTGAACGTGTACAAATTCTAATTATTCATATTATGCATTAACGGTGACAGGTGGCTTATATTTAAAACGTGCTATCAAAATGCAGAATGCCTGTTTGTTCTTGTGTTCTCTTAGATAAATGACGTCTAAGATATTGATGCAATATAAAGTAATTTCACTAAACATATGGCTTCAACTGGCATATGCCTAATTAATACAACGTGTTCTTTATAAATTAATGGCGTCGCATTAAAAGACATTTATTTTGTTCGGGGTTTACATAAAAGGAATATTTTGCATTGTGCAACTTCCTTGCCTTACAACAGGAACAAATCCTCAATTTTTTCAATAATACATCGGTTTACAATATATCTTGATTTAATTCATATTTTGAATACTTTTAAAAATATTGTAATATAAACAAATAAAAAAAACAAATTTTTATAAAAATCATTTGAAAGGGGAAAAAATTATAAAATAATAATAATAAATTTAATATAATATAGACCATTTAATAATTTAAGGTATTATAATATGTTAATAATTTCAGTTAGTTATGAAATATTTGATGTATAAAAAATGTTTGAGTGTTTTTACTTATGTTGTTGTCTCAGTTAGTTTGTTCGTTATTTTAAAGGATAATTATCAAAAACACATAGCTCAGATGGTGAAGCAGTTATTCATAAAATAAAATTGATGTATTACTTTGGCCAGCACAATCTCCAGACCTGAATCCCTGAGTATACATCTATGGAAGTTTACTGAGTGAGTGTCTAGGGAACACCTAGAAAAATTAAAAAATAAAAATTAAAAATTATAAAATAACATAACTAAATATAAAATAACACACTATATAACAAACAAATGTTATGTTTTTTTTATTATTTATCGTATTTTTAGGTACCTTTTTTCTGTAATATTTATAATAATTTTTCTGTGATTTTATTTTATAATTTTATAAAATTCAACCAAGAGTTTTTAGCCTCAGCCTCTATCAGGTTATTGTGGCAACATTTCTAGCTATCCTTCATGTTTCAATACATACTATATTGATGATCACAATCCTAATTTTAAAAATATTTAGTATGGCGTTCAGTTTGTAGTATTAATCCATCTATCAAAACATTTAATGTCTGCGAAGAATCAGAATATTATAATTTACTCAAATATTTTGTTGAAAAGTTTCAATTCCCTTCTACTAAGTGGTCACTCTCACAATTCACGATGGTTCAATTAATCGCTATTACAGTCGTTCAGTTCATTTACATTATGATCTTCCTTTCTAAAGTAGTTTAAATTCTTCTCATAATAACAATAAGTTAAATTTTGTTATATTTGTATTTGTAATTATTTTGTCGTATTTGTATTTATTTTTGTTGTATATAGTTCTTAAGAAAAGTATTGTATTTCGTGATAATGTACAATAAATAATTTATTTATTATTTATAATCAATTTTTCATCCAGTGTTGTTTCCCATTTTTAGAAGGAGGTTGGCTGTTTTGTGATGTTACCAATTGTGTTACTATTTAACAAATAACTCTTCAGAATGCTATGAAAAGAATTGGCAGTATAGGAGGTATGGCAAAGTCTAGACCAAAACCTATTCGATAAGCTTATTATTGAGTACGCCAAATCAAAGTTGAGCTGTCGTAAACAACCAATATACATTGTCTGAATCTTGAGAGAGACATCATGTCTTCCAATTAATTTTTTATTTAATTAGTGAAAAACACTTGTTTTAATTAATTCATTATATTTTCACACAACAAAATTTGTTGTTTACTCTTATTTTATTATCCAAGTTAATTTGCATAAGAAATATAATATCTGTAATAACATTCCTACAACCACTTTGGATTAGTAATTGTTGACATTTTCTTAATCAATAATGGTAACGCATATCTACGTGTTTTCAATATTTTTGTTCTCTATATGTTTGTTATTTACATACAAATAATTTTAAAAAAATTAACCAGGGAAAAAATTTTAATTGGCTTTTAAATTTATTATAATAATTTAACACAACAAGTTTTCTAGGTGTAAATTTTTGAATAAAGGAATTTGTAGATTCGATAGATTTGTGCGGGTCTAATCCGTGCGAAGCAGCACGACAGGACAGTTCCTCCCCACGTCAATATTGTCATGTTAGTCCCCGGAATTGCATTACAATCAACGGCGCGACACTCTGGGGACTCGGCCAATCGTTATTTGATGTAATTACCGCCCCCAATAAAATATCAAATTGGAACAGAATGAAGCGGCACCGAGACATGGACTGACGAATTTGTTCAACGAACCGCACAATCTTCATTTTATATAAACGACGAAATGTTTCTTCCAGCCGAAATATACAATAAATGTGTGTTTAATTCGAAATTCCCGTAATTCAATATCTGACGCAGACGCGCTTTTTTATTGCTCTTATTCCGGCAGGACCTAATTAACATAACAACCCTAATTCGTATATATGTTTAAATGAATGTGTATCGGAGGGGGAGACCGGCAGACATCTCCACACCCCTTCAATAAACATCATTTCATTGCAGCTATTATACTCGTATTGCAGTGAAAGGGTGACTGGCACTTTAGGTAGATGGTTATCTTTTATGGAGCTATTTGTAGAACGCGCAAAAAACTGTAACATTTCCTCCGATTTTGACGAAAAGAAACGTGCAATGTACTGGTTGGCATCCAATTAACGCCGAAACCAGTCGCATAAATCTATAGTGACTTTGTATCGTACGACTTTTTCATAATTGCCGTTGCACCATCTCGTTCTGCTGGTTATGATGTTCTTTGTGTTATGTTAACAACGCAAAAACTAATTTCGAATGCCATAAATGCACATATCAATTAGAGCCCGCTTCGTTTTTCTACCACATAATTGCCACTCATTTGTTTATCTATTTCTTTATTTTTTATCGATTACTTTATTCTAATTTAAGTTAAACACAATTATAGGGTGCACACACTACAAAGACAGAAGATTTTTTAATTGTTCCTGAGTAATTTTTGGGTATAGAATCTAATTAGTCATTATATTTATCTTTTTATTTTTCATTTATGTACAGTTATTTTCATGTTATTATTATATTAATAAATACAGAGTGAAGTATTTTTTATTTTTTTTATAAATATTATATAAAATTATAACATACAATAAGTATGTTTCAGTGTTTAACTAAAAATAAATAAAGTTATGAATGTTATTAACAATAATCTCTATATACAGATCGAAAGCGTTTGATCCCCCTGAATCTTGAAAGAGACATCATGCTAGACAAAGACAATAAAAGTCCCCAAGTTTGCCTCGTAGTGTGGCACAAAATTGCCACGTTTAATTAAAATGTGGGACGATAAAAATATGTTTTAATAAATTTAATCTGAAAAATAATAATCAGAGAAACATGTCTAATTTTATAATTATATTTCATTAATATTTCATAAAAATTACACTTATCAGTGGAAAGAATAGACATTTTTAATATATTTCATTTTAAACTTCGAGAATCGTTTTAACAATGAATAAAAATAATTCAGTCAAATTTTCAAAGATTTTCGAAATTTATAAAAATTTTATTTTTATTTTTAGAGAAATATACAGAAAATAATTTTTCAATAAAAAATGCAATAAAATTTACTCATAAAAAATTTAAAAAAACTTAAAACTTTTATTTCCATTGTCTTTAGATATTCATTAAAGTTAGCATTAACTCAATTAGTCCATTAACGCTATCTACTGATACTTTCAGATACCTCTTGTTAAAAAAATATTAAAATATAATTATATATTATAAAATATATTTATTTTTATTAATTAATAGTGAAATTATTGCCATTAGTACAGAAATTTTTGGATAAAAAACTATTTTAAACGTCAATTTAAAAATTTTTTAATGCCCTTGATCATTTGGAGAAATGCATATTTTGATATCGTAAATATTTTTTTGGATATGTTGTATATTTTTACTCGTAAAATTATTTTCTATATATTTCTCTACCAGCAAAAAATGATTTTAGTTTTATTTCTGTTCTTAAAAATTGGCTATCATAATAAAAATATTTTTTCATGTTTTTTACTCAAAAGAATTGGGAAAAAAATATTGTTTTATTCTATGTATTTTATCCAATAGTGCAACGTTTTTTTTAAAAACTAGTGAACCGTTTAAGATAGAGATGGAACAATTTATTTTTTCATATATTCATTATATTAATGATTAACTACATAACTGCAACATGAGCAACTATCAAATTAAATGCCTTTAATCTTTTGGAGAAATGTCTTTCTTGATATCCTAAATATTTTTATAAATAAGCTGTAGATTTTTACTGTTAAAATTGTTTTTTATATATTTCTCTACCAGCAAGAGTTTTGATGTGTTTGAACACAAGATTTTGAAAATAAATTTTTTATTTATTTATTTTTTATAATTTTCCACTACTTAAAAAAAATGAAAAAAATCCTAAATGTAATTGATTTTTTTCTGTTCTTAAAAATTGGCTATCTACCTAAAATAGTGACAGATAGGGAATTGTCAAAATCACATTTTCAACTCTATTTTTTTTAACTGCAACCCTTTTTTGACGGTCACTTTTCGAAAAGAAGGCTTTTTGGCGAATCTAATACCAATATTTACAATTAGATTAAAAATAACCTCTTAAATTAAATTATTACTAAATGAAAGAAATACTGGATAATAAATGGTTAAAAAAAATCAGGTATTCATATATATTTTTTTAATATCGCAGTCTGTTCGAAAATTGTCTCAGAAATCCAAAAATGTAAAAATTTACAAGATATTTCGTTTAAAAATTCAAAAAAGGAATTTTCCAGTGAAAAATGTGCATATTTCTCCATACTATTTATCTATACTAAATCTCATTTTGATATACCGAGTGTCCTAGAAATTATGGCTTGTTTAATGGATTCGTTGACACCCGGTATACTCTTTATGTAAAATTAATTAAAATTGGACAACTAGACAATTTTAATGTAATAATTTATTTTTATTATACCATTATACTATTAATTATCTACATAACTATAAAATTAAATATTTTTATAATATATTATTTTTAGAAGAAAGTATTAATCAATAATAAAATAAAATGTTTACTTAATTTTAAAGTGAAGATATGAAAAACATTTGTTTAATGTTTACGATTTATAATATAAAATTATATAAATTAATAAACAGTTTTGTGGAACAAATTGTTTATTTTCAAAACCATGGTATGAGTAAATGTTGTTAAGATGAAGACATAAAATCCTTATTGAAAGCCTTGTTGGAGCAAATAGTTGACTTATATTTATTAGTTACACTTCGTTTCAGTATAACTAGCATACACATAAATATTTGTATGAGGCACCGAAACCAGAATTTGAGAATGCAAAATGCGTGTAAATAATCGCAGCGATCTAAAAAAGCAAACAAAGAGTGAAAATGTGCGAGATCTGTTTAGGAAACACGAGCCATTTATGAGTTGTCGAGATGGATCCGATAAGAGATAAGGGGTGAGCTTATGAACTTTTTGCGTAAGCGGCTTACGATGCGCAATCGAGCTGCGATCTCGCTCCGCACGAACGGCCTCCGCAGCCTCCACAACCTCCGCAGCCACTCAATCTGGCCGCTTTTATCCGCACACAAAAGTAAGATAATGCGTTATTGGTCGCAGATTCCCGCACCCGACACAATTGTGTTGTTTTCCAAATTTCATGGAGGGATGAAAGCCATACAAAGGGAGTAATAAATGCACTGTTTTATATACTATACACATATATTAACTTAAGAAAAAGGGGCCGCACTGTCCTCGAAGATAAATCGGTTTACATTTATGCGGGAATTTACATTTCGTCGCTCCATCCGCTTTTTCCTTATCTTTATCGACGTCGATCTATTCACTTTTTTATTTTTTGTCTTTTATTTACGTCAAACATAATTCGTAGGGTTTTTTTTAAAGGCCCAATTAACATCCGCAAGTTAATAAAGTGCAATTAATTACATTATATATTTAATTAAGGTAATTAAACGGTCTCACTTATGGGCAAGCCTTTAAGGAGATACAGCAAAAACGTCGTAATTATTTTAATTAGCCCGCGCAACTCGATATAGAAACAAGGATAAATGTTACAAGTTCGCATTAAGAACCGACTGCGACTGCGACTGCGACCGCGACCGCGACCGCAAGGACAATCCGGCTGATTAGAGTAATGTGCAATTAAAGTGGCGTTAGCGTATCGACGTATCGATAGAGACGTAACAGATTTTTAACGGCCAAGTAATGGAATCCCCATGGGAACCGACTCACCGCTTCATTTCACTTTTCCTCTCGGCCGCAATTAAAAAGCGACGTGAATTATTTGTTCAAGTGTTTTTGCCGAATTGAATTTAAACAGCCCTAATTGGGTTTATTCTTTGGAACAGACGCAGCAAAGACAGAGAAGCGAATAAGGCGGCAGGATCGGTCATAGAGAGTCAGCGATGTGTGCAGGATCTATCGGACGGGCTTTATAACTCGGATACGACAGTTCGGAAGAGCAATTACGCCGTAAAAGCCCCGCTAACGTCCTCATGTCGGTTTTATGGACTGGATTGTCGGCGGCGGTCGACTGCCACCCCCCGACTGCCCGGGCTAAGTGACTGTTTATTAGCATTGATTGTCCCTGTTACTGCTCTCGTTTATGGGCTTTTCATTTTAAATGTGCCCGTTGTTTGTCGGCTGCAACCCCCGACCTAATTATAAGGCGGGGCAAATGACAAATATTATCTAGTTCGGACGCTCGCAAACACTTCAATTCTCTTTTATTTAAAATTGATGATGCGGAATTGAATCGATGTAAATTAATTGTAATTTCACCCCTGAAACAATATTTTATTACGGCTCAAATAATAATTTGAATTTCTAATTTTTATTAAGAATTTTATTTCGATTTTCTAATTATTTGTTTTTAAAATTTCTAATAACTTTTGTGAACATTAATTAAACATGCAGTGATGGGTATTCTGTGTTTGTTATAACCTCCTAAAAATGATGATGATGATAGGTGCTATATAATGAATTATCCCTTATCTAGACGTATCATGTTACATACCTATGTACATATATACAGTATTAGCAAAAAGTATATAAATTGCTACCGCCCTGTACTGCAAATCTAATATAATTTATACCAATTATGAACACACTGTATACAAACATATCGGTGAATATTTTTTATATTCAAAATAATTCTGTTAGCTACAAATCAGAAAACTAAATATTCGACTGGCAAATAGTAGAGCAACTTTGTACTAAATGTCATTAATCTCTACAAAATCCACAATAATTTTTAGTTTTACAGTATACACCAAAGTAAACTGAGTTAATATAATGCCTCGCGGAAAGAAATTATTTTCCGTATTAAAATCACGGATTGTATCGTTCTTTCATTTCCAATGAAAGAAAAACGTAACGCGTGTTTTACAACAATTTTCAAGATTTAGTGATGTGGAAGAGAAAATAAAACTGGAAGACCAAGAAACACCAATAAATTTCAAATAAACAAAACAGATCTTTTCCTGAATTCTAACAAAATAAAAGGTCCACTGGAGACACAACTTGGAATCATGCGAGAAGGCCAAACTAAAAAACACCTCTAACAGAGAAGAACAGACGAGCTGGAGTTAAGCTTACCAGATCATTTTACACTGGACTTTAAATGATTGGAAACGAGCGATCTGGAGTGATGAAAACAAGTTTAATCTGGTTTGTAATGATGGCATTATGTATTTGTTCACCTATTCGTGAAAAGTTTAACCCAAAGTTTGGTATGGAGCTATTTTTCAGGAGTTGGAATAGGTCCTCTCTTTTGAATAGAGGGTATCATGGATGGTTTTATGTATACAAAAATATTGAGGAACAACATGATACAATATTCAGATAAAAATATGTCACTAAACCTTTATTTTCAACAAAATAATGACCCGAAACACACGTCAAAATATTTGAAGCAGTGGCTTCTAAGGGAAAAAAATAATGTTAAAACTTTGCCACCTCAATTTCCCGATCTAAACTTCATTGGAAACTTAATGGTGAACAATAAAATAAGAAACAAAAAGTATAGTAATCAGCAGGATTTATTCACAGTTCTGCAAGAGTCCTGCCAAAATATGGATCCAAATATTATTGACCATCTGTTTCTATCCATGAAAAAAAGGTGTTTGGAAGTTATTCATAATAATGGTAATTTTACAATATATTCGTGTAAAATTAATTAAAATACTAACTGCAAATTATTTGTAGCAATAAAACTTTAAATAACATAAGTTAGCCTACTTTTTGCCAGCCCAAAACAAATAATCAGTATAATTAAACTCTTTTTTTTTAATTGTTTAACTATGTAATTGCTAAATTTATAAAGATAAGTTCATTTTCAATATGTATTATTTGAACAAGACAAAAATTATTTAAATTTTAAAAAAGTAGCTCTACTGTCTACCAATACTGTAGATACATACAGTATACTGATACTATCTGTTATTTTTATCTGTTTATTTTATATATTTAGCTGATGCTAAATGAAGGTAACGTATTTTGACAGAAAAATGTTGGAATAGCCTCACCAAATGTAAACATGGTCCATAAGTTAAAAATAATTTAGGTTCAATAATAATTCAATGTATAGTGTATTCGCGCAAGGTACGAAATATGATTGTCGACAAGAGCATATAAAACTAAATATATAAAAATAATAATTTTAGATAAATATTAAAAAATATACTTTTGGACTCAATAATTTAGCTTAAAAATTAATATTATAATTATATATTATATAAATAAGAGAATATTGTAATATCTTTTTATGAAATATCTTATAAAATGTTTAATTTTAAATTTTGATTTTAGATATTCTATATTTTATAATATACTGGGTGTTAACAAATCCATTAGATAAATCAATACTTCTAGGACAGTTAGTATGTCAAAATGAGATAGAGAGAGAAGATTTTTCATATATTTTTCACTTTCATATACCCTGTATATTTATACATTTTTAATTTTTGAGACAATTCTTAGTCAGATTGTGATAAATAGCACCTTCTTGATTTTTGCCATTTTTAATTATGCATCTAGGTGGCCGTGACGCAAACTAATCTAAGGACGTCAGGAAATGTTAAAATATTACAATCAATTGTAAATAGTGTGAATAGTTTGACAGGTAAGACTAAGATAAATTGTCAACATCACATTTTCCAGTCTATTTTTTTTTTTTTCAAATGGTAATCCTTTTTTGAAAAGAGAATTTTTTTGCGAAGATAACAATATCAATTTATGTGTGATTGGATTAAAAATAATCTCACAAAATAAATTTTGACTAAGTGAAATACTGGATTCATATACTTTTGTCAAATGTGCCACACATTGTCTCAGAAACTTAAAAATGTAAAATTATACAGCGTATTCCATTTAAAAATTGGAAAACAGAACCAAGTTACCGAAAAATGCAAAAAACTTCCATCTCATCATATTGTCACACCTGTGACTTACTGGGGGTTGGGGAGTAGCTCAGATACACAGAATCCAAATATTCACCATATACTTTATTAACAAATACTAACAATAGAAAATAAACAATATACTTCTTCTAACTTACACTAAGAGCCATCTTTAAGGATGGGGATGACACAAACCCCTACCTGATTGTACTCCACCTTCTATCTCGCTATCCTTTTGTCTTGTCCAACTAGTCCACCGGTCTACAATTCTATATTTTAATTAATTAAATAATACATTAATGTTTATTAGCATATGACTCCGATGATTTCCTTATTCAACACGTTATACTATCAGAGCCGGTGTCAAATATAATGTTACTATAAACAATAATAAACATTTGGGAATGCTTTACTGTCCATATAGGATAATATCATCCACCTAAACCAGATCTCATTTTGATATACCAAGAAAGTATGCCTTGTTTAATGGATTCATTAACACCTCTTATAATACAAATAAAAAAGAAAGTGTAATTAATTTAACTAAACATTAACACCAACAATATTTTAATCATTAAACTCGTTTGAGAGTACAAATTAAATCATAAATTAAGTAAATAGTTTTTTTAGTAAAACCCCTGAAGCTACTCCACATTTGACAGAGTGCACAATAAATTCGATTAGGACAATGGAAGAAATAAGAGGCCATATGGTTGGCACCAGATTTTCCAACAATAGCCGGTAATAGGGTATTAATACATGCTAATTTCGATTTGATAAAATCACTGAATTTTATCAGCGGATTTTAAATGCACCCTACACCCCCTTTAATGGACGCGACCCCGTTTTGTGCATTTGTTACAGTGTTAAATTACAATAGGTCCATGATGGGAATCGCGTTGGAGGTGATACGGACCTCTCTTTGGGAGTATACGATTTAAAATCGACGTCTCTGTTAATTAGCTTCGAAATGTGCGGAGGAAAAGAAAGATGGCTCCATTTTGAAAGGAGCCGCTTGCAATAAAAGTCACGTAGGACAGAAGTGGCGGCGGTGCATCTAAATAAAGGGCTCTTTCGTTCGAAGTTGAAGAGTCCCATTAGTGTACATCAAGCGGAGGCAGAGAGGTGCGAAATCCAGGATGGCGTAAATTATGAATATATAAAGTATGTATCTCGGAAACGCTTTTAGAATTAAAGCTAAATATTTATGAAGTGCTGCAAATCGACTGCTTTTATATTACTTATACAGTAAAACTGTGCTATAAAAGCTCTCCGGAGTCGGAGCCGGGGCCGGAGTCGGAGCAGCGGAAGCTGCTGAATATACTTTACACTCCTCGGTTCTGTGTAATAGATGATAATGTTTATAAATATGCATGTGTAAATGTAAGGCTTTAAGTGTGCTCCGTTCACTCTTCCCACTCGTTCTGTCGGGAATACGTAAAAACACACCGTTTTACGACGCAAGGTAAACAACCCCAATTGCTCCAAAAAATGCGCTTGAATCTTTTATCTTTTCGTCTTGCCCATAAATGAGTTTGAATGACTGTATGGCTGTGTGCTTACAGAAACAGAAAATTAACGTTGTGCCACGACATAACAGGTATCAGCAATTGCGGAAATATTTAATGCCATTAATCAGGACTAAATGTCAAGCTCCGATATAGAATGGTCTGAGGAATGAATGAACGAACGAATATATTCCCGATAATTCAGTTAAAACACACGTTTCACGCATGATGACTATGTCTTGATTATTTACATTTTTTCTTTTAATTCGTTTCGGAAGTTTCAAATAGCAGTGTTGACATTTTAATGGTCGGTCGTTAACTGTTTTTGGCTTGCAACTCACAATCTTACGGAAAGCAGTAATTCTGCTAATTTTATATTTTATTCTAAATGCATTTCATTCATTGCTCAACAATAATAGAAACATAACCTACTTATTTACTCACTCTGCTATCACTAATAGGATTTAATAACGTTACGATGAATAATCAAATGACAACTATAATATTTTAGAAGCATTACAGGCAAATTTTTACAATATTGTACTAATTATTAAGCTATTATGATATTAATAAAGAAACATTACTTATCCAGATATTATATAAATAATTTTTGTAATTAAAAACAAAAATCTAAAAGATTTTTTTATGTTGTTTAATATAATTAATATAAAAAATATATATTATTAAATAATAGGTAGATATATTTATATCAATGAAACTCTTAAATTATGATGACAAAATAGTAGTAATTAAAAACTTACACTTTGACCCATTTGAGAGTGGGACACCACCCAAAAATTTGTAAATTTTGTATAATTTGAACTTTTATTATTAATAGTAAAGCATGAAAATATATGTGAACCATACTAGTAATTTTTGTGGCAATTCTATCTGGATTATACACCCTTTTAAATGAATATATACCAAATTTCATTAAAAAAATATGCATCCTCATAATTCTATGGAAAAATTAAAAACCATATTCTTATTATAAATGTATTTTATTATCAAATGGCAACAATAAATTTTTATTTAGCTTTGATCTTTTTAGAAGCATTACTGGCAAATTTTTACAATTTTTTACTAATTATTATGGTATTATAATATTAATAAAGAAAAATTAAAGATAAACTATATTTATATGTTGCTTAATACAATTTATTATCAAATAATTTGAAGATACGAAAAAACATATTTTTGATGGATTATTTTATGTCAATAAAAATCACTATTATAATAAAAAATAATACTAATTAAAATATATAATATAATAATAAAATTTGTATTTTTTGTACAATTTTGACGTACTTTTTTTGTAATGCACAAAAGTATGTATTCGTGTAAATTAAAGTTATTTTGTTGGTTAAACAGGCTCTCGGAACATTTATTTAACCAAAATAAACTCGATACTTTTTAGGTATGTTAATCTTATTATCTTATCCAACTAGCTACAACCCAAAACATTTGATTAAAAAGAGTAAGGTGGTTTATTAGAAGAGACAATTTTTTTCTCTAATTTTTATAATAGTTTTTCTGTGATCTTATTTTATAAAATTCAACCAAGAGTTCTCAGCCTCAGCCTCTATCAGGTTATTGTGTCAAAATATCTGACTATCCTTCATGTTTCAATACATACTATAGTGATGTTCACAATCCTAATTTTAAAAATATTTTTTTAAACCGCCTTCTGATTCTATTAAAACATTTAATGTCTACGAAGACCATTTTTCTCTATCAGATTTCTTTATAACAAGAGAAATTCATAATGTTAAACTAACACAGTTCCTTTATAATCCCTTTTCTAATAATTCCACTGTTGAAGATTATGTTAGTAGGTTAAATTTTGTAGTCTTTCCTCTATCTCTAAATCGAGTGCTCCTATTTCTAATCAGAATATTATAATATTTTGTTGAAAGTTTCAATTCTCTCTACTAAGTAATAAAAATCTTTCAATTTCATAGTTTGCTTTGTTTCTGGTAATACTCAGGACACCTAGTAATTATATAGAAATTAATTTGTCTAATATAAAATACAGGAAACTGTAAAACTGACATATATTGAATAAATTAAATTTATCCATTTTAGTAGGAGGTTGGTATTTCATGGGTGTTCTATTTTTGATAAAAAAAATATATATTCATAAGATGAACATGATTTATAACTTTTTCCCTAAAATTATGAAAAAGCATATTTTTTATGAATATCAATTTCAAGGAGTACTTAGTCTGGTAGTGACGTTGGATTTGCTATAAAAAATTTGCCAGTGTGATTTGTCTAAAAAATTATTACATAAGTTTTGGTTTTATGCTCTACAATTGAGAAAAAAAATTGTCAAAATCTGATGAAAAAATACAATTTTTGTAAATGGGCCACACTATATATATTTCTATCTTTAATAAATTAACGAAATCTTGTTCCTGATTTTTGAAAATTAACTAACATTTTTAGTTTTAGTTAAATAAGGCAATAATTTGGTAATGTATAAAACAATAGCTAGTCCAGCAGTAGTTTTTATGAATTAAAATCTCCAAAATAATATTATTATAAATATTAAAATTAAAATATATAAAATTAAAAATACAAATTTAAATAAAATTTATTAATTAATAATTTTTATTCTTATTTGTTAAAATATAATTTGAAATAAAATATAGCATATTTTTGATAATTTTTTTATTCCAATTTTTTTGAGAGAAGATTGTGATGGAGTTTTAAACAAAAAGGAAAAATAGCCAAAAATCTTAACACCATTCTACTTTTTGTAATTTAAGAACTATTTAATAATGAAATAATTTTAACTATTATCAGCATAATAAAAATTCCTTTTTATTTATTACCTTTAGAGAAAAAATATGATTTTGTGATTTGAATTTAAAATTATTGTGGATGTAGAGTGAATAAATGTTTTACATTGATGATTTGAAACACGACCACCACAACTAATTTTTGCGACACAATAGACGCATGTGAGAATTTGAAATTGACAATCGACACGAGACGAGATCGAATAATGATGAGTGATGAAGAAAAATCGAAAGTAATATTGTTGTTTATTAAGAGAGGAGGGAAATCGGGAAGGTGAAATCCGCTGTCGGCGTTTTGGGATCGACGGATCGATCAGCCCCGTCCAAAGGTTAATTTCCATGGGCGGGCGTTTAGCGGCAGGTAATTCGAATGTCGCCCGCCAAGCACGTGGGATTGGTCCGCGCGGAGACGCGGAGACGCGGAACCGCACCATTGGCCACCGCCGGCACTTACACGCTCCACCAGTCCGACCAAATCGGGGCATCGGGGAGATCACCGGACCCGCTGTCGTTCCGCTCTCGGGCCCTCTCTCCTCTTATCTGTTTCTTCTGCCTTCAACGACTTTTCTCTGCCTTTCCCGCATTTTCCCGTCCCTTTCGCACGCCGCTCTTCTCTGCCCATCTAATTTACGAAAATTGCTCCGATTACATCTTCCATATACTTATACTAATATTTCATTACTATTATTTATTAGAAACAGTAAATGACAATTATTTTATCTCTCTTTTCCAAAATTTATTAATTTATTATTTAACTATATTTTAATAAATTTGTTTTATTTAAAGAAAAGTTTTAAGTTATACTTTATTTGGTTGTTTAAAACCCACAGACAGTAACCAACAAAAATAAAATTTATTTTTATATATACAGTCATGACAAAAATAAAAAATGTATATACAGTATCGGACAAAATTAGAGCGACTACCTTAAATATTAATTAAAATGTTTAAAAACTAAATCATAAAATATTTATTTAAGCCTGCTACTTTATTTCTCTCATGGAGATGACAGTGTTATGGTTTGGGGTTTGGTTTTTCTTCCGTTTATGGTATGGGTCATTTTGTGTATCATAATACATTAGAAAATGTCATGCTACCCTATTGTGAATGCTCGTTAAAGAATCGTTTGTTCAACAAAAAAACAATATCCTAAAGTGGCCAGTTCAATGTCCCGATCTTAATCCAATTGAAAACTTAGAATATGGATAAAAAGATTAGATCATCACATATAAATAAAATTAGTTTGAACAAATCAAAAATGTTTGAAACAATATTTGTAGAAATGTTATTTATTACAGATATAGTTCTGATGCATATTAGTTTGGACAATAAAATAAGAGTAAACATTTATTTTGTTGTTAATAAATGTGGAAAATAATAATACTGATTGTTTTATGTATTACATATTTTATAGGTTTCAAAATGTTATTTTTGATAAGTATATCTTGTAATATCCAGCTTAAATCATAGTTACATGATTAATATACATTTATAACTTTCTATTTATGTATTTTATTTAATAACTCGGAGTCTTGAGAAACAAATTATTTAGTTTTGATTTGAAAATGATATTTTAAATGAAGAAAATTTAAAACTAAAAATTAAAAATGTAGGTAAGAATATGTATTACATCATATTCTAATAATATACAGATTTGAATCAGAAAATAAATCATAATTAGGGATAAACATCGAGCTGCGGCGGCGTTTAAATATTAACGCCCGGGGATGGACACCCCACGACACCGGGGGGTTCCCGGTCACCCAATGCATTATGCATCCGGACGGGTACACTTTGCCAAATCCAAATCGTAACAAGTTTGCTTCTCCCTAATTTGCATGGCGGTCAAAGTTTAAAGCGGCGGACAAGTGGAATCGCTACGACCCTGTGCCGTTGTCAACACTGATAATCACAATCACGGACCGAGTGAACACTGAAATTGGCCATAATTGCAAACCATGGCAGAGCGATCTCTTAATTACGTAAATGACAGCTATTTAAAAGTTTTGATAAGTACCCATTAGAAGATTATTTGGTCGGTTGTTCCACGAAGACAATTGTCATTGAGAAGAAGTGACTCCTCGAAGCTCGCTGGTTGTAATTTTCTGCCGCATGCACCACATTTCCAAATTATACCTTTTCAGCCCAACTCTTTTCATTATTTGACGTGTACACATGTGCCCGATTGCCGGATTGTCCGCATAATGCCAGTAATTTATTTCATTTTCAAACTAAATGTACATTCAGTACAACCGACCCGAAAGCACACTCACAATTATCTTCACATAATGATTTTAGTTTCTTTATTTACTTGTTTGTGTGCGCATATCAAAATCGTAATTTGACAATTATCTTCATGAGATCTTTTTCTCTGTATTCCTTTAATTGTGTCTATTAAATTGTCTCTACCGACTTTCCTATTTTTTTGTCAGCTGTCACAGTTACATCACGATTTTAGATCATTAACACTGACACACTTTATCAGAATAAGCAAAGATATGGAGAACATTTAAATTTTTAAGACAAATATTATTTAAAATGTCTGATTTCTCTTTGTAAACTATAATTATTATTTTATTGACTTTAAAAATAACTAAATCGACATCAATTATTTCACGAATACTGAAATTAGGAACCAATCTCACTGTGTAACATAAATCATTCTGTCTAAAAGTGAGAAAAAAAAATAACACTGTTTTACAAATTAAATAAAGATTTAAAATTGGTAGTTATAGAGACTGCCGATAAAAGTGAAAACTTGTGTGAACATTTAGTATTAAAATTTGAAATTAAAAACGTCAACATCAATCTGGATTTCACTTATAAGATATACACAGCACTATACGTCAGATGTATAGCTACAGATACATTGCTATAAGCATGTCGGTGACCCGAACCCATAAGATTTTCCCCTACCAAAAAGTGCCCAATGCGGCTAAAAAAGTTTTCAGTTCAAACAAAAAGAGATGACTAAAAAGTATGTTAATGTTTTTTAACTAATTTGGGTGCATAGAATTCAAATTTACCAAAATTAATCATATTTATTGGTCCTCTGACCAAGAAATTATTGAATAATGACTATTTTTTATAATCTTTATTGGACAAATAATCTGCAGTCTGCCAATCTTTCAAAAGTATCGTAGATGATTTTCTTGGATGGACGAAAAATTCATAACTATAGTCAAATTGTTACTAAATTGTTGAAGAATTATTATGAAGTAGGTGCATTGATGTCAATCAAATTAGACTTTTGGACATTTTCCCACAAAACTTGGGTGCAGTGAGAGATGAACAATGAGAATGTGCTCTAGATTTATGAATGTTGAAAGATATTATCAAGGATTTTGGGACAAAAGTGAGCTGGAAGGTTATTACTGGACTCTAATTCGTGAATCTGACTCAGAGAAATACAGACGATGTTCAAATATTGCCATTCACTTTTGAAATTTCCTTTATTTGTGAATAAATTTTTTTACGATTTTTTATTAAAAACATACGAAAACAATATTATTTTATATTTAGCAAATTTGACCTATTAGAGAAAAAACAGTTATAGATTCGAAACTACCAAATTACTTTACAAACATTATTTGGTTGCTCCATCGAAAATCTTGTATATCAGTGTAATTATTTTAAAATAGTAGTAGTAGTAGTAGTAGTAGTAGTAAAGTACTTTAATGTAATTTTTATTTTATTAAAATTAATAAAGCAATAAGTATCATAATTGTCAATAAAAAATTTAGAAAAACAAAATTAAATAGAAAACATTGTGGCTGTGTCAAACCCATGTTAAAGAGCAATAACACCTTAATTTTGTCTAACACTGAATATCTAAAACATAAACAGACAATCTTACACAATTATTAAATAAGAAAACAACAAACATTAACAAACCAAAGTATTTGTAGGAATGTTATTACAGATATAGTTCTGGTGCAAATTAGCTTGGACAATAAAAAAAGTATTTCTTTTAATGTATAGCTTAAATCATAGTTACGTGATAAATACACATTTGTAGAATTCTATTTATGTATTTGAAAAACAAATTATTTAATTTTTATTTAAAAATGAAGTAAAATTTTATTTAACATTTAAATGAAATGTTAAGTTTTATTTTTTTTAAATATATGTGAAAACTATAACATGATTTCAAATAACATTTTTGACTTTAAACGGTATCCAAGGCAGTTTTGGGAGTTTAGTGAACTAAATAAAATAAATAGCAGAGAGGTTGCTGGTAGAATGACTCATGACAACTCTTTCTTGAAAATACCGAGCAAATAATCAATGTATTTTCGAATAATCTTTTCTCCAACATATAAATAAGTGTCACATTTTACACATTAAATAACTGTCTAAGCTAAAAAATAAATCTACTGATAGAGACTGGTCTACTAAGTATCTCTTAAAACTTCTTTTCACAATTTGTGTAAAATTTCAAAAATTTATTTCATATAAAAAAGTAAAATTTGTAATTGTTACCTCATTTCTATACTGCGGAATTTTGCTAAATGTTTTGAAATGATTCTACATTAACTGCTATTTCTCTTTATTAAAAATCTTTTGCTAAATTTAATTCATAATTACTTGTACATACTAAGGAGATATAAGACTTGAGTGTTCTTGTCATTTGTTCCACACACGAACTTACGTATTTAGAATAGAATATTCTGATGAGTTAATTAGAGTCTTCACTACATATGCTATATAGACAAAGAATTGAAACTATTCAAAAATTCTAAATTATTTGTATTTTCATAAGGAATATCCAATCTAAGGCTATGATTACCAAGTTCCTCTAAATGAATTTGAGTATAGGTCTCTTTATAAATGTAGAATAAATATTTGATATTTTTATACAAGGATACTATACCACTATTAAAGCTTTAGGACAAGTTGTTTGGAAATTCACCAATTAGTTGTGTATTATACTATTTCTGCAGTTAATAAATATTAAATATACCTAATAATACTTTTGTTCAAATAAATATGTTTTATTTCTTATGGAGTTTTGTTTAAATTAATTATTTTTTTATTTGTCTTGAAATTAGGTAATTGAAACATATGGAAAACGATGAATTGATGAAGAATATCTTTTCAAATGCTTTTATAATCCTGGAGAAAATAAAATTTGCTTTAAGAAAAATCAAATTAAAGTCGTATAATCTCAATCCAATTGAAAATATGTAGTGCCATTTAAGAAGAAAATTGCGTCATCTTAAAAACAAAATAGGATTCAGTTATCATTGACCAATTCGTACTCCTGTTTTCCTAGAAGCATTACTCCAGTAATAAAGAGGGAAAATTAGGTTCAAAATATATAATATTCATAAAAAATAATAAAACAAAAAGTACAACTTAAAGAATATAAACAATATTTACAAGAAAACATGTATAAGAGATTACAATTATACATTTAAAAAATAGAATTCAGTTAGCATTGACCAATTCTTACTAACTCCTCTTTTCCTAGAAAAATTATTCCAGTAAAAGAAGAAAAAAAATTATAAAAACAAAAAGTACAACTTAAAGCATATAAACAATTACAATTATTAATTTAAAAATCTCTAGAAATTTGATTTTTGAATTTTTTAATATGTCAAAAATTCTTATAATAAAATGCATCCATCTTAAATCTAATGCGACGATTAAAAACGTTCCGAGGCTTGGCTAAATCAGGAAACCGAAACACGTGGAGGGCGGTTGTAAAAGTGCCGCATTCATAATAATGTGAATAAATGCGAGGAAAGCACGGGAGTGAAGGGCGAGGTGAGGAGAGCCGGGTGGGCTGTGTTCCGTGACGCGAGGTGTCTGCTAATTTGTGTAAAGTGCAAATTTTATTAGTATCCAATTTGGAGGCGTCGAAAGAGAGCGCCCCATCCACACTTAGCGCCGTTTGAAGTCTACGACCGTGTTAAGTAAACTCTTTTAATATTTAATATGCGCTCGCATATTTATGAAGGATTTTTTCTCCCGCCACTTACGGCGACACTTTTATTTTTGCTCAAATCGTTCTAATTTTTTTAAGTTAACCCTTGCATTTCTATACGGACTATTAATAATAATTTAGTTCGATTATATAACGGACGTCCCGTGTGACATATGTGGAGTGCGAAAGGAAGGACCGTTGGACTTTTCACATAGTCACTTTAAAATATACAAAACAAAAAGTGCGCCGTCACGTCGGATCAATTGCATCCAGAAATATTAACTGCCGCACTATTTTTCGACTTCATAAATGCGATGAGGGGTTGAGGCGTTCACCCTGCTCTCGGAACGCAAACACCATGAAATATAATTAATTGTTGATAGCCTATTGTATATTTTCAAAACATATTAAGATCCAGTCAAATGAAAATGCAAATTAATTTTAGGAAAAAATTCAATATGGAAATATTTGATAAAATAAAATATATATTTTATTAGCTCATCAGTTCTTAGGTGTAAATTTATTAATCTAGTCGAATTTATATGAAAAGTTCACATATTTTTTTAACCATTTGAGTAAATTATAATCAGTTGTCGATTTATGTGATTTAAAATTATCAAGGGTTAATAACCATCACATATTTATACTTAGAACCAATTAATTACATAAGTTAAGATATTTAAGAGTGGTGCACGTAACATTTTGGAAACAATTTAAATATTTATTAAATATAAAATCAGTCTTTTTGAAGACTACTTCGTAATTTAGTGATTTAGAAGGTGAATACACCTTCAGTGCAAAATTTAAATAAATGTTTTGATCATAAATATGCCAATAGTAAATATATGGACTAAACTAATTCCACTTTGTGCGGTTGAATTCACAGAAATGACTCCTGAAGTCATTGTTGAACATGCACATGTTTCTTAAATGAAGCACACTTTATAATAAATATTATTTGTTACTACCTATTACAATTTTAATTTTAATCTGCAGTGTGTGTGGCCCACTTGAAAGACAGACACTCTCATAAAATTTGTATTTTTCAATTGTGAACCATGAAAATATGGTTTTATGGACAAAATGTCACATTTTGTAACTTAAAACTAAAACTACACCCCCTAAAATAGGTATTTTCAACAATATTTGAATATTATACAAATATAATAGTTAAAATCATGTTGAAAACTAAATAAGATTCAGCTATCACTGACCAATTCTTACCAACTTCTATTTTGCTAGAAGAATTTCTCCAGTAATAGAAAAGGAAGGCAAGATTCAAAAAACTGAAAACTTTTCCTGAAATCGTTGCTGAATAAAACCACATTTCTTAAACGAAGCATTGTTTAATGTAATTGTGTGTAATTGTGTTAATTCTCAAAACCATCATATTAGGAATGGACTTGTTTTTTAATGGTACAGTAAATGCTGTATTAAAATATGATACATATTTTTATAGACCAACTTCACCATCATGAATTCCAAACGGTTTCTGAAATAATACTTCGGATACAGAGTAACGAGGTAAAGTAATTTAAACACCAAGATTCTCAAATTAATAGTGGCTCACATTTTGAACAGTATT
The DNA here is from genome assembly GCF_024364675.1 of Aethina tumida. Lineage (NCBI taxonomy): Eukaryota > Metazoa > Arthropoda > Insecta > Coleoptera > Nitidulidae > Aethina > Aethina tumida. The sequence continues at coordinate 9,065,090 of NC_065437.1, read as the reverse complement.
TGTAAATTTGAATAAGTCAAAGGTGGTTAATAAATCCAAATTGCGTTTTCTTCGCATTTTATAATGAAATGTTTGTTACATTGGTAACAACTAACACTATTATTTTAATATTAAACTATTCTAAATGCTGCTCTCAAATAGTAAACAGTTATTTAACAATACAAGAGTAAATAGAATGAATATTTTGGCATTATAATATTTATTCTGAAAACAATGTGTACTGATATAGATATATTTATTGACAAATCAATTTAATCCATATGACTAGTTTAAATTAATAAATATTGTAATTAATAAACAGTTTTAATAAAACATACCGAAAATGTGTTGAAATTCACAGAAAATCTTTGAAAATTATAGAAAAATCGAGTGAAAACCGCGGACGCATTTTTTCTTATCAAAATCCGTTACAACTAAAATAATTCACATATTTGCCGTCGGCGCCACTACAAGTGCCTAACCAACTATACAAGTAATCCATTATAACATACCCCTATCAGTCACAATTGCTATCATAACAAATTCAAAGCTAACTATTTAAATATGTGATTTCAAATTTGCAATTTGTACTATTATAATCTACTAGAGTAATATTTATTATTAGATAAAGATATTGATATTGAAGATTGAAAGTTTAAAAAGGTTAATTGTCGTTTAAAGTAATAGTAATTATATTGATGTGTCCCAAAATTAATTAACTAAATATTAAATTAAATAATCTCAATAAAACATACCTGAAATTTCATCAAATTTACGTAAACCACTTAAAGGAAACGCAGGACATCAAACGGCACATTTAAAAAGTGAACACAACAAATAAATTAGTGATAATTGTCTGAAAATTTAGTAAACACTGGAGACGCGCCATTATAAATTCATTACCAACTATTAAAATATTAAAAGTTAGTTACTGAAATTGTGTTTAAACAAATGGCAAAATTTATAGAAAACACGAAATACCACACAAATCAAGTAGAAATCGCGCACACGGACACTTCTAATCAAATACAGTTAAAAGTGCAATAATGCATTTGTGTACTATCAAAAATCGTTAAAAATGCACTCGGTAACCGTCGATCGATAGAAATGCGAAATACTGGTTCTTGTGATTCCTGGAAACGATACATAGACGTGCGCCCTATTCAATTTGGAGGATATTAATAATCTCAACAAAACATAAAATTACATGTAAGTGCATTCATTAGTTCAAATTAACTAAAAATTGCAATTTAAATATTTTATTTATAATTTTTGACTTTTTAAATTTTCACCCTAACAAATTTACCATATAACCAATCATAAAAAAATGTTGTTTTATTTTTTGTTACTATTACTTGTTACTCGATTTAAAGGACACAAACATTGTTTAGATACATAATATTTATGAAAAATTAACATTAAGCTGCAGACGCCTCTTGTTCCATCAGATTCTGTCAAAATTGCATAGACTACATATTACTTATAATTTTATTAGATGAGAATTTGTATCCTTTCTTAACGATTCTTCTTGACTAATGTTTTTAAAAATAATTAATTCTTAAATTGGCTTCCAAGATTCAATTGGATTGGATTCATTATTTACATGATGATGAATAATAACTAAATTCATTTAAATTTGATTAGTTATTAATACAATAATAATTATTGCAAAACCCATTATATTAGCAATTAAAATCACAGTGGTTCAATTTGCACATATATTAAACAAATATAGTTGCGATTGTACTAAAGAAGAAAATAAAGAAAAAATATATACCACATATATATTATCTTTTATGTTTTGTGTTTTCCAATACAAATTAAAAAAATACTTGTTTGCATTTACGATATATAATGTGCAATAGTCGAACATGATTGACTATTAAACATACATGTATGTACTATATGTACTTACAAAGTACAAATTAAAAAGAAATTAATATATTAAATAAATTTAACTGTTTAGGGTTGTGTATGGTGAAGCATTGAATCGAAAATTGTCGCCTGTTCCGTTCGGGTGTAATTTATTAAGAGCTACAATTGAAATGGTTTTCCGCAAATAAACAGGGAACGGTCCGGTCCGTTGGCATTCCATTGTCGTTTTTAACGTATTTGTCATGATTTTCGTTTAGTACTAAATAATGTTTATAATAGTAATGATACGTCTGCGTTTGTAGTACACTAATTACCGGATGTGCCGATCATGGCCTATGATTAAATTACCTAAACAGCTAAACAGCTAAACCGCAAAACGGTCTCGTTGTCGCAATGGGGCTGTTCGTACGCGGGGCACCCATATGTCACCTGTGCCGCCGTTACGTTTATTTTACGGGAACAAACTAAATATTTTCACTCGTCTTGCTGTAAATATCTCTATTTATTAATATTTTGATTTGATTTTAATTTGAGGAATCATATTGATGAAAAAATACAGTCGAATTTTCGCACTTAGCTTTTAGTTTATTGTTTTTAATAGTAAAAATCATGGCGAATTTTTTTATAAGAGTACACATTATGTCTGAACTGGATAGCCAATGTTTAAGAACAAAAATAAAACTAAAAAAGTGACAACCACTCAGGAATTATTTATTTTCAGACATTACATTCAGACAAAAAATAAATATAAACATTAATTAGAAAATGCATACCACAAGTAAATTAAATTAAATTCTTTCTTCCATTATTCCTTTTTTACTTAAATCAAAATAATATCTACTTAAATTCTTAATTCGTAAATAAAATAAATGCCAAATGTGGCTGGTCACAAGTATATATATATATATATATATATATATATATATATATACACTATATCTAATATCTTGTTGGATATCCTTTATTCGTTATATAACTATTTATAATCGCTTAGGCAAAAATGTAATAAAATATCTACAATAGTCGTTTGAAATTAAATTTCATGACTCTTCATTTAATAACCAACCACAATTCATCTAAATTTGATTTGAATTAGTGTTTTAAACAAGATTATATGTCGTTCCACAAGTTTTCAATTGAATTTGGGTCCGAATTTTATGCTGGCCAGACGAGAATCTCAACCTAACCTCATCTTTTAAACACTTTAGATACATACTTGGAATCAATATCATGTATAAAAATCTATGTAATTGATAAATTATCGTTAGCAAATGGTTCCATTGCTTCTCCCATGATATATCACGATAACGAACGATATACACGAAACGATCGATTTTACTAATAATTGTTTGTAATGGTCCTATACCATGCGAAGAAAAGGAACCCCAAACCAAAACTTTTCCTCCATCTTTTATTAGAAGAACGATTAATGTATTTTTTACCTTTAGATCTTGTTCTATTGAACATGAATTCATTCATCACCTCAAGGTATCCTTTGTCAACCAAAGGAGGATCTTTTCATTTGAATATTTTTACTTTAATACTAATGGTTTCTTTAATTGCAAGTTTCGTTCATTCAATCGACGTCTGATTGCTCTAAAAAATATTCTTTCTTTCTAGCATATATAAACAATCATTTATGGTGATCTTGAATTTTCGAAATTTTTCCAATTTGCATTTTCCCCCACAGAGAGAAAGGTATCTTGATCTGTGTGTGTCCGACAAAGACGATAGTAGTAATCGGCCGAAACTCCACCTAAGTGAGCTATGCATATTTGTGTGACCAGCGTGTTCAATTGTTATTTCTTAGATTGCACTTTTAGAGAGGAGAAGGGGAATATTATTATTTTTCTCATTTAATTTCATTTAAAATTCATCCATTAGTATTATTTATGTATATTAATAAACAAAAATTAATTAATTTAGACTAATAAATCATTTTATATATTTTTTTAATAATAATTGTTTAAATTTGTTTTACATTGTTCCAGGTTTCCAATGTTCAAATTGGATTGTATGATTTTAAACTCGGATTTTAGAAAATTTGAAGAAATTTTTGATATGTTATACAGAGATTGTTTATTTAGACTTGTTTAGGAATTAATTTTTAATTTGGGACACATTAATATTATTATAATATTGTGATACAAAACAAGACTTACTTTTCTATATATATTTCTGTTTAAAAATATTATTTAAATTGTTTTGCTAACAACTGAGAACTCAAAAATGAAATTTTATTTTAAAATAAAATATTCAAATAAATATTTTAAATTAATTTATCATAATGAAAATACACTTATATTTAATGTTATATTTTAAATTTGCTAAAATAGTTTAAAATAATAGCAAATAAATTAAATAGTCACAATTTCATGTATTTTTTCCAGGAAATTTCGAAGAAATATTGAGTATATTTTATTGAAACTTTTCACTTTTAGATTAGATCGATGTAATTACAATTTTTCAAAATACATATATTTTTTAATCATTTAACAACAATAAGTACAACTAATAAAACAAAATTGGAAATTTAAAATCATATTTTATATTTATTTTAAATAATTTTTACTATATATAACTTATGGTTTTTATATTTATAATTAAATATTTTTATTTTTTAATATATACTAAAGACTGGCCATGAATTTGTTCGTGTACGAAGTCTGAATTAGTTCTATTCTAATAGAATCAAATTTCTTATTTTGCATTTGTCCTCGCAAGAGTGAAAGAGAAGAAAATACACGTTCATAAGTGTTGGAGGAGGCCGAAAGTAGCAATCGGTGGATGCGCCGTCAAGTAAGCTGTGCAAATTTGTGTAGCACCCACGATCAGTTTTTATTTCTAAAAATCGCAGGTTTAGAGAGAAGGGGGAAAATTGGATTTTTGTTGTTTGAGAATGATTTTAATAAGGTTAATTAATATTTAAGTATATATTAGTGTCATTTATATAAAATTAAATTTTAACATAAATTAGTTAATTAGACTAATTAATGTACTTAAATATAATTTTATATTTTAAAATGTCATCCAATGTTACTTAGATTAGATTATTATATTATTATTAAAAACTATATTTGTTTAGAAATTAATTTCCAATTAAGTAATTAATTACTTATAAGCATAAATATCAAATGGTAATTAACTCTTCAATATAACTTTAATTACATAAATCAACAAGTAGTTAGTACTTAATCAAATTAGAAGACCATCTGTGATTTTCAATTACAAATTTTAATCAAAATATATTTTTTTGTTATTAGAATCATTAATTTTTATTAAAAAATTTATAACAAAACGGACAATAATTTTTGATCATTCGTTAAAAAATAATTGAAATATTATTATATAAATATGTATAATAAAATATAAATATGTAAAGCAAAAATAAATAAATAAAACAAACCATACTTCTTTAACTTAATATTTGTTACATATCGGAGATTTGTAATGTTAATCGACATCGATTTAATATTGAAGCATATTGTGTTTACTTAAGTTTCTTTTATGTTGTATTACTAAAATGTTTTGATGTTTAATTATAATTGTAGTCAAAATAACAAGAGTAGATTTACTGAATTGAAACATTATATTTTTACTTTTATAATAAATTAATTATATATTCATAACATAAACAGATATATTCTTATATAATTATAATAAGAATGAGAATATAAAAAATTAACAAACCAGTGTATCATTAAAAACGTTACTTCTTATACAAATTGGCTTGGACAATAAAATTAAAGTAAACATTTATTTTATATCTGAAGTATGGAAAATTATAAAATTACTGGGAACATTAAATGTTAAACATTAGTACTTTGTAAAATGACATTTGTTTTTAACCCCTGCTTCCCCACCTGAATTATGTGTTTAGAATCATTATCCTAAATCATAACTGTTTTGAATATTTTCATATAAATTTCCTTAGTCATGTTATTTTTTATCCTGTCTGAAAACGGGCTCACATTTAATATATCAATCGCCATGTTTCACAATGTCTGATATTATTTTAGAGTTTAATTCTTTCTTTTTTCCTCTTCTAACATACCGTTCCAATTAAATCCAAAAATATTTCGTTACTGTACAGGATACAAATTGGAATCAGGAAATAACGATTGATTTTGTATATCTTTTTACTTATTGGGGCAATATTTCCATAGAAAGTTATTAAATAAATTAATCAAATAGTAAAGGAGTAAAATGTTGGGTAGCAGCAAATATCTAACGTTTGAACATCGAAATGTCGAGAAGGAAAAACAGTTCGAGTTCGAAGGGATCGTCGAGACAATTTACATATGCGGATAGAAATAAACCGTCAAGCTCGATTCAAAACAGAAGACGGTAAGCGGATGAAAGTTCCCCCTTAAAACTTTTGGACGGTATCCAATTTTTGGGCGGCCATTATTCAAACACGGAGATTTATAGGCGACGCCCGGTTATAAATCTACCGAAAATAAGAGAAAACGGTTCGACTCGATTGAAATTTATGAGCCAACCAAATTGTTGTTAGAAAAATAAAAGTTTCAAATGAAAAAATCGAATTAGGAAATTGAGGCGCGGGGGACTCGAATATCTCTCTCCTCACGTTTCAGGTGTGAATAGCGGACCGAAAGTTCGACGTAATCGAATTGAATATTGTCTGGTAATGAATGCGATCCGCTTTATTATAACTATCGGGGGTTCGATGAGTATCACCTTGATTAACTCAATGGGAACTTTGTTAATTACGATTGAAGGTGCAGGCGCTATTCAATAAACTAATTAAAATCAGCGGAACACATTTCAATTTGCTCGGCTCTGCTCTGCTCTGCTCTGCTCTGCTCTGTCTCTAACTTGCTAACTCTGATTCTAATCGAGTTCAGGCCCGACGCCTTTGAGCTGCACGAGTAATTAATGGCGTAAAGACGAGCCCTTTGTTTATCATAATTCAGTCCTCATCGACCGCTTAATGATTTGATTGGCGTTCGAAAAATACCTTAACAATTGATCAAGTTTCGAGTCTAGACATAATTTGGCTCTTGCCTCGGCATAAAGCGACCCACAGTTTCATTGTTTGGGAATGATAAGCGAAATTTGACAAACGGCCGCATTTAAATTCTAAATAGACGTGTAAACATGGATAAATCAATCTTTAAAGTGCTGCTTCGGGAGATGTTTGCTGACAACACAAGATCCATTCATTTCTTTTCATTCCCAACCCCCACCCGGATGATGAATGTGTTTTAACGCAAAACTTTAGACCAACCATTTTTGCTTTAACAGATTTTTAAATATATACCAAACACATGCACATATGGAATAGTTTATTCAAAATAATTAATTAACAATTAATTAACTACGTTGATCATTTTATAATATTTATTTAATCAAGTTATACATTTTAGAAGTAAAAATTTTTACACTTTGACTTCCATTATTTTCTAAACGACAAGAGTTATGAACAAATTATAAGATATCCTTTTTGATGAGCATTCAATTTTCTACAAAAAATGTAAATAAAAATTTTCTTCATGATCAAGTATTTGCAAGAATTTTACTGCATGAGACTGAAGAAGAAATGGAAAACACTAAGATGTGAACGACCTTCCTATCAACTATATAGAGAAAATATACAGAATAAACAGAATATGAAGAATATAAAGAATAGAGATAATATAGAGAATACAGAGAATATAAATAATATAGAGAAGTGCTCATCTTTGGAGAGTTTTTTTGGCTCATAAATTACTTGTTTAGTACAATTGTAATATATGTGCTTCGAAACAAAAGTAATTGCTAATTCAATTTAATAAATAATCTCAATGTAACATACTTAAAATTTATTCAAATTTTTATAAAATTCGGCGTTTAAATAACATCAACAATTAAAGATAATCTAGAACACCAGGAGACACATATTCATTAAAATTAATTCAATAAGAATATTCGTAAAAATTGTCGAAAAATTAAGAAAAAAGACACATACATGGTAAATAATTTGATACTATAATATATATTAATAAAGTCTACATTTTAAACTATCAAATTACATTTAAGCATACTAATTAGTCTAAATTAATTAATTAGTTGTTTAAATATGTAATTATTTATAACAACACAAATATAAGAAATATCTACTTCAAATATGATAAAAATATTAATTGTCACTGTGAATCTTATTCAAATGCTTCTGAGACATAAAAAATCACAAAATTTCCCCTTCTCCTCTTCAAAGGAAATAACAATTGAGTATGCCAGCCACACAAAAATGCATCCGCCGATTGCTATTTTCGTCCCTCTCACACTCTCGTGAACATATATTTCTTTCTCTTTCACTCTTTTGGGGGCAAGAGCAAAACAAACACTTGTGATTTCTCATAAAGTGACAAATATATAATTATAAATATAATAAGGGTAAGATTAAAAAAATGTTTACACAAATGTAAAAAAAAATTCTTTATATTATTTTATTTATTGAAATCATATTTAGATATATTTGTATAATACAAAAAGGTATTTGGAACAATTATAACCATACAGATATGCTTCAAATGAAATTAATTCCTAGATTTACCAAAATATGTATTATTAAAGCTTCAAAAATTTCTTCAACTTTTCATAAATTTTTCCTCTAAAATCACACAAGTTAATAAAAGGAAACATACAATATCACAGGATATCGTAGGACACATTTACTAATTTAACACAATAAAAACACTCGAGAGAACATAGAAAAACCGAGTAAATAAGGAAGACTTGTGTTACTCTCACCAAAATCAAAAACCGTTTAAACTGCAAAAATTCGAATGTACAATTTCAATCAGGAAAAATTGTTTTTTAAAATATAAAATTAGTACAATTTAATTTAAAATTTTTTGTTTAAATAAAATATCATTTTTGTCCTGACTACATAACAAATTCATGGACAGTTCTAAACATATATCTTTACTTTTAGATAATCTCTTTATATAAACAAAAATTGATATTCAAAACAAATAATAATAAAATTAATTACTAAACAAACCTAATAAACAATTTCAACGAAACATATACAAACTTACTTGAAATTTTTATAAAATCTGGCATTAAATTAAATCAATTCAATCAGGGAAATCTAGAACACCTGTAAAAATTGTTGGAAAATCAGAAAAATAATCTCAAAATTAGAATAATTTCTTTGTATGCCATTAACCAATAAAATGGACAAATTAATGATTGACGATGTTTAATTATTTAACATTTGATCAATAAAAATTATGTATTTAAAAATCAAAATTAAACATTTAATATTTTATTTTTTTATTTTCTAAATTAATCTAAAATATAGTTTAATAAAATATCCACAAAATTTTTTCAGATTGCCATAAACTTTTTGTTAAAATCACACAAATGAATAAAATAAAAGTTTAGAGCAGAGCTCAACACTTAAATATTATAATTTTATATTTATTATAAATCTGTAAAAAAGCTATAATTTCTTATTTATTTATTTCAATTATATACCTTTTACTATCATAAAATATTTGAACATATTTGTTACTAAATTATCACAATAAAAAATTATAAGAATCTCAATCTATAAAAGTCAAATCAATTTAATTCGAATTTTAATAATAAAAACTGTATTTTAAAATATTAATTAGTTGAGTTTAATTAATTTTTGTTTTAATATTTTATTTAATATAAATAAAGCATATATTCGAAATACATACTTGAATCTAAAAAAAGAAAAATAATAATTGTCACTATTGATCTTATTCAAATGTTTCTCAAAAATCATAAATTTTCCCCTTCAACACATTTCATATGTAATTTATAAAATATTATTTGTCACTGTGAATATTATTCAAATGCTTCTCAGACATCAATAACCGCAATTTTTCCCCTTCTCCTCTTCAAAACTGCATTTTTAAGAAATAACAATTAAACACGCTTGCCCTACAAATATGCACAGCTCACTAAGTCGGCGCATCCGCCGATCGCAACTTTCGTCTCTCTCGCACACTCATAACATATAATTCTTTCTCTCCCACTCTTACGGGGACAAATGCAAAATTAGAATTTTAATTCTATTAGAGTAGAACTAATTCAGACTTCGTACTCGAATAAATGCATGGCTTGTCCTAAGTATATATTAAAAAAAAATAAAAATATTCAATTATAGATATAAAAATCTATAAATTACTTACTTAAAAACTCTTTATATAAATATAAAAATATATGATTTCAAACAGGAATTTTTATTTTATTTATTAGATTTACTTTTAGATAATATGTTTATGAAGACAAATAATTAGTATTTAGCACAATGGTAATAACATCAATGTGCTTCGAAAGAAAATTAATTGTTAAACAAATCTAGTAAATAATTTCAGTGTAACATACCCAAAATTTCTTCAAATTTTCATAAAATCCTGCGTCAAAATAACACAATACAATTAAAGGAAACCTAGAATACCACAAGACACATATTCATCAAAATTAATTCAATAAAAATTGTCGAAAAATAAAAAAAAAATGACACAGAGATGTTTAATAATTTGATCATTTATAATTTGTTCACTTTAATTTGAAATATATTAATTAGTCCTATATATAAATAAAAACTACATTATAAAATATCAAATTACATTTAAGCATATTAGCAGTTTAAATATATTATTAGTTACAATTACACAAATATATGAAATACATACTTCTGTCTATATATATACGTATATCAAAAATATTAATTGTCGCTGCAAACTTTATTCAAATGAAAATGTATTTGTTTCTCCTTGTTCGTGACAAACGCAAAATTAGAAATTTGATTCGAATTGAATCGAACCTTCGTAATCATAAATTGCCCAAACACATTTTAAGTAAATATAAAAATATATGATATCAAATTAGCAATTTTTATTTAGTTTAAAGGAGTTATTTTTAAATGATGATGAAAAACTATTGTTATTATCACAACCTAGTCTCAATCAAACTTAGAATTACATTTATCAAATCAAATTAATTTAAAGTTTCTTGTATTTATTATTTTAAAGATAATAATAATACCAAAATACTAACTATGTTAACTCTTGTGTATTAAATAACTAATTAATGATTAATAATCATGATTCTCAACACTCAAGAATTCCCCCGAAAGTAGCAACCTTGGTAGAAAAGGATTAAGAAAGACATGTGATCATTTAATTCATTTCTCAAAGCTTAACATTTATCAAAAGTCAACCCTTCAAAAATATATTAACATAACATAAAGCTTAATCTTTATATATATATATATATATATATATATATATATATATATATATATATATATATAAATGTAAAGTGGTTAATGAAATAGTGAACATATCATTCACGTTCACGTATTGATTGAATAATCAGTGACGACAGTCCGAGTAGTAAAAGCAACGAATCGTTTTCGGCAGAGTCTACACCGAATCCAAAGCCGAAACCAAAACGCATTACGGACTGCGGAAACTTTTATACATGGGCCATAAAGCGAATGAATGCTAATAGCATTATCTATACACTGCTTCCTGAACTCGTAAAATTTCCAGTTTTCCATCTCCCCCAAAATGATTATCGATGCTCCCTGGACCGCTTACAAATCCTCGATAAAACTACGCAATTTTCTATTTTCTGTTCTGCGTTTTGTCAGTCACAGTTACATATTGACAGGAGGAAAAGGTGGTGTGTGATTAAAAAAATTAATGAACGGCCACATCGGTTGGACGAGAATCGAAATGAAATTTCAATGTCCAATTAACCATTAATTAAGCGTGTGTAATCAACTGAAATTACAAGCCATGTATGTATTTAACAACGTGCAATTAATCCGTTAAACAGTGGAAAATGAACTAGAACTAGCTAAATTCCAGGCAAAGTGCACAATGCACATTTATTAACTGCACGAATAAAAAATTACTCTTAAACATTCCCGGAACTTGGTCGGTTGCCTTAAATAATTACCTTAAATTGTTGCCTATTTAAACAGTACAGTTCTCAAATCAGTTTATTTACTTCAACATCTCTCCCAGTTCCCAAAGTTGGATGGTAAACATATTAAAATCCACTTTTCTTACGAGTTATTCAAATAAGTTGCCGGTTCTTGTGAAAGCCATAAAATGTTTTGAAAAGCTAAATATGGATCAATTTGGCAGGGCACAACGTCTATCCGATTCATCGAAATATAAAATGCGGACGAGGGAATGCGCCGAATTCCTGAATGCCAAAAAGGCTCGTCGGCTAAAGTTTTCTATAGTCGTCGATTCAACGAGGGTTTTACTATTTTTCCAGACGCATCCCGCCAACCAGAACATTCGATTCTCTCATTTAAACTTTTATGGCTCTTTGGAAATTTACAATATTGTACGCACCCGCGGTCGCCCAAACGAATGGTGGTTCTTTACTTTAAAAGATGTACCATTTAAAATTGATAGAGAACTATAAACATTTAATTTATTAAAATTACATTTAAATAATCAATTTAAATGATAGAAAACTATTTTTATTTAGTACAATATTAATAATACCAATATGAAAAACATCCCCAAACCATAACACCTCCTCCATCATGCTTCACAGTAAGTCTAGTATACTTGGGATTATATCTTTCATTAATAGGTCTTCTCACCTATGAGGAAAAATGTCAGACAGAAATAAATTATAAAATCAACTGTACTGCTGTATTGATTCGGTTGCTTTACTTATGAACCCCACTCGAAATAAAAAATTATATAAAAACTATGTAAATAAAGATATCCGTATACAGTACAAAAAATGTTTGACACATCTGAATTTAGAGAGGAACATCATGCATGACAGAGACAGTCTGAAGTCTGTCCCTTAGTGTCTCCTTCAGGATTCAGATGGATCAAACTCTTTTCCTTCTGTATAAAAGGAGGTACGAAATGTTTAGACACTTAATAATTAAAAATTAAAAAGAAACAGAAAGAAAGTTCTTTTAATAAAATGATTATGTTTTTTAATTTGTTGCTCTAACTATGAGAGATAGTATATCTGAAATTTCTTCAAAATTCTGAATAAAAATGACACAATTAATCAAATGGAACAACATAGAAGAGCACATGATACATTTCCACATTTAATCTTAGATAAAAACATTATTTGAAACAATAAAATATATCAATTACAATAAAATTAATTTAAAAATGTTTATTCAAAAAATAAATATAATTTTTGAGTTTATTAGTTGTCATAAATTCATAGTTATTTTTCTCTTTCTTGTCTCGAAATAATAGACATAGAATATCAGCCACTTTTGGTTTTATTTTCAGTAAATTTGCCTGATTAATTAATTAATTTTTATGACACAAAAATAGTTTTAACAGTAATAAAATCAGTGGCGGTTTCATCGACAAATTCAGTGATTCAAACGGCATAAAATCCGATGACAAAGGCCCGGATCGCATCTCATCAATCACATCGTGGCGAACAAAGTCGTGGAAAGCATTGCGATTCGACATGGAAGGTATCGGGAGAGCCGTTAATGGACCATTAATGCACACTTAATTCCCGCAATCCAGTTTGAAACACACAAACTACATAATCGGACCGTAGCCATCGATTTGGTCGGCGTTGGGTCGTACGCGTGCAACCACTCCACCGGATTTTCGGCCGCCATGGAAAATTCATGTGGTAATCTTTTAATGCTGATAAATTGGGTGGTTTTAGGGTGCACGGCTCACTTTGGGAGATTTAAATCGGTCCGTTGCAATAAAGGTCGTGCAAAAATGATTATGCTGTACCACTTTTTCTCTAAAACGATTATGAATGAATGTAAAAGAATATCATCATTTTACCATGCTATAAAGTTTATAACAAATGATTTCAAAAACATTTTAAAAGGCGTCTATATTTAATTATAACTGAATATTTAATATAAACATTTTGTATATTTAATTTTGTGATAAGTTCTAAACCTTAAATTTTTGCTTTAATTTTTATTATAATAACAATTAAATTATGACATTAAATAACAAACCAAATTCACAAATCTATCTTAATTTATTTTTGTTTATGATATATACAATTCTATAATTTTTATTTTATCTATGGGAGAGCACGTTTATTTCTATGTTTCTAACCTTACTTTTAACCAAATCAAAACAAACTGTTTTAGTGTAGTGATTTCAACAGCTTTAAAGAGTTACTTAATGGTTAACACTTATCAACTTTTTAGAACATTGAGTGCTTTTTTAAAATAAACTTTTAAATCATGACTTCGTTTGATTTTACTTGGGATAAACAGAAAAAGGCTCCGGCTGCTAAAGTGGTGAAAAAACGTGTTGCACCTAACAAAATCAACAAAAAGGAAACACCTCAAAAAGGCCCTGCAAAATCTGTTAAGGATAAAACTACCCCGCTAAAGAAGAGTCATATTACTAAAGAACCTGTAACTCGAAAGCAACCACAACAAACAGAGACACAAACACGCCTTCTAAATCTTGCAAACGATACTTTAGTAAATAGCAATAATAATAATAAAACAAAAGAATTTGTCCCAAGGGACAAATTTAAAGGCAAAGATGATACTCCACAAAAGTTTGTGAAACGAAAACAAAATAAAGACAAAGCAGCTGCCAAAAAGCTCATCGAAAGTGGAGAAGAACCTGAACAAACATCAAATCCAAAGCCAAATAAAATAACACAACACTCACTATTTTCAGAACACAAAGATATGTATGTGAAAACGAATATTAAAGGTGTATCAGTGGTTGAAAAAGTGTTTAGTGCAGACAAGAAATTCAGCTCATTGGACATACATAAACATTTGTTGTCAAATTTGGAGAAAAACAATTTTATAACTTTGACGAATGTGCAAGAAAAATCCATTCCTTTGGTGCTTAATGGCAAAAATCTTCTGGTAAGCCAATTTATAACTTTTTTTTTTAATATTAATCAAAAATAGTTTTATATAATAAATATATCTTTACTAATAATGCCAAATTTTACCTGAACTATTTTCACTTAATATTTTTGATAAATACAATCATTCCATATTTTTAATAATTAATTTAAAAATTTAGATTAGGTCTCAAACAGGTTCTGGGAAAACTTTGGTATATGCAGTACCAATAATAAACAATCTACAAAATATAACTCCCAAATTAACAAGAGATGATGGAGTGCAAGCGATCATTGTTGTTCCCACCAGAGAACTGGCGTTGCAAACACACGAGCTTTTCGGTAAAATCAATGTAAGTCCTCTTAAAAAGACAATATATTATTTTTAATGGTTTTAATGGTGTTTGTAGACTTTTCAGTGGATAGTTGTTGGTCATCTATGTGGGGGTGAAAACAGGAAAACTGAAAAAAATAGGCTAAAAAAAGGTGTACATGTTTTAATAGCCACGCCAGGGCGACTTTTAGATCACATGCTTCATACATCCACATTCAAAACCGACAGGGTTAAATGTTTAGTACTTGATGAAGCCGACCGACTCCTCGACATGGGTTTCAAACGAGACATTGTGAAGTAAGCTAATTTGATTAAATTAATTTGAAATAATTGTAACATTTCAAATAATTTAGAATAGTAGAGGAACTGGACCAGGCCAAAATTAACTCAGGATATGACCCAATGGCCATGCTCAAAAACAAACAACAATCGAAAGAAGAATCGATTTCAGAAGATCCCAACTCAAGTGACAAACCCAGACAAACTCTTTTACTTTCCGCCACTCTAACCAAAGGCATTGCCGAATTGGCCGACTTCACGATGAAAGAACACGTTTACGTGGACGCTTTAGACGAATCCGCGTCCATCAATCCCGAACACATGGTCATACCGAACACCGTAAAACAGGAATTCTTGATGACCTACGTCAAGCACAGACTGTTCACTTTGTCCGCTCTGCTGGTAGCCAAATCGAAGATGAAGTCGTCCAAAATTTTCGTATTCATGGCCACCAGTCAAATGGTCGATTATCACCACGAGTTGTTTACAAAATACCTCCTAAAAATGCCAGTAAACAGAGGCAAACTGAAGAGCGGGAACGTGGTGGTGTTGGACGGGATGGAGGCGAGCGACGAAGAGGACGAAGAAATAGTTTTGGACCTTAAACTATTTAAGTTGCACGGCAACATGGACCAGAGTGCCAGGAAGGAAGTTTTCACCTCGTTTCGAGCCGCAGACAAAGGTGTTTTAATTTGTACGGTAAGAAAATTTGCTTATACTTAATATTTTTAATGGACCTTTTTGAAATCCTTATGATGAATACATCTCATCTATAATTACACTCACCGGGGACTGGTAGCCGTTCGTCGAACAATGGCAGCCACTTTAATTGTGGACCGTGTGATCTATTTATTGTCGGGACGCCCGCAGAGACAGGAATCCGTCTCCACGTATCAATGGGCCGGAACGTTAAGTGAAGTTTCATTTGTTTAGGCGAAATTAAATTCGGCTTTTGAATAGATAAACGACTAAACGAGTGTGATTGTTGATCAGCGGGCGACCGTGCTGGACGCTGGCCTACCGAGGCGGCGGGGCGCCCGCCACTTTGGGCGCACAAAGAACCGGTCGGACCGAACACAGTGGTAGCACCAATTATTTGGATTATTCTATAATATTATTAGTGGATAATATTCTAATAATAATAGTTTCTTCTTTCTAAACTTTTAATATTAAAATTTGAAATTTCATAATGTTTGAATTAAAATTATCAACATCATTCCGTATTTCACTTCTATTGACACTCCGAGCAACAATTATTTGCATGTTTATATGTTTTTTTTTGTTATATAAATATTACGGGCTGTACAAGATCATGACAAAATATAAATTGATTCTTCAATTAAACGATTCAAATAATAATCAAACAAAAACACTATTTCAACAATGCACAGTATATACACGTTGAACTTTTCATTAAATCAATTCAATTTCACTTATAAGATATACACAGCACTACACGTCACCAGTATAGCTACCATCCAAAGTGTAATATGTCGGTGACGCAAACCCATAAATTTTTTCCCGTTGCTATTATAATGATAAAATAGATTTTTGCATCTGAAATGTTTATTTAAACTTAATATATAATATTGTCAATAAAATTCAATTCAATAAAAAATAATAATTATAACCTATAGCAATTATAAAACTATAATTTCAATTCATTTAATAACAAAAATATATTTAATATCGACGCCACTGCATTAATCCATGCGGTTTAATTAACTAACCGATATAGAGATATGAATGCACCACATACTGTTTCGCATCTCCCAGTTAACAAAGTAGGATGGATCCCTTCCTTTCAACGTACCATTTACTTGTACACACAAATGTTTTCCAATTTCCAATTTTTCCAATCATCTCACCTGCTACCTCTTATTTTTAAGGATGTGGCGGCGAGGGGTTTGGACGTGCCGGCCGCGGACACTATCGTGCAATACACAGGCCCTTCAAGCGACGAAGATTACCTGCACAGGGTGGGCAGAACCGGAAGGGCTGGCAAATCGGGCTCCGCAATTATTTTCCTCACCCACGAGGAACAGGAATACATTACCAGGCTTCAAGACCACAAAGTATTGTAAGTAATTAACTGAATTTGAGATGTTATGATGTTAATTTAATGGGACGTTCAGTTTGACAGAAAGGAAACCTGATGACTTTTTGAAGCACCTGTGTGATTTAATGGAGGAGGTGGACCCGGAGAAAGCAGCAACCGCCCTCCAGAATCACTACGAAACAGCTCTGGCAAAGGACAAGGATTTACACAAGAAGGCTTGCTTTGGTGAGTAAAATTAAATTAAAAGAAGGAGTGTGAGGAAAACGTTAGGTCCAAGATGATCGATTGTGGATGTAAAACGATACATCGGACTCATACAAAATTCAGTTTAGAGACACAATGCGAATGAAATATCGACGGTGTGACGGGGCGCATTCGACGTCGGGGCGCTGACCGTGACTGATGGGCGTCCATTGCACGTCGGCCCGTTGACAACCTCGAGTGCGTTTCTGTGTCCACGGCCAACAATCACTTACCGCCCCCACAACCCCGTGATAAATATTTCGCTAATCACCTTACCAAATGATAAATCTATTTTGGATTTTTTCCAGCATATTCGTCTTGGTCCCGATTTTACAACACCTATCCGTCCAAGTTGCGCTCAATATTCGACTTCAAAAAGGTAAACTTGGGCCATTACGTAACCAGTTTCGGATTGAACGAGACGCCGACGACGGTGGCGAAAATCGTGCGGGGTCAAGTCGTCAAAACGGAACCGCAAAGACTCAACAGGAAGCTGGCGATCCACGAGTGAGTTATATTTATATCACAATGCCGCATTTGCATTTAACGATTTCGTATTTTTAAGGGACGACCAGCCTAAAAGACCGCAGCCACAGAAGCGGAAATTTAATTCGATCAGTTTGAGGACGTCGGAATTCTCAAGCGGACTCGAACCCACGAAGAAGAAAAAGAAGAAAGCGGTTTAACAATTGCTAATTATTATCATCATTATTATTATTATTATTATTATTATTATTATTATTATTAAAGATGTTAATTTTTTGTATTGCGTTTTAATTTCGTTCCGATGTGGGCATCATAAAGGCAAGTGTTTAACAGAAGCATACTCCACGTTAATAACGTCTGAATGTAATTAATGATTCCCGATGATTAATTATGGGGCTGTTATTCAGAAAAAGCCATCGCCGACTTTATTAGATTTATTACTTTTTACATTTTTATACTTTATTACGCTCACATCCAATTTAGATTCGAAAACAAAGAATTATAAATTATATACCACCGCATTACGTCCGCTAATGAATGCCACTTTTTACACCCACATTCACGTTTTGAAAATCATTCGGAACACATGCCCGTCCACCACATAATTAAACATTATGTGGTAACCGCCTTCCCATTTGTAATATTAATTTTTAATTGTTTCAAACTCATTAATTAATAAATAGTATTATTTTGAACACGTCACTCAGTTTTGATAGTTAATTAAAAATATGACCAATACGCTTAGTATGGTTATTTTTTATTGCAGCCTGTCTATATGAATATTTACTAGTTAAAAGCGTGTTTTAAAATTATATAAAACGAGCAAAGTGTTTATTTTTTCGCGCAAGAGGATTTTTCATTGCGGCGAAATTAAAGTTAATTTAAATTTTTTTCCAGCTCAATGAAAGATGATTACTTTTTGATGGCATGTCTTTGATATTAAACAACCTATCAAAAAGGGAGCACCGCCTGTTTTTCATATTCAGAATGAAAATATTACCAATTTCCTCGTCTTTAGCATCGATAAAAATATTAAACAGGCAAACCTTCTCAAATTCCATAAACCAATTTGTGTACTACAACTAAGATAAAATCGAGTTAAGCGTGTGACTCCCCCGATGATTAAAGAAAGAGCGAACCAGAACATGGCTAATAAGTACAATAATAGAATGAAGTAGGTTATTTGAAACTAATGGGTGAACACATTAATGCAGTTAGAGGCACAGAGACGACGGTAAGCGCTTGTGTCGCGCACTCATCGAGGGGAAACTGTGTTTTCGGTTTTCGGAGACATGTCGCCGCTTTGATGTGATATCTCGGTTAGTTAGGTCTCATCTTAGACCGCCCGGGACGCGTGCCTCCCCCCAATAACCCCATTACCGTGCACATACTCGTCATTCTAATAGGGTAAGCACAGGCCCACCAATTGGATTATCCGAATACGACGGAGGCACAATACCTCAATGTTTATGCTGGCGAAATCAAAGCGGAGACTCTCCGCAAGTGCTTCGCGGGATTAATTACAATGCGAGGAGCTCCTTAGCTAATTATTGAGGTGAGGACCGTTTTTAGCAAACCGATCGCCACGGGTGTCAGCTGGTGCAACGGCACGACAGAGAGGCAGAAAGGAACCCCAATTAGAGTAATACGTTTCATTAGCGACTGACTACACACAACTATAGTAGTATACCTGTGTGCATTGTGTCGGG